>NC_047527.1:6091099-6714340 GCF_012275295.1 Melopsittacus undulatus | reverse complement strand
GCACATCAGGGAAACTCCCTAAGATGTTCTTAGGTGGTGGATAAGGAGAACTTTGATTTACTGTGGAGAACCACTAGGAGTCTTTAATATGACAGGCAAGTTAATAAACATCAAAAGAAAGAGTCCATGAGGGAGGATGGTGTCTGGGTGTATCTCACATGCTGCCTTCTCATCAACTGGTTTTAACATGTAGTGTTTAGTACAAGCTCCTTAAAGTCATCTTTGCATCATAACTCTCCTCTCATTGCAAACCACCTTCTGCTATCTATACTGTAATAAGAGTGGTAAACTCACCTGAAAAATTATCTCATCCATCTTAATCACTGCAATTTTGGGAAATTGCAACATTTCTGCTTCAGAATACAGGAGATATGGCTATGCACACAGTGCTGAGCCAAGACTGAGTGTGAGCATTGCAATCTGTTTCTGGATCCCTGGTTAGGTATATGATCATGGCCGTAGGCAGAACAAGGTTAGCTGTGCCACTTGGCAGTAACTTGTTTCCAAGAGTTTAATGTAGAGTTCTTCAAGAACCTTTCAAGAGGAATGAAGATACAGAATGTCTGGATCCAGAGCACTAACAAGGAAGAGAAGAATCAACCACCAAGGCACACAGTAACAGGACACCTGTGGCCCAGAGATGCAGATGGGATTTCAGTCTCTGGAGCAAAAGATCCATCAGTGAACCGACAAGCAGACATATATGAGGCTATTCTTCATGCACAAAAGATCTAAAGAGTCTTAAAAGGCAAAGATTGAAATACTGTGAGGTTTAAAGGGAACTGTAAAAACCCAGAGTCAATGAGAAAAAAAAAAAGGATACAAACTGGTGAAATGGGGGTGGGAGGGGGGAAACAATAAACAACCAATACATACATATATATATATAGAATCGTAGAATAGTTAGGGGTTGGAAAGGACCTTAAGATCATCCAGTTCCAACCCCCTGCCATGGGCAGGGACACCTCACACTAAACCATGTCACCCAGGGCTTCATCCAAACTGGCCTTGAACACTAGAAAACAACAAAATAACCAAAAAATAAACCCAAAAACAAAAGGTAAGTTGAAGGTTTGCTCACTCGGGGTCTTAAGACAATAAGATGAGGCAAAAGTTTATCACTATTCTTCATTTATAAAAAGCCACAGAGTAGTTAATGGAGTCCAATCTGAGCTAAAGTACCGAATTTTGTAATCATGTGTAAGAAACTAGGATTAGAATGGTTCTTATTCACTGCTTTGGGAAATTTCTGCCTTACATATCAGGATCTTTGTATGTGTGTGAGGAAATACATATAGGGTCAGGAAAAAAAAAGGACTATCATTGATTGGTGAGAACTTTTTTTATCTGTGTCTTTTGGAAAATGTCATGGTGTGTTATCTTCCATGTTATCAGAACATTATAATGCTCTGCAGGCCAAAGCAAGAGCAAGGGAGATGTCAGGAGTTTGTTGCTGTGATTTCCCATGGAAATAATAGTTCCTGGCTACTATGAACAGGAGAAACACAGCATGCAAAATTACAAGCTGTAACATAAAATCATAGAATAGAATCATAGAATAGTTAGGGTTGGAAAGGACCTTAAGATCATCTAGTTCCAACCCCCCTGCCATGGGCAGGGACACCTCACACTAAACCATATCACCTTTGCACTAAATAAAATTAACAGTGACTGAGTCAACACACTTGATATGCCACTACTGAAGAGTAAAGTTTTGAGTAACACCAGTGATACCAAAGCCCTGGTGATCCATGTACAGCTATGAGAGAGAACTGGAACTATCCATGAGAAGCTGGGTGGGAGATACTAGTTTAGAAACATTGGTCAATGTTTTTAGTAAGTTGTTTGAAGAGAGTTCAGTTACTACAGGAGATGAAGAGAAACTGTAGCCTGTCATTCATACTATCAGAATGCCAGTCTGCACGTACTCTGCTAAAAGAACACACATCCTTCTTCATAAACCAATGTCTGAGGGTCACCTCAATGCCACTTTTCTGCCATAAGGCAGAGTTTTCCAATCTTCAGAAAAAAATATTTTTAAATGCATCTATTTTATCTGCATGAACAGTATAAGAAGTTCTTGAGTGACATCCTCAGCTCCCTAGACCAAGGTGAAACTTAGTATGAAGATAAAGAAAGCAGCTTCAGTCAACTGAAACTCTGTGAGCTTGTGTCAGAACAGGATTCTAAGAATGGATGAATTGCATTTCTACTCCATAGCAGCAGAATAATGATGCACGTAAGCCAATTGGCACCAGGAGAGTATGTCTGGAAAGCACTTCCTGAAGGAGCTGTGCTAAAGCTAAAGGTTATTGCTCTGCAACAACAAAACCCTGCAGAACTGATGCAAAGCTTGTTGAGCTTTGGGATTCTTTCTGTCCTACAGAGACCTGGTTCTGGCAGGAATGAAGCCCATATTTTTCAAAAGGGATTTCAGCGTTATTGAAAGCAACTATTTGCTGTGAAATCAATGGGTGTTGCATACTCAAAGACCTTTGAGTATCTGGGCTGTAGTCCAATATGATAAATAAAAACTGCTGATGACAGAAACGAATTTTAGAACACCAATTCAGTTTCCTAATTGTATTCAATCCCACAGCTCACAGAGGAGACACAAGGTGAGAAATTTGGGTCCTGCTACTTCATGCTACACGGTTTTTGTTACCTTCAAAACAAAATTCAAAATGAAAAGAACGTGCTTGGAAATGAAATGAATGAGTTAAACTCAAGTGAGGATTAAAAAAAAAAAGAAAAGAAAAAGAGAAAAAGAAAAAGAAAAAGAGGAAAAGAAAAAAAAGAAAAAGAAAAAGTCAAAGCAACTTGATTTCTGAATTGTATCCTAGGATAAACTACAGCATTAGGATAACTTAGGATAAACTACAACATTAGGATAACTTTTCTACATATGGCTTGGTGGGAAACATGCATCTCCTCCTTGCACACAGAATAGAAGCAATCTCTGTCTTTCCTCTGCCTCTTGAACAAGTGGAAGCACCTTTCCAGGTGTTCAGGCTATACTTGTGTATACTACAACCATTCTTCTGCCTCCTTCGGAATGACAATGATAATTGGATCATGATGCCTTATTTAATCTTTGACCTCTTTTTCAATTTGCATAAGATAGGAGGAAAAATCTTAAGTATCTACTCAGTGAAGATATGAAGTTTTAAAGTTTGCAAATCAAACTGTGCAGAAAATTCACAACAAAATGAGAAACCTGAAATTCTTTAAAATAAAGCCTTTATTATAAAGCTTACTTAGAAAAAAGTAGAAAACTTGATTAGTTGTTGGAGAAAATGAAAGGCTTCCTTTTCCTGATTTTTTTTTTCTTTAGAAATTCCCAGAACCGAGTAACACGATTGTTATTGAAATTTTCTATGGGGAAAAATATCTGTAATGATCACAGTTTATTTTTTCCAGTCCTTTATTTTAATGGGCACTTCCTGATTCTGTATTTTAGTAAAAGAAAAAGTCACATCATAGAATGCCTTAGCACATTAAAGATACTTCACCTCAATTCTGGCAAATTTAGTTTGTGACAATACCCTGACATTAACTGTACAGCAAAAATTGCAATAACCAAAAAGAATGTTTCATACAGTATTCGATATTTTCTACAATATATGGGGAAGATTACATGTTCTTAATTATTGTCTTCAGTGTTTAAATCCACATAATACATCATTCTGAATCAAAGAATGTAAAACTGCCCAATAAATTGCATTAGATTCACTCTTTGTTCTATTGTTCAATTTTCCCTAAAAATCCAGTAAGAATATACAGATATTAAAAGAAAGAGAAGATTCACAGAAAGGTTAAGGATCTTTATTTCCACTTCTTCTCACTATTTCTGCCCACTGACTGCCTTTGTTGTCCTGTGTTTGTCTTTACCTTTTTCTTTATCTCTCTGCATCCAGTTCAATAGCTGTCAGCTTTGTATCTCACAAGCTAAAAACATGTTGGAGTGTATGAATATTCACACCAAACATTTCACCAGTTTTTTAAAAAAGGGTAATTTTTCCTGAGTTATATAAATTACAGCTCATTGGCAAAAGAAAATTAAATAAATAAGTGCTTTACTATGAAGTATTCACTTGGATACACCCTCTCTTCGTTCGCTTAATTCCTTTGAAATCCCATGAGTCTGTATTCACAAGTTCTGTGCCTTTCTTTGTCAAAAAAATTATTGGATACAAGATATGCATTGAGTATATTTATCAAAATATGAAGTTTTGTCTTGTTTCATAAAGTATGATGGTTTATTTTTTGTCCATATCAGCTAGCATTCAGCTACCTTTATACTGAATAAAGCTGGTCAATGAATTTGATCTAGATTTACATCCAAGTAAGTGAGGTCAGAATTTACCCCAACTCATAAATGTTTCCCTTATTCCAGGAACTTTTAAGACCAGAAGCAAAGCTGAACTCATTGCTCATTTATGTCAAAAGACTGACATTTCACAAAAGTATCATCGCATGACTCACAACTAACATTGAAGCATAGAATGGTTTGGGTTGGAAAGGACCTTCAGATCATTTAGTTCCAACTCCCCTCCCATGGGCAGAGACACCTTCCACTAGACCAGACAGCATGAAGTCCCATCCAGCCTGGCCTTTAACACTGCCAGGGATAGAACAGCCACTTCATTGGGCAACCTGTTCCAGTGCCTCACCACCCTCACAGTAAAGAACTTCTTCCTTATATCTAACCCGAACTTCCCCTGTTTAAGTCTGAACCCATTCCCCCTTGTCCTGTCACAACAGTCCCTGATGAAGAGTCCCTCCCCAGCATCCTTGTGCCCCCTTCAGATACTGGAAAGCTGTTATAAAAAGGAAAAAGCTATGTGAGTTCAGATCATGTAGTTCTGCAAGCAGCTAAACCAAGGTGTATGTGCAGCCTGATGAGAAACTGAGCCTGAGATAAGGGGTTGAGATCCCTAAACTGAGTGTGCCAATTCAGAAGGGATACCTGAGGACTGTCTACTAGAGACCAGCAGTACTTTTCCCATTAAACACCTATCAAAGTAAAGAGATGCTGCTGGCACTGTTTGTGTCCTTTAGCCTCTCTGTAACTTAAGGGTTGTTCATCAAACCTAAAATATGAGTTCATGTTCAGTACCTGCTTTTAATTAAAGAGAATAAGACTGTAATTCTTTTTTCTCCAAAGAATACTGTAATTATAAAGGAAGTTGCAGCATTTTTTATACTGAAAAAGGGAAACCATGCTGTCTCCAAATCAAATTAGATGACAGCAAATAAAAAAAAAAGTAGGAATCATTAAGATGAAATGAAGTGTTACTGTTTACATCTGATCTAAGTATCTAGGTTCCCATTACAACCAGGTAAGATCTGGGTAAGGAAATCAAAAGCATGTTTCCTTCTGAATGAGAGAGGGGAAAAGTGCTCTGATCGTTGTGGTTCTTTGATACTCCCTTATAAATTGCGTCCTTCTGATCTAATGCCATTTCCTACAGTGTCCTTCCTTTGGTGAAGTGACTAACAAGCAACTTCCTTCTGTCTACTAAAGAAAAGGATGTAACCTTATGTTTAGTTCACTGCCAATAAAATATATATGTGTTTGAGGCAGGGAGAGAAAGAAATCAAACTTAGATCTTGCATGTTCTCAGTAAGTTCTCAATCATAAGGTAACTACAAAAAATACCTGGGAGCTAATTTTTGTGTCTGGTGTAAAAAGTTTGGAGTGTGTTCATACAGATCCACAGAAGTTTTCTGAAGATGAAGTTATATAATAACCTTTACAAAGATGAAAAAGACCAGCTAGCTTACAATGGTCAGTTCGTTGCTTTGGATAGAGCCAAGTGTTTTCAGCGTGAAATATTTTAGGTCAGTCTTCAGAACTGTGAGCCTAGTTTGTCAAGTATTTAAGTGGACTTTGACATTGCCACCCAGCGTAGGGCATTCTATGTGTGTCCCCTAGGACATAGACGGGCGTTTCATGAGCCCATTACATATAAGGAAGAGGGCTTTTGATGACTTTCTGCTACTGGGAAGTAATCTTTCAATAAGCCTGGCATGTATCATCAGTTGCTGAGTTGTGCTACTCCTTCTCGTAACCTTGGAAATACCTGAGCTATCTTGTCAGCAAATTGTAATAGATCCATGTCCTTTGTCTTGCCGTGGGGTTCTGAAGGAGGAAGGAGCCCAGTGAATTGCAAGGGAAAATTGAGTTATGAGACCATTTTTAAGGTGCTTGATACTTTATAGAATCTATGTTCTAGTGCTGTGTCTGTAGAATAAGGGATAATACTTTTAAACTAAAAGTGGTTAGATTTGGACTAGATACAAGGAAGAAGCATTTTATGATGAAGGTGGTGAAACACTGGCACAGATTGCCCAGAGAGGTGATAGATGTCCCATCCCCAAAAGCATTGAAGACCAGGCTGGATGTGGTTCTGAGCAACCTGACCTAGTTGAGCACATCCCTGATCATTGCAGGGGGACTGGAGCTTTACATGTCCCTTCCAACCCAAACCATTCTAGACTTCCATGATTCTATATGTTGAACGCCAACTCCTTCTACCAAGAAGCTGACTTTTATAAAGGGAACATCACAGATGAAGACATCTAAGTAGCTGATCAGAATTTTTGCAAACTGAAGTGAGAGAGACCTGGCCTAACTGCAGATGCTGTATACTGTTGTGCATCAAAAATTGTAGACCATGAATGTATGGATGAAATTGAGTTTAATTCTGAGCTGCAGAGGTAAACATTTAAATTGACAACATTTTTTATTCAAATGAAAACATCAAATTTCTACTTTTCTAGTGTATCTGAGGCAAAATTAGGGAGGGGGGTTTAAGGGTTTATTTACTTATTCTATTGGATTGGGCATGTATGCATTGGTCCTTCAACATGTTTATTCTCAACAGTAAAGTACATTTTAAAAGAGATAGAGGGGAAAAGATTTAAAAATAGAGAATTCTCCTATTTTTTCTGTGATATTTTGAGTAAAGATCTCTCTACACTTCACACTTCTGTACAGAAGTCATCAAAAAAGGCTGAAGTATGCTATTCAACAAGCTTTTTCCTACAGCACTTGCAAGTACTGTTTTCGAAAGCTAACATCCATCTGTTGAAACCACATGCCAATCACAGTTATCCTTTAAATACATCTTTCCAAGGGGAGTATTTTGAGAAAATACATCTGACATTGATTAATTGACTTTTAGACAACAGCTAGGTATTAAGAGAGTTTAAATTGAAGGTATTACCTGGGTTTACTGCCCTTGTCATTTTTATCCCACTTTTAGACTAGATTTTATTTATTAAGTAAAATTAATTCAATGAGGGTTCAATTTGGTGCATAGTAGCTCCCCACAGTCATTTTATTCAATTAACACTGTGGTTTAAAGGTTATCCATGCGCATGTGTGAGTCACAGTTTTTCCTCTGCACCATGCAATGTACTTCAAAGAGGAGGCTTGAGAGATTAAGGGCAAATCTGAGTACTTTTGAGTGAACAACATGACACACCATGCACATAGGATCTTTGTAGGACTGATTAAGTTATAACAGATAACATGAAGCCTGCACATGGAGTTTTTCAATAGTGAAAACTTAGTCTGGGCTAACAAACTATTTTTATTTTATTTTTAATTTATTAATTGAATATTTCAAATACAAATGTGTTAACAGGAAAACTCATTAATATCTGTAGTCTCACAAACCCTTCTTACCTTCCCCCCTTAATACCATAGACCTCTCCTTGCTAGTCCATTGTTTTAGCTACTCATTCTCAAATAGAACCACTTTGTAACTCCTAACTCCCTGCATTTGCTTCCCTCACATATTTGGAACTGCCTGGATTTACTCTTACCATTTAAAGATATGATACTTCCACAGAGGATTCCCTTTGGATGTAAAGAGTCTTCACATGAATGTCCCTCATCTTAGGGTTTTAAAGTCTATAAGATGGTTATTTAAATAAACACAGGTATAACAGCTCATCCTCTAGAAAGGGGATAAGAAAGCAAGCTTACTCATCTGTGCTTAAGAAAAGCATATCATAAATAATTTTAGGGACATCTCTAGGTTACAGATGGGCAGGAAATGACTCCAAAATACAAAGCCTGAAAACCTTTTATTGCAAATCAGGTGAAAGTCACATCTTTTAAAGTCTGTCATGGAAAAAATGGAGAAGTGCAAAGTCCACACAGAAAAACCTGAATAGCGTTAACAGATTCAGATACAAAAGATGAGGAAATAAAGCTGTAGTCTTCCTTCTGCTTACCACAAGGCCAGAGAAAACAGATCTGACAGACTATATAAATGAAGTCAGTCATTCCTTTGAGATGAAAGATCACCTTGGAATGTGTTCAAGTGGCAGAACCAACATTAAAATCACTGCTCAGCAATAGGCAGAGTGAGGAATGTATTGAGCCTCTTACATCCTAATAAAGTAGCCCCTCTAGCATATGCATGACTCCTTGCTCACTTTCTTTTAAAGATAAGCAACTTTTTCCTAATGAAGTGTCATTTGTTTTTTGGTTTCTTTTTCTTTTTTTTAAAGAAGCTATTTTCAAGTGAAAATATGCAAGAAATCCCCCCGAAACAGTTCCTGGCCTTAGCTGAGAACTGTTGCAAAATGCATAGGAGGCTCAAGTTTCCTGGCACCACTGATTCAGATCCTGACTAGCTCAAGTACAACAAAATCAAAGCAATCACCACAACACTTTGTTTTGACTGGAGAATACTTATCAGGTATTCCTGATTAATTAAAAGCACTCTTATTATTCCTGATGTTTTGCTCTTTCACAATGGTTTTAAGGTAAGAATTCTGGTATGTTCTATTGTGATCTACTGCTGCACTGCATTAGGGTTAAGAGCACCTCTTATTATGTATGTGTATCTACATATGCAATTTTCATCTTGTCTATTTTACTGTGGTGAAATTGACTTCAAGAATGTAATTTTACCTGTGTGTCTATTATTCCAGATTTCCTTAATATTCCTAATAGTTACTGAAGTGACTTTTTAAGCTTGTCTACACAGCCTTTCAGTAAAATTAGTCTGAATTAAAGGTGTTATTTGAAAATTGATTGCTTAAGCATATGAAATTACTGTGAGGTTGAAAGCAGCCTTAACTGTGTTTCCCTCTTTCACTTCCAATGCTGATAAAAACCAAACCAAATTTATCAAATTAGGCTGTAGTTTCATGAGGTATTTAAATCATAACTCCTTAGATAGATGTGTGCCATGACTTATTTGTGTTGCTGTCTGGGCCTGCAGGATTCAAAGATTAAAAGAATGGTATAGAAGTGACAGAAACAAAAAAGGCTGGACTCTAACCATTTACCATCATATTTCACATACTTTTAATAATATTTTCCTGTGTACAAGTTAAACTGATTGTCAAGATATTAATCTATTACATGTGTGTAGTAGCAGAACAGTTAAAAAGACATACTGCAGTCCTATGGAAGTGGGAAGATTTAGTGATGTAAAAATCTCCTTTCTGAAGCTAATAGATGAACAGAAGCCAAATGCCAACATAGGTAGCCAACCAGCTCTAATGTTAAGTACATCTTAATTACCTAAGTACATCTGAGGTACCCAAGAATGCCGGTGTGATTGGTCCAAAAGTTAAAATGAACTGCAATAACCAGGGCTTTTAAATCAGTTCATAGCAATGGTACACACCCAAGACACTGAGGATTAGATAAGGAGAAAGAGTTTTAAACCATCCATTAAACAACCTCTTAAAGCACTATAATGTTTACCATTTTTTCAATATTAAGATGGATTCTCATTCTCTCATCCTCATGTGCTGCTCCATCAACATGCAAGGTCCATCACCCCCATACAATGCACAAAATATCTCACAAAACCATCTTAACTATGACTGACTCTTCAGGGCCTGTGAATGGTAAACTATATTTTGAGATAAAACTTACACAGAGATGATGGGTGTAGGAAGCTTGTGCTAAATCCTATCCTTAAGGTCAATGACCAAAGTTCTGCATGTCTGATGAAGGTGACAGAAAGCAAATGTGTGCTATGATCTGTTCACATACTTGACACAGTCGAAAGGAAAAGAGAAAGAGCACAGGAAGGACAGAAGCATTCAATTAAAGAAGGAAAAAAGCTGTGTAAGCCTGGCCTGTATCCAGTGCCCTTTATACCCTGTTAATAAAGTTTTTTTCTATGCATGAGTCCAATTTATTTGTTCAGTGTTTCATTTCTTACACATGTGCAGTTAACAGCATGTCGGTAGACATGTCTATAACTTCACAGATGTTAAAATACATTGCTCCCAGGGACGTGGAAAACTTGGGGGTACAAATCCCCTCTTTGAAGCAACTGGACAACAAACTGATGGACTAAACAGAAGCAAAAGGGAAACCTCACTTGGAAGGTGAGACAGTTAAAAACTTCACAAAAGGTGGTAAGAAAGTTAAAGACAAGATTAGCAAAAAATCTTTACCTTGCAAAATATTGATGGTTTTAATATATTCATGGCTATTGAAAGGTTTTTCTTCAGCTTCTGATCACCACATAAAAATGTCATCAGTTACATACTTAAGGATATTTTTTATCTTGTTGTAAGATGGAAAAGTAAGATTTAAAATTATTTTGGCCTGAATCATTTACGATGAATTCAGGGTCTCAAGTCTTTTGCATTTTGCTTAAACAATAATAGAATATTTTTACAGTCATACTGTTGATTTTATGAAGTTTAACTGTTCAGCAGTTTGAACTGCCTCAATGATATTCCAACTGATACAACATTTTTCATTAAGGATACAAGAGATTTATTAGGGAAATGCAAAACCATATAGAACATAGTTTAATTATTTACTTATTTTACCTTCATGTGAACCATGGTATTTGAAAATGGAAGTCATGCAAGGGCTGCTGTGGAAGACAGCAATCCTGACACTAAGGAAGCCTGAATAGGTTGTTCTTTAGTTACTCTACTTTTGAAGACTTACATTTCCCCACTTTTACCAGCAGATCTTCAGGATTATTCTAATGGCTCTGAAACAATTTTCCAAATGATCTTGATTATCTGATGATAAAGTGGTTGAATAGTTTCTTCCAATTATTATTTTATTTTCCAGCTGCTCCTACCAGAATGTAAGGCTGAAGATACTAACATTTTGGGGTTTTTTAAGTTCTATTTCAGTGTTTCATATTGTGTGAAACAGAATGTGACATGCTCTGGTGCAGAAACTAAGGTTCTTCTTGTTAGTAGGAATTCATTGAAAATGTCCGATTCTTGCGTAACCCAGTTTTCTTTTGAACAGCATGACTTTCTTGTAACAGGGATTTGAGGAACTGAAGTTCATATTGCAGTGATCATTATGTTTCTATTCTCAAGGGAGAATCAGCTGCCTCTCCCAACCGTAAATGTTGAATATAGAACCTAAATCAAGATCTTTATCTCATGTCAACTGAAATTTATTACAAAGTTATTAGCCAACAAGGTGGCCCTTGATAAATATGCAGCAGGACATTTAATGAAAAAGCATTATAGCAACGCACAAAAAGGGTATTTAGAACGTTAATTTAAAATTAAATAAATCCTTTTATCCATTACACAGTCTTCTTTTTTTTTTTTTTTTCTATTTGGACAATGCCTTTCCCTTTCTCTCAAGCTACTTTCCCAACTTGTTTAAGTTACAAATGGATGATTTAAGGTGAATATCACAGGATAAGATAGTGGGAATGCACACCATGTAGCTCACCAGAATCCAATAAAAAGGGCAGGTAGAATATAAAGATTGGGTCAGATTGGAATTTATAGATTAAAAGATTGCATAAGAAGTAATGAATTATAATCTTTTTCATAACCCTAGGCCAGGAAAGTGGAAAGTTTGCATAACATATCACTGAAATACTGTGGGGTAAAACAGAAGTGAGGGGGACTTTTGGGAAGAAAAAATATGCCTTGTGTAAAGTAGCTGTCTTTTTTTTCCCCCCAGCAAACACCAAAGTGCTGACAGTGTATGAGAAAAGAGAAACAGAACCTTGATATCTCTCAGAGATCCAAAGCGACAGAGAGGTTTATCACTGGTACTTTTTTTATATGAGGGAATTTACATCTATTGTAAATAAACGCATACACCTCTGTAATTCTTTGTATTTTCATATAAGTTAGTACTTGCCAGTTCAAAGGAACTAGGCAGCAAATCAAAGGGTATTCTGAGATCACAAGGATGCAAGTGTTTCCATTTCCCCACTCCACCACCTTTTTTAAATCAGCACAAGCTTCTAGATTATCTACACCCTCAGGCTGCACCGTGACAGTGAAGATAAAGGAATAGTTATTTGGTGACTCCTAGCCATACTGCTTTTCCCCTTGTCTTCGGTTGGCCAATGCATCCACAGGTTGTTTCCTTTGTGAAAGCACTTGCATAAGTGTGATCCCTGTGGGCATGAAACCCCCAAGTGACCTATAAAATAAGTACAGTAGAAAAGCACACAGCTTTCTCTGAGCTGGTGCTCTGAGACATCAAATGAGCCCCAGAACTGGTGTGAAGGAGGAGATGAAACTGAAAGATACTCAGGGGCATGAAGAGAAAGGCAATGAGACCATCCTGTGGCAGAAAGCGACCAAGCTGTGAGAGCACTTTCACTGTGATGCAAAACTGCAACTTTACTGTTCACACAGAAAACACCCCAACTGGTAAATAAAGCAGAATAAAGTACATTCTCTGGCACTGAGGTCATTTAGCACACCAGCTTTCATGAACCGGCTATAAAACCATCCTTTTGTGCAAATAGTGACGCCCTGTCCTAAGTGCCTAGCTGCAGTAATCCACGATCTTAACTGACTCCTGACTGTCCTCAGGCATTACTCCATAAAGTGCTAGTTGACCCAAGCCATTGACCTGGCCATTTTTAATTTATTAGTATGGGCACAGTCATATCTGTTCATTGCAATAATTTTTTAGTGTCTCCCTCAAGGCTCTGATTAACAGTCACTGAGGATAGAAATCAGCTTCAGATCAAAATAACTATTGCACAAGCATACAAACATGGGCAGTTGCCTAAAAATTGGTATATAAAGCCATGTGAAATGTCATATATATTTGAGAGTTAAGGAACTAGGAAGGTATGTGATAGGAATTCTGCATTTGTTCAGTGGCATCAGAAGGAAAATAAACCAGAGCAAATCAGATCACTATAGCTTCAAAGGTTTAAAGTGTAAGTCTAGCTGTAAATTTCAATTATAGTTAATTAAGTTAATGAATTTTCACCAGATTGGAAATGTATTTCTGTATACAAAGGAGTCTAGCACCATCTGAGACACCTAAAACTCTAGAAATCTTCACATGAGACTAGTGAATACAATACAGATCCTGTGCCCTTCTGGAAAGTGGAAGCCAGACATCTACAATAACAATAGGAACCCCAGGGTCAACAAACAGAATCAGGTCGATAGTATGGTATGTATGGTAAAAATCATTGGTATTAAGGGTTTGTGGCAACCTGGGGCAGCAAAGCATTAGACAATGATTTAAAATAAATTTTATGAGAATTTTTCTCAGCCACTACATTTGAGCGGAACTCAGTGAGTGGCCTCTGTCTATTAAAATATCTTAGCCTCCAAATTGAGCAAACACATTGGGAATGGTCTCAAGCTTATGTAAGGCCTAAAATATACAGCTATCACAGATTAAAATCATGCCCGAGTTAATCACAGTTTCACTGTAGGTAGAATGAAGCTACTTAATTAACTAGAATGGACATAGAGAAGGGGTTTATTATAAAGACAAGTAAACGTCTTGCTGTACCCAAAAGAGACAGTTTTACTCCTTCCACCTTAAGTGCATTAGGAAGAGCATTGCAAGCAAGTCAAGGCTGGTAATCTTCACTCCCTACTCAGCCATGATGAGGACTCACCTGGAATATTGTGCCCAATTACATGCTCCCCAGTGCAAGAGACATGGAGCTGCAGAAGCAAATCCAGCAAAGGGCTGCCAGAATGTTGAAGGATCCGGACGATCTCTCCTATGAGGAAAGGCTGAGCAAGTTGGGCCTGTTAAGCCTTGGGGATAGAAGTCTTGGGGTGGGGTTCTGATGAATGTGTCTGAAAGGAGGCTGTCAAGAGGATGGGACCAAGCAATAGATGAGAGGCAATGGGCATGAACTAAATCACAGAAAGTTCCACCTGAACATGAAGAACTTCTTTACTATTAGAGTGATTGAGTATTGCAATAGTTTGACCAGAGAAGTTGTGGAGTCTCCTTGTCTAGAGATATTATTCAAGAGCCATCTGGACACAATCTTGAGTAATGTGCTCTAGGTGACTCTGAGCAGGATCTTTTTGGACTAGAGGAGCCCAATGGTCCTTTCCAATCTCAGCCATCCTGTAATTCTGAGTGCCACTGGTTGCACAATTGGCCTAAGACTGGAATGTCTTTGACTGCTAAGAAGATGTAAAAGGCAGGACTGCAGAAAACTCATCTGGACGCTCACTTGCAGCTTCAAGAACATTAATGCTGGAAATGAGCCCAAGTGCTTACTTTTTGAGTTAGATTCCCATGTTCTTGAAAAATTTCTCCCAACCCTTTTCTTCTTTTTGAAAGCAGAATAGATTTTCCACTTCACTGATCACCCTAACAAAAGTGCTGTAGTAAAAGTGTGCTGCTTTTTCTTGCTACAAAAAGCTCCTGCTCAGACATAAGCCCTATTTAATCTTAGGCCTGAGCAGTAACACAAAGGTTTTTCTCCCCTCAAGCAGAGATTGCAAACCATTTTGTTTAATAGGTGCCTATCAGGAAAGACTGCAATTCCTCATGTGTGAATGAAGCTATTAAACCCCAAACCTCATTACACAAATAATGTCCATTTTGATATTTCAAAGTACTTTTAGCAAGGTGCTCACAAGAGTGTTGTAAATGATCCGTAAACAGTGGAACACTATAGGGACAAATTGTAGATTGGGCAATTTATTTTCACAAAAGTTTACTGCCAAAGGAGAAAGCAATCACCAGGATCACTTGAGGGCCTGATCCTACAAAAACTCCTGTCTTGAGTCTTCCTTGCTCATGCTGTGATACTGTAAATCAGTAAGATTAGTCCTCTGCATGAAGTATTCTTAAGTGACTATGAGGTTTGAGGTACTGTATTTTTACTATATAAACACGCAAACAGGTACCTCCTTTATATGTTTGTAATTCCTTCACATTTCTACGCATTTTTTCACAGAATCACAGACTGGTTTGGGTTGGAAAGGAATTTGAGATTATCTAGTTCAAACCCCCTTTTCATGGGCAGGGACACCTTCCACTAGACCATGTCACCCAAGGCTCTGACCAACCTGGCCTTGAACATTGCCAGGGATGGAGCATTCACCACTTCTTTGGGCAATTGGTTCAGTTCCTCACCACCCTCACAGTAAAGAACTTCTTCCTTATATATAAACTGAACTTCTCCTGTTTGTTTTTCTTATGTTTTTTAGCGGATATGTCATTATAATGAGCATGAAGTAGTAAGACTAAAAGGAGAAAATACACAAGAACTTCACATGATACTTGAACATGACTTGTCTTTTCAAATGAAAGAGAAAAAAGTCACTTCTTGAATGTGTAGATTTCTCAATTATTCATGACTTCCAGGAAAGAGGATAAGCTGAGGAAAAAAAAGCCTGTTTTGACTGAAGTGTACCATGTGCAATGCTTTCAATTTATCCCAAACCAACCAAAATAGTATGAATTTCAGTGGTGCTTTTTTTTGTATTAACTTTTGCTACGTATCGAATGAATTCAAATGCAACATGTCATCATTTCCTGTACCTAAACTATGAAGTTGGTATGCAACAGCCTTTAAAACCATGCTACGTAGCACCAGCTGAGGTGACAGGACTGGTGATGAGACTTCAAGAGGACTGTGATTTCATGACATTTTTTGTGATGTTATTTTTGAGGTCAGTCAGGGGCTGATTCTGAAGACATCAGCGGGTACAGCTTCACATTAATCTATGCCAGCAGTCTGCTATCTGTTCTTGAAGTTTATTTCAGTGTCTGTGGTGGGTTTGACCTGCGCTGGCTACCTAACTGCTCTCACTATTCCTCCTCAACAGGACAACAGGAGGAAATAAGATGAAAAAGCTGGGTTGTGTCACATTTCCACTCTTCTCTGAGCTGTTACAGAGTGGATTTTCCTCTTTTAAAAATTAATAATCACAGAAGCACCACTAGCTTTGCTGATGAAGCAGGCTTTGGCCACTGGTGGGTCCATTTGGAAACTGTCTAGAACCAGCTGTGTCCAACAAGAGGACAGCCTCTGATCTCTACCTCTATCAAAACCTTGCCATATAAACCAAATACACCATCATGTCCCATTACTCTGATACTAGCTTCTCACACATCCTAACCTGCATTTTGGGATTAACTATTCTGCAATCAGGGCTACGAAAGAAGATGACATTCTGCTCTTCTAGTAGCACTAGAAAAACACTCATAGTGTGCCTTTTTACTAGGTTTACTGCCAAGTGCACCAGTGGAACACTCAGAAATTGGATATAAGGGTAATGAAAGCAGCTGAAGTCACATAGGTGGTCTGCAATGATTCTCAGGCTGCCAACATATGCATTTCTCATTAGGAGTTTAAATGACATAAACCAGTTTTGTTAAGAGAAACCTTAGGCATCGTTATCTCACGCTTCAGCTTTGCATGCTAAGGGTGATATCAAACCCAAACTCAATAGAGAAAGGTTTCATCAGGACTTTGAGGACTCATTCTAGATTTCGTGCTCCTACTCACAGGTTGTTGTTTACAAGGTGTGAAACAAGACTTTCCCTTTGTTAAGTACAATTCCAAAACACATTCCAGAAACAAATCTGGTGACTCAAAAGGCAGAAGTGCAAGTTATTCCAGACCTTCCAATAGCAATTCCCCCTACAATCAGTTCTCCACATCCTTTAGTGAAGGGTGACTGGATACCAAACCAGAGAAAATTTTACATAGATGAGTCTAAAAACTGGAATTTGACCCAATGACAGTTACAGGTCTTGACAGATGCTTGGAAGCCCTCAAGCGCTGATATTTGGATGCTGTGAATCCAATTTTGAAACTAGGCCAGGTTTGAGATGTAGGTTGAACCATGACATTCACCAGAGACCTCTTGTATCCAAAGTTATTCTATGTCTCCACAACACTATGTTCATCTTAACCCTGATAAACCATTAAAAATTACTTTTAAACTAAAACAATAGCAATGGGAACATAAACAGAATTATCTGCCAGCAAAGGGGTCAGCTAATTCATCTATTGCTGAACACTATTTTCAGATGTAATCGCAATGTTTCCTGCCTAGAATTATTGGCATTGAGCTTGTAATTGTATCCCCTAAGGGAGGAAAACCACTGTAAATAACTTGTCTTTAAAGAGGGAAGCTTATTGGATTTTTACACCAGACAACACAAGCTCTGGTTAAATACTGAGTGATATTTATGTCCCTGCACATCCAGCCATAGCTTAGCTTCATTTTTTTAGTTTCTTTTTTAATATTTCAGCTTTAATGAATATAACAATTATTGGTATTCACTTCCCGACTCTTTCTAGCATTCAAAGCACAGACATGTTAAAGGAGCATGAATATGGCAGCTGATAAAATCATGTTTTCCAATTTCTTTTGCCACCTCATGAATTAAGGAGAAAAAGGGGCAGAGGGGGATAAAGAGATGAAAACACAGATTAAAATTATTCTTCTGGTATACACATCCAACAAGACAGTGTGTTCTAAAGGGAATGTGTTCACATTTTTTCAATATGCTCAGTTGAACTCAGAGTTGTTATCAGGTTATCAGGTCATGGAGTTTACACAGCCCTCAAGGGATATTGGGTATGGATCAGTACAACTGTCACGGGAGCACAAATACAGCTTAAATCTGCCATACGGTATGGCATAGAGTGTTGAAGTATTTGAGCTAAAGGCTTGACCCTCCACTTGCCAGATATGATGTGCTACTTCAGACCCTTGGATCAGACCATCCCAGAGCTCCCTACTAATATAATTACATAGCAATATTTTCAGCCTATTTATTCCATAGGCATAGACACTGTAATGCAAGTTGAGGTTAACCTGTTGGAAATCATCCTGCCCTGATTTTCTAATAGCAGCTGCATGTGTGTGTAAACCCCTTATTTATCCCTATTCCAAGGGTGGAAAATTCCCCCTGGAGAAGTCACAACAAAATGTGTAGCTTATTTGAGAGTGGCCTGACCTCAGATTTTCTTATGGCCAATTTGTTTGTCTGCAGATGGCTGCAAGGTTTAATTTCTCCCAGTTTATGTCTCAAGTGTCATCTCTTTTTCCACCACACTGCAGAGGTGTGATTTAGAGGAAAGTCTTCTCTGTCTTTACAAGATGAAGAGAGCAGACACCTGGTTATCTGCTTGTGCCTGTCAGGCTGGGCTAAGCACATTTTTTGGAACATTTGTAATACAGACTTCTTCAAGATTCATCTAAGCATGGGTGCTGATGTGCATTTCAGCAAGTTGCTTTTGGTTCTCTTTGCTGTCAGGGAAGATCTAGTAGTGCATACAACGGAATTTAGAGTGTGATTCATCTCACCCTAAACAGATGCCTACATTTGTTCAGAGAAATTGCATCCTAAACTCCATTAACTGAATTGATCAGATCTCTACTGTTGGTAATGGCAGCAGGGATTACCAGTTAAAACCTAGGTGCCTGTGCTGGAAGTCAGGTGAGATTGATGAATTCTACCTCTTATTCCTACAGCCTAAGCAGGCTGAGGCATATGAAACACACTTAGCTGCTCCATCTTATGAAAACTGAGGTTCTTCTGTGGAGGATCCTACCTTGTGGTTCATGGAAATCTCAACAACCTGATGCAGCAAGAACTTCATGTTCTTTCAGGTTGTAGCAGGAGATAAATGTGGACCTGCTAGTAGAGAAGCTTACAGCTTAAGTACCCAAATTTCACCACTACCCTTTTCAGAAGTGTAAGTGCAGGGTTAAGTTTTGGGTTGTTTTTTTGAGTTGATCTAAAATGCCCTGCTTTAATTATTAAACTTTAACCTTCACTGAAACAAGAGAAAAGTGCTAAACCCAAGATACTGGACATATAATGAAAGCAATGCTGGTAGCATGGGATCTCTTTTATGATCATTATAGCTTTTTTATCCAGGCAATGCCCCATCACTCTGATAGCACAGCGTAGATCCATTATATAAGTGCAATTTACATCTCATTTAGTTAGCATCATGTAGGTAGAAAAACATTGCCTAATTTTTAAAAGTAGAATGTCGAGTAGGAAAGCAAGACCAGACATACTTCTTTCTCAACACTGGATTGTTCTAAATACTTCACCCGTTTCCTTTGATAAGGTATAGCTCCCTCAACAGCCTTTGTTCCTCTGCTGATAAAGGCATACGTAAAGCAATAGTATGCATCTCCTCTGCCTTCAAGTCTTACATTACTGTCCATAGCTGGTAGTGAAATGCAATACTTGGACCATTATACTAAGGTCCCAGTTAAACACTTTAGCATTTAAGATGCAATAAGCAGGCCTCTTCATGTTTGTTTGTTTTCTCTGTAGCAGCAATGCAATATCTGTGTTCTGCACTTTTGATGCTTCCTTTTGCAAGAATGACATACGGATGCCCGTAAAAAGTGGTTTGCATGTCTGAGTCTGCTATTTCTGTTCTTCTCTCTCTGAGATAAGCAGATGGAGATTAGGTAATTCTGTAGCACTGGAAGTTGTAAACAAATTGGTATAAATATAACTGCCTCAAACATTATGCTGAGTTTGCTCCATTTGAACTTCTGCTTTTTCTTAGGATTGGTAGCATATGTCGTGCGTATTTGGTTGGTTATTGTCTTCATCCTAATCAATATACACATTCACATCTGTTAAAACTGGTCTGCTAAGCTCTACTTGTCATTCGAGTAGAACTGATTTCCGTCTTGGGAAGCGCACACCAGGATTCACAGTAAAGCCTGCCTTTTTCCTTCCTTCTTTGCTTTGATGAACAAGTTATTCAGAAATGCCATTATCCCCAACCCTTGTTAATTGCAAAGGTAAACTACTACTATAGTTTATACCGCCAAATGGCTTCTGACTTTTTGCAGCACTGGAAAAACCTTTTTCATCATTTACAAGAAGGACATAAATATAAACCCACATTTTTGAAGATATTCAGGTAACACAGGAACAGCAATAAGAAAAAGGAAAATATAAGCAAATACCTTGACAGATGTTTCAAAGCTTGGGAAGAAATTTCAGTCAGGACCTATCTCAGTGTGTCTGTTAAAAACATTAACAACCTGCTGATGAGCTTTTAGCAGCTCATCAGAGAAATGACAGCAAAGACCCTGAAGAACTCATCCTCTCTCCGTGCTCATTGAATAAGAAACACCTATTACCTTTCTGTCAATACTAAAGCCCACTACAGCCTGGAGAGTGCAGTCTCTCAGTGTGCTGGTTTTCAACAGCCTTTAGGAGGTTGTCCCTTCCCATCCTGGATGGGTATGGGGGAGCTAATCTTTTACCACACTGCACAGTTTGGGAGAAGCCATGGGACCACCAATTAGTTCTATTGTAAGCATCCCTAAAGCTGTGTCATGTGATAGCAGGTTCCTATTCTTATAAAGATACTAAGTAGAAGAAGAAAAGGAGAAAGAAGGAAAGAAAACAGAAATAGGATCACCAACCCTTGGATCCAACCAAGTCTTCTTGGTCAGCAGTTGTGGTCCTTTCAGTTATGATCCTTGTGATGCTTGCAGTCAGTGAGCACACTATGGTCCATGATGAGTAGTCATGCATCAGGTGGCTGCAGCACTGTTGTCATTTATGAGGTCCAGGGCATCTCTTGGATTCCTACCACAGGTGCAGACTCACTCACATGTTGCACATGTGCACTGAGCCATTCTGGAAGGTTCTTTGGTGAGTCCCAGCCCCAGCTGACACTGTTCCCTGACAGGTGATGTGGTGTCTGCAGCACTGGCTTTGTGCAGTTGATGTTGGCAATCTCAGGGCAGACACCACAAGAAACCATCCCTTGCACTGGGGCAGCACATCCCTTCTCTGCCCCTGGCCCTTTGCCCAAGCGATAAGGACCTGTCGGTTCCTTCTGTCTTTTGAGTTGTTTTGAGACAAACACAAAAAGCTCTGATCACAAAGATCTTTGACCTCTGTGCACCAAATATTCCAGGTTCACTATCCATTCCCACTAGATCCTCCCTCCCCATTACTGATGTGTGTTGTCAGCACTCCTTTTACCCCACAGCACGCACGTTTAAACCACATTAGCTCTCAGATGCACTTAATATGGCAGCCCAGAGAGTGGTTGTAGTAGCAGAACTCTAGGATACATCAGCAAACAGAAAGGGGAAAGGTAGTAAGGAGAATCATAGAATCATAGAATAGTTAGGGTTGGAAAAGACCTTAAGATAGTCTAGTTCCAACCACCCTGCCATGGGCAGGGACACCTCACACTAAACCATATCACCCAAGGCTTCATCCAACCTGGTCTTGAACACTGCCAGGGATGGAGCATTCACAACCTCCCTGGACAACCCATTCCAGTGCCTCACCACTCTAACAGTAAAGAACTTCTTCCTTATATCCAGTCTAAACCTCTGCTGTTTAAGTTTCAATCCGTTACCCCTTAATGAACAGTCCCTCCCCAGCATCCCTGTAGGCCCCCTTCAGATACTGGAAGGCTGCTATGAGGTCTCCACACAGCTTCTCTTCTCCAGGCTGAACAGCCCCAACTTTCTCAGCCTGTCTTCATATGGAAGGTGTTTTTGTTACTGGAATAACTTTGTGAAAAATATATATAGTTTTGGTTACAATCAATTCCTTCAGCTCTAATAGAATCATAGTACACTCCTGAAGGACCATGTCATAGCCAAACTTCAAACAGAACTGAGTCAAAAGCAAGATGTCAATACATCCTGTAAACAAAGTTGTTTTCTATTGGATAATTTTTATGTAGGTTAGCACATTTGGTGTTAATGGAATTTAATTTTGTTTAAGCGATGTAGAACTGAGAACAGAATCTGTCCACTTGAAAGCAAGGGAAAATAATGAATTTTATTTGAAATAATCACAAACGGCAGAGAGTGTGAAAGGAGCAGATTGGGAATAGATCATTTGTGTTGGAAAGGAGATTGGGTGTAAGAAGGTGTCAACAAAAAAAAAAAAAAAGAGAAAATTTACCTAACCCAATGAATGGTGAAAAACAACAATCCATAATACCAGAAATAAAACACATTAGTCCCAGGTGGAGATAAGACAGTGATTTTTTTGTATAGACCAGACTGCAATAACGTAAGCTGTTAAGAATTTCAACATTAGGAAACTGTTATGACAATAAACCATTGGTTACTCAATTAACAGGGAAGCTTATAGTATAGTTATTTTTCTTTTAATCAAGGAAGCATTAGAAAAATTAAAAGAAAGTACTAAAACTTTGTAATGGGGGAAAATAATTGCATTTCAGTACAGATAATAATGTAGTTTTCTAAAGCATAAGGCCGTTTTGATAATTTTTTATATCGTTTTTCATTTTATGCTTAATGCAATTCATAATTTATAATGCACAGAGTAGTAAATAGCTGTGCCACAATGATGGGGAAAACAGACATCAGTTTTGTTGCAAGAAAGATTTTGTTAGAAAGTAACCTTTTCATCAAAAATTAATAATTGTTATGAGTACTAGTGGCAGTGATTTTCCCATTTTCACCATGTTTTCTGCCGTAGTTTTAATGATGTTTTAAAAATTACACTAGATGAAAGGTGAAATCCATATCAAGTATATTGTGTTTACCAAAAATATTGTTAGTTTTCTTTTAAGAATATGGTATTTGAAAATGTCTATGTTGACCAAAACCAAATAAAAACGCACCCTCAAAACCACACTATAATATTGGATACAATAGGAAATATTATCAGCTTTTGAAAACAGACCCATTTTAAACTAGGTGAAGCAGAAAGGTTTTCAGAATATTCACATTTATTAATGAAATTGGTTTCTCACAGCTCAGTCAGCTGCAGTGATTTCTCTTGTGCTGTGAGTCTTCATTTGTATTGAATGGCATTAGGGCAGAAGCAATAAGAAACTGCGCACAGGACTCCTGGGTATTGTGTCACTCACACTATGAATGAGAAGATAGCTGAATAGAAAGAGCTCCCCCATAGCCTGCACACCTCTGTAATGTAAAGACACTACCCAGCCTTCATATATGAAGAAAAATGAAGGATTTCTTCATCCTCCAAGCAAACTTTCCTGCTCTGTCTTGACTCTACTGGCACTTTAAATGGGGAATTATACCTAGCTTTCAGTTGAGATGAACTGAGTTAAGGCACTATTACTTGAGTGATGCAGTGTTTGTTCACTACTTACTCATATTTTCGCTGCTTATTCCCCCAAATATATAAAAAAAGAACAGAGATAAGTTTGGTGAAATTAAGATTGCTGCTGGGAATTTTGACACATTTATGTGAAAACCATGATTATGAGGAATTTCCTTTCCTAACTTTTATATCTATTTCTCTCTATTGTCTTTTCTGCATCATTGTAGAGTAGTGGGGTAAGTGTATTCATCAGCCAAATCATTACTGTAAAATACAATTACCAAATAAAGTTATTATAAAAGTACATGATCTCACGGTGGCAGATGATGTAAAATTAAGGACGCAGCTAACTTTTGTTCCTCTTCTTTCTTTTATTAATAATCACAGCTTACCACTACAACGAAATTGATCCAATCTGATCAGGGTCAGCAATGGTATGGTATAAACTGGAATCTCTCCAAGTCATGCATAGACTCAGAGTTAATACTTCTCCCTATGTATTTCTTACTAAGGTTTTACAACTAAACCAGCTGTGCCTTGGTGCTAGTAAGAAAACAAGGAAACTTGAACTTTTTTCCATCCCTTCTATAAATTTCTGAAAACAATTTTTTACTTAAGCAGACATTTTCATATGTTTCTTATTATTACTTTTATTATATCTCTCTATAAAGATTAAATAACTGCTCAGGTACATTTAGCTGTACTGCAATATTCTGTGCAAGACCTTATAACCCTGAATGAGATCTAGATTAACAGAAGTTTGTAGTGCTTTTCATTTCTCAGAGTTAAAAATCAATGGTTCTAAACTCGTGCATTACACTTTTGCTCTGTGTGGGTTAATCCTCTGTGAGAAATAAGGAAAGTATTACCTCAGTCTTTCCTTCCTTGTGCAGTAAACACACTCAGGAAATATTAGTTGGTGTTTTGGGGGGACTTTTGGGTAGCTGCAGGGTACTATCCTGTATTCTATTTATTCTTGTACCACCAATGTGCTCAAAGAGGATAGAGTAAACAAGCTGCAGATCAGAGCGCTTGACTTTCTGCTGCTGGAGCACTGAAGTCTGGGAGCACAAGAAAATGATTCAGGAGTGTAAAAAAGGAAGATAAGCAGAAAGAAGAAAGCCTAAGTATAATAGGAAAAAAAGCTTCAATGTTAAATGCAGAAGTTAGTCTGATTAAGAAATGGGTAATAGACATTCCAAAAAAATACTTATCACTGGGAGGGAGCTTTCACAGTAATCAGTACTAGGACCAATGCTGTTAAACACTGAAACAGAAATCAAGAAGAAAATGTAAAATTGCTTTCGGTTTTACATGTTTAGACATGTTTGTGAGCAAACGTTAAGGATAATGGCAAGATCCTACTCACACACACAGAGGGGCTAACTGGGGGTATGAAGATAAAAGGCAGCCTTGGCTGCAGTGACCATCAGATTGTGGAGGTCAGGATCCTGAGGGCAGGGAGGAGGGCACAGAGCAAGCTCATAACCATGAACTTCAGGATAGCAGACTGACTTCTTCAAATATCTGCTTAGAAATATCCCATGGTATAAAGCCCTAGAGGGAAGAGATGCCCAGGAAAGCTGGTTAATATTCAAGGATCACAACCTACAATCTCAAGAGACTTCCATCCTCATAAATAAGTCAGGCGACCTCAGTGCAAGAAAGACATGGACCTTTTTGAACAAGTTCAGAGGAGGGATACAAGAATGATCAGAGGCTGGATCACCTCTTCTGTGAAGAACAGCTGAGAGGGCTCAGGTCATTTAGCCTGGAGAAGTCTTGGAGAGAACTTATTGTGGCTTTTCAATATATAAAAAGAACTTATAAGAAAGACCAAGAACTCTAGGTACAGAAGAGGGAGTAAGGATTTAAACTGAAAAAGGGTAGGTTTAGATCAGACATAAGGAAGAAACATTTTAAGATTAAAGGTGGTGAGGTGTTGCCCACAGAATTTTTGGCTGCCCCATCCTTGGCAGTGTTCAAGGCCAGGTTGGATGGGGCTTGGAGCAACCTGGTCTAGTGAAAGGTGTCCCTGCCCATAGCAGTGGTGTTGGAAAGAGATGTTCTTTAATTATCCCAATTCTATAATTCTATGGAAAATGACTAAAGATCCTGGCCAAATTCAAACACATAAAAGAAGCACACAGAAGGTTGAAGCAAGAATGGGTGACCTGGGAGGAATACAGACATGTTGTCCAAGTATCCAGGGATGAAGTTAGAAGAGCTAAAGCTCAAATGAAATTGAATCTGATCAGAGATTTCAAAGAAAACTGTGTGCTTCCCTAAGTATACAGGAGAGAAAAGGGAGACCAAGGAAAATTCGAGTCCACTGCTCAATAGGACAGGGGACCTGTTTACACAGGACATAGAAAAGGTAGATGTACTAAATGGCACCTTTGTCTCAGAATTTACTAGCAGGAATCCCAAGTCCCAGAGATCAAGCGGAAGGATTGGAGCAAGATATACCTTCAGTGGAAGAGGATCAGGTCAGGGAATATTTAAACAAAGAGAACCTTAATACTTAAGCAGATGTCCATGGCCCCTGAAGGGGTGCACACACAGGTAGCTGGTCGGATGCGGGTACCATGATTCAGTGATTTTAGGGATGTAAAGTGCAGATATACAGAAATATAAGTCTTAAATATAAACCTAACACCTTACTTTGGCAACAGAAAGGTCATAAACCTCCCATAAGTCATAAACTAGAAACACAATGAGCTGCTTCTGACAGATGCTGTTCGATGTCCTACATCTCGGGAAAAAGTGTTTTCTGAGGATTGCCTTTTCCTTGAGGAAAAAAAATCATGAGGAAAAGCTGCATCTGGGTTAGAGAATGTAATGGAGATGAAAGGGCATAAGTGAAGGACATGAAGCTAGGTAAAGAAGATAACACAGGAACAGAAATGCAGAAAGGAGGCTGTTGAGTGATACAACAAATAAGACTGTAAGTATGCACTCATGATTTTGATATTGGAGGTGTAACATGAGCTAAAACAGGATGTTATATACCAAAAAAAGGGAACCTGGGTATTTAGACATGCAGGGGGGTTGAACTATATGATCTTTAAAGGTCCTTTCCAACCCAAACTATTTCATGATTCTATGATTCTATGAAAGTGGAAAGGCTCTTTGTGTTAATGATGAACAGTACTGATGTTCGGATGAGCATCGAAAGTCAAGACAATAAACTTGTATCTCCAGAGTCACTCTGGACAAGGTCTTTCATCTCACAACCTGTAAAACCCTTTACTGATGTTATTTTTGCAGCTTGAAAGAGCAAACAAAAAGATGAGCACATAGGAAACATGAGTACTGACACTCTTGGCATGTTCAGGAGAGCAAGAGGTGGAAGTAGAAATAAGATTGTGCCTCTACTTTGTTGTGGAGAAAGATTTATGAAAAGCTATCAAAAAGGTAGGATTGAGGTATGTTTTTTTTGTCTGCAGTGGGAATACAGTTTAGGCAACTCAAACATCTGATATTTGTGTGGGATTCAGGTCCAAATATTCATCCTCAGAATTCAATCTGACATACTAATTTTGTCCATGATTGGTGGTTGTTTTCTTGGAATAACATGTAGTAGAATATTATAGTATGAGGTCCTGAACTAATCTGTTCATGTTGTTTTAACTACACCATAACACCATTTAAATAAATACTATTAGTTACAGCTAGCAACTCCCTTCTCTGTTATCATACCAAATTCTGCTCTGATTGTACCTTTAGAACATGGTCCTGAACTTTAAAATACAGTGCTCATGCCATAGTAGAGGATGTACAATGGACAGGCTGAACCCAGCGTTAACCCTTGGTGTAGGAAATATCAGCTGCTCTACTGAATACATCCATACATCACTGTTCACATATCCAGAGCCCTTTGTGAGACTGTCTATGGTAAGGTCATGAAGAAATAAGATTATATGATTTGTGTTAAAATAAAACTTTTTTTCTATGCATATATGACATATTTAAAAACATAATGCAATAATTAATAACAGGTTTTCAAATGCAAGTTCTACTCCCATGTTATTTTATTTTCTTTTTCTTTCTGTTGGTTTAGTTCCTCAATGGTATGAAACAAGCTAAGTATTAGAAAGTTTCCCAAAATACTATTGCAACTAGTAAGGGGAGGGTGTTAGAGACAGGACTTGGATATACTTTAACATGCATTAAAAAAAAACATTTTCCAACATTCTTAATACACTTAGAAATTTATGTCTCATACCAGGTCATCTACAAGATTTATCTGTGCTCTAAACAGGTAGGATGTGAACCAGCACAGATCACAAGATTTAACCTCAGGGTACAGAAAGATCAAAGCCTATTAGACAGGTTAATACCACACTGAGATAGGGACATTCTTTTCAAATTGAAGACTTCATTTGATCAGCCTGTAATATGCATGGAGTTCAATCATACTAGAAGTTATGCCCCAGAAAGTGACACTTTCACTTATTTTGCACATGAAAATAAAGCTTCAACCTCTGTAATGACTTTAGCATGTAATCCACCATATTGAGCACTGCTGATATCCTCATAGCTTTAATTTAACAGAGTTTAAGTTGATTGCCAGCCTTACACCTGGATTAATTTCAACCAACATCAGCATTTTAAGGAGCTGCCTTTGTTGGTTGTTTTAGACCTTTCTTAGAGTAAATGCAAAGAGAAGTATGCTTTGAAAATAATTTAGGCAGACTTCATTCTCTGATGACATGTTAGACAATCTGAAACAGCCAGATTCATTATTTTAATACTAATGGCTGAATGTAGATCGAATTGGATCCTTAATTTTCACTTGCTCATACGTGCAAGGCTGCCAAGATCTTCACACTAACCTGTGGCTAATGAAATGCTCAAAATCCTTTTAATGGAAAATCTTTTAAAGTTTTTTAACTTCTTTTCCAAGCTTGGCAAAAAAAACTTTCACACTGGTGCAGTTTTAACTTTCTGTCTGCTAACTGTTCCTTGGTACATACATAAAGCTCAATAGAGAAAGTATACGTAATGTTGATAAAAGAAAACAAAGTCTGAAATATTCTATTCAGTTCCTGGTAGGTGATAAAAAGATATTATTGAAGTAAGGTCCCTCTAAAAAGGTTACAATTATGCTTGAAATCTGTTAGAGAGAGTTCCTATGTGCAACAGATGTGCCTCCCCATGCATCCAACTCTTCGTCTTCCTTCTAAGGCTTCTCACCAACATAGAATCATAGAAGAGTTAGGGTTGGAAAGGACCTTAAGATCACACAGTACCAACTCCCTGCCATGGGCAGAGACACCTCACACTAGACCATGACACCCAAGGCTCTGTACAACCTGGACTTTAACACCTCCAGGGATGAAGCATTTACTACTTCTTTGGGCATCCCATTACAGTGCCTCATCATCCTCACAGTAGAGAACTTCTCCCTTATATCTAACCTGAATTTGCCCTGTTTAAGCTTGAACCCATTCCACTTGTCCTATCACTACAGTCCCTAATGAAGAGTCCCTCACCAGTATCCTTATATCCCCCTCCTATCCAGGTACTGGAAGGCTGCTCTGAGGTCTCCACGCAGCCTTCTCTTCTCCAGGCTGAACAGCCCCAACTTTCTCAGCCTGTCTTCATACAGGAGGTGCTCCAGTCCCCTGATCATCCTTGTGGCCTCCTCTGGACTTGTTCCAACAGTTCCATGTCCTTTTTATGTTGAGGGTACCAGAACTGCACACAATACTCTATGTGAGGTCTCACGAGAGCAGAGTAGAGGGGCATTATCACCTCCTTTGACCTGCTGGTCACGCTCCTTTCAATGCAGCCCAGGATATGGTTGGCTTTCTGGGCTTCAATCGCACACTACAGCTGGCTCATGTTCATTTTCTCATCAACCAGCACCCCCGTGTCATTCTCAACAGGGCTGCTCTGAATCTTTTCTCTGCCCAACCTGTAGCTGTGCCTGGGATTGCTGAGACCCAGGTGTAGGACCTTGTACTTGTCTTGGTCGAACATGACCAAGTTAAACAATTCACAGGAATGAACAGTAATAAACATTTTAAAATTTGTCTGCACTAAGCACAGTTGAGGACTTTGAGAGAACATTCTTGAGTTCAGAGATGGAATCTGTATTAAAAAAAAAAGAAGAAAAATACTCAAAACCCAAGAGAGAGAAATAATGTCTCTTATGAAGTAATAGCATGGTGAAATAGAAAACAGCCATGACATAAGGTTTTCCCATATCTGAATAAGGTTTAACCACAAAACAATGATTTTCTCAATAAATGTTTGCAGCTTTTTTCTTAAGTTCTTTATTTCATTTAATTATGGAATAGGAAAAAAAAACCTACTAAACCTTTAACATTTGACACAAAAAGGAAATATTGTTATTTGTCTGGTACTGAACCTTATATATATCCAATCAAAAATCATGGTCCTATAAACCCCTAGCAGTTTTCATATTGCTGTAATAAAATTCACATCAAGTTTGGATATTTACACTATCAAGACTGCACATTTTTATAATAAAAATCTTGTTTATTGACAAAGAGGAAACACAT
Source organism: Melopsittacus undulatus (assembly GCF_012275295.1). Lineage (NCBI taxonomy): Eukaryota > Metazoa > Chordata > Aves > Psittaciformes > Psittaculidae > Melopsittacus > Melopsittacus undulatus. The sequence goes on along the minus strand of NC_047527.1, from coordinate 6,684,511 downwards.
TTTAGACATATGTAAAGACAAATTATTTTCAGTATTGAAATCTTTAGAGTCTAATTGTTATTAGTCCAGATCTAATTTACAGAAAGGCAAAGAAGAATGATGCAGTTATACACACACTGATTTCTACCAGTATTCCTGGGGTTATGGCCACCCTCCAGCTGCTCCTCTGGATCCCAGATCCAGTGGTTTGCTCTGGCAATGTTGCTGGGGGTGCTAGGGCTACTTAGCACCTAGAGTCTTTGTTGGGAGTAATATGATGTCAATAATTTCTTTTCACTCTGGGTTCCACCTGGAGTAATTTTTCATGTATTGTGTCACAGTTTTATACCTTTGCTCTTCCCTTGATTTACAGCTCCATGTTACACTTGGATTTACTGTATATAGTGCTTTCCATGCATGTTAGACGCTATTTATATATTCTGTTTGTTACCCCTAAAATCAGTTTTGTCCAGCTTCCTATCTATATTTCTTTAACTGACCATTAGTGAGTTGTTCGCAGCTGTGAGGTCTCCAGTACCAAGTCTTTGCCCCATCCCTTATCACCCCAAACCTACCCTCAACTTCTCATAGCCTTTGCTATTTTACAAGGCCTGTGTTTCTCCACATATCACTATTGTCTTAGTCATAGCTAATGCATTCTGCATAGAATAACTCCTTGGTTTTGCCACCTATGTAAAACTCTGGGTTTTTTGAATCATTATAAACAAAAGCAATTCAAATTAATTATAAACACCTTGATAATTAGAGAAATTGTTGTCATTGATAAATCAAGTAAAACAAAGCTGCAACCTGATCAAGAAAGGTTCAGAGAGAGCAAGGCTGACAAGCCTCTGTCTTGAGGCCTTGCAACACACCACAAAGCTGGCAACCTGTCACTGCTAATGGCAATACTGCATTACGGAATTGCACAGCTAAAATGTAGTCAATAGAGTCTTATGTGAACTTTTCTTAGGAAGACATAGCTTGGGCATCGTATATTGCCCTCCAGAGAAGCTTGTTATTTCTATCAAGCAATGCAATTCCTTAACGTTAGCCCAAGAAACGCAGTCTCTTAAGCTAGGTAGTATTCCCTAGAGATTTAAATGAAGCCCAAACCAAAGTTTAGCTAACAGCTTGTCTCCAAGCTCTCTATTAGTCTGCCTTTCTGTGATGTCTTCTATCTCACATGTGATTGCTCTTCTGCTACCTTATCTGTAACGTTGATGGACTGTTAGTGTTTCCAAAATGCCCATAACACTCTTAGCAGAATTTTCCAGTTTTCTCTGCTGTTAAACAGTATAAAATGCTTCATTAATTCTAGTTACATTTGCCTTTCTGCCAGCAGGTTTCAGAATAACAACACATCTTCTGCAACCATACAAAATCCCTTATCTTCAATGATTATCATTAGACCATCCCTATGGGCTTTGCTTTGGAGCCATTTTATAACTGTGGCACCAGCCAAGGTACTGTGGTCCATATACTGGATCTAATTCAGATTTCCTTCCATTTGCATTAATTTCCTGAGTAAAAATAATAGTGAAGATAAAGTTTCTTATGAGTAGTTTGTCTCAGTGGTAGTACGCTTTTAAATCTTACTGTCAATGTCTAGTTTTGAAGCTGAGATAGACAAAATGTGCACATTTTTCTTCTACATAATTAAAGAAGTGTAAACGTTCTATGTTAATCTGCATTATTTTAACTTTTTGAAGTTCAGTGTAACTCAAACGTAACTATATGTTATTGTTTTACAATATATTTAATGGTGGCTGAGCCATGGTAACTACCTAAGGACTCTGAGCCTTAGAGAAAGATATAAGATCATTTTGCTATGCTATATTTCATTCCTACCCTTTACCTGTTTTGCTGCTTAATGAACAGCAAATGAGGAGCTTACAAAACTCAACTATTCTGAGATAACTGTGATTAGTGAAGAACTCTGTGTTCATATGGCGTCAACATCTCCCAGGTCTGGAAGCCAAACAATATTGGCCTTTAGCAGAATGATGTTAGACATCTAGTTATAGGGAACAGAAATGGAATAATTACTCTAAACCACAGTCTCTAGTGGAGTCTTCATAGATATTTTGCTGGTTAAAGATAGGTGTCTTCTTTAAGATAAACCGACTAGTTGTCTAATATCCACTGATGAAATTCTTTAGAGCTCTACTGTCTGCAGTGGAAGCTTGCACACTTAGAAGATACCCATAACACCTACAGATGCTAACATGTAGAAACCTAAATTCATGTGATACCATTTCAAACTGCAATGCATTCTCACTGCCTTAAGTCACAGAAACTTGGTTGAAGAATTACGTTGAAGAGCATTTTGCATTTTAATATATTTTTAATGAATGTTAATACTTCCCCCCCTAAGAAAAATATGCTGACAATCATAATCTAATGACAATGCTAATTTATCCAGGAAGTTGGACAGGTGCTAGAAAATTAGCTACTGGTTTTTGCTTCCTCTTCTGTTACTGAGGATGTAACCATAAGAAAAGAAAGAGTGATCAAACTGTTGTTATAATCTGATTATTTTCATCAGCTGAAGCAGACTCAGACAGAGCAAGTGACTCCAAACTGATTTAGAGCCAAATGTAATATTAAGTTTCATGAGAAAGATGGTCAGTGTTGCTTCTTTACTTATTTAAGCCTTTCACACCTAGAAAGAAGAATGTAAATGTTGTTCTTAGTTGAGAATTCAAACTGATTTAAATGTTTGTAGCTTCCAAATACTAGTCTTGCACAAAGCCATCACTGGTTGTACTCAGTTTCCATGTCGATACTAACCAACTCACAGCATACCACTCCAGCTACTGGAAGAAGAAAACCAGTTCATATCCATGCTTGGTTTAGTAAAGGACTCGAAGGAATCACATCGGAAACCACAAGAACAATTCTTTTGTGTTTCTGACCTGAAGATGTTAGAAAATTCACAAAATTCAGCTATATATGACAAAAAAAAATGAAGAAAATATCTAACACACTCTTATAGCCTTACTTTATAGTTAACATTTCAAAAACCTTAACTTAGTGATAATGGCACAGAGGATTTTCTGTCTGGTATAGCTGCCATCAAAGTTAGATTTCCACAGCAACAGTTACCTAGCCAGTTTTCAAGGGGGAAACATTTTACATCTATTTGCTTCAGCACTTGAGACATTTCAAGCTATCTTCATAAATCTTTTTCCCAGACTCACAGTGGTCAATAAAACTAAATGTGACCTTGTACAAAATGTGTTAGATTTTAATTACAATGGGGTTGTGTGTTAGATTAGGGCTAAATGTATTACACTGTCACCCAATATGTCAAAGCTGGCAAACACAGCAGTGCTTGGCCCGTAGCTCTTTTTATTTTCACAATCTGTAGCATTGGCCTGGAGCCTGGTGCCTGAAACTTTAACTTTTTGTTTTGTTTTTTTTTAAACAGAAGCTCATTCTTGGATCTGAATGCGCCAAGCACCACAATGTTGTTATTCATCAGAAAGTGTCTGTGTGGATGTGTGTGCCCTAACTCTAACACATAACCTGTGTTGATTTAGGGTTTTGCTGTGCTGAATCTATATTTTCAAGCCTTCTATATTTATATATGCATAGGTACCTTATATATCTTTCTAGATAGAGATGGACATGCTCATATAATGACAAAGACAGTATATATGTGTATGAAATGTTACACAACATTGCAGCTAATTGTTGGTAGATGAAATGCAGCACTTGGATTTTGGTTCATGAAAACTAAATGGTTCATAGATGTAGCAGTTTTAGAGCTTGTGTTATAAATCCTGGAGGATACTTCTGGGGAATTTTGGAGAATGGAGAGGACAGGAGGAGGATAGGTGGGGAAGAATTATCTAATGAAAGCAAACTGCAGACTGCCATGGAAGTCTTGGGAGTACCTGGTGTGAATCATCATAACCTGGAATGAAAATCCTTTCTCTGAACTGGTGTATTTCAAACTCCATGAAAGGCTTGAGGTTAGGTTAAACAGTTCTACATTTCATACATAATGGGGGGGGGGGGGGCAGGGAGGAAGAAATAGAAGAAAAAGTTCCCTAAACAAACAAACAAAACATATACAAGAAACCAAACCTACCAGAACCAGAGTTTGGAAAAGAACTGGAAATTGAGAGTATATTTCTTTTCATGGCTGCTAACTTTTGATGTTGCTGTAGAGAAGTTCCTCAATCTGTTTGTTGTTTGTGTTACTCATGAATGAAAAAGTCTCAACAGCAATGCAGGACACATTATTTATAAGTCAATGAAAGTACAGAGAGTGTGATTCTGCTTGGGGCTGGCAGGATGGACTGGAATATTATTTCTGAAAGGGACTTACATTTGACAGGCAGTAAGTTGATTCATTTTAATCACCTCTTCAGTCCAAACAGGGCTAATAATAATACAACTTTCCCTCCTCCCTTGTCTGTTTGGATTATCACTCTCTATGTAATGCCAAACCAAAGACGACCTTGATATTGGAATGAAACTGTAACATTACTAGATTACGAATAATTTATAACAGCTCATTCTTTTGCCTTCACCTGGCTTCCTCCCACAGACAAAAATAATTAGAAAGTAATTAAGCCATCAAAAGCTATGCAGAACTAAATTATAGTAAATTAAGCTGGTAGATAACTGGTAAGAGAGTCTCAATCACTGCAGGAGTTAGGGACAGAAAAGATAGGAGCAAAACTTATTTTGGTAATATATCCTCCCCCAGTGCATTTCATGTAAGGCAGTGTTATGTCTTCTTTGAACTGTCTACGGAAAGAATATTAACTACGCCTACAATAAAGAAACAAAACACCACCCAACTTATCAGCTGTACAGGCAGTAAGCAAAAAAGGTTCCTGAGAGGCTCATTTGCCCCTTTAAGTTCCCCCTACACACCCTTCCTTTTTTCTTCATTTTAGCTCTGATAACCTCCCTGTTCCTGATCTCTCTAAGGCTAGGTTTTCTTAGAGGGGGGGGATATGGAGTGAAGTTGAGAGGATAAAACCAACTTGTCAGGTTGGAAATGAGAGCAAAGAGCCACTCAGATCAGGATGGAGAGAATCACATCAGACCTGCAGAACATTTTTATCAAAACCCTAAAGTCTTTGCTTTAACTACTTCTTTTCTTATCTATGAGACTCCCTGCCTGGCTCTTCTCCATAGTTTTGTCCCAGGCTCATATAGCTCTAACACCCCAGAGAGGTTGTCCTGCTCAGTCTTGTGTTCAGTGGCTGCTGCAGCTCAAGCTTTTCAACATGAAGACAGTGTGCAGCCAGATGCCAGAATCCCTCTGTCTCTTCCTGCCACTTTACACTGCTCAGAAACGTAATGAAAGGTCTGTAATTCTCTGTGGTATAAGGGAGCTCTGAGCTGGTGTCAAGCAGCATAACCAACTTGCCCTCCAGCTGCTTTTCTGCACACTGCTGAGGGAGAGAAGGAGGAAATGAGGTGAAGTGGAACCTGTGCTCTGTCAATGCACAGACATGATGACACCATGGGGACGTGGGAATGCAGCTCACAAAGGTGCAACAGCAGAACAGGACATTCCCAGCCTAGCTTGAAGCTTGTTAGTGTTGGCAGTGCTGTTCTGTCAATATGGTGCAGGCTAGCTGCTTCCTTGAGGTCCTAGCAAGGCTGTGCAGCACGTATAAGCTCTGAGCTCTCTGGGCAGGACTGCCATTAATACCTTAACTAGTGAATTCCTAAATAGAATCATAGAATCATAGAACAGTTAGGGTTAGAAAAGACCTTAGGATCATCTAGTTCTAACCCCCTTGCCATGGACAGGGATGCCTCACACTAGCACATGTCGCAGAAGGCTCTGCCCAACCTGACCTTGAACACTACCAAGGAGGGAGCACTTACCACTTCTTTGGGCAGCCTGTTCCAGCACCTCACCACCTTCACAGTAAAGAACTTCTTCCTTATATCTTACCTGAACTTCTCCTGTTTAAGTTTGAATCCATCACCCTTTGCCCTATCGCTACAGTTCTTGATGAAGAGTCCCTGTCCAGAATCCCTGTAGACCTCCTTCAGATACTGAGGTCTCCACGCAGCCTTCTCTTCTCCACGTTGAACAGCCCCAACCTTCTCAGCCTGTCTTCATACAGGAGGTGCTCCAGACCCTGATCATCCTCATGGCCTCCTCTGGGCTTGCTCCAACAGCAACATGTCCTTCTTTGAGGACACCAGAACTGCACACTGTAGTTCAGATACAACTTCCTAGTGAGTTGTGCTGGTTTCCAATATGTATACTGCCACCTATCACCTGAGGATTTCCTGACCTACTGACAGACACTGTGACAGCTCTGGTCTTTCATCTTCCTTCTGGGGCAGTGTGTAGCAGTATCATAAACTGAGGGTACCCTCTTGCATCACCCTTGCTGTGGCTCTGCAGCTCTGGTTAAGATTTTAAAAGCAGCAAACATCACTTCAAGAGCCACCCTCAAGCTACCATGCTTACGTTGTTGGCCCTTCTGCTGCTTTAGTATTACAGAGATGAAATCTTCCCTGTGAGGTTTTCTACTGAATACATCTCAGCCTTAGGATACTCAATTGATAGGAGGTCTTTTATAATTCCAGCATACAAAATTCAACCTGCTGCAAGTAACAATGGCTTAAGGTGTCCTTACCCATGGGCAGGGGTGCTGGAATTAGGTGATCTTAAGGTCTTTTCCAACCCTAACTATTCTATGATTCTATGATTCTATATTTGCACTCCAGTAAGCAGCAAGTTATTTAATCCCCTAATATTGCAGTGAGAAGAGAGGATTCTGCAGCCATAATGGAAGAAGATAAGTCTATTTACCTGCATGTTTTGGGGTGATGAGAAAAACTGATATCTACAAAACTAAAATATATCTACAAAACTAAAACATATCTACAAGATATGACCTGTATCTGTATTTTGAAGCAGTATCTTTATAATACAAGCATGAATGTACGGAAGAATGCAAAACTACTTGATCACGTTTTTTTCCCCCAAACAACCAGATTTTATCAATGATATGGGCACTCAAAAAAATCAAACCAAAACAAACCTACTTTAGACTGGAAGTGTGATAGCTTGCCAGTATTAAAACGAAACAGGGAATTGCAAATGCCTTGCTGAGAAACAAAATGCTGAAGTAAAAGAAGGTATCCAAGAAAATTATGAAAATACTGTTTTCTGGAAAATCATATCCATACAGTTGCCAACAAGAAAAAAAAATCCTCTGCCAACACAGGAAACAGTCTGGATGGCTACAGTGAAATATTTAGTTCGCACCAAGATATAATGTCAAGAACCACAAATCAGACTATTTTACCAAAGAATAATATAATGGTGAGATTCTTTCTCCTTCACTATAAATACCACAAAATCAGACTTTTAGGCTGCACCACTTGTTTAAAATCTTTCCATCAGTTATACAGAGAGTTCTTGAAGGCAATTTATTTGGTGTACAAATAGGTGTGTTGCAGATGGCTAGTAACCATTATGCAAAAGGTTTTCACCTCAAGTATTGACTACAGAGAGAGCCTTGTCAAATAATTCAGATTATGAAACAACCTGTTAGAACAATATAGCTGGGTGTTTGTTATCATACCCATGGACTTAAACTGCAGTGATTTACATACCAAATCCATTTAATCATGTTATCAATATGCAGATACATGTAATTCATATATACAGAACAGTGCCTAGAAGCCTGAAACCTGACCTGGAGCTGGAAAACTGTGTGCTATAAAAATACAGTCCAAGAAAAGGTCCCCAACTTCAAAACTTACAATATAATAAGAAGTGTCAACCAATGGTGGAAATTAAGAAGAGGAATAGACAAAAGGCAAGATATGATGAAGACCACATGACAGCAGAGCCATGCACAAAACTTAAGTCCCCTAAATCTAATCACAGCTCTTTGAGCTTTGCAACAATACTATCCATTTAACTTCATTATTAGTATACATTATCCTCTTGACCATCCTCTTTCTTCCTCAAAGTGGTGTGAGTAGGTGGCAACTAATGATCTTCAGTTAGTATTAATAAAAACAACCTAGGAAAGTGATGCAGATTGTATTTCCAATTTACCGTGACTTTTGTGTAGAGTTGTACAATAAATTTCCAATATGCATTTGTAATATTTCCTTCTTGAAATCAAAGTTTCTTCAAAATCAAAACTCTTCTGTGAAATGTAACAGGTTGGCAGCATTGTCAGGAAAATATTTTCAACCCCAGGATGGTATTTCTGGGCAAGGCTGTGGACTATTGCTGATGGAAGTATACCCAGATGCTTGCAACATATACAAGAGAGCTGGATGCAGACTGCTCCTGCAAGTTACTCAGATATCCTTACCTTGTAAACAGTTTCTGTTGACTGTTTATCACTAAAGAGAATGGGAGATAGATAATGATCCCTGGTGCTGAGGATAAGTGACATGGCCTTATGTCCACATTGTTCAAGGTTCTTTCTCTTTAGAGCCAACTAACTACATCAGTGCCATACAGCCCTTGACCTTCTGTCTCCTTTTGGCTTCATTAGCTCTACAGATGAAAATATTATACTTTGTGTGTGTTTGTTTTGTTGTTTGTTTTTTCTGTGTTTGCTTGTTTTAATAGAAAACAAGTTCAACGATGCTGTGGTTGACTGCAGATCATCACACCAGTATTTTTATAACACAATGTGAAGCCATGAGTTGCATTCTCCTGCATGTGAGGATGCTTGTAAATATAAAACCTGACAGGAAAGTTGGGAAGACTGTGGAAGGGGAGGGAGGCAAAGTTTATAGTGTTTGAGTTTTCCCTTGGAGAGATCTGGTTGAGATAATCCAAAACAAAGCACTGGAATAAATTTGCTTTTATATTTAAGTTGGCACACTTTTATTTAAACAAATCCAGTTGAGCTTTTCTGTTAGAATTCTTAACATTTTAATAAAGAATTAAGCAGTCACAGGTTGGAATCTTCAGTAAATTCTCACCACTCAACTAGAAAATCTTTTTCCTTGACATATGCATATGCATTGTTGCATTTATTAAAAACTTTAAATGGTTTAAAAGGTCACAATTTTAGCTAAATGTGAAAGATCTTTTAAAATTTAAACTCTGAGTGTCATTTTAATGATCAAAATTAACTGAAGAAAAATATATTCAGTCAGTATGTAACAAATAGAAATATGATTCCTTATAGAGAAATGGGACAGGTTATTATTTTTCTGGTTATTGGTGGTAGATGTCTTGGTTGTGTGCTACATCTCCCTTGTGCTTAGTGCTTACAGAGAATGGAAAGGAAGAAGAAAAAGAAATCAAACCCAAACCACTAATAAGTATCCTGTTCTTCAAATCTTGTATTCCAAATGCAACAACATCTGGAATTGCAGAAATCCACCCTGCATTCTGTCCCACAATGATCAAAGGTTACCAAAGCCAGACTGGATGGGGCTTTGAACAACCTGGTCTAGTGGAAGGTCATGGTAAGGGGGCTGGAACAAGATGACCATTAAAGTCCCTTCCAACCAGCTAAACTCATTCTATGATCTACATTTGGGTAATCGCCCCTGAAAGCAGAATAGAAATCTCTGGTCTAGGAGGAGTACAACATCCACACCAGTCATAGCTGGCAAAACCCTGTGAAATTTTTCCTGGGTACAGAAGAACTGTGAAGTAGTTCAGTAAACTGCTCTTAAGCTGCTGACCAGAAAGTCTTGGAGCCGGTATGAAAAGTGGTAAAGCAACTCAAAGCAAAAAGTAATGACATAAAAATGCAGCATTACTGTTTTGGATTGCTTAACAATCAGTATTTTAGGATGTGTAGGAGCTTTGCTCTCCCCACCTCTTCAAGTCAACAATGGCAGTCTATACAACAATGTATGTAATAGCAATACAGTATTTGAAAATGTTTCTGTTAAGAGACAAAGCATCTTGAAGGGAGACTGGAAGCTTTATTTGTCTTGGGCATTGGAAAGCCAACACAACTTTATTATACTCAATGATTCACCATGAAAAAAAATGGGAACTATTATCTGCAAAACCTTCAGAAGATTATAATTAAAGGAGACAGGCTTGAAAGAAGATTTCACATTTCTTTTATAGCTAGTGCGGTCAATTGGAGAGGTTGCAGTACTTTCCTATAGAACCCAAGATGCTCCCAGACACATAACACACAGTGATTTAAAAGCCCACACCCACAGCTTTCCCTCTTGCATCATAAATTGATTGATGATGACAAGTGAATAAGATTAGGACCACATGGGGATAAACTTCAGCTTAAATAAATAATAAAACTATTCATCCTTCTCCAGTTCTTTCACCTTCTACCAGGAGAATATAAAGCGCCCTGAAATCCAGCTAGCCAAAAAAATAATCCATGCTTCAAGCTGGAAGCTGTCAGATCCTAAAAGACCTCTCTTTTTGTACTTTGAACATACCTTATCTGTTCCCAAAGCCAAAGAGATACTTGCACTTCATTTGCTCAAACTATTCGAATATTTATCTCACTCATTCAATTTTGGATGAGAAACGTTTCACATATTTTCAGGAAGGATTTGTTTTTCCTTCCAACACAGACATCATGCAAAAACAAAGTAATTTCTAACCAAGTTTGCAGTGGGATTTTTCAAGCTTTCATTCCATTACATAGTAAAAACACTAGTTGCACTTGAATCTTGGATTCAAGCTATGACCAAGATTTCTCAGTAACGAAGCTTAATTATCTTTAATATTCCCAACCTGAGCCTCTCATGATAAAATCAATCTTTAATGTAAGCTTTGTTTAGACACTGCTCCAGCGAATGATAAAATCTTAACCCAAAGACTGGAGAACAGGAAGATTATTTGCTGTGCTCTAAAGTGTATATTTATACCTGACATGATATCTCCAATGAATAAAATAGAAAAACAAATCCAAAGAGATTACTTTTCTAATATTTGAAGAAAGGGTGAAAGAAATGGCAGGCTAGGATCTTCTACCTGACCCTAGGACCAGATCATCTTAGAAAGCTGTTATCTGCACAGATAAATGGAGCCAAGCAGGCCTAGCAAGCAAGTTGATAGGACTGTGACTGGGATACTGGGTAGCCTTCAGGGATTGAAGTCCCAAATTAGGTAGCTTGGTGTGCTCACAAAAGTTCAAGTGTTTATCAGTGAAAAAACATATAGTATGCAGTGGCAAGAATGGAATAATTGTATTTTGAATTACAAGTTTAGTAGTGTTTAATCTTATCATCAGAGGCTGTATAAACATAAATACTAGCAGAGGTAGAGAATCCCACATATGTTACAGTAACAAAACAGTTATATCAGGAAATAAGTGAAAAAAAAACAAACATGTTAAAGAAGAGGTACTGAAGAAGCTACATGAGGTCACTAAATCCTAGAAGATAGGAGACCTCAGCACCACTGGGGACAACAAGCATCAATGGGCTCATTTTTATGAGGCCAGTAAGTACACAAGGTCATTGCAGAACACTGCAAAGAAAGTAGTCAGAGCCTTGTGAGTTCAGATAATTCAGTGCCTTGTTTTGGAAATCATAAGATTTTGAATCAAAAGATGACAGACTTTAAAAAGTCTGTTGCATTTCTAACATTGAATTTTGTGATGAATATAATAGCTAACAATTTTAGCAACAGACAAACCAGAAAGACAGCAATTAATTTAAACTACTTTATCCTATGTACATTAATGCATTCTTACCTTTGTTGATGACTGCTATGGTTTGGTAAATGAATGAGACTGAGACTAAGTTTTTGCTGGCACACATGTGCTAAAAAAGCTCTGGATTTATTCACAAACCTTCTCTGATCTATAGATTATTGCCTCTTCAGTTTCCTTTGTACATGGTCAAGTCTTAATTGGTGAGGTAGCTCCTGGAAGCAAACTGTTATCCCATTTTTCTACTAACACTGACTTTATTTTACAAGACTCCCATTTTTTTAAACTGTGAGGCCTTTCCCCCCTTACTTTTGAGGAGTCTGAGTTCACTTTTATCCCCTGGGAACAGAATGGAGACCTGCAAGTTCATTTCAGAAAGATATATATTCAAACAACTGTAATGATATCATATCACAATTACAGTTGATCGTTAAAGAATCATTATTTCCATCTTGGGTTTGTGTTGGTGACTGAGAGAAATGTCCTTTCTTTGCTTTCGTCCTCGCCCTTGAAATATGATAACCATGATAGATAACGTTGGAGAAACATTGGCAGGCAGTAGCTGATAGTCCTGTCCTCCTTTTACATATGCATCCTGTGTACCACCCTATTCCCATCCTTTGAAAGGACTTGTTGTTCTGCAATTTAAGCAAAGGCACTGTCATTTCATAAAATACATTTTCCAAGAACTGACAGTGGCATTTAATCCTGTGCTGATTTATGTTAGATTTATGCAGAAAAAAAATACTTTTGTATACTTCCTGAATAATTGTGGCTACAATTACTAAGCTTCTGGCTTTTACAACATTTACAAAAGATTGATTTTTGACCATTCCTGCTTCAGCTGGGTTTAGCCTCAGCAATGATATAAACAGCCTGTGACCTGACAGGATATTAATCCATTCACCAGACTATTCCCTTGGGCTGAATAATTCTTTCAGTCTTAAGAACAAACAAGTCTCTGATGTTTTGTTTAGTAAATCACTTAAGAGGAGGTCACAGTAAATGCATGTCCAAGTTAAATTATACTTATTATTAAGTAAGTATAGACAAGCCCTCTTGTACACAATCCTAATTTGGATGAAGAACTTGCCATCAGGAGTCATTGCACGCATAATGGGAATCTTCCACATGAAGCCATTTCCCTGTTTTAAATGCAGAGGGTTGCAAAGACCGGTAGGCTTTTAGAGCGTGATACTCTTGACAGATGGATTTGCATAGCTCTGTATAGACTGAGGTCAGAAATTCATTCTCAGATAATTTCACAAAGTGGAGAGTATCATTTTTGCTTATAGAGCATGTAGCTCTGAGTGCTTTTATACTTATGAAAATTGTCTTTTAAAATAAGATAATTTGCCTGATGTAATTAATCTTGATATCAGAGCACTACACACAGAGGTCTGGTTAACAAGTGGCAGCATCTTCTTTTTCAGCCATCGGGCTCCCTTAACAGTGTGTACTGTTAAAAGAATAATTCTAGTCATCAATTTATCCTGAAAGAAAAGGAAATCATTGTCTCCTTTTAAAGCTGGAGATAGAGACACGGGACAAGGGCTTGTACCACAATGTTAAGGGTCTGTAGAGCTGCAGACATATGAAACCAAGACTTCTTATTCCAGGTCTAGCACCTTAAATATACTATCATTATTTACACCAAATTAACACCAAAAAACTCTCAACAAAATCTACCTTTTGTGACAGCTTTTTGGAATATTTTTGCATCCAGGATTATCTTCTCTTAACCTTTTTCTTTCTCTACTTTTATCGCATGTTCTGTTTTATTAGTTGTCAAAATCTAAGAGAGGGAATTCACATGTGTGTACATCTTTACACAAAAAGGAGAATACAAAAAGTAGTCTCATCTGTCACAGTTAGGAGCAAAGAGCATTTTAAACAGCAACATAACTCAGCATTAATAGAGATGTTAATTAGATTAGTTGGTAATAAAATGACTATCAAAACCTTTGTTGGTATTACTTGGACAAATTCTGTAAATCCAAACCCATGAGTTAACAGGTTAGAATTAAATGAAAGAGAAAATAAACGTTAACCAAACAATACAAAAACCCTCTACTGCAAGGTGTGATGCTGTTTCAGTAATAGATATTAATGTCTTACTCAAGGAGTAAGCTCAAGGAGAGACTTCTCCTTTATTTCTCTCCCAGACCTGGGCTTGGTTAAGGTAAAGCAAAACAGCATGTCACAAAATAAGCCCTTTTGCCCCAGATATGATGGATTTTGCTCCAATTCTTGTCAGAAAATGATAAAATTTGGGAAAACATGACCAGATGTGTCAGGTTCTGTGCTTCCCTGTTTTGTCAGTTCATTGAAATAACAATGCCGCAGATGCCTGCATCTTGTTTCTTCCCTTATATCTCCACTGACACCTTCAGGGCTTCACCTCTGCAGCTGTTAACATAAAGAAGCCAGGGATGACCTCAGAAAGCAATGTAAAGAGGCAGCAGGAGCAACACTGTGCAGTCCTCAGGGTGCTCGGTAGCTAGGCAGCTGGTGCAAGCCTGTGTTTTTACTGTCTTTCCACAGAGCTCCTTTCTCTTTTGTTGACTTTTCTGCCCCTTTTTAGTCAAGCTCTGTCTTTCTTTTTGCTAAGACCTTGGATTCACCACATATGCATTTGCTTAACTTACAAGCAGTCCTGCTTCCCAGTAGTTTACACTAGCAACATGTTCCCATGTTTGTCTTTGAAATCAGGCATCTTTCTTTTAATTTTCTCTTATTTTGTCTACCCTCTTTATTTTTTTAATTATTCTTCTAATGTTGGGGTTTAGTCCCTAACTTTTGTCCCATACACAAGTACTGGACATGCTTCTTTTCCCTTATGACCTGCTTCCCTAACATACTGTAGAGTCGTGAGATTTGCCCTGGTTTTTGTTATTCTTTTCTTGTACCAGCTTTCCCTGTGATAGCAATTTATGTGACCAAACTACATACCTGTATCTTTCAACAGAGCTTCCCTGATCAGGTTGTAGTTTTCTGGAGTGCAGAAAGGAAGGGTGCTTCCTGATCTTACAGATCAGTCCCGATATGTAAGATCATGAAGAAGTACACTTATCACTCATATTTTCCTGACATTCCTACAGTAGATTTAGTTTGCTGTAACCAATCTTTACATGTCAGGGCTGAAGTATTAGCATTAGGAATAAAGCATTATTAACCACATATGCAGTATTGTAACTTTTTTTTTCATCTTTTAATATTTTTTTTTGCATTTTTCCCATTAAAGTATGCAAAAAAAAAGAAACACAGATCAGAATTTGCATTTTTTTCTTTTTTTTTTGTAACCATCTTTCTATTCAAAATTTAAGAGTTGAGGATACTTTTTGGTGGTGGGATTTGATCCTTATGATGCATGAATTGGAGTGCAGGAACCCATTCCACCGATTCTGTACTGTAACACTGACTGAATGAATGTCAATTGCTTGTTATGTTGTTCCTCAATTCTTGTAAATTTAAATGTGGAAACAGGGTGGAGATCCCAGATCTCATCAATAGAAATATTTTACTTCTAACAGGATGCTCCAGAGAAGCAGCATTATCATCCTTGCTTCTGTAAAACCCCTCACCCCAAGTACTCTTTAGAGCTGATCACGTTCCAGAATAACTTTTGTTATGGGAAAGTAATTAGGTTTCTGCACTTCAACCCTTTTTGCCCTCATACCAGCTCATCACTATGACTTCTGTAAAGCTTTTTCTTACTATGACTGTTTTTCAAGCTGAAATTCTATGAAGTGTGCTGAAGTGGGTCAATGGGCTATGCAAAAAATAGGTGCAAGCTGATAGGATGCTATTTAAATCAGGCTGATTCTTACTTGTGATGTGTGAGCAATTTTGGCTGGATATCAGCCTTAAGAGGAGCTTGACAACACAAAATATCAAATGCTTATATATACTTAGGCAATGGAGATTTTTGTACTCATTCCCTAAAGTGGGATTAGGGTGGTGAGGCACTGGAATGGGTTGCCCAGGGAGGTTGTGAATGCTCCATCCCTGGCAGTGTTCAAGGCCAGGTTGGATGAAGGCTTGGGTGAAATGGTTTAGTGTGAGGTGTCCCTGCCCATGGCAGGGGGGTTGGAACTAAATGATCTTAAGGTCCTTTCCAACCCTAACTATTCTATGATTCTATGATTAGGGATCCTTAGACCAAAAGGCTCCTTTTCAGAGGTCTATGTTTTAAGAATTTCATACTTATCATCTTTTCAACAGAAATGTACTATATATGTATAGTACCTGCCGTCAACAGCATCAGTCAATATCTAATGCACCAGATGTTCATTAAGGAACAGACCTCATCTGAAGTTTCATAAAACAGTCTAGCTTATCTGGGCAATGCCAATCATGGTACTTGCCAATCATACACAATAGTTCATAACGCCTGCCTTCTAAAACACCATTGCTAAGATAAATACATGCAAATATTTTCATAAATTATATAGTTTGCTTTTATCAGCTACTTGAAGGTACCTCAAAAAGGCTTCAGGCATGTAGAAAAATAGACTGTCAAAATACCTTCCTCTCCTAAAAAGACCCCAGGCTGATTTACGGAAGCTGAAAAGAAACTTGGTGGTAAACAGTACATTAAGTAACATTGCTACTAATCCTCTTGTCCTGAAGTACCAACTGATCACTTAGAAACAGCAACCTGAAGAGCAAAGCGATCAGTTTTTTCTATTTTTCATGTTTTCTCATGTTCTTCAAAGTAGTTATTAATCTATCTCTTCTCTTGATAATAATAATAGCTGTCCTCTCATTGTCCCCCATGGCTGGTCTTACAGAAGAACTTCTACTTAGCCACTGGAGGTGGAAAATCAGATTAATTTGTGAATGAATATGTAGGTATTTGGTACCATGTATTTTTTAGGCCTTGAGGAAAATACAACAGTTTTCCCCTGTGTATCATCACTGTTGTTGCTCAGATACTCCAAGCAAGGCTTCTGCCATCAGAAGTTTCACAGAGATGGTACAAGAATCTTTTTTAACCTCAGGTTAGTGAGTTCCTCTGATGCACTTTCTCCTGCATCCTTCAGACTTGATGACAAGCTGCGATTGTCAGAGGGTTGTGACTTGTGTTTTGCTCTAGAAATAAACCAAGCCTTTGTGTGTGGGTAAGGGTCAAAAAGAGGACACACTCCCCGTCAAATAGGATGAACTCAAAAGGCTTCTCAAACTAGCATTTCCATGCCATGACAGATGTTAGAATCACCACAATGGGTACCTAGAACTGCTTCTAAAGATTGCTGGAAACTGCTGAAATTAACTGCACAATTTGTGCAGCCAGACTGTTCAGTTAGTAGCTAACCAGCCAAACCAGGGCTAGTGTAATACTAGCTCATTAATCAGTACTCCTATGAACTACAGCAAAAATACATGTTTGTCCCTAATTCTAAGATGTAGGCACAAGATTTAAGCTGTTTTTCAGGAATTTATAATGAATCATGTTTTTCGTTTAACTTTTATGCAGTTTCAACTCTCCCCTGTGCTCTCAGATTCTTCTGGTATCACAGGTTCAAAACTAGACAGACTCACCATTTGTAATCTGAACCTGATGCTTTGTATCCTTTACAAAAAAATAAACAAACAAAAAACACCCCCCAAAAAAAACCCCAAGCCAATGCAGAGCAAAATTAGATATAATCAGAACAGGAGGTGCAGAATAAACAACTGATTTTCCTCTGTTCCTGTATCATTGAATATCTTGCCAACTTGCTCATGAGGCTTTGTGAGTATGATGAGGAACGTAATGGAGTATTACAAGCAGGTTTCCCAGCCACTACTGACCAGTAAAGTGTCATGGGTTGAACTGCACTGATTCTAAGTGGGGTAGAGAAACCTTCATGACTTCTGATCAGAATGATAACTTGCTTAACAATATTGTATGCCTATATTTTACAAAATTGTCTTATTGTTTAACCTAAAATACAGAAATATGTCTGCCTAGGAAAAAAGGCTGCACATAAATCACATTCATCCCAATTAGATAGAGCCATTAAGCTGATCCAGGGAAAGGTGGTAAGGGGCAGATATGCCTCCAGTGACAGAGACCAGACAGAACTAAAAAGCATCAATGCTGCATTGTATCTTCAAGAGAAACATCTGAGACTATCCTGACAGTACAGAGATGCTCCTGCCAGACTGAATCTCCACAAGGCTCAGTGGAGGCTGCTTCTCAGATCCACCAGCAGATTGCTGACCCTAACAGTGGACAGTAGTACACTAGAGAAAGACGGAATTACATCTCTCAGAGAGAGAACATGTTTATGTGCACGTGTGCCTGTATGCTTATTGTAAAGCTTTATTCTGTGCCTCAAGGAGACAGTTGTAATTAGAGTGTGTGTAAATGCTTGTGCTATTTTCCAGCCCTGCAATATCTCCACTGCCCTTACCTGCTTTAGTCAGAGGGAATGAAAAGTTGTGTTACTGGAATTTTGAAGGTGCATTCAGAGCTTGTACTCCCCACCCTGTGACAAGTGCCATCTGTTGACAATCTGCCCCGCTAATTTGTCCATAATTTAAATCAGAATTATACCAAAATATCAATTTTCCTAAGGCCTGTCATTTGTAACAGAGAAAAGGGAAATTCCTGATTGGATTCTAAGGCCTCATGTTGTTACCCAATGTCCTTTGTAGTCTTTGAAACTAGAAAAGAAAGGACAAGTTCGATCTCCAAGGAACAGCACAGAGGATGCCTCTTCTGAGGCAGGTGGCATCTCAGTACAAAATGAGATTTTATTTATCACCTTTGCTTACTGAAGAAGATAAAGACTTTGATCTTTTAATAGAACATCAGATGAAGGTCATCCAATATACACGCTATATACAACATATAAAGCCTTACTGTCAATTACCACGTGTCTTTCCTGAAGACCTTTTATTAATGCTCAAGTTGACAAGAGAAAATGCCACTTAATTTCAGAAGCAGGCATGATTTTGCATACACTGTCCACTCCTTGATCTCTGGTATACTTTTTGCAGCAATCTGTCATCCTAAAACTCCAGGAGGTCTCATGTATCATTGACCATGGATGGCTATTTCTCTAGTGTGTGAATACCTAATGTTCAGTTCCTGAAGCTACAGTCATTTTAATAGTTGTAATGAATAACAGAAACTAATAAATCCAACAAAAATCAACCAAAAAAAAACCAACCCCACAAGTTTGCCCTTTGTTCATTAGTTCAGTTGAGTTTAGCACAGGAACTGTATGTCCTCAGATGATGCAAATCAGTGCAGTCCTACTAAACTCTGCTTATTCCACCCACTAGTTACGGCAAACAGGTTTTAAAAGAGTTAGGCAGACTCAGAATTGACTTCTACTCTTCAGCTTGAACATCCTCCTGCTGGCAAGGGATGTCTCAGAGCTCTCAAAGCCAGCAGGCAGCATGAGACCTAATAAGAGAAACTTTTATTTTTTTCCTAATATTAATATAAACACTATGCTAATACTGGGATAAAGGTATGCTGTAATCACACTGCTCATGGCAAAACTATCACTCCAAGTTAAAGGGAACAGCAGACAATGCTGTTGTTAATAAAAACTGGCCATGCAGGGAAATTTTATGCAGTCCTCAGCTGATTTTAGGTGCTTCCGTATGCACCTAGAATTACTAGACTCATAAGACATTGTGTCCACATGTTCTAGTGAATGGTGCTAGCTGCATTATGAAAATGAAGTTAAAGCTCAGTAAGACATACATGCATATAAACAGGGAAAGTATCAGAGAAAATGATAATGTCTCACTACACAAGAAATCTGTAGCAAGCTATTAAAGTGTTAGGTAAAAACAAGGTCAAGAATAGAGCTTAAATGAAAATATTACCTTTCTCTTTGAATTTATGGTGTCTGATTCAGTAGTTATGCATTTGAAAGATACACTGGAATGGGTTCTTTAAGCACTTCTACTCCATCAGTACTTAATTTTGTGTAGAAAAGTGTTGAAAGCAAAAATAGCTGTTTTCAGGTGGGGCTGAAGGTGCAACTAAATGACAGAGCTAGTAAGTGGCTTTGAGTAACCCATATCCTTTTGTGGATCAGGCCTTTTGGTTCCTGTCTACGCAAGATGTTATTATCTCTTCAAGCCTGATTTCTGCTATTAGCACATTATTTATGCAGTTCATTTAAAAGTAACATTTAAAGAACTCTTCTTTTTTAATCCAAAGTTTATCATCCATGGATAATTGATTACAGTTGACTAGAAAGACTATTACTGATTTAGCTGAAGAAAAGTAAATGAACAGTTACAATTTCTGAAACTTGGAACTCAAGGACAAAATGTCACACAGCTTCTCAATTGTTGTATGAGGACAAACACTTGGAACACAACTTACTTCACATAAACTACAGGTCCAGCAAATCCTGATCTTCAAATTATGTGTGTTATGATGGCCACAGTTCACCGAAAGGTGTGGGAAGCTCATCATTTTAGATTTGGAGTTCAAATACTCCTGTCAGCCAAGAAAGTGGCATCTTTTTATGTACTGGTTATTTGAGTTCTGGTAAGCTGGGGCTTCAGGCTAGTGGTGTGAACTGTTTTAGTGATAGTATCTGAACAATAACAAACTACAGTGGATAGCAAAGTCGTATGAATACTATATGTTCGCAAATTAAAAGCATAAGCTCTGAGCCCGCATCTGTTTTGGAGCCTGAGGCATCTTTCTAATCTTGATGCTCTGCCGAAGTGATCCTGTCTGGAAATAAGATCTTTTGAAACAATATTTTTTCACAGTGAATAAAACTGCATCTCTATCTCCATACACACTCTCCAGAGCATTGTGTGGATTTGTTGTCTCACAGGTGCCTGTGTCTAACAATTGTTTGTTCCGCTTACAGCAGGGTACCCATACAGGAAACCCTTATCACTTCCCAGCCAGAATCTGAATTTGCTAAGCTGTTATAGATGAAAATTAAAGCTTTAACCCTTTTCCCTTTCTGATTTGGTTTACATAATTATAAAAAGAAACTCCCAAAACCAGAACAAAAAACCAAACCAAACAAAAATCCCAAACCAACAAATCACAAACCTACACTAGTGAGTAGAATTGAGAATGTGATTACTTTAATTTTCTCTGTTTCATTCTCATGCAAATGAGGAGGTTTAAGTTTCAGCAGTTACTAGAGGTTTGCTGTTTAATCACCAGTTTTAGTTACTGAGAATGAGGATAATTTGTGAGAATGATGCAGAGGCAGGGAAGATAGAGGGGAAATGGACTCACAGGCACACATTCTGAATATTAGCAAGTTAAGGGTGAAATAAGACTCCTCTTAAATAACCTCTCCCTTTATTTTCTCCACACTGTGATGGTTCTCTTAGGCAATCAGGACAAATAAATCATGTTCAAATAAGAAAGCACAGCTACACATTCGAAAGCACATATTTTCTGGTCATCTTTATGTTTATCTGTTTCATAAACTAGTCATTAAGGGGAAAGAATTTTCATTAAATAAGGCACAGTTCTGTCTAACTATGCATTAGTTGACATCTTGCAATAGACATTGAGAATTCTTTTTTCTTCTATAATTAATGCATTATGACTCCTTCTGAAACAAGGAGAATTAAAGACTTACTTACTCATATGCTAAACTTCAGGCATTTGTGTTTTGTTTTCCTCTAATAATTGGTTGAGAGATTGTGGCACAATTTAACATGACCTTTACTACTGATACACTGACAGCTCTAGTTTCATTTGGATAATATCCGATAATATTGAAAAAATGAGAATGTGATTTAGTTTGTTTCTTAGACCCAGAAAAGTTCACATTCCATAATGCACAGTACTCGGAATGACATTTTATTAAAACAGTTGTTGAGCCCTGAGAAGTCTGACAGTAGCAAAGAAGGGAATAAAGAGGTCATGAATTTTTCGTAGAGATGAAATCAACCTCTAGTGTTCATGAATAATTCACTGGATTTTGAAAGGCAAACCTTGGGAAACATTTCATCAAAGCACCTTAAAGATGAATTGTCATGAACACTTACTTACTGGCCTTGAGAAACTAGCATGATCTTGTTTCAAACATGTGTATGGGATCTTTCTTACAATATAGCCCAATTCTTGGGTTGTTACATACTTGCTTTTGAGAGTTACACCTTAAGGTTCACTTCTGCTATGAATCCTACCAAATACTTGATAGTGGAAAGACACAGTGAGATTTTTATGATTGTTGGGTTTAATTCAGTTCTGTTTTGGACAGATTCCATTTCCTAAGGTATCCAATTCACAAACAGACAAAACTAAGATCTAACCAGAATTATAAATCCTGACATTTTACCTTGTTTTTCCAGCTATGCTGAGCCATGAAATAAAATCTGTTCAGACTGAGGCTTAAGGTCTGGTACCTTCACCCACAGAAGAAAACAAGTTGATGCTTTTGGGCTTTCAAAGTTCCTTCCTGCAACTTCCTGTTGAAAATAAAACAAATTCAGAACCCACCATTTATTGAGACATGTAAGTGACCTGGATTTTGTTGTAATTTCACCAGGTCAGACGCTTCAAAAGTGAAGGTAATAAATAAAACAATTGGTTCTTTTCTTTAAAAATGACAAAAATTTCAGAACCAGAAGAAATTTTTTTTTTAAAAAGGAACAAAAAGTTGAGAAGACTTTTTAGAATTAATTAGGCTGAAAAAAAAACCAAATGCACAAAACAACTGCATGAAACCCAGCAAAACTAGGTAAAGTTTTCCAAAATGTTCAAAGAGCTCTCTTCAGCTTTAGTAAAATAAAGCTTTGGAATTGTTTCCTTCCAAACAGCATTATCTGTTTTAGAAATGATCTAATTTAAAAGAAACAAGTTTAAACAAAAAGGTTAAATAACCTCAAAATGACAGGAGATCCTTTTGCATCTGGTAAAGTCTATGCCAAACAAGATAACAATATAGCTTGCATTTTCCCCCAAAAAAAGTAGCTGCTTGATACAATTTTCTTTTTTCCACTGACATTTCCATTTCTCTCCAAACTAAAAAGATCCCTATCACACAAGTGGCCAAACTGTAAGGTCATTCTAAGTCAGTCATCAGGAAATAGGTGATTTACACTTTTACATCTGTAGCCCAACTCTGATTCATGTTGCTGTTTTGCTACAAAAAACCAACCAAACCAAAAAACCCTTTAAAAATATAATTTATGTAATTTCTCTTCCTTTATTCTTTCTCTTTTTCTTCTTCATTTGTTGCCTTCTAAAGGCTGCACATAGGTGTATTTCTATACCAGTTGACTATTTGACTACTACTTAGCAAAGGAAGTGTAACTTTCCTGGAATAAGGAAGGAAAAGGAAATGGAAATGAAAATATAAATGCACGTCTTAATCTGATGAAAGGTCATATCTTCTCCTGCCACAAGATTCCACCTCGTAGAGTTTCCACCATTAGAAAATGACTATGCTGTTATAAAATTGTAAGCACTTACATGAACTCCAAGTTTTACACAGAGGTAATCAGAGATGTGATGGCACATAATATTCTAAAACAGATAAAGAGGAATAAAATGTGATAGCTGTTGTTAAAGTAACAAGAAAGGGGGCTTAATTTATAAAGTCCTGTGATTATTGTACAGAATGCTTTTACAAGCTAAGGTAACTCCTTTAAGAGAAATCAAAACAAAGAGAAAATAAAACTAAAACCCCAACAACAGCAGGTAAAAAAGCTTATTGTAGATTTTCTGATATATTTCTGTTTGAATGGGGTAAAAGTGTTATATTACTCTTGCACTGAACTCAGTTGTGATAGGGATTGAGCAAAACTTGACTGCAACCTTTCTAATACACAGAGCAGTTCAACACCTCCAGAAATAATGGAGATATATAACCCTCATTCATCTCACTTCATTTCTGGGTGTCGTGCTTTAATCCCAGCTGGCAGCTCAGCCCCATGCAAGCAGTTGCAGTGGGATGGGAGAGAGAACTGGAAGGGTAAAAGTGAAAAAACTCGTGAGTTTAGATAAGAACAATGAAATAGATAAAGCAAAAGCCATGCACAAGCAAAGCAAAACAAGGAATTCATTCACCACTTCCCACTGGCATACAGGTCATATGTAGGATAGCATGGCTCCATCATACGTAACAGTGACTTAGGAAGACAAATGACATGACTCCAGATGTCCCCCTTCCTTCTTCTTCCTAGCTTTGTATAGAATCATAGAATAGTTAGGGTTGAAAAGTACCTTAACACCACACAGTTCCAACCCCCCTGCCATGGGCAGAGACGCCACAAACTAAACCATGTCACCAAAAGCTCTGTCCAAAAATGATCTGTTTGATAATTTTTTGTATCCAGTCTGTGAATTTATATGATGAGGCTTTAATTTGTAAACCAGTTTCTAAAGCTCTTTGAAATATTCCTTTTATCCTTAATTAGGTATTCTGTTAATGACAGCATGCTTGTTAGGGAGGGCCAAGGTCAGGTATGCCAGTCCTCCATTACAAATTAGACTCAGCAGTGATTTTGGTGCTGTTATTGATTTAAGTTGTTGAGGTATGACCTGTCCCACTAAAATAGTTTTAATAATTCCATGCATCTCCAAGTACTGGCTACAGCAGTTCATCCAGAATTTGTCTGCACAATAGGTGTTTATTTGGTTTTCCCATTCTCATTTCATCAGATTACTCATCTAATGATTGAACCTCACAGCTGCCACAATAGCAAATATCCTCTTTTTATTGTTGCTGCTGTTCCAAATTAAATGCTGATAAATGTTTTATGGCCCTAGAGGAAAATTGTTTGTGGCTGGCATTAAATTGTCTCTTCCTTCTTTAAGGCTTATTTGTAAAGGATGGAAAGTCAGCAATCACCTTCACTTGAGTATGCTAAGGGGGAAACACAGAATTATTCTTCATCCACAACAACGATGTATTTCATTAGGAAAGAGCTGGTCTGAGAAAGATGCTTATTCGCAAAGCAAGCAATGGTCAGGAAAGTAGGCACAGGATTGATTGATGGCTTGGCTTCACGAGCAAAGGTTTTAGGAAGGGCTTTAACCACGCTTACTTCAAGCACAGTGACCAAGGGCGAGTGGGATATCCAAATCTGGTTTGGAAAGGGTTCTTAGGTGATCAGGGAGTGTTCAACCATGACTGACATCTCCTGAGTAATCTCGAGCTACCCATGTGCTGGTCCGCCATTATGCAAGGTTGGATCTGCTGCTACCCATGCACCTTGTCATCTAGAGATTCGACCCTCACCCGTCCATATCAACAAGTGAGAGCAAGCCCTTCCAGCCTGTGCAGTGGATTTTTTAGGTGAGGAGCAGCTTGCACAGAACTGGCCCTACCCTTTACACCTGAGGTTTAATTGTCAGGCCTAGCTAGCTAGGATGGTGACAGCAAAGTCTGTAGGTCATAGGTTTTATATGTGTCCTTCTCTTAGATGGAAGACCATACAAGGCTAGATGAGATCCATCAGCCCATGTTTGAAGATAGGAGTTTTCCTTCTCCTACTTTCTGAGCAAGACTGTCATTTCCTGGGTCAATCTCCAGTGACTGCTATCACGAGCCCACTGAGGCACTGGCGGTGCTGCGGTATCTATATGTCCAGGCAGACAGGCACAGGATACATAGTCACTAAACAGCAGAGGTACCTCTGGAGTTTATATAGCCCCATCTCCCTGCCTAGAGCAGGGTCAGCTTGAGTATGTTGCTCAGTACAATGTCCACTCATGTTCTACATGTTTTCAGTGGCAAAGACTGTCAAATATCTCTGCACAATCTGTTGAGTACTTGCACTCCCTCACAGTAAAAAAAAACAAACAATAAAAACAAAGCTTTTTTTAGTAAGAAAAACTGCATTTCAACCTTTCTAATTTACAGAGCATAAGTTAAACATAAGGTTAAGTGTCATTCCCTGTTTCATTTTGTGTTTCTGGGAACATGGGACCGTCCAAACACGTTAACTATATCCAAATCACATCTGAATATTCAGAGAACAGCCTGGTATTTCTTAGGGCAAGTGCAGCCATGGGATGCAGCTGAGCTTAAAACCACACAGAAACATGGTTTTCCCTTTCTTAAAATACAGTCAAGCTCCAGCTCTGGCCCTGAAACAGCTTCAATTACTTAGATCCATGTATCTAGAACAGCATCAACAAGAGAAACTGAACAAGACAGCAGCATGTAATCCTTTGCTTAGTGAAGGCAAAGGGGGTGAATTTTTCCCACTTGCAGTGTACCGCTGTGCCTAAGGCAGCAGAGAGAAATGTAAGATTGCTTCCCTCACATTAGTAAATCAAACCATAGGTATTATTTTCCCTCTCCAGCATCCCTGAGTTCCACAAGACCAGAAGTTTATGTTCTGATGCATATACTATTTCGATAAAGGGATTTTTTAGTTCTACCACTGAGACAGAATTCTTTCCTTCCTTTTCTCTTTGCTTTTATTTTTTTTGGCATTGCTTTTGCTGTTGTTTAGACACATGACCCAACTCTTCCTATCAGGGATTTACTTTAAACATTTTTGTCTGGTTTGGGTTTGAAACATTTCAGCCCCCTTTTTTACTTCCATTCACTTATATTTGATCTTTTTGTGTGCTTTTACCAACCCACATGACTTTTCACCTTTGTGAGCACAGAGTGAAGTCATTGAGATGTTCTATCCTTCTCTTCTTTTTTTTTTAGGGTGAACACTTCAAACATTCACACCAATGGTAGTTTAATAGCATATCTCAGCTAATGCCTGGGCAATATGAGGTTTTGGAGGTTATTTATGCCAGTTTATACTGACTACATTCAAGCCAGGGTTATGAAAACATTAAGATCTGTTTTCTGTCACTATAAATACATAATTTCCCTCTCTTTTAATTTCACAATCTAAGTTAATTTACTCTTAAGAATATCAAATTAAGCTCCAGGGTACTGAGGAGTAGATCATGTGCTAAGCCAGGGAGATGAGCAGTTTACCACAGCTAAGGCTCTGTCAGCAGCTGGTTTGTAAGTGGCAGAAAATAAGGCCTATTTCTGCTTTTTTTACATGTTATTTTCATTTCGCGCAAGTGAAATAAAAATAAGCTAACCTTTAAATAAACCCAGCTCCAAAGATGACTTTATTGCTGATATGAAAGATATGTTTACCCTGCCAGACACCTCAGCTCATAGTTCTCATCCTTTAGGTTGCGTAAATGTTAGTGTATTCTTAGGCCATATTTTGGAGTGAATCATTCAATTCCGTCTAACCCAAAACTTTCTTCCTGCACATAGCTGGCTTTGGGAGCCTGTCTTAATAAACAGTAGATGAAAGGTAGTTTTGGCTGTTTTCCACATCATTGCAGCAGCTTTTATAGCCACAAGAATGTTCCCATATATTCTTCCTATACCCACAGCATGTAACTAACATCTTAAGGTTTCTGGTATAAACCACCAATACTTTACAAAGTTACAACACAACCCTCCCATTATTATTCATTTTGAGCCAAAACAATGCAAAATGATATATATGTACACACACAACAGTAGGGCATCAGCATGTGTTAGGATTTCTGGGACACTGCATGGGGTGCAGAGGAGACCCAAGGCCAAGTGTGGTGCAAGTGTGATCAGTCACCTTCACAGAGGTCTGGCACTGAGAAACGTGAACACAACTACTCTATGCTTCTTGGTTTTGAAGCCAGGGATTAGGTGATTGCAGGTGATACAATTAGCAATACAGAGTAAATCACATAAGGCCTTTTGAAAAGACTTCAGTTCCAATAAGCAAGAATGGGCATCGTCTAACGAGAGCATGCTGGCAAATTGTCACCCTGCAGCACTTCTCCAAAGCTGTTTCAGATCCATGAACTCTCCTCTGAAGTCAAAAAACTGTGGTGAAAAATGTCAGTGACAACAAAATCAAACCAATTCAGTGTTTCTGTGTGCATGAGGCTTGAAGGTTTGATAGAGGATACTTGTCCTGGGAGCAGCAGAGCACTGCAGGGGGGCTGAGGACAGGAATATGATGTTCCTGCTTCAGTGGAATCTACTGGCTTAAAGCTGCTGCAGCTTTTAGGGAGATGCTGGCTGCATAATAACTATCAACCCATTCCCTGATGTGATGTTTGTTGTTTTTTTTTTTCTAGTTCCCATCCACTTGTTTGCTAGGAACTTTCCCAGACCTTGAGATCATGAAGAAAGGAAGTGAAAATGAGAAGTCAGCACAAGCCCCAGGTTCAAAAGACAATCAGAAGAGCATTGTTAGAGAAACAGCAAATAGCTACTGGCATTTAAGCTGGCCTTAGGGTTCAACTCCTGACTTTTGGAAACATTACCAATATGGCATAAGGATGGAGCTCTAGGGAGCTGCTTGTATGCCTCAAGTCATTTATTGTCAGATGAATTTCCACGAACTGTGTATTGTGAAGAATGGATCAATTGTACTTTCCAGTTTGTATTAAAGACACATTTCTGTTCAAGAAGAGGTTTTACCTAATTGCACTACCTAAAGCTGAAAGGAGGAACCAAGCCTCTTCATTTCTCTCCTGGTCCTGCATTGCTGTTCCTTATTCTGTGCACAATTTTCTCTTCTGGAGACATCCAGCTCATCTGAAATCCAGCATGTTGTATTTGTATTGCTAAATCCATATGCTAAATCTGATGCTGATAATGCAATACTGTTAATTTTTTCCAGTTCACTGAAGGGCCAGTAGAAAATAAAAGACAATCATCAGGGGAAATTTAGTCACCAGCCACTCATTCCCATCTCCTCTACTGACCAGGAAATACATAATTTATACTAGCAGATCTTCATTCAGCTTTTTCAATTGCTAGGAAATTAGGTTAATATGTTTTCATTTACTCGAATTGGCTGCATTTATTTATTTATTTGTTTCTAATGTGGCACAAACATTTTTCTTTTAACAATTCCTGGCAGTTACATTAACATTCTGCTGTAGCTAATGGCTGAGCAATTATTTTTTTCCTGGAATCCAAATTGAAAGGTTAACCTTTGTATACCCCTTTAAACATTTTTAATTGTTTTCAGTTGCAGGACAATTTATGATACAGTAGCAGTTTAGAATAGAAAATAAATTAATATGTGAATTACAATTTCATCAGCTCTATAGTAGGCAAAGTGAAAACTAAACCACAACTACAATAAAATTAATGCTGGCACACAGTATTACTGCTCCTTGGTTTGTGATTCAGAAAACCTCAGACCCTTTCATAGTGTGTTCTTGTTTACACTACATGGTAGTGTCGATTTTTAAATAATATGAACAAATGTGCCCTATCGACTAGTGTGGATTGATTTTATCTAAGTTCATTTTAATGTGTTTGCGCTAATGAAAGAATCTGAAACTGAAGCAAAGTCCTTTCTATTTTAGGGCTTTCATTATCAAAAGAATTAATAATTTTCTCAACTCTGCTCACTGGGAAAAGTCCCAGTGAAGTCAAGAACATATATAAATCTTAATAAGAATGTAAATACAGGATTATATGAGATATAAACAACAATTAAGTAAGGAGATTATTATCCTGATCTCCTAATTGCTGTGGAATTTAGTGCTACCCACTAAAAGTAGCTCCTGAACCCTTTCAGCACTGAAAAATCGTGGGTTTATTTTCAGAGAAAGAGTACATTCAAAAATTTTCATTCCAAAAAAGAACTGGAAAATTAAATACCCTGGAATACTTTTTTCAGTTCTTATCATTCAAAATTCCTATATTTCTTGAGAGCATATTGAATTGTATTAAGTCAGCAACAAGTAGGGCTTAATGACACAGCAGTGTAGACCTTTCTTTTTTCTCAGAAATTATTTTTAGGCCAATGTTGACATTTAGTTCTGTAATTGCCAAATGGTTCATATGAAAATATCAGCCTAGGGAATAACCGCAAAGTGTTTATCTTCAGTGATGTGTTTCAGTACTTACAATTTATTATGTTTTCTTTTCTGTTACACGGTTGTTTGCTGAGATCCTTTTAGCATTTCAGCAAGTACAGCTAAATAATGAATAAATAATGAATAAAGAAAAATATCATTTTACCAGATAATAATTCATGAAAAAATGCTTTTTATCCCCACTAATAAAATACTTTAATATAATTAGACTTTTTATTTGTGAAAAGAAATTGTAAGATTCTACTAATGAACATTAAAGAACAATGCTATACTTAATGATACTGCTCCTGTAATATTATAGACATATATTTTCTTTGATAAACTAATTATATAATCATATAGTATATAGAAAGCAATTAATAATATTGATAATGACAATAATAATAATAATTATAATAATGTGGGAAACCAACACATTTGTAAGAACTGAACAGAGCTGAAAGTTCCTAAAAACATAAGAGGTGGGGGGAACCCAATCTATGAAAAACTACGGAGATGAGTGAATGCATGAGACCATAACACAAAGTAGTTGCTATGTAAGTTTTGATGACTAGTGCACCTCTAAATTGCTAAGAAGCTGAGATTATTACGAATTTGTTTTACTTTTTCAGACTCAACTCATTTTCAAATACTTAATATTTGAGGATTTAACATCATGTATTAGCCATTTTTTCATGCTTTTGAAATAATGAATGGATGAACAGAAGAATATCATTATGACTTTTATGCACTGTGTTTCAACAAAAGCAGTGAATTTAAATATTTATTGCATTCCCCATGGAAACTGATAAAACCAGATGGCCAGATGATTAAAACTTTATTAGAAAAGAGTATGAAAAATAAAATAGCAATGTAATGATTGGGAAGTTATTTAATTATTTGAATTATTAAAAATTGCCTCTGAATTGCCAACCCCTTGCTTTGAAGAAACTTTGGATTAGTCTGTGGCTTTGTAATAGTCTTTTTGTCACCTTGGAAAAGACATGAAACAGTTATAAAAACACTTAGAAGGTTCAATTCGGTAAGAAATTCTGTGGAAACTGGGCTTGTAATGAACAGAGTGCAAGGGTAATACACATTATGGCTCATCTACTCTAATGGGTCACTCCCACCTACAGGAGAATTATCTCTCTGCCCTGTGATTACCATCTCTCCTCTGTGTGCTCCTGACACCACACTTCTACCCACTCCTTTTCACCAAGAGACTGACCCTGCAGTAAAGCAAAAGTGTGCTATACCTGCAGAAATCTCACTAGCAGGGGAAGAAGGGTAATATTCAAATGTAAGAAAGCATATATGTCTAATTTGAAGAAGAAGGTGAAACCTTCAGGGTTGGGAGCTAGTGTAAAAAGATCAGGAAGATGGGAAGTGTTTCCCCCTTCCCCATGTTTTGGTGGAACAAGAGTTTCCGTAGATGGCCTCTGATATATCATTTATGTCTACAGTATGCAACTGAACCATTTATTGACACCTTCAATTTGGTATGTTAACAAAGAATTCCAGAAAGACATGAAAGCCTGTGCTATATATAAGGAAACACAGAATCCTTCACTTCCATCAGGCTTGTTAAGAACTCCTAATTTGAGTTTTCCCAGCTTCAATGTCCAGAGGTTAGTTCTCACTAAGTCTTACTGGTTCTTTAAAATAAAAAATCCAATGAGGCATAAATTGGAATGACTTTTAAAATGTTCAAATTACCTCTCACTGTTCTATTTACTAAACTAAATAGCTTGATCTCCTAATTTTTTTACCATTTGAAGTTTTGCGTCATCCTCATATACTTTTTGTCACCTTCTGCATATTTCAGGCATTTCTTTTCTGTTAATATGAACAAAAGAAGCAGACTCTTTCTCTATTCTCAGCCACATTCTGTTGAGAAATTTGATTATGTGCTCTTCATTGTTATAGTCTCTTATTTAAACATCCAGAAATGCATTAGCAGTTTATAATTGCACTGTGAAGGAAGAGCTTATGTGTGACCTTCAGCCTTTTTTCAGAGCCACTATTTTCTATTTGGTGTTCATAACCTGCTTTACATTTTTCAAGTGGAACATTTTGTTTTAGTCAATGTTCTGTCTCCGCATGCCCAGATAACAAGGTAATACCAATCTTTATGAGACAGTCCTGCTCTTCTCAACCCTAACTCTGTATTTCTAATGCATTAAACCCACTAGGTCAGGAACATGCACCTCATTATCTATCAGGCTATTAGTTGGCCCAGTCTAGCCTCAACCTAATTTGAGGTTCTAGGCATTACTGACCAGCTAATACTGTTTAATATTATCAGGGGTAGTTGAGTTACAATGTAATGTAATAAAATACAAAAGCATCTGTTCTTTTGCAGAACACAAAATGTAATTATGGAATAAAGCCCACCTTGAAAGGTTCTATAAAATTCACTTATAATAGAGATGTTGAAAACTATTGGAGCTATAGGACTCTGGATTAACCAGCAAAACTGTTTTTTCCATGTTTGTGTTTTACTATACAACAAAGTATACACCCTGAGTCTATAAAAAGCATGCATAAACTCCTATAAAAGTAATTAATAATTCTTGTTTTACTTGTTCCAAAAAGCGACAAAGATCCTTTATTAGGAGTAAAATAACCTTGGGCAAATAAGAGAAAGTATAAAGTGCAGTTCAGCAAAGCATTTTACCTTTCTTTTTGTTCTTAGTCCTCTTCAGTAAAGTACTTAACTTGAAATGGATAGCTGAGTTATACTGTGCACAAGGCTTAAGCGTTATACCTGACTGCTCTCTCAACAGTTTGATGACTTGAGGTCTTAAAGGATTTGGGATAGTGGAAAAGATTTGTGTCACACAGATTTTGACATTTGACCAATGCACCTTTAAAGTCTTTGGGCTTCTTATATGCAGTGGAGAAGATTAATCAAATTACATAGTCTGCTGAAGATTACAGATGGGCTGAAATACCTGATTATAGGAGGAGTGATAGAAAAATTATATTATAAATTAGGTACCTGTTGTGGTTTAAGCCCAGTCAGTAACCCAGAACCAAGCAGCCACTCCCTCACTCCCCCTGCTTCCTCCCCACACTCCCAGAGGGATGGGGAAGAGAATTGAAAGAATGTAACTCCCATTTGTGTTGAGATAAGAACAGTCCAGTAACTAAGGTGTAACACAAACCACAACTGCTACCACCAATAATAATAATAATAATGGAAATAACAAGGGTAGAGAATACAACCACTCACCACCTGCCAACTGATACCCAGCCCGATCAGAGCAGTGATTTAAACCTTCCAGGTAACTGCCCCTAGTTTATATACTGGGCATGACGTACTATGGTATGGAATACCTCTTTGGTTAGTCTGGGTCAGGTGTCCTGTCTATGCTTCCTCTCAACTCCCCCTGCTCCCTGGCAGAGCATGAGACTCAGAAAGTCCTTGGTCAGGGTACACATTACTTAGCAACAGCTAAAAACATTGGTGCTACCAGCCTTGTTTCCAGGCTGAAAGTCAAAAACACAGCACTGCACCAGCTACTAAAAAGGAGAAAAATGACTTTTACTGCTGAACCCAGGACAGTGTATTAATAAAGGGCTTACCTAAAGTTGGGTGGAATTAGCTGATCATTTCTGCAGAATGCACAGCACCTTCTGTTTTCCCTAAGAATGAAGAGAGCTTGTTCCTTTGCACATGTAAATTCATGGAAATTGGCTCTGAGAACTGCTAAGCATCTTCATGTTGTCTTGATTTGTATTTTGAAGTTACATTCTCTCCTGGTCAAGCATTTGTTCTGTTCGCATCTGTTCAACTTCCTAATGAATAAATGATTATGAAGAATAAATATTATTGTGAAAATCACAAATATTTGTTTGGTAAAATTCTACTTACAGAACCCAGAAAAGTGTAGATGAGAATGTGCAAAAAGGCTTTATATAGGGGTTAGTCTCACAAGACCTCCAGAGTCTGTTGAAGGGCAGAAGGAACTCAGGAATACAGGAATTAGTAAGAAGGAGGAAACATAACATGAGGAGAAATAGTAAGAGTAAGCAATGGTTCACACATGACATAGCTGGAGCTCATCATGGGCACAGAGATGGTCAGAACAAGAACACTTAAGTGCAGCCTCTAGCCCAGATCTGTGTGAATTGACCATGCTATGGGTGAAGCAAGGGGATTTACTTTACCTAGAAAATCCATTAAAAAGTATAGTTTTACATAGGATGCTGGAGGCATTTTAGAAACTCAATGAATTTGATTCCCCCAGAGAAAAAATCTAGCTTAGTGAGTCAGGTGTGGATTTAACTTCAAATTCCTGAAAGATCTTTAAACATTCTGTGGTTTTCTGTGGGTGCTGGCAGACAAAAGTCTCAAAGTTTGAGGGTGTTGAGGCACTGGAACAGGTTGTTCAGGGAAGTTGTGAATGCTCTACCCCTGGCCGTGTTGAAGGCCAGGTTGGAGGTTGGGACTGGATGATATTAAGGTCCTTTCTAACCTGAACCATTCTATGATTCTATAAAGTTTAGGGCCAAAACTGCATTCACTTAGACAGTTACATGTTAAAAAGATAACTAAAAACATGTGGAACTTTAAATCTAGTATGTAATTAAACCAGCCAGCCCAAGTTTCAGCTTCCAGCCAGCATGGAAGGGATTTTCTTTAAGAATACTCTTCCATGCATGAAGGATGGCTGAGAGGTTTCTGATCAAAGCTTTAGAAAAACTTGTGTTTGTCAACCAAGCTTTGAATATTCTGCATATTTCATTCTCCTAAGGCCTTCTTTTGTTTGAAAGCACTCTTAGAACTTAAGAAAAACTGTTGACAGCTCATTTCTTCAAGAACTTAAGCAGGTGGTAAATTAATAGCTTAGGTGGGGGCTGCCATGAAGCATGAAAAGTTATGACTGGTGTCAGTCGAAATTACTGTCTTTAACTGCACATAAGGCAGAGAAAAAACATTAGCTAGGCAGTAAACAAGGGTTTAGCCAACAGAAAGAGATTTTACAAGGTATCCTCAAGCAATCTCCTAAAGGTCATTCCATACATCTGCTGTAGCCGCTGGTAGCATTTTATAGCCATTTGTTGTTGCTCTAAATCTGTAGCTGTAACAATGATCTCATTAGCTAAATCAGTGGATGAGGGACATGTTGCAATCATTTTCCCAGTGGAACTCTGAGAGAAAAAAATGTGCAGATATTGCAAATGCAAGTTAAAATATGAATGCAAATAATGCATATAGTAATGCTACACATTTTTCATTTACGAGAAGGTTCCTAGTACAGGCTGGTTTCAAGAAAGGAAGTATATTTCATTTGTAGGCTCACTGAAGTTTACTCTGCTTGCAGAAGCTCTAGCAATTAGAAAGAGAAAAAAATGTAGCTCATAAAATACATGCTTGTGATGATTCTCTAGTGCTGGCATGAAGATGCTCACACACATACTAGTGATTTCACCTAGCTTCTGAAACAGGGTGGTATGCAAGCTGTCTCTTATAATTTCTTTCGGGCCTGAGCCAGCTCTGAACTGTGCACAACTGTTTGTGAGTTCTAATTGATGCAGTACACCGACTAAATAGTGCAGACAATGGAGATCTATTGCTTGGGACCAGTCACTGACACTAGTCTATCAGTAAAAAGATATAACCATAAAGTGCAGACATGGACCTACATAAGAAGTTTCCAGCTGGTGAGGGACTTCTTTAAGCTACCCTGTTGTTACTGTTGCTGTGGTTGCACCTTTCTTCTAGCACATTGCTTTCACCACTGCTCCACACCTGTATACTTCTTTAATTATGCCCTCTTTGTCCCTCTCTAGCATCCTAGCATGAGCTCATGATTCCTGAACGTTCACTCTGGACAGCTTCACTCAGCTGAATCAGCATGAAGCAAGACTGCTTGTTTCCAGACCTTTTCCCTTTGGTTTCCATAGGGTGATGTTACTTACATGGGTTAACAGCAAGGTAGACATAATGGATAGAAAATCAGTGTCCAGTTCTATGACAGATTTCTCTTCTGAAGATGTCACTTTTACATACACTATCCCTTTATGTCTAGGCACCTTCAGAGGAGCTTTATCTGTGTCCACCTTTCAGCATTCAAAGACTTCATTCTGTAAATGGATGGCTGTAAGGAAGCCAGCACAGCTCCATAAAGATGCCTGGCTATGATTAGCTGATCTGAACATCACAAAGGAAATAAAAGAGCACATGTACACAGATTTTTGTGTAACTAGAGCAAATATCAGACTCATGCATATGTGTTGGCTTCCTGGGAGTTCTTGAAACTTACAGAAGTGTGACTTAAAACATCAACAAGCTTTTAAAGGAAAGGAACAAAGGCTGAAAGGCTTTTATATAGGCTGAAGGCGTAAAATCAGAAAGGCTTAAAGTGAATACATAAGTCTGGCTGGACCTTCTTTTAACAACTACTGCATTTTGTGGGCATGTGATGTCTATCTTAATATAGAATGGGCAAAGTGTAGTATAATATTAGTATGTTAGTGATGCTGGAGAGTTTTTGATAAAATATGCAGCCTGTTTTTTTGGATAATGCACTGAAAAAGTTTTTGAGCTCTAGTTTCAGATAATGGTTGCTTAGCATTAAAACCTGCAACCTACTAAACTTACAGACACTGCAATGTACAATAAACCAGAGAAAACCTGGACTCAGACAGTAATCTATTAAAGCAAAAGCCAGGTTGGATGAGATGGGGATCAGGATATGGTGGTCAGAAAACCTGGGTTCTACCACAAAGGCTTGTATTAACTTTCATTTGGATTCTGTTGAGTCTTATCTCTTTTATTTCTTTATGGTGGATTAGTGTTCATAAGGCAGATTTATTGGGAAAGAAAAACCAAACCTGAGTCCAGTGATTAGCCACTTGCTATTATGCAAATTAAATAAGCAATCTCACCATCACAGGCAGGGTCCAGCAAGATAATATACATGTCAAGAGTTTGGTGGCCCTGTTGTCCCTTGGATCTCAATACATAACCCAGAATCTATGGGTCATACATAATACGATCCTCGGCCTACATATTCTTACGACCTTGGACATTTGCAAGTAGCAAACACAACAAACAAAATCAGGGTCTTTTATGGGCTATTTGTTTCTCAAATACACATCAAATACACATCAATACATTGTTTCTCAAATACACATCAAATACACACAACAGTGTGGCTATTCTTACCATTGTTCCCAATCATGGCACAAATGATTCCTTGTATGACTATATCTGTTGAGTTTATGCTACTTAAAATGGTAAATCTATCATACTATTTCCAAGTTAACAATTTTCTTATTTCTGAATATTATTTGGATTTACCACACTATACTCAACATATTTTTGTTCTTTGATATATAGCATGTAGTCCATCACCTATGCTAATTTCAGTCTTCTATTTGTGCATTAGAAGGTAAAAGAACTGCTTTAAAGACGGTTCTTCACACTCTTCAAAGGTGCTACAATCTGGGGTCTCAGGAGTTATTGCTGGGTGTGAACAGCCCACATGGAGATACTGTGAAATCTTTATCTTTGGTCTTTTTCTTAGAAACTGACAGGAAAAAATGCCTCTCAGAATTGTAGACATACGTGTGAATTAATGAACTGGATAGAAATAAATGATGGTTTAATGTTGCCTCCAGCTTTCCATACCCTGATGTAGGAGTATGGCTTAGTAGTGCAACTACTAAATAGCATCCAAATTATAGCTGCATGACCATACCATACTGATATTCCAGACACAAGTACAAGATTTCTAAAGGCCTACTTTTTTCAGGAAAAGAAGAGGGACAACAATGAATTTAAGTGTAACTCAAAGGGGAAGAGCTGCCACATTGAATTAATGCAAAGAGCTGGCAGACATCTAAGCAGTGCTGCTGATGTATTCTTTACTGGTTCCAGCCTCCAGTGGGATGGTGCACATCTGATTAAATGTGCTTATCTACAAATGTAAGTGCATATGCCAACAAGTGGCTCTAGGCTCATAAGATACTTAATAGAGATCAGGACACAATTCATTTTATCCTAAAGCAGATATTTACATTTGGTGAAATCATAGCAAATTCTATTAACTATCTCAGTCAAATCTCCACTGCATATAGTGTGTTTCTACCTGAAACATAAATACTTGTATGACAGATGTCACAGGTTGAGTGAAAAATTCTACCCTGGTAAATGAAGGAAGGGGGAATTTTGAATGGCTCACGAACACTTCTTTCCTCATTTCCTTTCTGCATCTTTCCCCATATGTTCAGAGGATGTGAGTTAGAAAGGAAGAAATGATAAACTGCAGGCTCTCCCAGCCAGCCTGCTAACTTACATGATTGCAGTGCTACACCAGTGGTACAAATTACTGCATGCAAGAAAGCAAGAAAGACAACTTTGTCTTTGAAGTTCTGAGAAGAAGTTTAATCCAGTAATAGCATATTCACATTGGCATCCACTTCAATTAAAAATATGGTAGCCTGAAAGTACATTGTAGGTTCAGTTAAAGACCCTGACTCAGGACTCAAGGGATTTTTTGCACTCAGTGAAGTCTTAGTTTTCAGGTATAAAGGAGAGCAGTACAAGACATGAAAAACCTACTCCTTGAATTGAAATTACTAGCACTTGGTGAGGAGAAGTGCAAGAAATATTTTGATGCTACTTAATTACCAACTATGTCAAGTTACCTGCATTTAAGAGAACTTCATTTAACAGTTCAGTGCAAACTTTGTCTCTTTCCTATTGCTTTTTGAATCTTTGAATTTCCTGAAACTAAACTCAGGGAGCTCTGTAAAATGATCTGCTCTTGGCATAAGAAAATAGAAGTGTACAAGCAAATTAATCTATAAATCCAGACATTTGGCAAAGTCCTCATAAGATGTGACATCTTGTGCCTTTACTTGTTTCTGGTGCTGTGTAGATGTCCAGGGGTAGACTGAACAGGGTATAGACGGACATTAAAACTCACGTTATGGTGAATTGTGGAACAAGGACGAGACACCTAATCAGACTACTGAAAGAAGGTGGTCTCAGCCTTGTCATATGCAGTGTGTCTTCTTCCCACCAAAAAACTTTCATCTATTGTAATTGGCATAGTCTAGTTCTCACTTCCTCTGTCATACACATACACATTCTTCCCTCTTTACCTTCTCTAGCATTCTAGATTGTTCTTTTCACACACAGTTAAATATTGCAGCAAATCAGACTTGAGTTTCTTATTCACTCACAGGTTTAAGTGTTTGCCTCAAGAGCTCACAGCTGTGACTGGTCCCAGGCCATGTAAAACATACAAAAGACTATTTTGCTGAAGAGAAAAAAGAAAAGCATGTACTATACCATGGGGAGTGTAGCTCATGCAGTCCCTGCAAGTGTAGGTTTTGATTTGACCTCGTGGTGGGGAAGATAGGTTAAAGACAGATTTTGCTTGAAATCTCATATCATTCAGGCTCCAAAAGGAAAAGCAAGCTGAATTGCTGAATTCTCTCTACTAAAAAGATTGCTGAAATTTCTTTCTACTGCTACTCACAGTCCAGTGATTACTGGAAGTTCAGCATTTATGAAAATGCTGCCTGGCATAATTACAGAAGGCAGAACCTGTGGGGGTTGAACTTTTGCTGACATTACCAGGTTTGCTACAGAAGTAAACATGAAATACTGTGGAACATGAAATGCTCCATGATGGAAATGCTCTGTTAACAATAATAGAAAACTATATATTGACATTTTTCAGTGGAAAAAAAAAACCCATGCAGTGGAAAAAAAAACATGCAAACAAACAAACCCCAGCATACTACCAACTTAAGCACAAGATATAATAATAACTGTATTATATCAATGCTATTCAATATCTTATCCCTGATGGTTGTCCACAGTGGGTACATAGAACAAAAAATAAGAAAATATAAATAAATATTTGATGATATTTCCCTAAATGCTCTCCCAGGTTCTGATTTCAGGATAGGTGTATAACTTCTATGTGATAGAGGGGCTTCCTCAGTCCCTCTGACCTCTTTAAGAAGGATGACCTCAGACTCTCTCAGGCTGCACGTGACCCTCTCAATGCAAGCAGTGTTACTGAAGAGTATCATAACACTTGTATTTATGTACATAATGCTATGTAAGCATGTAAGGTATCATAGTTGTATTTGAAGACCTTGAAAATACAACAGTTCACAATCGCACTTGTTCCAAGTTAGGCATTGAGTGTAATCCACTCATCTAGACTATATAGAGAATCAAAAGTCACAGATTGGGATCTCCACAGACAGAAATCTTAAAATGGGATGAATGACCTTCTGGAAGTGTTCATTTATCCCTTCATTGATAGTAGTATGATCCTGAATGATAGTCCAGACATCTAAACTTTAGACAGTTAAGGTTAGGTAAGATTAATCTCTCACCTTGTGCCTGAGGAAAATAATTTTATACATACTGAATTCTATCTCTAGTCTCACCAAATCTAATTTAATGTTATCTAATTTAATCTTTTTGTGTCCACATTTTTACAGATATAGCTACCAGGAATAGCTAATTTCATATTTACTTAGTGGTGTGAAACACATATGCACAAAAATACAAAAGTAATAGTATTTAACACCTAATTTATGGACAGAAAGAAAATACTTATGCAGATACATTCACACTCTAATATGTGTAGTAGTAGTAGTTAAGCACAGTGGTTCTAAAGCTCCTGCCTCTCCATCCCCTAACAATTCTCCGTGTTTGTAATTTTTTTGCCATTTCCTATTGTCTGAAAGTAGAAAATTTAGTTTTGCCATAATAATATAACATAAAATGTCAAATGTTCTTTTCTTTCTCACTTATCAGAATTTCCTAGAGTATTAAATCTATCCTTTTCACCTGGCTGAGCGGAAGCTCACTGGAGTATGAGCCTGGCTATAGACAGTTTGTCCACTTTGATCATCATTATAGCACCTAAGCACTGCCACAGATCTTTCAAGCATTAGGTACAGAAAGGCTTTGACTTTGAAGTCATCTGGATATTTGCATAATAATGAAAGACAAGGAGGATAAACCAGAATCTATCAAGAGCTAAAAGTCTCCTATTCAGGAAGCAAATCTTTGTTAATACATGCATCCTGACACAACAGAGGTGAATGAAGTTCTGATCTAATGATCAGTAATATCAAAAGGGGGTTAGGCTGAACCCTGTAGACCTCAGGCAAGAACTGCTCTGTTACCTTTTTCTTCTGAAGATCCTCTCAGAAAGATATTTATGCTTTAATGGAAATAAGATATTTTGTTAATTTAACAAGTCTTGGCTTTCTGAATTCTACCTGTTTATATGCAAATGTAGAACAAATTCTTATTATCTCATCTAAACTGGCAACATGAGTCTTGGGAGAATCCATTCTAGTGTAATACAAGCCATTATCTCTCTGAGTTTACCTGGGAGTATTTCACCCCCGCAGGAGCCATAAAGAAGGATTTGTTTGAAAGGTATTTCCCCTTAGTCCTAAATTTGCATTTATGCTCTAGAATCTTTGATTTTTGTCATAGCAGAAATGCAGTAGAACACATGTACTGTGTTACAGAAATATATATGAGAGGATAACCTGCAGTATCTAGTAATCTATTGAGTCTGGTAGGGTACCTGCTGTCAGCAAGCAGGACTGGAGTCAGGACATGGACATGTCACACCTCACCTTCTGGCTATCCAAGAGTTCCTCATCATGTGTAACAAGTATGTAATGTGTGTAATAGGCATGTAACATGTGTAACCTGTGTATGTGCATGTATAGCAAGGGTGTAACAAGTCTGCGTCAGGGACCTAAGTCTCAGCCTACTTCAGCCTGCCTGAGTTGAGGTCAATTATTGCAGTTTGGCTGCTTTACAAGCCATTCACCACAGGAAATGTAGCTGTGACAGATAGATACACTCTTTATAAAGCATCAAAAACGTGTGTATGTGAGCCCATACCCTCCCTCACTCATACAATTGACTCTTTTGCCTGTCAGAAAGGTGGTGGATGCAGATCACAGCTCCACCTCCCATCTCATATTTTTCCTCAATTCTTCACCTACACAGAGGTACAGTGAACATGAAGACTTTCTTCTGCTTCAGACATGGTATCAATATCTGGGGAAATTTTCTTACCCAAATACAAATGAGTACAGTACTTAAGTCTTGTAGGTTTGAACTTTGGGTTCAGACTTAAACAGGTGAGTTTTAGGTTGGATATATGGAAGAAGTTCTTTATTGTGAGGGTGGTGAGGCCCTGGAACAGGTTGCCCAAAGAAATGGTGAATGCTTCATCCCTGGCAGTGTTCAGGGCCACGCTGGACAGAACATTGGGTGACATGGTTTAGTGTGAGGTGTCCCTGCTCATGTGAGGAGAGTGGGAACTGGATGACTGTAAGGTCCTTTCCAGTCCAAAACATTCTCTGATTCTCTTTGACACCACAAAGTTAGAGGCACAGCTAAACCAAAACCTTGTTAAAAAGAAAACCAAAAAACCTCCACAAAAAGCAAACAAAAACCATCCAGACCAATTAAAATAGAATGAGATTAGAATAAATAAGATTAAAATTTATCCATAGCATTAAAATCAATGCAAGACTCTCACTTGAAAGTAAATCAGAATATTTTTCCATGATGGAATATCATTCTTCATAATGCTCCCAGCTGAGATGCCTGTATCAGAAGTGAGGTGTATTTTCTAAGGGATGATGATGCCATACCCCTAGTAAGTTCAAAGCTGTCAGTGCTTACAGCAGCACAGAACCAAGGAGCTGCTCCTTTGTTTGAGTGCCCTAGACTATACCTTAAGTGGCTTGGGCTCATGCCAAAGTACCTAGCAATAACTGTAGCAGTCATCTGTGAACAGCGATATCCGGCAGCGTATTAGTAGATCATTTAATTTAGTGTCTTCCCACCTTATTAGCAGTACATCACAAGGCTGGAAAACTTTCTAAGCTCATCATTCAAAAGCAGAGCCCTTAAAGCTGCACCTTAAAACTAAAGATTTTGCTTATGTAATTTTCTCCAGTCATGTCAATATGAACTCCAGACACGATTGTGTTGCAGAGCTCTTTCATACAACGACAACTGTGTCTCCTCAATGGCTAAGCTGGCTGTTGAAATGATTCACTGCCATCAGCCTCAAAGGTTTCCAAGACAGACCCCAAGGTAACTTAGAAAGTTGCATGGGAGTTTGACAAGCTGCTTTATTCTTATTTTGTTTGGAAATAATGCTCAGGAATCACAGTGATGTGAAGGAAGGAACTTTAACCTTTGTTTCAAGCAGGCTGCTTTGTTTGCTTGTGTACACAATCACAATGCAACAAAGTAGGAACATCAGGCACACACAAAAACTCACAAGGGCTCATGTAACAGCAGGAAGTATAACATTTGCTGCATATAATACCACATATTGTATTCTTTCCATTATGCTTTGAGTATTTTAATTATTAAAACTGGAGTTAGTGCCCTCAGCCCTGTTCTTTGGCTGTTCTGTGTATAGCTCACTATTTACATATGTATCTTTGAGAAGGCAAAACAAAGATACCCGTAGTCCTGAGACATTTTCCTTCTAAGCTCTGTGTTCAAAGATTTAGCTCAATCACAAATAGATTCATCTTGTGAATTGCATTATAAATATTGAGTCAGCCCATTGATTATCTTTTATATGTATGGCTCACTGCCAAGATGAAAGTTGGAGGTACTTTAGGGAAGAACACACGTTGTTCTCTACTAGGCATAAATATCACCAGCAGCTGTTCTTTAAATGATACAGTCTCCCATCCTGAGTTCAAACTGCAAACCTTTTGCTGCATCTTGCAAAGCAGGTAATAAAAAGAATAACATATGTTCTTTCATGTTGACTTTTTATAAGAGTAGTAGATCTATTGTGCCAACATTTTCAAAACAACAGGTCACATTATTTCTAACCAGAGCCACAGGGGGAATAGATGATTTTGAATACATCATATTTCTTAAATCAGAAAAGAATGTATATTTTCAAATAAGAAAGCGTTTTCAAGATGGTTTATTGACCATCATTTTTATTTGCCTAAGCCTTAAAAAATACGAATAGATAAGCACTAAAGCTGGCTGCATACCTTTCACTGTTGGTAAGAATCCAATGCTCAGCTAGGGTTTGCTGAATAAATTATTTAGATGCTTATTTGTGCATGATCTTAAAGCAGAATTTCATTGCATTTTGGGGGTTTCTTTTTGTCTTCAAAAGTTTTCATAAATTTATGCTGAAGTTTCCAGTTTTAAAAGCACATAGACCTGCTTCTTGAAGGATCAGTCAGATTAATAAAGGAAGTAGAATAAAGAAAGTCAGAGGCCTGTGTGTGATCCCATGAAATTTCCCCCATACTCACACCCAAAGCCCCAACCTAAACCTAACAAACCATTCAAAGCCTACAAAAAAAAACCCATTATAGACCAAGTATAATGAGGCAGCCACAATGGTTAATCATTTCAAGACTTATGATGGTGTAAAACTGTTCTGTAAGTCACCTGCTGGTGTGAAATTTGAATTAACAGGTACAAATTCATTGGCTGGTCTTTGGATTAGTGCAAATAATTCATGATGAAATGAATGGAAGAGGCTGCTTCATCCTTTATAAGGCTGAATCCAGAGATACTGCTGAAAAAGTGTGCTAAGGCATAAGTTAACATTGTCAGAACTTCTAGTACCATTAATGTTGAAGTAAAGACTATAAAATTTAAGGTATAAAACTGAAATAAGGATCATATTAAAATTGCTATTTTTATTGTGATATAGCTGCTCATCCGGGTTGTGTCTCTGTAAACATAAGTCATAGGATCCCATAAGACTGGTCCAGAAACTCACCATGTAGTTGGCTGCACAGAGGATACAATGGACCCACATGAGTCAAGGTAAGGGACAGAACTCTTGGATGGCTTCACAGCAGCTGATTTGATTCATTGCTACAGGAGCTTCCCAGTGTAAGAATTTTGGACAGTACCGCAGATTTCCCTCAACTAGCTATTTGTGTGCTCCAGTGTACTGATTAACATCCTCAGTGTGCAACCTACCTGTTCCAAGCACTCTGCTGGGAGCTTCCTGCTGCAGAATCAATCAAGCTGAACACAGCTAAGATGCTTGTGAA
This sequence comes from Melopsittacus undulatus, assembly GCF_012275295.1. Taxonomy (NCBI): domain Eukaryota; kingdom Metazoa; phylum Chordata; class Aves; order Psittaciformes; family Psittaculidae; genus Melopsittacus; species Melopsittacus undulatus. The sequence continues at coordinate 6,640,036 of NC_047527.1, read as the reverse complement.
TGATTGATAGGAATTGCTCCTGCAGAGGCAGAGACAATCAAATAGGGTGGTCTTTTCTAAGTAGTTCAAGTTGTTGGGTGACATTTTGCACAAAGTTTAAGATATTCTGTTATGGTGGACCATGTGTGTGCCGAATTGGTGACATCAAATCCCAGGTCAGCTGGATAGAGGAGTTCAGCAGAAATTTTGCCCCAGCATATCACACAATCCCTTATGTGCCCAACACTGTTCATTTAGAGAAACCTGTCTCCTTTTCTCCCCTCCCTGCCCTTATGTTTTGAGTGAGAATGTTTGAAAAAATAGTATTTTCAATATATAAACCCTTTGGTTATGCAGACAGACATCAGGTCTGCAAAAGATTACTTTCTGAATGACAGTCAAGGAGTTTCATTTGGCCAGTCAAAACCTTGCTTCAAAACAGTTGAAAAAAGCTATCTGAGATGCTATTAAGACATTCTGTCAAAAAGTCTACTTGAGATACTAGGGAATGTATGTCCAACCACTTAGCCCATTTGTGCAGCTAATGGCAGTATGTACCTTTCCCTATCAGCCTTCCACTACAGCACAGGCAGTCATTGACATGAATGACACACAGATGACACAGATGAAACAGGATCTGTAATGGCTAGACTTCTGAAAATGCTAGTGTTTATGCTCACAAAGAAAACTATTTGTACTTAAGGTGGAGGTACTTCGAAATTGCACCTTTTCCCTGTAGAGATTTCTCTGCAGCTCTTTAAGCAGTCAAACAAGGAGAAAAATAATAAATAAGAAAACATGTTGTAAATTGTTCACACAAAATAAAGCAACAGTTACCCATGCTAATGATTGCTATGAATATCCAAGCCATAAACATGTCTCATGAGCGAGAGAGCAGATAAATTAGCTGCATACTACTAATCGGATCCAGTATAAGCCTTCTAGCTTTCATCTAGTCTCATCTAATTAAATGAGGTCTCCCTCTCATGTAGATTTATTTACATGTTGCTAGTTTCTCTTTCTATTTCAGGAAAGAATGAAAAGATATAGCTGATATTAGTACTTATGTTTGGAAAGAAAACTGCTCCTAAAGAAACAAAGAAGCATGCTTTTACAGACAGGTATCTCTTGCTTACATCTGAGGGTCAAGCTCCTCAGGGCTGGTCTCAGTACAGTCTCTGCCCAGCCTGTATTTGTGCTTGGGATTGTCCCACTCACATGCAGGACCTTGCACTTGGCCCTACTGAACTTCATTAACACACTGAAGGCTTGCAAGGTCCCTATGGAAGGCATTCCTTCCCTCCAGTCTGTCAATCCCACTGTCCAGGTCACCAACAAAGATTTTAAGCAACATTGGTCCGATACCAAACCCTGAGGAACATCACTCATTTTCTTTTGGGTATTGAGCAGAGGAACCCATCCTCTGTTATATCACACTACTGTTCACACAATTGCTTTCAAAAACAGATGCTATAACCTTCCACGAGCATGTAATTGTGCTTAAGGGAGAGCTGTGAGGCAGCAGGGGTCCTGGATTTATGTTCACACCTTTTCATACCTAATATTTTTGCCAAAATATAGATTTTCACAGCCTGAGGTCTGCCCCACAGGTAGATCTACTTTATGTACAGCTGCACTTTGAATGGTCACGTAGTGGCTGGGGCATGCAAATACCTTATATTCTATCCTGCCAATCAAAGAATGTTTTTACTTCCAAAAAGGCATCTTTATATTGACTTTTGTTGGCATAGCTTCAGTAGTAAGAGTGGCAATAGGCTTACACCTGACTGGCAAATATGAGCTGGCAGAACTTCTGTAGGTAAAGATGGGCCAAATCGTTCTGTGACTGGCACAGGTTTCTTTAGTCAGTGCTGTTTACCTGCATCCATATCAGCAATATTTTGCCAGTGCAATGCATGAATAGTCTGGTCTCTGGATACGTAATAATACAGACAAAACCTATATCTACACACGGGAGATGATTTATGTTTGAGTTAAGGAATTGCCCTTTTGTAGTACAAGGAGAACAGACAAAAAAAAAGAAAGAGGTCTTGCTTGGTACTGACCCCTATAGAACTGGTGGAAGGGAAGGTTGTCTTTGTAAAAGCCTATTTCTCCTCTAAACAAAGAAAGCAGAACCTGAGAACACTGGGGAAGGAGCACTGATTTTATTGCCCTAGTATGGGTCTGAGCAGCTGCCAAACCTTTTCAAGTTGATGTGTATGCAGTGGAATAACTGAGCTTTGAGCCTATAACCCACAATAACCACAGGTTACAACTCTTAGAGACAGTATAAATTCAGTGGGCCAATTAGCATCCATGCAGTCTCTTTTTTAAAGGTTAAAGACACTATATACATTGTACAGCACATGGTTTAAGTTTGCAATTAGTCTTTGTGGGTTTCTTTGATTTTTTTTGCTATTTAGTTTCCATTTCTCTTTATAAAGAAGCTAAACTGGACACACTAAACCACCTCTATAAAGCTTGAACACCACAGCACATGTGGCCATCCCTTGTTTCTGCAGAACAACCTCATGTTAATAATCTGCCTATTTTAATCATGCCATGTGTGTCACATTTGCATCTAATAGGCTTCTAGCCCTTGCCATGTGCCTTAACCATCTCTGGCACATGGGAAGCACAGATAAGAAGCCACTGGGCATTGCCAGCCAGCGCTCAGCTGTGGTTGCGTGGCAAGGGATGCTCAGAGGGATACGAGTGCGTGCAGCTGCCTGCAGAGATTCATGCTCTGAATGTAGGACCAGGTTTCAGCAAGTCATGGAGACAGATGCAGAGCAGTATTAAAAGAGGCAAAGAAGGTCAGTAAGAGAACTCTATACAATTTCTTCCTAACAGAGATGAATACTGGGGGCCTGAGGAAGAAATAAGGAAAACTGCTTCTTTAGTCTACATCTATTACCAAGAAAGAAAACCCATTTTTTGTGGGGAGAGTTACTGTCCAGTGACCTAACACTGGGTGCAGACCTGTGGCAAAGAGTAAGGCTAAATATTTCCTTCAGATCTTAGTAGTCTATGTGTTTTGGAGGACAATGTTTTCTTATGCCCTTTGATCACTCAACTAGATAACAGAGGTGTCTGCTTTACTGCTGACATCTCCCTCTGACAGGTATCCTGGGATTTCAGCTGGTAAAGGCAGGGAGTTGGCTGGTGATCCTTGACTCAACAGTATCATGCAGGTGAGAAAACAGAGGAAGAAGGTATCAGTTTTCAGAGCATGCACTTTGAGCAGGGAGATCTGCCTCTGAGAACCTGCAATTCTTATAGAGTGTCCTGGTTTGAGCAGTAGCAGTCATTTTTCTCCATCTTGGTAGCTGGTGCAGTGCCATGTTTTTGACTTTGGGGCTGAGAACGGTTGCTGATAGCAAGTATGTTTTGAGTTACTGATCAAATGTTTGGTTTATCCAAGACTTTCTGAGCCTCATGCTCTGCCAGGGAGGAGGGGAGGCCGGGAGGAAGGAGAGACAGGACACCTGGCCCAGGCTAGCCAAAGAGGTATTCCATACCATAGCACATCATACCCAGGATGTAACCGGGAGAGACCTGGAAGGGCTGGAGTGCTGGGGGGATGGAGGAGGTATCGGTCGGTGCTCGGTTGGGCAGGGTGGGGTGAGTTATGGGTCGGTGGCTGGTGAGATGTTGTATTCTCTTCACTTGTTATTTCCTTTATCATTATTATTAGTAGTAGTAGTAGCAGTAGTGATTTATGTTATACCTTAGCTATTAAACTGTTCTTATCTCAGCCCGTGGGAGCTACATTTTTTGGATTCTCCTTCCTAACTCTCTGGGAGCTGGGGGAGCAAGGGGGGGTAGTGAGTCAATGAGCTGTGCAATTTGGGTTTAAACCACAACATAGAGGTAAATCTTGCAGATAGTAACAGATGACTGTGATAAAACCTGGCAGTTTCTTTAATGCTATATTTATATGCGTCATTATGAAGGACTACAACACATGGAGAAAGACTTCATCATATTTACTTGTGGGTGAAACAGCATCATAATGAAAATACCTTACTGATCTAGGGCTTTTGGTAATACAGAAGAGCTTACCCTTTGAAGATTTCAAGCTAGACTGGCTTCTGGGATATTTGACCACTGTAGGTAACAATTGGCCCCAAAACCTGTCACATTTTTTAACAAGCTGTTTTAGACACTGAGTCTAAGACTAGTAAATACCATTGGGAAATTTTCTAGGCATTGAGAGCAACTGTCTTGGGAAAGTTCACATCTGTGCTGCTGGACTCTCTCAGCTTTAAAAACCAAGTCACCACTCTCAAACTGCTTGTTGGGAATGGCTCCTGAGCAGGCTAACATCAGAGCTGTGACCAGGAATTGTGTAGAAGAATGCTGCTTTTCCAAGGAGACCATTCTACCTACTTAGCAGTGCATTAAAAATAATGTATTTCACAAGCATATTATGGTGCTAGGGCAAAATCTCAGATGCTGTTTAATTTATTAGTAAAGCCTTAATCAGAAAGGATACAGACAGTTCCTCATGCATATACTGTGTATCAGGCTGATATTAGCAGAGAAAGCCAGTTTCAAATACTTGAAAACAACTTTAATCTCTGCTAGTCCTCACAGATACTCCAAGGAGGAGCCATAAATGACAGCAGCTTATCATGTTGGTGACAAACTATCTTCATAGCCATAGAGCCATAAGTATAATCTCCACAGAGAATTTCCAGGCCTGAAGAGAGAGCAGGTATAAACATCTTCTAATTTATATTCTTTATCCATGCATTTATTTTTTGTGCTAACAATGTATACATAATACATACACTTTATTGTGTCATGTTATCTGGTAAGTAAGATAATAGCTCTAATTTCTCATGGTTACCTGTGCTACTGAGCCAATAAAGTACTGTGGATTGCTATTATTGGATTTCAAACCTGACATGACTTTTATTTTTATTAACATTTGTATTAATTTGACTGCACTAATAAAATTATAAGTGAATGTGTCATCTCCAAAATGGAAAAAGGTATATGCTGGTCAAAAGGGGTCAAATATGAAATTCCCAGTAATTTGATATTTCCAGGGAGGGGAATAAACCAAAAACCCAAATTAAGAACCATTGCTAAAGAACACAAAGCATAGTGCTGAGAAGCATGTCCATTAGGAAATTGAAAGTCCAAATGTACCAGGCAGGAATGCAAAGGAGGCTTGAGTAGTCATGGTGTGATTGCTCCCATAAGTGTGCACATTATATGTACCTCACTGAGTCATGCAAAGCATAATAAAAAAATAATCCCCCCCCCCGAAACAAATTAATGTTAGAAAAATAAAAAAGGAGGGTAGCTGAACACATCATGTGCTTATCAACAGCTCTGCATAACTGTCTTGTTGAACATCAGGAACAGAGTTGACTCCCCAGAGCAATGAGAAGGTCAATGCTGCCATCTGGTTTTGCTCAAGGCAGGAGGTTTGATCTAAGGCCTAACCCTGACTATTGCTGAAGTCTGCAAGAGTTTTTCCTTTTATTTCAGTAGAGGCTATTCCCACATCCTTCTCATTAGACTTCGAGCACCTGACTGAAATGTATAAGATAGGAATATAGCCAGTTTACGCTTCCTCTATAGAAAAAGAGATTGATGCTACCCAACTGAAATCTAAATGACCTCTGAAATGTCTTATATTTCTCCATTGATTTCCTCTCTCTCTCCATTCATTTTAATGAATATAAGGCAGTTATATCCTTAAATTAGCTACTTCAGTTATGTGCCAAAATTGATATGGCCCTTGTGCTTGACCTTGCTTGAATCAACATGCTTTATTACCTGATCGCTTTTTTTCCCTGAGAAACCAGATATTGTTGCTTTTTGAGCAAACATCAATAGTTTCAAACTCGCTGTTTTTGTAGAGACAAAATTTAACAATCACAAATCATTAAAAATGTTTCACATTTGCACATAAAAATATCCTGAATATTATAGAGATAATCCAAAAAGGGTGCTGGTTAAGTAAATATGCTTTCATCAGTTCCCAAGGAGCACAACAATCTGATGCAGTCTGTCCTATGCTGGTATTGTTTCCCTAATGACAGCATGACAATGGTAAAAACAAAGACAGGATGTGTACCTAAAACCCATTGGGAAATAAGTACCATGTTCATGGAGTAAATCAGCAAAATTTAATGTTGAGACAACCAAAGTAATTAAGAAATGCTGACCAGTTTATGGTAAAACTGGTGTTCCTTCTCATTCTCAGTTACTACAGGTTCTCACACTGCCTGCTCCAGACAGATTAAAATGATTTTTGTGACTTGGACAAATGGCATCAGGAGTTAGCAGAGCTCACAAAGCCTCCAGTGAGATTATTGCTCTGCATTTTAGTTCTGCTAACAAAATTAGGTATGAGCTGCTTGTGTGTCCTCAAAAGGATTGTTTCTTGTAGAGAAGGCTTCCCGCAGAATATAAAAGCAAGATAATGATTTTCAAGAATTGATTCATAAGTGATAAATTACAAAAAATTCTTTAGACATTGAACCACTGAATAATTTACCCAGAAGATAATGATGTATGCCTCAAAAAAAAATGTTTGGTATAATTACAATTTTATTCACAAACCACTCAGCTCATGCTCACTGAAGGTATTCTGGTGTGTTTTTTCCCTCCCAGTTACTTAAGTTTTCCCTGCTATATCAATTCTGAGCTCTGCTACCTACCATTATAACTGCAAAGTTCATGTGAAAACTCCTGTTTCTCTTAGCTGGAGTCCTCTGTAGCATACTAATGATTGAGGATAAAATGCTTTTCGCAGATCTTGATTTTGTTATTATTCTTTTCATAGACAAGTAGAGCTCTTGATATCCTCACTGACAAAAGTTAAAAGCTGACAACTTAGATACCATTTTCAGTGAAGCTGCAATAAAAGTGCAGCAAGTATTTACTTATGGGTTAGAAACCACAGTTCTGTGAGGGTGTTGAAATTCATGTTAGAGCTGGATGCACTTGGACAAGAATATTCTTGGTCAACAGAGTGCATCCTATTTTCTACAATGCAGTGACTATATATTGGTGTGGCACCTAAAAGTCCCACAGAAGGACTTTCTGCTAGGCCCTCAAGAAGTTGAGAACATAAAGATGGTGTCTGCTTTGAGCCTCTCAAAAATCAAAATCCTAAGCAAAAGGTTATTCATAGCACACCAGTAAATAACAAGAGAGCACTACTGGCAGCTAAGTATAGCTGGGGCCTCTTTGGTGCTGTTACCTCCAAGAACATAAGGCAGCTTTTGAAAATAGTAGTACCAGTAGTGTGACGAACCTGAGTTGCCTTGGCTAGGGCTGAAACCTGAAGTTGTGGGGGTGTTTTAGTGACTGCTTTGTGCTGTGTTTTCCACACACAGAAAATGCCCATGAGAAGTATCAGTGGTGGTGTTCTGCTCAGATTGTGGATACGGTGGAGCATGAGCACAAAGTCCCACAGGGGATCCAGGCTTTCTGTCCTGTAACCTCTATTCTAATTGCACTAACAAGCGTAAGATCTTACAAAAGATTTTTTATGGAAGCTGAGCATGTTGAGCCGAGGGTTTGTGAAGAAATGTCTTCATAATAGCCCAATGGTTAGTGCAGAGGTCCCTAGAAAGGAAAACTTTTGTTTTTCACCCATTTTGAATATAGAGGATTTCAAACTCAAAGTATTTATGCTGTTATGAATTTTATATCAGATATAAAACAACACCAAAACCCCCTCACCATTATTAGGTTAATGTGCAAATATCATTGAGCTCTTGGCTCCTGAACTAAAGTTATTTCTGCTCGGAAACTTTGTTCAGATTATTTTGTATTCTTGACTGAATGGGGAATCCAATTGTCAAGATAAATTACATATTGTATCTCTTTACTTTCCCTTGTTGCACTATATGACTTTCATCTTTGTAACCAGAACACTCTCTGGAGATGCGGGTTGAAGTCCCAGAGCAGAACAAGGTCACCCTTTGGGCATGTGCTCTAGCCAGAAGACTATTCTGCAAAGTATAAGAACTGCCAATCCCACCCATACTTTTAGTTACCTCATTTCTATCAATATATAGTCAGAGCTCATATCCTTATGTGGGTCTTCAGTCTTCTTAAGTCTTCTCTCTGCTTGAGTCTGAATTACAACAGAATATTAGTGCTGAAGCTGTGTTTGTGAATGTATGTAAATGTGAATGAAGACATACAAGGAATATTCACACCCACCAGAGATGTACCAGGGAGTTTTATGTGCACCAGAGATGAAACTATGTCAGGGATTAGGCCATCTGTAAGACAAGTGTGCACATTAACTCTTAAATCTCAAATTAAGCATCTGTATTTCTCAGACCTTAGCCACAAGCTGTATCTAAAGCTGGCTGCTGTCAATGGAGACACTGATGTTGGGTGACACTAAGTCTTATATGAGTTGCAGCAGGCATCTCTTAAAAACCTGTATCTGAATAAATTTAACATATTGAATATTTTCTAGTCAACGAAGAGAATCCTACTGTGTGTGAATGATTTTAATTTCCTGTTTGAGGGCAGCTATTTAGTTTAGTAGGAAAGCTGCAAAATTATTTCCTTTCGCTGGTTTCTAACCCCAGAACTGATGTTGGACATGATTGTAACTCTGAACCAGTAATGCCTTTTTGTCACTGAGGCTGTTGGTTTGCTTCTTGTATCCATTTGAAGTTTCAAAATGTTGAGTTACTCACACAGACCTACACTAGAACAAATAAATTCCAGTATAATACAGACCAAAGCCAGTAATAACAGATATTGGGATTCCATGTTGCTTGTTTCTCAAGGGATAGCTGCAGGGACTGGAGCACAGGTAGTCACATGCATAGTCAGCCTATGCATTTTTTTTTGTTTCAAAGCCAAAATCTGTGCAGCATCTCAGGATATGAATAAGTTTGTGTTGACTCCATCTGAAAGCATCTTGTACCACTGTGATTCATTTCTGTTATTCTCAATAATGCCTTGCAAAGAAATTGTCTTGTGAATAAAAATCGGAGGGCAATAAATATTTCCAAACATGATCAACACTTGCTGAGAGAGAGGCAGCATTATAGGGAGAAATAAAAGGAGATTTAGAAAAGGGGAGAGAAATCTGTTCTCTTTACCACAGGCAAACACAACTTGCATGAGAAGAACCTCATGTACAACATTTTACACACTGTAAAATAACTTTATTTATATAAACTTTATCAGGTATTTCATCTTTCAGATTTTATTTCAGGATTAGTCTTGAAATCTCCCTAAGGTATTGTCTTACTTGCAAAATGTTATTTCAATTAGTTGAGTATCATTCTTTACAGGATTCAGGTCAAACAAGGGGCAAAACTAAATCCAAACCAAACAATATGTGTCTGCAATAAATTTCTGTTCCTGAATTATTCATACATAATGGCATAGGTGACTCTTCAAGCATTTTGAATTAACTACAATTGATTTCTCACTTTTTTATGCCTAGTTGTACAAGCTTTTTTGTACTTTTACTTCTCCTTAACAAATAAAGTATTGATTCAACTCCACTGAACATGTTTTATTTAAACTTTACCCTTTGTCAGCAACTTAGTCCTCTACCCAGAATTCTCCTCTTTGACTTTCCATTGTCTCTTGATCTGCAAGGTGAAATATACTGGATAAACTCCTTGGTATGGTATAACCTATAAAATAGATTCCAAATTTGCTGGGCACAGTTACAATACAAAGCACACACAAAACGCTTTGAAGCACTTACTGTGCCTTTTCTTGAACAGACTCTCAGGTTGCTCCATGGGAATTCAACCGTTTCAAAATCAAATACACACACACACACAAATTAAAGCCATTTTATTTATCCCAAGTACTTTTTATTTTGGCTAGTTTCTTCTTTCAATCTGAACCTAACGTTACATGCTGAACTCAGATGCTCTCTCACTCTCCCTCCTCAACAAGACAGGAGAGAAAACATGATGGGAAACCTCACGGGTTGAGAAAAAGGCAGAGGGAGCACTTACCAGTTACTATTACAGGCAAAACAGACTGTAGTAGGAGAAATTAATGCAATTTTCTGTTAATAAAATTGAGTTGGATGGTAGGAAACAAAGAAACGAGTAAAAAACCGCCTTCCCTCTCAGTTCCTTCTTCCCATCCCCACCTTCACCGCTCCGCTCCCGACCCCTTTCCCCGGGGCTCAGGGGTGTGGATGGGGTCACGCTCAGCCCAGCACAGCCCCCCCCGGCCGCTGCTCCCTCCTCACCCGTCTCGCTGATCCAGCGCGGCCCCTTCCCCGCCTGCACCCTTCATGGACCCCCCGCTCCCTCCGGGGCTCTGCAGGGCCGCAGCTCCTGCAGGAAATCCCCCCCTGCTGCTGCGTGGAGCCCTCCCCGGGCTGCAGGGGGGGTCTCTGCAGGGCTGAGGGGATCCCTGCTCCAGGCCTGCAGCACCTCCTGCCCTCCTCCTCCTGCGCCCTCCCTCGGGGTCCCGCTGCTGCTGCTGCTGCTGCTCCTCCCTCTTTGGCTTCCTCCTCCTCTGGCTGCGCCGCCTTTGGCCCTGCCTGGAGCCTCTTTTACCCCCTTGCCCACACCCCCGGTTTGGCTGAGGGGCTCGGCTGGGTCCTGCGCTGGAGTCGCAGGAGCCGGCACGGGGCTGCCTCGTCCCCTCCTCACAGAAGCCGCCCTGCAGAACCATGGCAGGCGCCTGGGCATAGACACCGCAATAGAGAGGAATCATAGAATCATAGAATAGTTAGGGTTGGAAAGGACCTTAAGATCATCCAGTTCCAACCTCCCTGCCATGGGCAGGGACACCTCACACTAAACCTTATCACCCAAGGCTTCGTCCAACCTGGTCTTGAACACTGCCAGGGATGGAGCATTCACAGCCTCCCTGGGCAACCCATTCCAGTACCTCACCACCCTCACAGTAAAGAATTTCTTCCTTATATCCAATCTAAATCTCCCCTGTTTAAGTTTCAACCCATTACCCCTTGTCCTATCACTACAGTCCATAATGAATAGACCCTCCCCAGCACCCCTGTAGCCCCCCTTCAGATACTGGAAGGCTGCTCTAAGGTCTCCATGCAGCCTTCTCCAGGCTGAACAGCCCAAACTTTCTCAGCCTGTCTCCATACAGGAGGTGCTCCAGTCCCTTGATCATCCTCGTGGCCTCCTCTGGACTTGTTCCAACAGTTCCATGTCCGTTTTATGTTGAGGGCACCAGAACTGCACACAATACTCCAAGTGAGGTCTCACAAGAAAATTAGTTACAAAATCTGTTTAACGTCACAGCAGGGCTTTCCTTACAAACACCCTCTGATCCCATGCTTCAGTCTATGTGTTCATCAGTGTAGTGTGCAAACTTGCTCTGTACAAACTGGGGTTTTGTCCAGTCTCTCTTTTCCAGTGGGGTGGGGAGAAAATGATGCCTCTTTCTATAACACAATGGAAAACAAGGCCTATTGTAAGTAGCTTACTTTATTTCAGTAGGGGCTTCAGTCTTACAAGGGAGAGCACTGGCCATGATGACTTTGGTTTAGTAGTGTGTAGGATCCCAGTCTAAATTCTATCAAAGTTAACAGCAAGTCAAGGTAGTCTGTATTTCTTGGTTAATTTTCCACATGAATTTTCATTCTGTGCTATAGTCTTATTACTTTCCTTAGCACAAATATATGTCTATGCACTAGCATGAAATTCCAGTGAACAAATCCTGATTATTCTGTTAGACATGGGAAATGTAGATAAATGATTATGAAAAACATATTGGTATTTTGGTAAAAGTTAAAATTGCTATCTTCCAAGTAGCAAAAACTAATCACATTGGTTACTATTTCTCTATGACGCTAGAATCCAGTGGAACAGTCTAATTTACACTGTAGTGCAGTTCTTCCCATTTATTAAGATTGTTCTTATATTTACAGTAGAGTAAAATCAGCTTCACTCCCAGCTGTATTCTTTGCAGGTGCTGCAGGGTGCAGCAGTTCATAAACTCTAGATGCAGGCTGCTACCCTAGTTTTGAACATGCTGTCAGTGCACCATCATATAAAATAAAGATTATTAGGAAAAAATTTGGATTCTATTTGCTCAGATAAAGATATTTGTTATAAAATGTATCCAGAAATATCAGCTTTATTCCACACATAATCTTTTAATTCTTCACCTCATTAGACATAGTCATAAATGCCTTTTGTCTGAAAAGGTTACCTCATAGCAGACCTAAAGAGAAGTCAGGAAACAACAAAATACTGTATTGCCAGGAACACAAAGTACCTGTCTTTCACATGCAAGCTCTTCTCCTTATAGCAAATACAGCTGTAGAGCATTACCTTTAAACAGCTCTCAGTAATAACTGGAACTGTATGTCATCCCTTAGTGACAGTTTAAGAACAGTCAGTTTTTACCAGGTGACAGGAGATGCCTATTTCTTGGTTATCTCCACCAAAATGAGCTTGAAAGAACTAGTTTTGTCTGAGTCACAAGATTACCTTCATAGTCAATAAAGTCATATAAAAAGATACGAGAAGTATGAAGAAGTTTATTTTAAATGATAGAATACAGAATAGATTTATATATATAACTTCTGTACATGTACATAGAAATGTAATAAAATCATACAGGTACCTATTATACAGTATGAAGAAGAAAAGCGACCTGTATTTTATAATTTCTTTTAGGAAGGCAATGAAGACCTGGTAGGAGAATTCATTTGATATTGTGTTGGCCTCAGTCGATTATGATTTAGGCTTCAAACTATGATTCAAGGTGGTTGTATTTTATGCTCTCAGCTCCAGACTTGTGAATAGTCTGAAAATGCAAATAAAGCAAGGAAGGAATTGAGCAATTCTCTTGTTGTCTTCCTAAATAACTGTATAACCTATATAGACCTTTGACTAGTTTAATGATAGTGAATGCCACAAATTTACATGAATATTTCCACTACAATTGCTTTAATCAAGCTCTAAGAGCTCTTCAAACCGGACTCTTTACTCAAGCCTCTCTTCAGTAATAACCTGCTATAGTCTTACTACCATTCCCAGGCACATTAAGGACAAGAAAATCATGGAGAGTCATCAGCATGGCATTGCCAAGGGGAAGTCATGCTTGACCAGCTGATGAACTTCTGTGAAGTGACTGACATGGCAGATGGGAGGAGAGCAGTGGATATCATGTACCTGAACTTCAGGAGTGCCTTTGCCACTGTTTCCCATAGGATTCCCATAGAGAAGCTGCTGATGTATGGGCTGGATGAGCAGACAGGGAAGTTGATTTAAACTGACTGAATGGATGGGCCCAGAGGATGGTGAGCAGAGGTGCAAAGTCTAGTTGGAGGCCAGTGACTATCGGTGTATGCCAGGGATCAATACTGGGTCCAGTCCTGCTCAACATCTTCATTACTGATATAGATAATGGAGCAGGGAGTACTTTCAGCAAGTTTTCATGTCACACCAAACTGGGAGGAGCGGATGATATGCCAGAGGGATGTGCTGCCATCCAGAGAGACCTCAACTAGCTAAAGAAATGATGCAACAGGAATAATGTTCACATGTTAAAATTTTGTTGCTGAACTAATACCAGCTTTATTGTTTCCTGTGAAAACATTTACATTTTTGCTACCAGCTGTAGGACAAGAATCCAGCATGTACCACCATGACTGCCAGAAGACATCCTGGAAATTCATGAAGTTTGTGAGACAAAGCATATTCATTCTTTTTTTCACTTGGTAGGTAGAAATGTATGTGACTTTTGAAGTGATCATATCTGGCAGCTTCCTGAAGTAAGCAACCACAAAGTAAGTAACCACCTCACAAAGGGTTTTTTTCACAGTCTCACAAAGTCCTTTTCAAAACTACATTAGCTTGTGGTCCCTATACACCTTGAGAAAAGCTATTTAAGATATCACTTAGATTACTAGAATCCTTCTTCTATTTTCTAGCTCAAACGTGCACTATTTCTTCTTACGTCAACATTGACAGTCAACTTACGTAGTTCTTTCCCTTCTTAATGCTTAGCCCTCTTGAATGTGATCCAAACCCTACCTAATCTTCATTTAGCTAAGCTAAAAGATTTTACCAAGGCTCCCTTTCCGTAACAGCTTCGGGTGTCCCTAGCAGCCTTTCTCTGAACTTGTTTCTGTTGGAACGTATCACTCTTGAATGCAGCTGACAGAACACTACAGACAATTCCTCTGGGCTCTTGCTGATGGTTCCTGCAATCTCCTTAATGGTCTGAACCTGGAGTACCCAACCTGACTCTTTAAAAGGCTGCATTTACAATTTTCTTGGCAAGTAATATCCATTTCCCAGGGACATTTTGCAATTCACAGATGAGAGAGCAGTGAGAAGTCTGCCTGCTTTGTAGCAGCCTACATCTGTGCATGTTGCCTTGGGGAGTGAGTATGCTCCTGAAAGCAGTCTTCCAAGCTCTTCTTCCAAGGTGGTCCACACCACATGTGCAGTCTGGGTCACTTGAGTGAAAGCACCACTTTTTCACTGCTGGACCACAGGGGAAGTAGGGGACCTGAGCCCACACCACTGTGAAGACAAAGTTACATGGTGCTACCACTGAGTTGGCCAGGGCAGGTCTCTGAAACAGTTCAAGTTTGACCTTGCTCTTGCAAGGCAGCTTCTGAATGGGATTTGTATGCCTAGTGACCTCCCTATAATTATTTTTCTCATATAGACAAAAAGGGAATTTGTTTAATTTTAGTTTGCTTGTTTGTCAAATCACCAGGTGATATGTACGAGAAAAATCATCCTGGAGAAGAAAAACTCAGATGTCATGTTAATGATATATTTGAAGTAGACATTGTTGAGACTGATCTAGAACAGAATGATTTGGTTCAGGATGATAGTACTGATACTCAAAATGTGTTTCTCAGTTGCTCAGTGCTGAAGACTTGATTCTTTGTGTGTTCAGTTATGGATAAGAAAGGACAGAAGTTGTGTGGGCAGTTAAGGTATCCAGCACAGAGACTGATGAGGTAGTTAAGTAGCACAGTGTAATACTGAGAGCTAGAGACATAAAGCACAAATATGGTACTTTCACATTTCTCCTTCCCATTGTATTCTCTAATGTTTTGATATTATCGAAGTACAAAGGAAGTGTTGCTAAAAGCTATCAATGGTGTACTGAGAAAAAAAGCAATAGAAAACAGCAAGTAGTAGGCAGTAATGAAAAGTTGCTAATCATGTTGAACCACCTTAAAATAAACTCTGCAGAGCAAAGCTGCACAGATTCCAGCAATGGAATTAGCCTCCTACAAGTATTTTTTCTTTGGTGATGGTAGTAAGGTAGAGAAAGAGGCTCTTTCCCATGTCCGCCTCATGAAACTTGTCCTCCATTAGACACTGCAGTGCCTTCCTCTCCCAAGTCCTAACCAACAAATTTGAACCCATGAGGGGTTGAATTAAAGTCTTGCTTTTGGAGCCAGAAGAAAATAACTGAATTTTCCATGTTCCCTTAATTTGGCTGAGGATCACTGTTTCAAAATAATATCTCCTAGTAAAGATTTAATTCTGTTAATGAGCCTTTGCAATTATTTCTCATTCTGTGCTTCAGTTCCCAGGATTACAATGCAAAGCTGATATTTACCACAGTTGGTTGGTTATTCATTTTTACCATAATGTTTTTCTCCCATGGAGAATACCGATTTATCAGGACCTACACTTCTGAAGGCAAAAACATGTTTTGACTGATACCTTCAGTCAGCTTGTGAAAAATGAATGATGGAAACTGCAATACATTTTGGGGGCTGTTTTATCCCCATTTTTTAAACGTTTTCATTTTGAATTTCTGATTAATTCATATTGTCATGCAAACCAGATTGATAGTAAATCCTTTCTGATTTTCAAACTGAAATATTTTGACTCACACATCCATATTTCTCCCTTCCCAGGATTTCAATTTTTTAAACATTTTGTACATACTGAACATTTTGACTTTTTTTGTCAAGTCATGATTAAAGGATCGTTGCACTTCTTATAGCCAAAAGTTTTTGCTGTACTAAGAAAACTTGTTCTTAAAAATGCAGCTCCAACAGTTACCTTGTCTTTAAAGCTGCTGTGGTGGGTTGACCTTAGCAGGCACTAGGTGCCCACCAAGCTTCTCTATCACTCCCCCTCCATCAATAGAACTGGGGAGAAACAGGATGGGCCAAGGTAAGGGCAGTGATATCACTTACTAATTACCATCATGGGCAAAACAGACTTTACTTAGGGACCTTAATATAATTTATTTCCAATTAGAGTAGGATAGAGAGAAATAAAAATTAAACTAAACCCACCTTCCTCCACCCCTCCCTTCTTCACAGGCTTAACTTCACTCCCAACTCTTCCTCCTCCTTCCCCCAAGTTGTACAAGGGGATGGGGAAAGGGGGTTGCAGTCAGTTCTTAATGTTTTGTCTCTGCTGTTCCTTCCTCCTCACATTGTTCCCCTTCTATAGTGTGGGGTCCCTGAAAGACACAGCCCTTCACAAACTGCTCCAATGGGGGTCCTTCCCACAAGCTATAGTTCCTCAAGAATTGTTCCACTATGGGTCTTTTCCATAGGGTGCAGGAATGGACTGCTCTGGGCTCCTCAGATGTTAAAGAATTCTCTTTCCCACTTTTATCAAACAAACAATAACTGCTTCAAGCATCTTATGGTGGCCTTTCTAGAAAAGTAATTTTTCTAGTCACTTAAGTCTCTCTTTTCAGGGGTTAGGTTAGGTTAAATGTTCGGAGAGGAGCTTCATCTGGCTTCCCTATTATGCACGTTCAGATGCTATCCTGACATTACCTCCCTGCCAGCATTTCTCACCTACCTCACAGAGGTGTTATGTGATGTAATTACTTTTATTATTACTGTAATTACAATGAAACCAACTTGACAAAATGAGACTGCTTCCCTAGGTTTTTCCCATTGTTTTCTTGCTGAGTTTTAAGATTATTTTAGAAGTTAGAACTTTCTCCTGTGTTAGTTACCCACTCTCACTACTTCTTTTTTTTCCTTTTGTATCATTTGGTTGGGATGGTGATAAAGCACACCGATATATTCTGCTGTATCATTTTCTGCAGCTGGCTTAACAAAGAGCTGTTGCTAGTGGGACCCTTCTCCCATTTAAGGTAGAGAAGTAACAAATAAACATTTTCTATATAATTTTCCCACCCACCTTACACCCAAGAAAATTGAGCACAATGTCCACACATACTTTACACACTCACAAACCCTGGTGAATGTAGATGAGTGATTTAGGTAATGCTTTGATCCAAGTTCCCTCTTCTGTCCCAGATTAACAGAGCATTTAGATGTTGCCACACTGAGCATTTCGGTGCTTAAAAATGGCATGTTTTCCACCAGGAGACAGATTCAGTCCCAGTTGAACTGGTTCACTGTGCTGGAAATGAGTATGTATTTCACACAGGAGTGGCAAAAGGCAGTGTGCTGAGCCAGTCTGTGCCTGTCAGAATGGGTATGTTTGCACTGTCTCTCTCAGAAACACACTGAGGAACCAAACTGAAGTTTACTAAATTTCCCTTTGCACCTCTTAGTGTGCATATCTAGTAGTGTAGACATTGGTGCACTCACTTAGGAAACCCCATCCTCCAGCACGGCAAGGGCTTGAATACACCTTTCTCACATCCCAAAAGGCTCCCTAAATCAATCTGTGCTTTTATTGGGAGCTAGCCCTCAGTTTATTCAATTTAGCAAAGGGAAAGAGAAGGAAGAAGGGGACTTTGGAGTGATCCTGTTTACAGCCGCAGTCAGGCAGTTGCTAGTAATATCCTGCTACAACAGGCAAAGCAAAATCAAATGCTTCAAAGAGGATGCTGGGAATGGACAGTTTGAAAATGCTAATATTTGAAACATTTTACATATCTGTAGAAAAATCTCACTTGAGCCTGGAATATATTTGCTGTTAGTTCAATCTTTCAAGTAATTTTGCATGCATTCCTAATAAATAAGCGTTCATTTACTCCATCTCTTGAAAATATTTTTGAAATACTATTAAGTACAATCTCAACAGTACTTTTTTAGCTATTTTTAATTTTAAAAGACATTTTGAATACAATATTTACATTCATCAAAAATTAAAGTGTATTGTGAAATAAACATTTACCTGTCATTACAAATAATCCTGAAAGTTTTGTGTGCAGCAAAGTATTGCTCTATCAGCTAAATGCTTCTTTCTTTCTAATAACCTGCATTCTGTTCTGATACTTTAGTTTTGAGGCCAGAATTTAACGATCTTGCTTTTTTTTTGTTTGGGTTTGGGTTGTTTTTTTTTGTTTTGTTTTGCTGAGGTTTTTTTTAGTTTCCAAAATCCAGCTTTCTTTAATATATTATTTATTTCTTTATATCCGTGCTAGTGCCTTCTGGGTACCTAGGTGATAAATGCATAACTCAGCTTTCTTGTCTGGAAGAGCAACCTTACCCTAATTTGCTTTGAAGCAGCCAAGTAGTTTTGTGATTTCCCTAGCACAATATTTCATATTCTATGCAACACAATATTTCATTTTCCAGTTAATTTATTCATAGTTAATTGCATTATGGTCTGTGTGAATATGTGACACTGTGAAGCAATTCCAGAAAATTATGGTCTGATTCTTCAAGAACTGAAATTCAAAACAAAAGGCAAAAAACCCCACATAGATAGAAAATGTAACCTGGTGTTCAAACCTAAGCAGAAGTGACTACGAGACCCTGACATAAGAAAATCCTCTTATAAAGGGGATCTGCAACCCTTGGAAAAGGTGCTTTTATCATTACAACTGAAAGTCTGTCTTAGGAAGTTGAGTGGGGTGATTTCCTTTTTTATTTCTTCAAACCAGATTTTCAGGAAATGTGTGTGTAAGGGAGCCACTCACAGGAGGTTTTTTTATTTCCTCTTCTATATGGAAGTCTTGATTAATGTCTGCATTACTTGTCCTATCTCTTATCCTGATGGAAAACAAAAGGTTAAAACATCAGTGTCTTTATTGCATGTTTTGAAAGATACAATTCTAACAGAGAAATGGGAATGTGGTATAACACCATATGCAGCTGGCGTGTTGGCCTGTGCTGGAATGAAATATGGATAGACCAGATTGTGTGCAGGATTTCAAAGGGAGGCCAATGATATTCTCTTGTTCCCATTCTGGTTTGTCCTCTCTTGCCTCACTTGCTGATAATTCTACTTACAAGAATGTACATAGATTAATTCTATTTATTGTATTATGTGATCTGCAGTATGCAAACCTAAGAATTGTTGCAAGTCTAGATATTGGCACACATAAATAATAATTTGAATGAAAAATTAAATTTTATGCAGTAAACCTAAATAGTTATTTTTGTCTGTGGCCTCCATCAGACCTGCACAGGTCTGGTTCTGCAAATGTTCCAGGTAGGTAGTGAAAATAATATGAAAGTGGCCTGGATTAAAATCAGGACAGAATCACACTCCATGTTTCAGGATGCATTTCTGAATGGTCTGTCCTTAGTAGTTGTGCCGATGATGTCCTTGCCTTCTTTGCAATAGAGTTATAGCATAGCGCTATTATGAACCAAAAGAGAAACTAGGGATCAAATTGTCTGTATTTATCATGTCTCCTGATGACTGCAAATGCAGTTGAAAATTAAGGAAGGTCAGGGAATTGTCTCAAATACTGAGACATGGTTATCCACACCTTCTAATACTCAGAACATCCTTGGCGTAGTTTTGGCCCATGCCACCAGACACTTTCTCAGCCAGTGCTCATTCACGTTTGAAGGACACCATGGACCAAGGAAAGTTCCTAATAGGCAGTGTGGATGAAGTCAGTCTGGTTTGGTAAGGCAGTTAGCTATATGGTCATAATCCATATTTTCCCTATTTTTAAAACCATTTGAGATGCAAAGTCCTTTTTTGTTTACTAATATAGACATAAATTATTAAACTTTCAGCCTCTTTCAAATTGTCTTGTTATGTATAGTAGTGGCAATGCAAAATACATGCAATGTAAAATCCTGCTGTGATCCAGAAAGGGTAAAGTACAGGTTAAATTTCTGGGATCAAAACCACAGACAACATTTTGATTTTCAGTGTTACCTGGGAGAAAGGAACAGAGAGTAGTAAAGGGCTCTTGTGCATCCAGTTGGTCACTGTGACTTGAGGCATATCTAATGAGAAAACAGCTTTAGGAATTGAAGGATATCACAAATAACAAAGCCTGTAGCAATGTAGCTCCTAGACAGCAAAACAAGAATCTACTGGACACAGTAGTTCAAAAGATAGAGCTAGTAGGTTTACAACACTGATGACCTAGGAGAACAAAACTGGTGTCAAATGACAAATATATGTGGGATGCTTCTTTTGGAGGGGATGGAGATAATAAAAGGGAAGGAGCTTTGGAGGGGAAAAAAGAGAGAAAAGGTGAGGCAAGTCATATGAACAGGGCTGCTTGGGGTTATCTGTCAAGCACGAGATTAAAACAGCTAGGAGCAGGGCAATAACCCCTTCACTACTCCAACAACATCTGAATCTGCCAAGAAAGGAGCATCTAGAGGGAAAGAATGTCTTCTTACCAGCACAAAGTTCACTTATTTCACTGCTGTTTTTGTGTGACCTGTGTCAGCTACTCCAGTCTGTCTTCGACTGAGATAAAATGACAGAACAGAACAGAATACTCAGATATTTCAGTTGGAAGGGACCTACAATGAACATCTAGTCCAAGTGCCTCTAAAACACTGACAGGCTTGGGGCATTGACCACCTCTCTGGGAAGCCTGTTCCAGTGTTTGACCACCCTCTCCATAAATAAATACTTCTGAAATTTAAGAGTGTAAATGATGCAGGGCTCCTCAAAAACCATGGAAGAGGCAAGCACCTTCAGAGGCAGAGATCTGTGGTGGCCTGAACTCACTGATGCTACAGAGAGCCTAGGGAAGCTTTCCCAGTGCTACTGCTTCAGCTCAGATATTATAAATTAAGGACACCTGTCACTATCTCTGTAGCATTTTAACATGGGAAAGCAAAAAAAGCTTCATTAAAGGTTGCATGGAATTTGAAAACTACATTGAGGAAAATCAAATAAATCTCATTACTCCTACTTATTTCTTTACATTTTGCTAAGAGGTGAGAACACTGTAAGTGTTAACTACTGAGCTGCTATTCTAACTATTGAGAGACTTATCTTCATAGGTGCAGCTCTGTCAGTGAAGAGCCTTTCACCACAACCTATTAGAGCTTCCTGTCATGGCCTCCCTGCCAATATGTCAATTTTATTTTAGTTTCATGTACTTGAAATATAGCTACCAAAATTACTTCAGTCTCCACGATGCAACTTAACAAAGATACACTATTTTTAAACTCACCTGCCCCATTTTTACTGAACTGGGTTAGATCAGGATCAAGGAACAGCTCAGCCAGCAGGTCAGAAGGGCTGGTAACCTTTCCGTGAGGAGCAGGGATGATGTGAATGGTGGCCTCTGCAAATGGAATAATACAACTAGATCAGGAGAGTAGAAAAGAGACTGATATACTCTGTCTGTGAATGTGCCATGAACAAGGTAAGTCCTGACCTTTGCATAGATGCATATATGTGACATTTTTGCATGCAGACTCTTTCTGTCCCTTTACATGCCTTTCAACTAAGATAAGAGGTATTATGCTACAGGGATCACAAGGACTTCACTCTCTGAGAGTCCTTAGAAGTGCAAATCATCACTGTTGGTGGAGAAAGAGATCCTGCAGCTTAATTGCTTCTGGGGTCTTGGGAAGCCTGGTATATTACAGATTCACAGAATTACAGAATGATAGAGGTTGGAAGGGACTCTGGAGGTCATCTTGCTGTCCTTCTGCTCAAGCAGGGCCATCTACAACCTGTGGCCCAGGACTGTGTCCAGGCAGGCTTTGAAAATCTCCAAGGAGGGAGACTCCACAGCCTCTCTGAGCAACATGTGCCACTGTTCAATCATCCTCACAGTACAGGAGTGTTTCCTGACATTCAGGAGGAACCTCCTGTTTCAGTTTGTATCTCTTGCCTCTGGTGCTGTCACAGGGTACCACTGAAAAGAGCCTGGTTCTGTCCTCTTTGCACCCTCCCTTCAAGTATTTATATACATCCATGAAATCCTTCTTAGCCTTGTTTCTCCAGGCTGGACAGTCCCAACTCTCTCAACCTTTCCTCATATGCCAGGTGCTCCAGACCCTTATTCATCTTTGCGACCCTTCACTGGACTCCCACCTGCATGTCTATGCATCTCTTCCACAGGGAGCTCAGCACTGGATCCAGTACTCCAGCTGAGGCCTCACCAGTGCTGAGCAGAGAGGAAGGATCACCTTCCTCAACCAGCCATCAAATATTTTCATGTAAGCCAAACTAGCTACATTCCTAGATGAAGAAACTATTTCTTATGTCTTGACATGCAAGTTGTATGTTTTCAGGTGTTTGTTAGACATGAAGCAACACTATTCTGCAGTAGACAAGAATAATTATCGATGGACTGAATTTCTGTGTCACTGCAAGAATGTTAAGTAAATGCTTCTGTTCCTCAGCAGCATCATTTAGAACAAAAAAGTATCTTGACATAATTTGATTTGAACCTGGTCAGTGAAGGAAATTCTTTTCAAGCCCAGGCTTTCAGACACAATCATGTATGTCTATACATAGACTATCCAAACAAAGATACTGTATTTTCCACAAACTAGGGCTGGAAATAACTCCTCTGTTCTTGGTTGGAAGACTCTAATTAATCACAACAACTATAATTTACACAATGGCTTTGAATTTATCCTTCCTCAAGAGAAAGTCATGAACTTAATTATTCTCACCAGCAGTTGACCTGGAGAAGGAGAAAGGATATACAAAAGCAAAGAGCTTTCTGTAGTTAATGACCAACTTGGTTCAGTCTCAATCATATATTTTCTCTTCAGCTGAAGTTTTGGCTTGCCAGCAACTAAGGTTTATCTACACCCATAATCAGTTTGGACTAAGCATTCTAGACAGCATCTTATGTGGATGCTGCTATTCTGAAATAAATTCATTATTCCAAACTAGATTTAAACAGACTAGTAAGAAATTATCTTCTTTCTAAATAAGACTTCATATTGATACCCTAATATAGAATGATCATTCGACTTTAAATGTCTAACTTTTTATTCAGCTTATTTTCATGGGTAAATTAATGCGACTTTTTTCACACTGAAAAGTCAAAACAAACTTGTCTTTATACCAAATGAACTCTTAAATATTTAAGTTCTAAGCAGTATATTAGAACAAAAAAAATACTGAAGATCCAAAGCTTTGGATTCAAAGATCCAAAGATCATTAGGTGTGAGCATTTGCTTAATCCAGCTTCAAACCCAGCTACAGGAACTGACAACTGGGTAAGCTGTAAGAACACTGATTTTGTATGAGGGATGGGAAAGGAAAATGTAACCCCTTCTAGCCTTAAGACTAATAAGAAGCTTTACTTTAACAACAGAAAAAATTAATAGCTGAGGGAGAATTAAGCACGTGTATGATACCCTCCAGTGCTTCTCCTTCAAGGCTGCTCTCCCTGGGTACTGGGTGGACCCTGCCACCTGTGTTTTATGAGATCTGAAAAGACCATAGCCTTGGATGGTAACTACACTATGCTGGCTGCTTTGTTGCTTCTGGCTCACTATATGCAAACCATTCCTCAAATAGAGTATGTGCTGCTTGCCCTTGAATTCAGTAATGACTAAAAAGTTTATTTCAGAGTATAAGACATGCTCAAGGTCTCGATGTTTAGTTTGTCATAGAGCAGCCCTCTGACAGTTCCATATAGTCACAGAGCATACTGTATGCATTCTCTAACACAGTGATTTATAAAGGCATACAGTTTCCACAGAGGTACTGATGCCTTTATATCGACGGAATTAGATCATCTAAAGCAAGGGCCCCCAAAGGAATGGGTTGCAGGAGAGGGCAAATTATTCATGCAGAAGGTAATGAATGATTTTTTTTCCTAAATGAAAACCCAGATTTCTGTAATGTAACTAAAATAATCAAGTTGCTTTTAATGAACATTGAGATTCTGAGTGATTTCAGGAGACTATAATAGGTTTTCTTTTTCACTCAAGACTCCTGAAGGACTTCAGTCTGGGTATTCTTCTTTATAGGAAACAGAAATCTTTATAGACCAAAACAAAGAGTAAATTATATTACCAATGATATAAGGCAAGAAATGCCCAATGTGGGTCATAACCACAGCACTGCACCACCTACAAAGATGGAGAAAAATAGCTGTTTTACAGTGGAACCCAGGACATTAGCAATAAAGGATACACTGCAATTATAATCTGATTTCTTTCTGACATTGTGATAGAGAAGACATAGACTGGAAAATTTCCCCTAAGGACATGGGTATTTTGCTGTGCCTGGCAAATGCTCTGTGTAAGCATCAGGTGTGAGAAATTTATCCCCAGCGCTCCATGCTAACATGCTAACCTTCTACTGAAGATCATTGCCCTAAAGAGCACCTCAGAAGAGAAAACTTACACAAAAGGGTTTGCCATACTAATCTGCACCACAGATGGTGGTATTCCAGCATCTTTGCGCTGTATGGAGACTTATTCCATAACATTGTGGGTCGGCAAGGGATTGGTAGAAGAGCATGTAGTGATTCAAGGATGCAGTTCTGTCACTTGGTTGAACTGCTCCAAGAATTTCCCTCTACCACTAATTCTTTTGTGGCTCTTATTTCATAAAGAGTAATAATGCAATGGTCAGAACTTTAGACTTGAACACTAGTGATTAGTTCCTTGCTGGTGCTGTTAAGGCATTTGCAGTGTGGCTATAGATCTCAGCTCTTCTGGCAGAAATGAGTAGTAGTTTATTATAGCAGTGCTATAATAGTGAAGAGTTCATTAACCTACAGTGACAACTAGTGTGACGTTGCCTTGGTGTTGGAATGCTGTGGGTAGAAACATCCATAGAATATAAATATTACTTTGGGAAGATTGCTCACTCTATTAGGTTAAGGCACATCACACCATTGTGCAGACATCTGTGTCTGAGCTCTCTTTTATGGTCAGTGTTTCTAGTGTAGAAGTCCTTTAATCTTACAGGAGATACAGAGTAAAGAAGATTAATTATACCCTTTTCTCTCCATTTGCTATACAGAGTGGTCTCAAACCTACTCAGATGGAGAGAGCTTCATTACAGGGGTCTAAATTGAGATAAATCCCACAGTTAGTGTGTTCTTTTCCTATCTGCAAAATAGGAATAACTCTTTCGTGTCAGATACTGAGATGATAGATACATAATAAATCTTTTATTTAACACTCATATATTACCAGTATAGGTAAGTGTATCCTGCATGTGCAAGGAAAAAAGAAAAAGGTGGGATGAGCCAGCTGCTGATGAGTTAATGATGCAAAATCAAGGTAAGGTATGTAATAAAACTGGACCTCTAGTACGGCATTGGAGGTCAGAGTCTAAACAACTGCTTTCACATCAAACATGGTTTTTAAATCATCAGATGTTCCTGGTGAGGATGGCAGCAGAGATTTGTTACGCAAGCAGCAGTGGTGTTTCTATCCTGAGGGTCTTGTCACTCACCGTTGTGATGTTACACTGAGCCTTTTAGTTATAACATCTGATCATTATTACTTTGATTTTAAAGACATATCTGTAAACACCATTTTCCCCTTTTCAAACAGAAGTAGAGATAGAAAATTTGACTTAAATGTAGGTTAAATGCTTCAAATTTGTATAGTTGAACACCATCACCACCACCATCCTTCCCCAAAGCCTGAGATGTAATAAAATAGAATGAGGTTTGGGGGATTTTCTGTTTTCTTTGGATACATGGTTTTAGAGATACCACACACAAAATCTTATGATGCCACCAAAGTGTAAATAACAACTACTGTAAGATCAGTCAGAGAGCTGTAAAATACTATGAACTACCAGTCTTACATGATCACAGATTTAAAACTAAGCAAACAAACAAAACAACTACAGCCAGGAGCTGCAGTCCTTACACAACTAACGTTTACTTTCTTTTCCTATGGGTAAAAAGTACTGCTCTTCCCTGTAGTCCATTGGAATTCACAGGAGACTGTACTGAACTAGGTATCCTTCTCTTTCAAATTAAGTGGATGCTGAGTAGGAGGCTGTAAAATTGGCAGAAGAATAAAGCTGCTTGTCTAACAGCAACATTTGAGAAGAGACCTTTTTTATGGTCTCATCTTGGGCTCTGAACTCATTAGCATGATCCTTGGTAAACTTCTGTGACCCATTTTTTTGCTTTGTGCGGGACTGGCACAACTGCATCTCTCATTATATTACATCAAATGAGTCCCACTGACATGAAATAGGTACCAGCTTGTTAAGGAAAAAACAATAAAGGCAAAATTCTCCCAGCAGATCTGCATGACAGGTCCTGATTACTGATGCCCCACTCTCTAAATGTGTTGTCATGTCTTTGACATGCAGTCAAGGCCACAGAGTATCAGAGACAAAAGACTTTCCATGACAAAAAAGTTTGCCAAATTGCATAAATAAGCCTGGTTTTAAGAATACTTTAGATACTTTATTAGTACTGTTCATAAAGAGCACTCTAATAACAAAATTAATCACTGTTTAATTACAAGGAACAACAAATCACATTTTCTTTCCCCTCCATGCAGTACACGGAGAATATCAATATTTGGACAAATAATGCAAACTCAGCTGGGTGCTTGGAGACCAAGAAGGATTCTACAGGTTATGTGGACTGGGGTTAACCCTGATCTCACCACAAGGCAGCACATAGAGAGAAAAAACATGATTGCTCTGATGAAACATATCCATGTGAAGGATCAAAATCTTCAACTTAAGAAGTAAACTAAATTAATCTAAATTAAACTAAACTAAAATACTGGGCAGCTGTAACTCTCTAAGAGAGCAGATCCAGAAATGCTCTGAAATCAGGTGTTGCACCTTGTTCCCTGTTATGATTTCAACCCAGCCAACATCTAAGTACCATGCACCTGCATGGTGCCTGTGGAATGGATCCACACTGAAACAGTTCATGAAGAACTGCAGCCATGGGAAGGAGTCACATTGCAGCAGTTCATGGAAGACTGCCTCCCGTGGAAGGGACCCACTCTGGAGCAGGGAAGAGTGTGAGAAGTCTTGCCTTGAGGAGGAAGGAGCAGCAGAGAGAGTGTGTGATGAACTGATGACAGCCACCATTCACTGTGCCCTTGCACAACTTCTGGGGAGGAGGAAGAGAAATCAGGAGTGAAGCTGAGCCTGGGAGGAAGGGAAGTGTGGGGGAAGGTGTTTTAAGATTTAGTTTTTATTTCTCATTACCCTGCTGCTAAAGTGATTTCCCCAAATCAAATCTGTTTTGTCTGTGATGGTAACTGATGAGTGATCTCTCCCTGCCCTTATCTCAACCCATGAGCCTTTGGTTACATTTTCTCTCCCCTGTCCAGCTGAGGAGGAGAGTGATAGAGTTTCTTTGGTGGGCACCTGCATGCAGCCAGGTTCAACACATCACACAGCTCAATAATCGATATTTGAACAATAATTCCCTACATTTATTTCATGTCTGGAAGTTTCCTAAACATATATTTCTTCCTATTTCATTCTATCAAAGGTACAGTACAAAGAAATATATAATGAACCATCCAACGAACCAAAGAAAGTAAAACTTCACAAGCATCAAACAAAATCCTAACATGTAAAACAGGAAAGTAGAATGCGTTTCATGCAGGAAAAATATTTTCTCAACAAATATATTAACTAAACAGATTATTCAGTTGTTGAATACACTGAATGTTATTTAGTGAAAAATGAAGCTTAATGGGCTTAAAATTCAACATTTGTCTCCTTATTTGTTTGTGGCACTGAAAAGTTTAAGAGAGATTTTTAATCATCCTATTATTTATTAATGTTTTGCCTGTTATTTATTTACCCACTTTGACTAACAATATACTCTTGGAACATCTATAATTAATATTATATATTAAGGGGCATTTTCAGCTTCAGTTTGACTTGTCTTTCCAAAACAAATTATAGAATCATAGAAAGATTTGAGTCAGAAAGCACTTTAAGATCATCCAGTCCTAACACCCTCTTGTGGGCAGGGATGCCTCACACTAGACCATGCTGCCCGAGGCTCTGCCCAACCTGGCCTTGAACACTGAAGGAAGCTCCTAAGGTTTTATAACCCCCAGTCCAATAATATTTTTCTGGAAATAAGAATATCACCCGAAAGCCACGGCATTCCTTGCAATTTTCACGCAGCTGTCCAAATTCTAACTTTGGGTATTGCAAGCTAAAAATGGAATTGTTTTGAAAGAAATGCAGGTAGAAAACAATAGTGAATGAAAAGTAAAGACAAAGATTAAACATCTAATCTACCTAGATCTTAAAAACCCCAAATGTACATGTTTCTTCATATACACTGGCTCCTAGAAACCACAATCCACATAAGACTAACCATCAGACTTCTTTTCTTCCTTCATCCAGACTTCAACTCACCAATACAAAGGTAAGATTTTCGATGTCTTGTCTGCACATGTGATTTATTTCCAGACTGTAATCTCTATGAGAACAAACATCTTTCTCTTAGGGAAGACACAGCTTTAGCTGTTGAAATGTGATATGGGTAAATCACAATGATTTCCTACACCAAGCAGTTTTGAGATATGTAGCTTAACCTAGATAACTCTTGTATTTCAAATCACTCCCTAGTGATAACAACTAAATGATTACTCTCAGATTACTTTCATATCTCTACCATTTCCCATACTCAGTATCTCTATTGCTTATGGGGGTGAGGTTATTACAAAACCTTTTTCTTCAAAACATCTGAATACAGACCTGGGAAACAAGCAGATTGTTCAGAAGATAATTTATCTCTCAGTTTGCTGAACTGGCCTCACTGAAGTAGTTTGGAAATGCTCTAAGATGCCATTTGATCTTGCATGTGATGTCAATGCAGTGGAGCAAAAATTTCCATATACTTCCGGAGCAGACAATATCAGAGTCAACCCAAACTTCTGTTATGCAAGATGCTAAAATGTAATAGAACTAATGGTCATTAAAATATATATATTAAGAAGGCTTATTAAAATATATTTATTTGTAATCTGTTCCCTATGGCAACAACTTCTGGACGATCCTGAAGGGTGTACAAATATATGTGTGTGTTTTGTCAATCGGAATTTCCATTTTCTTCTTCATTCTCCAGTTTTTTGAACCCATTATCAAACTACAAGTGAAAGTTTATGGGCTTATGCCTTAAGCTGTAGTGCTGTCCTACAATTTCCATGAAAGCAGGTAGCTGAGGAGAGGAGAAAATTTTGCACTGATGAAAAGTCTAAAAACATCACAAAACATCAGAGAATGCACACATGGGGGCAGGAAGGGAAGCACCAGTAATCAAGCTTCATTAATTCCACCCCTGACTGAACAGTTTATTACCTCATTCTTTATTGCTCAGTTGTTAGGATCTCAGCATGACTCTTATTCAGGAATCCGATTTCCTAGGCTAACTAGGACTTGGATTTTTACTATTGAAAAGGATATATTTCTTTCTATTTATAGAAGGAGAAACCTTCTAAAGCACTTTCAAGTGCTCTGTATTAATCTGGTGAAGGTGGGGATACTCACATCAGCAGGCTTATTTTGACATGCTGGTCACTGTTTAAAAGCCTTTTTAATTAAACATTTATATTGAGTGATGTGAAAGAAAGACACAAACCCAGCAACTTCGTGTCAGTGGAAAAACTTCATTCTTAAATTCAAATAGAGATGTGGAAAATTCTGTTGCACAGACACATCCCTGATGTAAATAGAACAGGAACCCGTAGCTCACTGTGCCACTACATCAAGCATAACAAACATCCTGCTGTTCCTTACACTGCTCCATGCACTGGGGGACTGTTTCCCTCCTGTCACTGTTGTAAGACTTCTGTTGGGTTTACAATATAGATCTTCAGGTTCCTTGTGGTCGAGCTGCTGTGTCTGTATGTTTGAGATTCGCACATCAGAGTTGAGGATATGCTGGGGGAATAGAAAGACAAATAATCATCATGGGGGTAAAGAATTGCAGGGAGGACCATGGGAGACTCATTAAGTCTCTGGCAGGGATGGGTCAAGATAAGATAAAATACATACTAAAATAAAGTACAATATAATCCTAATACTAATCAGGGAAATAACAAAGGGAGATAATATTACACTAAAAAGGGGAAAGGAAAAACAACAATAAACACAAGTGATGTACAATAGAATTGATCACCACCCACTGTCCAGTACCCAGCCTGACCCAAGTCCCTTCTGGGTGACTCCCCCACTTTCTACACTGGGCATGACATGTTGTGGTATGGAATAAATACTCCTTTGGTTAATTTGGGTCAGGTGTCCTGTCTCTGCTTCCTCCCAGCTTCTTGCACCTCTCCTCACTAGCAGAGCAAGAGACTAAAATGTCCTTGACTGGGGTAAGCATTCCTTAGCAACAACTAAAACATCGGTGTACTATCAGCATTGTTCTCTGACTAAAGCTGAATGAGAGGGCCTGCTGGAGTGAGAGAGATGTGGGGAGTCTGGG
Organism: Melopsittacus undulatus; assembly: GCF_012275295.1. Taxonomy (NCBI): domain Eukaryota; kingdom Metazoa; phylum Chordata; class Aves; order Psittaciformes; family Psittaculidae; genus Melopsittacus; species Melopsittacus undulatus. The sequence continues at coordinate 6,609,580 of NC_047527.1, read as the reverse complement.
AGTGGAGAAAGGCATTACAGCTGAGCAGAAATGCCAGAGGTGCATGTTCATTACTGTGAGGATGTCAGGCAATGTCCATGGAACATTTTCACTCCAGGTCATCGACTGCAAAAAACCCTCACGTAGAGAAGCACGTGACAAATTGATTTTCTTTGCAACTTTCAGCTAACCTTTGAATACATGATAAGGCCACAATAAGAGATCCCTTACCTCCTTTAATTCTCTCCTTTTTCTTAATAAACTGCCTCTGAAGCATCTGCTCAGCCCTGTCTCATTTTGGTTTGATCAATTCTTTAAGAGAAAACTACCCTGAGTAACTGCAAATATGACTTCTTAGTGCAAAGCCTAATTTCTACAAGGAACTTATCCCTTTGTTTCCTCCCCTTTGTTATAATTCATTGATGAATAATATATTTTGAGATTATGAAATCAAAACCATCCGAATCAATTTTTTTACTAAGTCCATTTAATCCATTTTTTTTGGCAAGAGAAATACAGTGGTGAACAATATTTCACCATTCGTAAGAACTAGTCATGCAGTTCAATAAAAGATGCTTAAATGAGATAAGGTATAGTTTTGGCTGGTTTTATAATTGCCTTTCAGAACTTTAAAATGCATTTTGTATTTATTTTTTTACAGTTTCTTTTTCTTCCAGTATAGCAAGAAAATTGTCTTTGAGAGTCCTTAAATGATATTCTGAATTGAGAAATATATAGCCTAAAACTTTCAGCCTGTGCAAAGTTTCCTTCCAAAAGCATAACAAAGCCTATTAAATGGCTGTACACTGACATTCAGCAGTTCCTTTTCACTCTGCATAAGTATGCTGAGGGGTGTTGCTATGATAAGTATATGAAATGGGAAACATGGAAAACACCACTGCTTACAACCTTGGGAGCATAACCTAAGGAAGTCAGGCACATGGCCTGGCTTCATTTGGATAACTTGAAGAACTGTCTAAAAAAAAAGTAGGGTGCCTGTGTTTGTTTGTTTAGGGTTGTTTGCTTGAGTTTACATTTGGGTTTTGTTTGGGTTTTGTGGTTTGATGGTTTTTTGGGGGTTTTATTTGTCTTTTGTTTGTTTGTTTTGTTCTTTAAAGGAAAACCAGTCAGAATATTAGCATTGTGTTAAACCAACCAAAAGAAATGTTTGATTTCAATTTTCTTAGGAAAAAATCTATTTTCTCTACCAGATTTCTGTTTTCCTATAGAGGGAGGAAAGAATAAAAGAAACTGCTTACATGAACTTTTTCTTTAATGAAAAAAATATCATTTAAAACAAGCAAAAATACACTTTTGATACTGAAATTCACTCTGCTCTAGCAATTAACACTGCAACTAGGTAAATGTTACTACACATTCAAGAGGGTTTTAAAATCTTTGGTGAACTTCCTAAATTATTATCTCTAATAGATGTGAAAGAAAAGATACCTGTGGCTTACTGCAGCCCTTTTTATCATCTATCTATCTATCTATCTATCTATCTATCTATCTATCTATCTATCTATCCATCTATCTATCTACCTATCCATCCATCCATCTTAAAAGTTTTCTGTGAAGTTTTTGAATCACTTTCGTTTCTGCCACTGTGTTTATGTATTACAGCTAATTCACCCCAGAGATATTTGGCATGTTATAAAGACCCTCAGCTTGGGCTACAGCCTTTGATCTCAGATTAGTTTCCACCATTCTTCCTAAAGAGGCAGGTACGATGAATGTCCTCAGCCTGCTCAAATGGTCACAGAGTGGTGCTTGATTGCAAGTTTATGTGGAAATCAAGTCTCTATTTGTTCAGATTCATGTTCATGTTAATTCATTTAACATGCATTAATGTTTTTTAAAATCTATCTTCAGAAACAAGTACATAAGACTGCTGCAGTGGAGTTGCCAATTTGTCAGTTGAGATTATCTATTTCTCTATGATTTGAGCTTTGGCAAAAGATGAGAACACCAATTCAGGCTAAAAAAAAGCATAATTAGCCTTGACTCAGGAAGGTCCCATCCGTTCATTCACCATATCTAGTCAAAAGATCTAGCCCTGCTTTTGGACACATAAAGCCACTCCTCTTGGAGTGGATGCAGAGATTGGGAGCTGGATTCCTTAGGCAGCTGATACAGCTCCATATCCTACTGAAATACCATACCCTTTTTCTGCCAAATCAGTGTTTTATCCTGTCTCTCACACCAGGGAGCCAGACAGGTGCCAAAGCCAGAATGAGAGAGCATAAGGTGGGAAAAACGGATGGATGAAGCAGGATGAGGATGAAAAACAGGCTCATTCTTCTTTTCCATTATTTCAAATTGTCGGCTGTGCTTACACCATCTGCTCTTATCCCACCTTTGTGCACAGTTTTTACCCCTCAGTAATTTGTTGATAACTCAACAATTTCACTTGCATTGGAAAACCTTTAATTTAGGGATCCCAAGAAAAGTAGCAGTACTTATTTATAAGGAATGGGGGAAGGTGTGATAAAGTTATAACAAAACAGTAGTAAATAACAACTGAAAAGCAACAGCTCTGACAATATCCAAACACTAACAGAGATCCTGTTGTTCTCTGGGGCTGTGCCAAGTATTACAAGGAAACATACTGAGAAAAATGTCCTGTTTATAGGATAGTGTCTTAAACCAGACTATCTCTGCTGAATCATTTGTTTCCATCAAACCCCTTTCTCTCTCTCAGAATAAGACACTTCTGTTTCTTGCCAGGAGAAGGGATCTTCCCACTTTTTCATTTAATGATGAGAAGTCTCCTGTTGCACTTCCCTGCTTTAGATAATTACTCCAATCTCTAAAGTGGTTGGAATGGCTCAGATAAAGGAGCTGATCAGTCTCTACACCAAAGCTGCAACAGCTCAGTGACCTGGAGAAATAATGATGGCTCTTTCAAAGCCAGCACAGACCAGATGATGTCTATGTTTAAATGACAGATAGTGAGAAGTGATTTCTCTGTGGCAGGCAGCTTGAACTTCTTGGTTTCTTGGTTTCAGTGCTTTGCTGGGCTCAGATAAAGCCTCCTGACTATAGAGATAAGGGGAGCCTTGATGTAAGGAATCCCTCTGAAGATTCATCCCTGCACTCTGATATAAGCTGATCCAGTTCCATTCCCTAAAAACCAAACTTCTTTCAAACTCTGTGAACCAAGTCCTGTGAAGTTCAAACAACTCCTCTAAAGTGTAGTTCTTACACTTTGCTTTCACAAGGAGGGTCTGAAAACCTGGAGTTTTGAACATGAAAGGGTCTCCACAAATACTCAGGATTATTTGATAGTTGGTTATTAGGTTTATCTTGTATTTCCCAAGCATGGCTCACCAAATTAGAGAAATACTGAGAAACAAAACATAAAAGCCCATACTGGTAATTGGTGAGTGAGTAATCTGCCTGGCCTCATCTTCAGCCACAGGGTTTTTAACCTGTTTTTCTCCCCCTTCTTACAGAGAGGAGCTTATTGAAAGCAGTAGAAGTAAAGATGTAGGCATAGTTTCTAACAGACCACAGAGCAGTAGATGGTTGGATGATGAGAAAGCATCTAAAGGTGGATAGATGGTGGTCTCTTAAAGCTTTTCCTAAAATATTTCATATTGTCAGAGATCCGCACCAATAGGGTCTAATCCAGTATTGCTGCTCTTTCAGTCTGATGGTACTTTGGAATAAAGAAATATTACTGATGTCAAAGTGCTAAAAGAATGTTCACTATCTCCTCAAAGCATAAAATATCTAACATCTTTCTGGGACCAAAAACTTGTCTGAATGTGTTACCATCATGCATAAAGTTGTCCTCACAGTATAGCTCTGAAGCATTAATGTTTTCAGTCGTGTTTCACAGATGGGGGAGTGGGTTGCCTGCCAAGATCTAAGGGGCAATCTGGCAATGCAGCAGTCCAGAAGAGCTTTGGCTCTGACTTCAATGTGTTTCTGTCTACACTACTAAATGGGCTCACCAGGGTTGTTTCATAGAAGAGCAATGGAACAACCCCTCATCTGTCATTTGACTGTTGCACATGAAATTCCAATGTTTTATTTTTTGTATATATTCATCTGTGATATTCAGTCCACAGAACTCACAGTAGCAGATAACAGCTGAAACATTCCTACAGATGCGATAGGGCATGAATGCTGGAGAGGGACTCTTCATCAGGGATTATAATGATAAGGTAAGAGATAATGGGTTCAAACTTCAACAGAGGGGGCTCAGGTTAGATATAAGGAAGAAGTTCTTTACTGTGAGGGTGGTGAGGCACTGGAACAGGTTGCCCAAAGAAGTGGTAAATGCTCCATCCCTGGAAGTGTTCAAGCCCAGGCTGGACAGAGCCTTGGGCAACACTGTCTAGTGTGAGGTGTCCCTGCCCACGGCTGGGAGTTGGGACTGGATGATCTTAAGGTCCTTTCCAACCCAAACCATTCTGTGATTCTATGATTCTATGAAGCAAGTGTGGGAAGACTCAAACCCTTAAAAGCTGATCAATAACTCTCATAGAGAAAGCAATTAAGTTAACTTTGAAAAGTTCCTAAATCTCAAGTAATGAGATGCCTTAAGTGTCAAACCAATGGCTTGTTTGGAAAAATGTTAAAATAAATCCATATTTATATCAATATCCAGCTTCTAGCTCAGCAGGTGCATCTTGGGTTATGGTAATATGTATAAGTGAAAAAGCTAATCTAAGGAAAATTACTTTATTGGATTTATCACGAGCGTATTTTACCCAGGCAGTGTATGAATGCAGTTCAGTGGTGAAATTACTGCTCAAATTAATGAACTGAAAAAAAAAGGAAATCAAAATTTTGAATATTAAGTGAACTCATAAGAAGTTTCTCAAGACAGACATTGAACCAGCTCTAAGTAATGAACAAGTTTCACAAACCCATAATATTGGTACTGTTGTAACTGTCATTCCCTCAGTAACCACATCACGACCAGAAAAGGAAACCTGATGTGTGAGGGAGTTAAAAATGGACAGGACAGGACAGGTTGGGATAGAAAGGGAAGGGAAGGGAAGGAGAAAACCAACAAGCTAACACAGGTCACATGTCAGGCCAGATGACTCAGTGGTCACACATTCCTTGTATATTATATTGACCTTTATTAATAAGAAGATACTTAAGAAGTATCTTAAGATAGTAAGAAGATACTAAGAAGATCTAAGAAGATATTAAGGCATGATGAAAAACAAACAAGATTTGCTCTTTCTACACTTCAGGGGAATCTGTAAACTCTGATTTTTTTCAGCTTCTTATTTGCATTGAAAATCAAGTTGCCACAGTACATAGACATGTGCATATGCATATACATATACACATACATACACAGAGACAGAGATAGAGATAGATAGACATACTCATTGATATAGACATCTACAACTGTTGTAAAACATACTTTTGCGACACAGAGCTGAAGGAGCTTTGAATGTCACAGCATTTATCTGATATGCGATACACACAATCCTCATTACACTTTGGGACTCATTTGTCTGCTTCAGATCTTTTTCAGATGGCTTCATCTGAAGCTATCTCTGCCATTCTGCCTCTGAAAGCAGCTCTCCAAGCAGAAGGTGGTCACCTCATCCTGCAGGATGCTTTTATATGACTTCACCCAAGGTCACCCTCACACAGGCATCTGCTTGGAAGCAGATGTTCCCTGCTCCTCTGCAAGCATCTGATACTTCGGAACAAGGACAGGTGAGTATTCAGCCTAGCAAGCATGTTGTGCTGGTTTGTGGTGATACAGGGATGCCACTCATGCTTCTTTGCCACAGCAAGTCACTATCAATGAGTCTCTCCAACAAGCCTCTGCCTTTAGATGTTCCAATGAGCCAGGTAACTCCAACTGAGGCCAACAAGACTGTCAGGAGAAACAAACCCTCTGTTAGAAGACAACAAAAATATGGTTGAATTGCAAAATATAACAAAGACTAGAACATAAACCTTGCAACTGCATCCTTGTCCTGTTGGTGATGGTGAGAGTTTTCCATTGTAATCACCATACACCCATGTCCTCTGTTGGGTGGAGGGGTGAATCAGGAAAGCCTGAGCATCTTACCTGTGCTTGTGCTTCCTGATATGGGAAAAGACCTTGATGTAAGGTAAAAGTAAAGGGCCTTTTTGATGCTAAGTACTAACCTAAGTCAAGCCTTTAACATCTGGGGATGCACATTTTGAAGAAAATTCTGTGACCAAGCATGTGGTGTCTGAATGACTCAGAGAAGATCTAGGCAGACATTTCAGCATGGTTGCAAATAGTAGAGCTTCTCGTTATCACTTATAGTTCCATTGATCCTTATAGTTGTTTGGATTCATTGTGAATGCAACACTGGTGTACATCCCTACTTTTGCAGTTATCAGAGTTTAAAAACTTATGTAAGTGTGGATGTTTTTAAAGATATTTCTTGTTAATTAGAACTTGAATGTGAAAGTTGATTTTGATCCCTTCTTCCCACATTCCTTAGCAAAAATGGCAAATAAAGTAACATAGTTTTTTCCTTTGTTTTGCATAGAGCTTTGCAATGCTCATTTTTCAAATACATTTGAAATTTTACTTTCTTGATCATCCATTTATTTTTTTCTTTTGTTTTAAATACTTATTTCTTTTAGAGTCAAAAAAAGAAAAATATAGGAGGAAAGGTAAAAATGGAAGTAAAAACTTAAGTGAGAAGCTAACACAGAAAGAAATAAAAACATTCAAAATAGTATAGACAAGATACATTTTTGAGAAATACAATACTATACATATGCATAATTCAAAATTGGGCTTTGTGCCCTAAATGTACAAAAGCATTCCCTGCATATATGCTAAATACGTTATCACTGATGTGAACATACATAGAATAATAGAACAATGAGGTTTGGAAAGGACCTTAAGATCATCCAGTTCCAACCCCTTGCCACAGGCAGGGGTGCCTCACACTAGACCATGTCACCCAAGGCTCTGTCCAAACTGACGAACACTGCCAGGGATGGAGCACTTAACACTTCTTTGGGCATCCCATTCCAGTGCCTCACCACTCTACAGTATAGAACTTCTTTCTTATATCTAACCTGAACTTCCCCTGTTTAAGTTTCAACCCATTACCCCTTGTCCTATCACTACAGTCCCTAATGAAAAGCTTCTCCCCAGCATCCCTATAGGCTCCCTTCAGATACTGGAAGGCTGCTATGAGGTCTCCACGCAGCCTTCTCTTCTCTAGGCTGAACAGCCCCAACTTTCTCAGCCTGTCTTCATATGGGGGGTGCTCCAGTCCCCAGTCATCCTCATGGCCTCCTCTGGACTTGCTCCAATAGCTCCATGTCATTCTCATGTTGAGGACACCAGAACTGTACACATAGCTATAGTGGTCACATTAGCTTCTAAACATTTTTTAGATTGCTTCATTTATGTCTCAGTATGTAGCACAATTAGAATTAATAAATGAGCTTTAATTAGTGCTCACAGGCAACCAGGTGAGCAAGTGCTTATGCTAATAGCACAGATGATCTTCCTGCTTTGTGTATATACTTGATTTAAGAAAAGGATCAGGTATTCAAGATGTGGATGAATAGTTGCTACCTCACATGCATGACTTTGCCCACATCCTATCATGTCCACTTAATAAATCAAGTGGGAAAATTCTTTGTATTAAAATTTTATGAAGAAAAGGACTTTCAATATTTCATGTATAGCATAAACTATTAAGTGCATCTACAAAGTTTGTTGCACTCTATCCTCCAAGTGGTTATGATGCATAAACACATACTACACACCACTGAAATGGTGCTCTTTATTGCAGCATTCCAAGCCCATTAAATAGCAGTTTTTGAGTGGAAGAGTGTAGTTTCCAAACATTACCAGAGTGACAGAAGTAACTACAGGGATTCCTTATACATAAATGAAGCATCTTGTACTCATAAACTAGCCCCCCTATGCCCTATTCACCTCCATAGCTGCAAGGAACATGAGAGATAGGTTAGAAGAGAGAGAAGAGGGAGTGAAAATGTTCTTATTACTTTCATAGTCCCAAATAACTTTGAAAACGCTTCCCTGGATTTTCTTGTTACCAGCATACACTGCAAATTCTCCCCCACAGGGTCAGACTTGCTGTATATTGCCTCCTCCATTCAAAGAACAGAAAGTGCTTTAAAAGACATCACTTTCAAGGCCCATTAAAATCAGCGTGCATCTTTTCCACTAATGTCAAGAGGCTTTTAATCAGACTTTAAATGACTCCCCAGCTTCAACTGAGTTCTGAGTTGTTTCTTTCCCACAAATGCATTTTCCCTGCTTGAGCCTCATTTCCTGTCTCTCCTTCTAATCTCCTTTTTAGGGCCCTTCTGTTGTTTCTCTCTCCTTACAATGTATTTTGCAACAGTTCCCACCATAGTGTCATTCTCAAGGTGAATTAATGTGCTCCTTCTAGTAGATCATTAACAAAGGCACTAAATAGAATCCCAGGTTTAAACTGTGATACACCACAGCCACACTGTAAGGAATGAGATGCATTTCCCTGTTCTCTATGGGGTTGTGTAGATTCTCAAAACCCGCACTCCTGGCTCATCAAGGAAAGCTTGTCGACCCCATTCAATTACCTTTTTTTCTCTCAGTAGAACAATCTAACACCTCTTTTCCCACCACTCCCTGCCCCCCAATAAATAGACATATCTCTATCAGAGTGGAGAAATAGAATGAGGAAAGGTAAGGAAATGGTGTACAGCAGAGCTACATCAAATTTGCATTTATACACATCTAAAATTACATTTAATAACCCTGGCATGTTGAGGAAACCTGACATATTTTTGGTTGAATCTGGCCCTCACTTTATATCACACTTCCATCAGTTAAAGGTGCCACTCTCACAATAACTTGCAGCAAATAAAATGTTTATTACACTCCAACTACTGCAGGTAGAGAATGTTCTTTCGATGTCTGGTATTTATATACTCTATATTCAGCTATAGCCAGAGAACAAATCGTATTATTATTTACCACATTCCTTAGATAACCTTTCAATGGTACAGATAAATCAGGTGCTTTCTTATCTTAATTATTCATTTGAGTGGGATAAATGTATCTGTTATTTTGCTGAGCCTTACCAATGCAAGTGACCCTCCTAGCATCCTAACACAGTAGAGCTGTTTGCATCAGGGATATTTGGGAGAATACAGAAGGTGTCATGGAGGCAATGCACATGTATGTATGAACATTCATGTGGATACATAGGTACAGAGGGGGTCTCTGCAGGGGTCAGTGACATGAGTCTGTTAGTAGACAGAGGATGGTTATTGCTGACAGCATTAACCAGACTAGTGCAAGGAACTGCTTTGTTCATCTCATCTGTGTCTCTGGGAGACTGAAATGCCTCCCCACTAACTGTGCTCCTTATTCAGTCGATCCTGCGAGAGATTTCTGCACACCATCAGAAAGGTTAAATTTAGATTTAATCTCCACTATCCACCTCAACCATTTCTAATTCAGTTATATGGTTATTACATGGGTTGTGTAAGTAAATGGCAGCAAAGTATTCCTGCCATGTAATTATATTTTAAAATCCAAGTAATAGCAGTTACTTTTATTAGCAATAACAATTATCATCCCTTCTAGCATAGTCTCAGATAAAGAAATTCCTTGTAATGATCTTGTAATGACAGTCTTACATCCATGTCATATTGACATGAATAATAGATTTAATGTCAAAAGATAAATGATTAACTGTTTCTGCATTGAACAAGAATGAATTTCTGTGCATCCACATACTTGGGATCTTGCCTCATTCGATGGAAAATATATTAAAAATTTGTCATTATTAGCAAATTCTGAGTTTTATTCCTTTAAGTAATGGGAGTTCAGAAGAAGATTCTTTTAAAAAATGAGCTGAGCTAATAAGTATTCGATGCAGGTTTATAGAAACAGTGCAGGAGCAGAGACCTTGAGTTAACTCTGAGGATTAGAGAGCTACAGTTAATAGTCCTGTCTATACTTACAAAAGGATGCTGGGATCCCAAAAGCTGTGAAGATGTGTCAACAAGGACTTTCTGGCATCTAATGAACCTTACATCTCTGTGGACCTCATTAACCCTGACACAGCTCTGTCCACACAGCTTCTGGTGGCAAAGCCAGGATCTTCAGCCCCACACAGCCATGTCCTCAGTGTCTGAACTAGTAGATGCAACGCTACGCTTACATCGAGTTTGTCATTCAATAGTGCAGAATCTGATCCTGGCACACAGGGTGCAAGGGCAGACCAAGTTTTGCTCTCTCAAACACATCCTGCAGAATTATATCATGCAGAATTATATATTTTGAGTGCCTGCTCACTTATGAGCTGAGGCATTAAAACACATCCGAGTATCTGCATCTGTATATCTCGAGTTATTCTTGTTTGCAACAGAAGCACATGTACAATTTTCTACTTCAGACTCTGAAAATGAGAGTAATCAGAGATCTGAGGCACATGACAAGTAATTCTGGTGCTCTTAGTAAATATGTTTGGGAGTTTTCTCAGACACGTAAGGCCAAAGAGCACAGATGAATTTGAACACATGTACCTAAATTTTCTATACCTTAAAAACAGAGTGGTGACATCAAAATGTGTTTGCTGGGAATGCTTCATGCTATATGTTGATTTGTGAACTACTTGGGAATTGCTTGGAAGAGTGATATCATACACAACACACTTTTTTGTTCACTTCTTTGTTTTTTTAGTTGGACTTTCAATCAAATCTCCTCTTAGCTTTCTTTCTGTTGTATTTCTCAGGTAATAAGCATGTTTTCACTAGGAAAGAAGGAAATGCAGGCATTGTAAAATCTGCTGCGAAACAAATGATTGTTCCATCTGATAACAGACATTTTAATGGGAATTATTTAAAGGAAGAAACTGTGAACTTTTATTTAGATGTGAATTAACTAAAGTACATTCAGTCTGAATCCATTCTCAAAATATAGCCAAACTACTCATGTAGTTTCCTGAGTTAATAAACAAGGGTTCTTAACTGCTCTTCCCAACACCAAATCCCACTTCAAGGTAGGAGCTACTGAGAAAGACAGTCAAGTGATAAAGCACAAGTGTGTAATTCCAGATACCCCCAAGTATCTAGGATATCTGCAGAGGGCATGAACATATTAAATAGGGATTACAAAAGGCCCTCGCTTTTCTGATAGATGAGTTACACCAGTGAGGAGCCACACTAAAGTTACCAGAGTAGCTCCTTGAAGCAGAGACAGCATCAGAAGATACGTGTACAGTCTTCCTGAAGAGCAAAAGCAGAGATCACAATACCACAGCAAGTTTAGTGTTTAACAACCAAACCTTAGTCTTACTCTCCTTTTACCTCAAGAACAGTTATTTACCTTGCTTGCCCCCAATCTCCTTTTCCAACACATCATGTAGTGCTCACTGTGCTAACACTGCCCTTGACACTGCTTTTATAGCAGAACCATTGTTCCATTTGTGTGGGTTTGTGCCATTTAGACTCTGGCTGTGTCAGATCATGGCTCTTTGTCCCCTTTTGTATTTGAGGAGCTGTGAATATCATTCATGTTGACTAGCAATATTTCTCTGTGATGTAGTGAATGACATGAAAATGGTTCATCCTGAAGCTTACCCTGCTGTTAGTTAAGTTACTTATCTAAATCCTGAGGAAACACTAAAAAGTGCTTATGGCACTTTCCTGTTGCTGCTTCATCGTTTACCAAGGGTACCTTTGTTATATATATCTGATGTGCATCTTTTTGGTGTAAGTTTGTGTTCATCACTTGACTTTTACATAACGTACACATGTGAAGTCCTACAGTTCCGAAATGCCACTAATTTTTGCCTTCCATGTAGAATCCCACTGAATAATATTGAAATCACAGGTAAAATAGATGCCTGCTCTTCTTTCGGACTTGTCTGTATGCACATCAATGCAGAAAAAACTCATGAAGTTTAGCTGTGTCCTTGAACAGACAATCTTATACTGTATAACTCAATGCAAAATATAGTATAATGTCATGTTTTAAACTCAGCCAGCAGCTCAGCCCCACACAGCAGCTTTCTCACCCCTCTCCAAGTGGGATGGGGGAGACAATTGGAAGGGTAAAAGTGAAAACACTTGTGGGTTGAGATAAGAACAATTTAATGGATAAAACACAAGCCCACACACAAGCAAAGCAGAACAAGGAATTCAGTATTTCCCATCGACAGGCAGGTGTTCAGCCTTCTCCAGGACAGCAGGGCTCCATCATGCATGGGAAGACAAATGGCATGGCTCCAAATGTCCCTCTCTTCCTTCTTCTTCCCCCCAGCTTTATATGCTGATCACATTCTCATATGGTCTGGAATGCCCCTTTGGTCAGCTGGGGTCAGCTGTCCTGGCTGTCCTTTCTCAATTCCTTGTGCATCCCCAGCCTGCTCACTGGTGGAGTGGTGTGAGGAGCAGAAAAGGCCTTGACTTTGTCTAAGCACTACTCAGCCATAATGAAAACGTCCCTGTGTTATCAACACCAGTTTGGTCACACATGCAAAACATATTTGCATACTAGCTGGTGCTAAAAAAGTTAACTTTACCGCAGCCAAAACCAGCACATACACCTTGTCTTCAACAATACACAGAATGCTGAAAATTGGAGCATCTAAAGAAACTTATAGCCTGTAACTGACACTATTTTTAAAAATAAATTCTTCTTATTTAAATTCTGAGCTGCATTTTTAAACTTTCTGGGCACTGTTTCATTTAGGAGAATATTTCACTGTCATCAAGATTCCCTGTGTACGCATAATTTCATTATAATTATTCTCATATCGAAACATTTGAACAAGTTATATTATATAACCACTTTTTTATTAGAAATAAATACTCTAAGTGCATTGACTTTAATTCTGTCATGGGATAGGGTCTAAGATTACTGTAATTGCATTTCAAGTGTTCAAAAATGTGTAAATGAGGCTCTCAGTGATTTAGTGGTGGTCTTGGCAGTCTTAGGGTAACAGTTGGACTTGGTGAACTTAAAGGTCTTTTATAACCTAGCTGCTTCTATTATTCTATGCATATAGGACAATAGTGAAACATTTTCCCATATGTCACTTTCCTCTTGTATTTAAGCTACAGTGTTAGACTTACAGAAAGGAGCCTAATATGTCCATTAATGTTTTACTTATATTTCAATAATAAAACTTGGCATAGGGCTAATATTAATAGGATTAACATTTTTGATTGTTTTTTGCCTCCTCTGAAGTAAATGCTGAAATCCCATCAAAAGCATCTCCATCTGCAATCTGTGCAATGCATTTCCGCATCCCTCCCTGCTGTACTGGCTTAAGCAGTCAGCTCCCAGTGTCAGTGGAGTTCAGCCTACGTGCTGAGAAAGAAAGTAGCAAAACCATCAAGGTCCAGCCTCAGGTTATCAGCAGTGAATTCTCTGCAGTACCTTTATGTCTCTGAACTCCAACTGTCCCAAAGCTAAGCAAAGTTCACAGATCCAGCACCGGAGGCCAAGTTGAACAGTCCTAACCTTATTATTCCTAACCTTAGTAGTAGTCCTAACCTTAGCAAAGTTCTGACTGAGGCAGGGGAGTCCCATCTGATTAAAAATTTCAGGCTCTGGCCTGCTCTCATTTAACTTTATATGTGTTCACTAACCTCCATTGGGAAGTAGAGGGCTCTAAGATCTCAATCCCTTCACTGAGCTTCAGTTTAAATAAATGTGAACAGCTCCTCTGGCTTTAAATACAGCACATAATTTGAGAGAAGCGTTTGAAGTATTTTTCTGAATTAAGATAGCCCAGTACTGAAATGATGTGGAAACCTTCAAATGAGAGCTGCTTTCTTCACTCTGTTTGGGTTTAGATCTGAAATGCTCATTTTGGAAAACCTAATGAGGTTAATCACATCCAGAACCTAGAATCACATCCTCCTAGAAAGTACAAATCAACTAATAATGAGGTTGTTCCTAGGGCCAAGTATTCAGACAGATGTTACCAGATGCAGCCTTAAGTTTGTTAAATGCAAAATGTGGAAAACAGGGGACACTCATGTAAAAATGCAAAGAGCAAACCTTTCAGATTTTGAACAAATGGGGGTTGTGAGAGGAACTATCTTTGTCTTGGTTTTGTTTTGGGGTTTTCTAAAGCAACAAAAGTCAGAAAGTATAAATTAATCATATTTCGAAGGGGCACAATACTCAACCTCAGTATTCATAACTTCTGTACATCTTTTGAAATTATCTGTTTAGAACCTTGGGCTAATCCTATTCACTTTTAATCATTTCCACATCCAAAAATGGATATTTAACAGTCATACAGTCCTTCAAAGGATGCTGCCATGTCTCCCTGTTTTATACATCACCACCATGATTCACTGACAACTAGACCTTGCCTGAATTCTTCCATCTCTATCTTGATGTCTGACATATCTGTCATCTTTATTTGAAAGTGCTGTCACCTGAGATTTTGTTGATCACATGATATTTATGCTTTCATTGCCTCTATTTTATTCTTTGATGTCTTGAAATATTTTCCTGTTATACAGCATTAATTCTTCTGATCAAGTGAATAATTTTGCTGACTTCAGAATATTATATTTTTTTTTACTTGAATGGTGGTAGTTCTTCTATCTTTTATTTCCTACTACATTCCCCGAATCCACTGATATACTTTTTAAGTCCTTTCTATGATTTATCCTCACTCTTGTCGTTCCTCCTTTCATGACTTGGTCAAACACCTATGCAAAATGCTGCCCAACTTTTCATTCAGAACTGGAGTGCAGGTGCTTTAGAGCTCTTCAGGCACTGAAAAAAGTCATTCTCAGGGTAGCAAGAAACTCCATTTTCTCACATTCTTGGTGTGTAAAATGGAAAAGAGAATTACATTTTCATTTTATGGTAAAAGGCTTAATCATAATGATCAGTGTCATTTGTCATACTGTGGCAAACAGCAGAGGACATGGCTGCTACATCTTCAGCCTATTTAAGCACCGTTTTGAAAATGACAGAATTGTACAAATGGTATCACTGACTTGTTTACCTCCAAATGTATAATTCACATTTCCACATAGTACTCAAAACATCAAGCAAAATTGCATGATTTATATGAAATACCAGTCTCATAAATAAGCACAAGATCATGTACATCAGGTCAAAACTACTTATGATTGTGAGGTGAGTGAAATCAAGGAAGTTCAGTCTGGAATGAATTTGGTTCCCTATTTAAAAGGATGACATCCAGAGCTTCATCTTCTTTTGAAGCCAATGGAGACATAAAAAATATATCTAACATCTAAGCCCCCTGCATACCTGGCCTGAACCCCAAACAATTTACAGTTGTTATAATGGTGCTTACAAATAACAAAACCACCAGGCTGCCTTCTATGTTGTTTTTAGCATTCTATCCCACAGCTTGGTTTTAGTCACTATTTGGCAAGACCTGCTGGATCTGGATTGTAACGTTAATGAGGACCAGCTTATGTATTGCTTATTTACAACTGTGAAATGTTATTCTCAAGAAATTAATATTCTTGAAATAATATAACAAAGGTAACCTAAAAAAACACACAAGAAAAATAAGAAACCAACTTCAAACCAGCTATGTCTCTGGTCCAGCTTTTCACATTAATCCCCATCCATATTGAAAGATACACACTCATATTATATATATGAGACACCTTGAAATTGTATATGCAGTGTAATGAGCTGTGTACACAGAACACCCGCAGATATTTTCTGATAAGGTGTTGTTTTCAAAAGCATGAGACTTTCCTGACTTTAATCATTAGCCACAATCTGATTTATGATTCAGCTGAAAAGAGCTGTTTCCAAGAGCAAAACAAAAGAAATGCAACAGAAAACAAGGCATTATTTTGTTCAGAGTAAATCTCTTACAATAGCTTTATTAAAGAAGTAATTCACCTGTTGCAGGATGCATTCTGGAGATAGTGAAGGAATATTTGCATGCCTCTAAAAATTAACCCAAAGTTGTGCATGTTATCCTGGAATCTCCCTTTGCTTCTATTTAAGTCTGATGCTTGTCACTTAAATGCTTTAAAGTTTCAGTGTGTTAAGAGGCTGCTGCAGATTCAAACTGCAGGAGGTAAGCAAAGCTCTATCTGCTGTTGTTACCCTTCTCTAGCAAGAGTTACAGGGATGCTGAGAAAAAAAAAAAAGCTGTATTTATGTAATATGATAAAGATTGGTGAAGAGGAGTCAGGGCCAATAGGAAAGGCTGAGAGCAGGGAATAGACTTTGTTGAAGGAGTGAAATTTCCTTCCAAACCAAAATAGCTGCAATCTGCATCTGCTTTAAAAGTCCAGGCTCCCACTACAGTCTATGAGTGCTCAGTTTAATCGCTAACATATCACAGTTTGGTGCTTTCGGTGATGCTTGAAGACATTGTATAAGATTCTCAGACATGACACAGTGCCTATGGTAGATCCATGTCCTCTCAGAGCAGCAGCTAAACACCAGTGATGAATATGCTAGATCATGGAAAATAGCCTAGGGTGAAAATGTTTTAAGTTGAGCAGCTAAACCATGTCTTGGAGATCTCTCCTTATTAGCCACTGGAGTGCTGAGAACTGCTCACCTGATTAGGCAAAAGGGTTCTGATTTAGTTGCTTACAGTCACACAGCAAACATTTGAATGCTGTAGGTTACCCACAATTATAAAATGGGATATCCATATGGCACTATCTAGAGCAGTATCTGAAGGTAAGGAGTAGCACTACAATGTGTCTGAAATGGGATTAGATGCCTCCATTTAAAGAAGTGAATGAATTTCCTGAGCATATGCCTTCAAATCATCTATATTCACTGCAAGGCTTCACTGACTAGATCCCCACTGGCTATAATGACACCCTCCTTGCTCAGAGCTGGACACCAAAACATGCACACTGAAGGCCAGGTGGCTTAGACTTTCCAGACTAGTACCACAGGAAATCTATGTGTCTGCTGACCTTGGTGTCACTTCAGAAGCCCCAAGGTTCCCATGAGGCTGATAGGGGCATGTATATGAGCACAGAATCATAAAATCATAGAAAGGTTAGGGTTGGAAAAGACCTTAAGGTCATCATCGCCATGGGCAGGGACACCTTCCACTAGACCATGCTGCCCAAGCCCCCATATCTAGCCTGGCTTTGAACACTGTCACGGATGGAGCATTCACAACTTCTCTGGGTAACCCATTCCAGTGTCTTACCACCCTTACAGGGAAAAATTTTTTCCTTATATCCAATCTAAATCTCCCGTTTAGATTTGAAGCTATTTCCCCTTCTTTTATCACTACAGTCCCTGATGAAGAGTCCCTCTCCACAATCCTTGTGCATTAGAGGATTGTAGGGAAAGGCAAACTATGGGAAAAAATTGAAAAGGGGTTCTGTGAGGTTTTGGTACACTCACTTTTTAATTGTTTTGAGTATAATGATAGAGTTTAAATTAATCTCAAGACTTCATAGACTTCTGGACTAGAGAACAGTAGAGACTCTATTTGTTCCTCAAAAGCTCCTAAGAATATCTAAACCAAGATGTCTAAAGACCTCATAGCTTGGCCTTGTGAAGTGGCAATGTGAACATCTCAGTTACATGGGGGCATGTCAAAGTGTAAATCCAGAAAGCATCAATAACTAGTTTTAGAAGGAAATCAGCTCTTCATCTGAAAAGTTGAAACCAGAGCCCTGTGTTGCATAGTACACTGAAGAGCCATTCATACACTCAGTTTAGCCTTTTATGATAAAGCACACATTCATGTCTTTTAATTTTGAATTCCCACATTGTTCTTTGTCTTTATTGTATCTGGTGGTGACACCCTCATCAGGGAGCAGAAGTTTAGAGGATGAACATATGCCACATTTTAGGCTAATAGCTGAGCTCTCTTTAAACAAAGCTGGTACGTATGACTTTATGTCTCCCTTTACCTTTGCTTTGTACAGTGTAAAAATATTCAGGATACCCACAGAGCTTTGCTGCATGTAAGAACTCTATGTTCTGTCAAAATAAATGCAGAGGAATTGTGCAAACTTCTGAGGGATGAATCAGATCTCTTCTGAGGGCTGTTTTTTCTCTAACACCTTGATAATTCCCTTAGCGGTTACCAAAGAGCCTCAATGAATGAGAGCTATTTTCAGATGCGTCACTATTAGCTGTGGAAAGTATAGATTTAATCCAGGAGTAAGTGGCACCAACCTATATAGGATTTGGAGGTTCTGTAAAGGACATTAATGAATCTATGAATAACTCCACAGGAATCACATTCTAGATAGCCACCAGGGAAGCAACAGAATTGGCTCTTCTTCCATTCTAACTGAAATTCTGACAGAGCTATGTGAAACCTAAAGCAGAAAGGATTTGTACAAAGAGCAGAAGGATCCACAGGTTAGCTGCTTACGTTTCCAACCTTCTCTCATGTAGCTGCTACTCTTCTGCTAGGAAGGGAAGAAGGGAAGGAAAAAGGGGTAAGGAAGCTCAGTACAGCAGATGCCAAAATGCCATTAGACTTTGTAAGATGATTTGACTTCCCCGTGGACTCTGATGATAGTTTTGGAATAGGCTGTATCATTATTACCCAACCTTCTGCTGCATGGAACAGTGACCTTGAAAAGCTTTTGAACAAGACACGACATGTTGGCTGTTTCTTGACTTGAGAGATTAAAGGTTTCTACAAGAAAAGCCATAATCCTGTTAATTTTCAGATACAAGATTCCTGGAGACACAAGATGTGACTTTGATAATATCCCTGCTTTTCTCAGTGGATGCCTGTGTTTAGTGTGATCTGGTTTTATGCAAAATGTGAATTTTAATGCAAAATACATGTACAAAGAAATCCCTTTTCTTTTATTTTACCCAAATGGAAATACAGGATCAGAAGAAGGGTGTAAATTTCCTTCAGTTGTCAATAGAGCTCTCTTGGTTTATATTACCTAGTGAGAAGCAGTGTGTTTTTTGTTTGGTTTGTCTGGGGTTTTTTTGTTCACATTCTACGCAATATTTTGTTGATGAAATTTCTGAAGCATCTTGCACTGCAAAAGACTTGGCATCAACATACTACTGAATGCTGAGACGACCTCATCTAAGGATACCCATTTCTAAAAAAGAAGACTCTTTGAATCTATAGTGAATCAAGCAAATGAACAAGTGCATTTAACAAGCAGTAGGAGGATGTTTAATCTACAGTGAAGCAATATAATTTTCAGTCATTTAAAACCACACATCTGTTCTGTTCAGCTTTGAAGGACTGAATCCCTTCTTACTTAATATGAACTAAGTCAAGAGTATAAAGGCTGAAGTCTGTTGGCATATAGCAGTGTAAAATGAGGATTACTGTGAGGGTGGTGAGGCACTGCAAGAGGTTGCCAAAAGAAATGGTAAATGCTCCATCTCTGGCAGTGTTCAAGACCAGTTTTGATGGAGCCTTGGGTGACATGGTCTAGTGTGAGGCATCCCTGTCCAAGGCAGGGGGTTGGAACTGGATGATCCTAAGGTCCTTTCCAACCCAAACCATTCCACGATTCTATGATTAAGGGAAGAATATTCAGGATCCCTTATACTATGGCCAAAAATCTTCAAGAAGTATGTCGTGGTTGTTTCTAACAGGGCTGTTTTATGGACAATCCATAGCTATAAAGGCACTTGCAATGCAGCAGATGCTTAATGAAAAAAAATCCTTTGTCTAAGGAATTTCTCCGTCACAGAGAGCCGAGTGTAGGATAGGTTGGTGTCACTGATTTTAATGGTAGTGGGCCAATTCACATTATGACTTCTGTTCTTTTTTTCATGGAAAGGAGGGGAGTTACCACCTGAATTTTGAGGCAGCATTCTTGAGACAGCAGCATTTGCCAGAGCAGGTATTGAAGAAGTAATACCATTTTCCTTAAAGAACAAAAAAGATACTTGAAGTAGGAGATTTTACTGCCAATGTCCTGTCACCTGCTTTGCTCTGGTTCAGGAAAAGTAAGAAAAACCTTTCTTCTCATTTGTTATTGATAAAATGCATTCCAACTTTAAAGAGACAAATGGTAGGTAACTGGGGGGGTTGGGGTTGAACCTGGCTGGAAGCCACTTGCCCACCAAAGCAGCTCCATCACTCCCACTCCTCAGCCAAACGGGAGAGAAAATAGGCTCCTGTCAAGGAGCCTTATAAGGACAGTGGGAGATCACTCACCATTTGCCGTCATGAGCAATGGTTAAATTTATTGCTAATCAAATCAGTGTAAGTTAATGAGAAATAAAACCAAACCCTAAAAGCATCTTTCTCCCCTTCCCTCTTCCTGGGGTTAACTTTACTCCTGATTTTCTCTACCTTCTTGCCCCACGGTTGTGCAGTGGGGTGGGCAATGGTGGCTGTGGTCAGTTCATCACATACTGTCTCTGCTGCTCCTTCCTCCTCAGGGGAGGACTCCTCACACTCTTCCCTGCTCCAGCATGGGGTCCCTCCCACAGGAGACAGTCTTCCATGAACTGCTCCAATGTGAGTCCTTCCCATGGCTGCAGTTCTTCATGAACTGCTCCAGCGTGGGTCCCTTCCATGGGGTGCAGCCCTTCAGGAACAGGCTGCTCCAGCACAGGCTGCCCACAGGGCCACAGCCTCCTTTTGGGCATCTTCCTGATCCAGCATGAGATCCTCCTTGGACCGCAAGTGGAATCTGCTCCACTATGGATCTTCATGGGCTGCAGGGACACAGCCTGCCTCACCATCATCTACTGCAGGGAAACCTCTGCTCTGGCACCTGAAGCATCTCTTACCCTCCTTCTACACTGACCTTGGTGCCTGTAGAGCTGTTGCTCTCACAGATTCTCATTCCTTCCTTCCTGCTGCACTTCCAGAGGGATTTTCCCTTCCTTCTTGTCCCAGAGGTCCTGCCACTGCCACTGATGGGCTTGGCTTTGGCCAGCACCAGGTCTGTCTCAGAGCCAGCTGGTGTTGGCTCTGTTGGACATGGGGGAAACCTGTGACAGCTTCTCACAGAAGCCACCCATGCATCCCACCCACTACCAAAACCTTGCCATACAAACTCAAAACAGTGATACTCACCTTCTTTGATCCATTATGAAGAAAGTTAATATTAGGTTACATAAGTAGCAGAAATCTGTTTATCACATCACAGATCAGAGTGGGAAAACCAGCAAATTCCTATGGATTTAGAAAATTTGCATGATTTGGAAAATTTGAGGAAATTAATTTACAACAATAGTTTCTAGCAACTGGCAAGGCACAAAACTCTGTTAGTAGGACAGCTGGCAGCTGGGGGGGGTGTAAGTAATTCAGTGTCAGTGTGTAACTGCTTTTCTCTGCATCATAATAGATGTGTTAAACACAAGCTGCATTTGCAGTAAAGAATGCAAAATATGCATATGTCATTGTCTCTGCATCACAAATGGAAATGTGGATGTACGTCCATTATGTTTTTTTCTTATCCCATCACTAAAGTCATTGTCAAGAATGAAACTATTTAAGTAATCTTTGTCTTCTCTAAAGTATTCCCAGAGTCTTCTGTCTTACAAAACCTACACCTTTCCTCTCAATATGATTCCAGTCTTTTGGTACTTGTTCTTTATTTCACATGCCAGATCGTTCTTTTTATTAGATGCACGCATAGTAATTTCTAAATTATGCTACAGAACAGTACAAATTCAGGATTGAAGGTGGATTCTCCTTCCATCCCACAGGATGTGGGAGCTGTAATCAAGTGTAATAAGATCAATGAAACGTTCTTTTGGACCATTGTGCTTCTAGCCTGAGGCTGTGGCTTCTCACAAGAGGTTCATGGTCTAAGAGTTCAGATTTAAAATAACCCTCTTGAATTGCAGCTGGAATTCTTCTAAGGATGACTCAAGTTTTAAATTTAACAGAACCACAGACTGGTTTGTGTTGGAAGGGACTTTAAAGCTCATCCATTTCCAGCCCCCTGCCACAAGCAGGAACACCTTCCACTAGACCAGGTTGCCCCAAGCCACGTCCAATCTGGCCTTGAACACTGACAGGGATGGGGCAGCCACAGCTTCTCTGGGCACCCTGTGATAACACCTCACCACCCTCATAGTGAGGGTGTGCATTAAGTGTTGTATTTCATGATGAAGTAAAGAATAAGCCTGTGTGTATGTCTAGATTTGTACAACAGACAAATGCAAAGATTCTTCCAGTCTTATGCAACCTAAGTCCTTTAGAAGATTATGAATCCAGCTTTAAATCCCCCTTTATCAGAGTTTTTACTCAATTTTTCATCTCCAGATTTATATAAATGTAATAGTGAGTGGGTTATTTTTGGAGTTGATAAAGTCTGCCATCAACTGAACCGAATTAACTGTATGATCACTGGGCACAAATGCTGTCTCACAGCAAAACTGACATTTTCTTACTTTTCTTCAGGAAGGTAAAATTTTCATTTTCTATTTTCTCCACTTCTGTTTATAGAATCATAGAATCACAGAACGGTTTGGGTTGGAAAGGGTCTTAAGATCACCCAGTTCCAACCCCCTGCCATGGGCAGGGATGCCTCACATTAGACCATGTCACCCAAGGCTCTGACCCATCTGGCCTTGAGCACCTTCAGGGATGGAGCCTTTAGTAGCTGCATCAATCATCATAAAGTTATTCAATTAAAGAGTATTTATACATTTGATTCTGTAATAGGCAAAAAGAAATTGGTCACTCATTAAGGTTCTCTTCATTCAACAAAGACTAAATATTATATGTAAATATATGGGTTTAGTATAGATGGAACATGTTCTAATAATAACTATGTTGTTGGTTTAAACCAAAAACCAAAGGGAAAAAAATAAATGAGATAAAAATGAAATATTGACAAGAAAATGGTCTGACAGTCAGGTTTCTGAACATTTTGTACATTGGCAAGAGGAATGATTTATTATATCATTGCCAGATAGAAAAAAGATTCAGGGTAGATCAGTATGTATGTCCCTTCATGGTAATCACTGGCCTAATGGGAAGACATAATTTCCAACTTGACTCAGCAACTTTTGCCACTCTCTGTAACTGTTCTGCTTTTCAATCTGCCTCATGCCACTGCAGCCACAGAGAGCACCACTGGGTCTGAACAGAGCAAGTTCTCTACCTGGTCTCTTTTTGATCAAAACAGGAGTGGTAAAGTTCACGAGACCAAAATACTTGCACCAACTGAGACATATGCAATCAATACAACAAGAGGAGGTTTATATTTACATTTTTTTACAGCCAGAATAAAGTGCATACCTTTACCCTAATGGAGACAAAATATAATTGTATAGAATCATAGAATAGTTTGGGTTGGAAAGGACCTTAAGCTCATCTAGTTCCAACCACTCTGTCATGGGCAGGGACACCTCACACTAAGCCAGGTTGCTCAAGGTACCAACCAGACTGGCCTTGAATGCTGCCAGGGATGGAGAGTTTACCACTCCTTTGGGCAACCTGTTTGTGTGAGAGAGAACTCATGTCTTATCACTGCCAAGGTATCTGAGACCTCTCCATCTTTAGCATATTAATATTAAAGTTATTAAAGCAACATAAAGCTAGTCTGATTTGTAACTGGAAAGCTGGAGAAGAAAGAGGATGATTAATGGTATGAAAGAGAAGTTGATGTAGGCTGGAACTTGAGTCTAAGAAAAACCACAAGGTTCCCTTGGTCAGCCTTGTTCCTTGTGAGGGCAGTGTTTTCAGCTCCATGAATTCAGCTGCTGGAATGAGAATCAGGTGGCAATTACCCATTCTATTTATTTCTCAATCTATGTGGTTTTAGATATTTCTGTTTGCGATATATTCCACAAGTATTAAGGCAAGCAAAACTTGGTATGAGGTCATGAAACAGTAGGCAGTGATAAATAGTACTGAAAAAATATATTAAAGGCATAATCAGAGCTGGTCAAAAATGCAATGAACTTCTAGTGAAATTTTTCACCAAAATGTTTAAAGTAACTGTGTATTTCTACAGAAGTCATATGATACCTTTGGTGCCCTAAAATATCCACCTACACTCCAACCACTGCTCCAGAAGTGGGTAAATTTCCCATGGATCCTACTTCATATCTTGCATATCTGGTCCCACATAGACAGTTCAGATATAGTATGGAAAATTGTTTGGCACTAAGTACCTGTAAATGGACAACTGAACAGATCTTCAAGTTTCAATAAACATTTTCTTTCTCTAGCTTCTGTTATTGCTGACATTCAAGATCTGCTGTCAAGACTGCAAATAAAATTGTATGTGACACATAAACTCTGATGTTTCCATCCAAAGGCTTCATCTAAACCCATGGCTTAAGTCAACTGGCAGCTACTGACTCATACACTCCACTCAAGAATTGCTCCACTCAGGTTCAGGACCTACTTATTTTCTCCATCCTTCTCTGTGTCTATGCCTTTCCACACAGGCAGTACTCAGAATGCCTCCTGAAAGGAATCATACTTTCTCTCAGTCACTCAGCCAACCAGTTAAATTCATCTGAACCTGAAGGTCCCAGTTCCTCAATATCAAGAGCTTACTTGGTTCACCCTGGGAACCACCTACCCGCAACAGCAGCAGCCATTCTGCCTTCTCATCAGAATTATTTTGACTGACAATTAATATTATTAAGGAAAAAATGTATACATATTTGTATGTATATAAGTATTATGGGTATAAGTTTATACACACAGATTTACATAAATAGATAATTTATGTTATTCATTTAGGGATTCTACTGTATTCTATCTTATCCCATTCTAATCTACCCTATTCCATTCCTATTCTGTGCTAGTATAGTCTATCCTATCCTTTTCCATTCCATTCTATCCTATGCCATTGCATTCCATTCCAGCCTAGTCTAATCTATTGTAATCTACAGTGGAGAACTGAATGGAATGGCTAAATGAACTGCACTTCAGCCTTGCTCTTTCTATTCCTTAATTTTAGAGAACATTTTGCTATTAAAACCCATGCGAAGTTTTGCATTTGGAATGACATGTAATAGCCCCATTCTGTTGAAAGCCGTTTAACTCTTTATGCTTAGTTTTATGTGTCTGCAGTACAGATCTAATCTAGCGTTAATCAACTGATTCCTTCCCTTTATATTTCCTCAGCTGAAGGACACAAGTAGACAACTTCCTAGATTTCGAGGTCCAGTAACTGTTTAAAAGGACTGTTAAGAAAAAGGTTTAAAACCAATTCAGAACAAACAAATCTGTTTCATTTGTGTCAAGCTTAAACACCCCTTAAAGCAATGAACTAAACTGACTGCAGGGCATCACTGAGTGATTTTCAGCTTTTATTTGCAGCAAGAAGACATTCCTCCAGTATCACAATACAAGCCTGCTGCTCACCGTTGGGTTTTGCACCACTGAATGCTGAAGCATGGTCAAAAGGGAATACAGTAATATTTTGATTCTGGTTATATGCTTTGCTCTGTTACATAACTTGCATTGATTTTCCTTTAAATTATAATCCCCAAACTCTTCTTTAAAAATGAAGAATTAAATGTAAACATAAAGAATATCTCTCTAAGACTAAAGAATAACTAGAGGGTGTATTGTAGCAAGCAGATATTTAGCCCTCATTTTAGTACAGATACTCATAGTCGATTCTAAACCATGGCACAGAATAGTACAAACTCAGGACGTGCTCCATCCAGGCAGGATGCAGGGTTTTTTCAACTGTAGTAAGATCAATGAAACATGTTATTTTGGACCTACTTCACCGTGCTTGCAGCCTGAGGCTGTGGCTTCTCGCAAGAGGATCATGGTCTAGGAGTTCAGGTTTAAAATAACTCAACTCTCTTGAACTTCAGCTGGAATTCTTCTAGGGTTGACTCAAACTTTAAATCTCTCCTCTGCTTCCTACCTAGAGATTTCAGAATGGGCTGCTCTGGTTCAGCTGGTGATGTAGGAAACCAACAGAAAGGCCAGATCATTTTATGGGACAACTCAAGCAGATACCACAAGTAATCTAAAAAGGCAATGCAATGCAAGGGCTGTAGCTCCTGCTGGACCTGAACTGAATATTGTATTTAGCCCCAGTCTCAGTGGCAGCTTCTTGGGTTTATTACAAAACAAACTTTGCCATTTCAGCTGAAGCAAATGTATATTCATCTCCTTGACATTATTACAGTAAGGCTTGATTTCCACAGACTTAGCTGGGAATACAGTTTAATTTGATAGTGCCCATTATGTTTTTCACTGCAAAAAATAAGGTCCTGGTTCTTCCCTTCTCTCAGGTTTTGTTAAGGAATTTAGATTGTAGATCTAAATATTATTCTCAGCTATTTAGAGATCAAATTCTTAAGACTAATTTCTGATTTCATGTACACGAAGTTTAACTGTATAGAACCAACTGTTAATGAAAAACTGCTTCATCTACTCTTGTTAGTATTTAAAATGTTCTGCAACTGCTGGACTAAAACCACAAACATCAAGTGAAGAGTAAATGAAAAGGCACCTCCAACTTCATGTACTGAAATAAAAATACTTGCCTGTTTTCTGATGTCTTGCCAAAAATAAAATGGACTAAAATATACTCAGTACACGCTTTGCTGAACAGATAAAAGAATGGTAGTTTCTCTTCAGCTTATGCTAAAAGTATGCAGAAAAGCTTTTGATTATATAATTGGTAACTGATAATTAGCTGTTAATTGAGCTTTTCATGAGATCTGAGTATAAAATATATCACCCTTAAATACATTTTCTTTTTCATAAAACATATTTTTGCTGGGATTTTTGAGGTTGGAGAGGAGAAAGCTCAGGAAGATGTTTTCAACGTGTATAAACACCTAAAGAGGGGAGTAATGAAAATGAAGCCATACTTTTCTTAGTGACAACCAAGAAGGTAATGGACACAAAATGACAAACAGCAAATTGTGGTTAAACATAAGAAAATACTTCTTACTGCTTACATGGTCAAACTGAGCAGGTTCTCCAGGGAGGCTGTGGAGTCTCCATGCCTGAACATGGTCAAACCCACACAAATGTGGTGCTGAGCAACCTGCTCTAGCTGCCCTTGCTTTGAGCCAGGGGTTAGGCTGAATGACCTACAAGTGGTGTCTTGCAAGACAGAAATACTGAGGAAAAAAATATCTCTTTTGTAAGAAAAAATTGGCAAGGGCAGAATAGAAGTTTCTCTGCAGATTTCAATGCTAGTAGCAAAAGCATGGTTAAGATAAATGTACTTTAACAACTTCAACATTGTTGTCTGGGAAAGAAAATCATGTCTGAAAAGGCATAGAAAGTAATTATCTTCTGACCACCCATGCTTCTTTTTTTCTTTCTTTTTAACAACTCATCAAGATATTGCATATACCCCCACTCCCGTGGAGCAACAAAGCCTGTCCTTGTTCATTTAATTAAATGTCATTTTAAATGAAGCAAACAGTGAGAGAGCTCAGAGAGACCAGGGAACCTTGTCTGGTAAGTAAACTTGGTTTTAGAATGACGGTTTGGGAACTTATGGGCAGTCTAGCTTACAAGGGCTAGAAAATATGCCTGGACATGCTGAGGAGCATGAGTAAGCATATTTAATAGTGGCAGCTCTTAAGTGACTTTGTCTCTTCCATGAAGAGTGCTTTCCTCCTATTTTCCTTCTTTTTCTGCTCTTCTTCAGGGGCAGGACATCAACAGTGATATTCAAAGATGTACAGCACTGCTCCCCCCTTTCCCTGTAAAGATGTCACTGAAGTAGGTAATACAGCTTCTTCTCCAGTAAAGGTTGGGAATGTCTGCTGCAAGCCCATATGCCACCCTGGAACCTGTTCTAAACCCATTGCCTTGAGCTCTTCTTGATTTAAAAATCCTCAGCTGTTTCCGTGATGGAAAGGAAAAAACCAACTAATGGAGAGATAACTGTGGATGTCTGCTCTATAAATGATCTAAGACACTGACAGCTGTACAGACAGTACATTTCCAAGCTTGATATGGGTCCTAAAAAGCAGTATAAAAATAGAAGTAACTACATTAGTAACTCTGAGGAGTGAAGACAGATAGGTAAGATATACCCATAAGAGCAGCAGTTGTTCCTTTTGACAGAGGCATGGATGTATCTACAGAGACCATAGGGCAACAACAGCGCAAGATGCAATCTGAACATCTCTGATGCTTATTATCTGAAATGGCTGCTGTGGATCAATACTTTTTATGGTTGCTGATTATAAGTCTTACTTGGTTTTGGCAGTTCTCAACACCACCTGAAGCTAAGAACCAGTCGTTTTCTCAGTTAAACCACTATTTCTCGATCCACATCTGCCACCAAGGCAGTTAATGCTACCCATACTGTTGAGTGCTCTTCACAGAATAGGTGGAAAGCCAAGATTAAGATTAAAGCAGAACTGCTCACAAGGAAAAGAAGACTCTGGCTGTTCAGCGTGATTCATGAGTATTGAGATGAACTTACTGAGGATTCATAATGAACTACCTCTCCCCCTCAAGCACAGCACAGATCATTTCAAGCTGCTAGTGTAAGTCCTTGAGAGTTCCTTTGAACATGCAGGGGTCAGAGCTTTGAGGCAGATTTTTCCTAGTTCTGATGTCACAGCTCCATTGCAACTGTGCTGATACTCCCGCTAACACAGTGCCACTCATGTTAGAAGACAGGCACAGCAACAACATCAATGGGAGCAAGGAAAGCCTAGTTTCTGAGCTCTGGCTGCATAGGGGGTGGGACTATAGGGGGTAAATAAAATCTGTGAGGCCTAAAGAGATGAATTTAGGAGGTTAAGAAAGTGCAGCAATTTGCTCAGTGAATCTTCCAGGATTATTTCCAGTTATACCATGGCACACTTGTATAATTTGTGATTCAAGGTACGCTGACAGTGATTTGTATTATACTTTTGAAAGGGAGAAAACGTCTTCACAGTAAGACTGATGCAATAGGTGCAGACATGCTATCTGTGATATAAAGTACTCAAGAAAATATGAATACAGATGACTTAAGGTACTGCTCATGCATATGAATGAAGGGAGAGAAGAGGCAGAGAATGACATGAAGAAGCGTATCTGTGCCCATAGTGAGGCCAGTGGAAACTACTGTTGTTTGTAATAGCAAAAAAATAACATCAGACCCTTTCAAACAAACACAATTTGTCCTCTCTATCTGGATTTTTGCAGACTTTGTTTTTCTCTTCTATACTCCAGATCTTGACAAAAATACAGACACAGGTAAGAGTGTTAACTTCATACAGAAATAAGGAGGGGAAAAGAGTAATTTGGGTACACAATACAGAGCATTCCCTTCAGAGCACGATAGGTGACAGTGACAAAGCTGCTGTTCCTATCCATTGCTGTTTCTAATACTGTTTTGCACTATTGCTAGTGCACAAAATAGTAGTACAATTGTACTAGACAGGGTGATCCATACAGTAATGTGTACTTGTGATTTATAACTTGTTAGCTATTGTAGGTGGCACAAGGCATACCAATGGCCTCAGAGGAAGTCCCAGTGCCATCACTGCAGCCAGGGTTTGAAGCAGGACTTGGAATTTTACCTGGATGATCTTATGCAAAGTAAAACAATGAGCAGAAAGGAGACAGCATGTTTTATTATATTATATTATGTCCCTCTCTAGATTAAGATGTTCCTAACAATGGGATTCCTTCCATGTCCCTAAGGGTGATATTCTGTGAGCTGGTAAATCTTGTTCATTTTTCATGACATTCAGCCGAATCCCACCTTTACATAATTTCCCCTTAATTTCTCAACCAAAGCTTGATATCACATGAAAAACCTTGAGGCCTAAGATGTTTGTAATTGTAATAATTGCTTCTATTCTACACTCTCAGCTAGACTACCATTCTCCCTGTGCACTAATGGCCTTTTAACAGGGAAATGGGAACCTGGGAAAGGGAATTTGAGGTGTGTGTACTTGACAGAGTGGGTGGATTTTAGCTGGGAGTGCTAGCCCTTTTCATTAACAGGGCAACACTATACATTCAGTAACCACAGGCTACTAACTTAGGAAAGAATTGTTCATAAATAGGAAAATTAGGCTTGGAAAAAGGAATCTGTTATTTTAAAATCTCAGGCTTTCAGTTCCTTTCTTTCCTACTTTGGTTGTTTTGATTTAATTATGTTTCTGTTAGTCAAGCAAAATGGTAGCTGTGAAACAAAAAAGATGTTCCAACCATACAAAAGGTACACGTAATCTTTAAAATAAAGCTCCAGCTCCCTGTAAGGCTTCTGACTGGTTTTGTCCTACGCTGCTAATACTGGTGTTCACATTGCCTCCCACTTCTTCCTTGCCACATACTGCTCCCTTTAGATTTTCCAGCTTCCTTTTAATTTTCCTTATATACTTAATGATGTCCTTTATGCCTCAAACTCTTATTTTGCTTAAGCCTTACATGATCTTTTCTGACGACACTAATCCAGTTTTCCACTTTATCTTTACTGTACTCTGTATATGTGGTATGAAACATGGGCAAGACTGCTCCTCTGGAATTTAGTTTGTGTATACAATACTACACAATATTAATTTTAATTGTATACAATATTAAAGTCAGCCTCAGTGTGGGACCACAGACAAAGCAAATAACTCTGAAAAGATCTCTTTTCTGTGCTGAGCTACTAGCTATGCTTTGAAAAGAGATTTAGGAGACTGTTTGCTGGCAAAGATCAAAATCACACAAAGAACATTCTGGCTATTTAACTATGAAGGTGACCAAGATTCAGTACCTAGCTGAATTCCTTTGCCTAGCTTGATTTAGTAGCATGGCTGTAGTCTCAGCTCCTCATCAAAAGATATTAGGGGGTATTTATTTTTGTTAAATTTAATGAACCAAACAGATCTAAATTATTCAGGCTTTTGGAGTTTTGTTTGGCTTTCAAATGTCTTGTGTATTATATTAACAGAGGATTCATATTGTCTTCAGGCCAAGGATGGTAACACCACTTTCAAGGTGGCAATGTATTTCATATAGCAATTTACAAAGCATTCATCCAGCAAGTTGGAAACAAATTGCAACCACTCATCTCTTACAGTAAGACTGTAATGATGAGTGAATCAGAAAGACTGCAGTGGGAAATGTGGCATCCTACCTTAGTGCTTAAGAGAGTTGTCATGGGATGTCAGTGTTTGTGTCTTTCCACCTTTGAAGACAGTTTTCATATTTTATCTAAAGCCATCTTTGAATGGCATCTCCAAACTGTTCCAAAGAAAAAGTCATCTCCATTGTTTCCTCATTCTTACTCTAGGGATCATCTTAGTAAGAAGAATACAGTGAAAGTAATAAGTCTGTTGTTCTGTTACATCCATAAACACCTCAACTTTGACAGTTTGCATTGTTAAATCAGAGATCATAACTGGTTAAATCTATCAAGGGACTCAAGAAGAAATCGAACTTTTATGACTTGTACCGATTGTGCATTGAGAATGAGATATATTCTGAGCTCTTCCATTCTTTCAGTTCAGAGCATTTTGGATATGCTCAAAGGAAAAAATGTTAAGATGCACACATCTCTATGTCAAAAATAAAACTGAGGATCTTTTGCAGACTTGGACAGTGTTTACAGATTTCTTTGAGCATGGCTATATCATATAATAGCACGCAGTGTAGAGTTCCCTGACTTAACAGATACTCATTTGATTAAGCCACAGAATATAATGCAATGTCCTGCTGATAGCATTTGGGGTGAAAATAGGCAGAAAAGTGGCAGACACTCAACCACTTCCATTAATTTTAACAGCTATTCCCATGTGAAAGGAAAAGGCATCCTTAGTCAAGAACTTACATGACTCTCTTCTCCAGCACAGAGAGAAGCAAAACCTCGGAAGACACTCTAAGGACCATTCAACCTAGTAAAGCAACTTATTAAACTCATAAAATTAGTAGATAACACAGACTGCTGTTGAAAAAGTAGATTTTTAAAGTCTGAAGACCTTCAAATATCAAAATATCCCGCAGAGACATATGGGATTTTACTACATTTCTTCCTTTCGCACTTATCAGGATGGGGTGAAAAATTATTCCCATCTCAAGATGCTTTCTATGCTGAGAAAGTAGATACTCAAAAGTAATCATGATATTTTTACTAAATTTAATAAGCAACCAAACATGCCTCTCTAAATATAGTAGGATTAAACATTCTGTTTTTATTTCTCCTCACTTAACATTATATACCATATAATATACCCTTTCCTTACTCCTTATACAATATTTAGAATCCTTAAAGTATCAATGTAGTATGAAAATATTTAGGTAAATACAGGGTTTTCCCTTTCTTTCACATCCTCCCAACTCTTCTACATCAGTTGGAGAGAAATGGAGCAAGATACATTTCTTTGCAATTCTTGCTAATTATCTCAATACCCTGTTAGACACTGAACTGCAGCATCACAAAAGTAATGATGCAATCAAGTATGACAATAGCAGAAGAGAAGCTGCACAGAGCAGTTTAGAGTGCACCTATGCAGGACTGAACTTGCCCCTTTCAAATCTTAGAAGCTACCAACCGTCTTGTGAACTGCTGCTCATTTGCAATATGTCATCATTAACAGTGTGTCTGCTTTCTTTTTTAAGCAATATGCCATCATTAATTCTGAGCTGCTGTATTCCTCAAGACACTCAGCTCAAATCCACGTTTAATGAGGTTGAAAGACATAAAGCTAGGTACTTGTGTATGAGGAAAATGGAAACTAAGAAAAAAGGGAAAAAAGAAAAGAAAACAAGAGGTGGAACAGCACACTTTTGTTAATGTGTGTAAGGAATAAATTGAGTAAAGAAATTCCAGTCCCCCTCCACTTGCTTTTACCATTAGTGCACTCAAGAGTGAACTTGCATATTTCCCCCTTCATGAGTTTTGCTTTGTTTTATGAAGCAGCTGATAACATAAGTTATCTGGTAAAATCTAATCTTCCTCCCCAGAACAAATAGTTTAGAAGGGACAGGCTGACGTAATAGGTTAAACAGTTAAATGGTTTGCATGAACCTTCTGCAACTGGCAGTAAAGGGAAATCAGTGGTATTTTAAACTATTTTAAATACTCTGTATTTCTGGCAGTGAGAAATCCTTATTTAGACTGAAGCATCTGCTGGATTCCTAAATGTACAAATAATTCTTTAAGCTCTTTTAAGCAGGATTATTTCTTCACGTTTTTGTATCATCTGCTGTGCTTTGAACATTAATGGTTAACTAATAGCAATAAAAATATTTATTCATGACATGAAAAACTACCAGCAGGGAGTTCAACTTTTCTTCAGGAAGAGTAAAAGATAAAACAATGAAACAAAATGGGAAAATAATTGCCATGCAAGTGAAATGAACTGAGTTTGAATTAACACAACACTCTTCTCTGGGATCACTTTATTTGACTCATTGTTTTCAGCTCTTCAGCAATGCCTCACTGAAAATAGCCTTAATCTTCTTGTTCTTTATTTTGGGCTAAGCTGATCAGGAAAGGAGACATTCCTCCTGCTTTAAAGCATTCCCCATGAAACTTTTGCACAGTAGTAAACATGATTTCACTGAGGCAAAGGGAAAAAGCAGTTTGGACAAGGGTGGTTTCCTCACCCACTTTTCCTCCATTCTACGTGTTTATTTACTATAGGACAGTCTGGTAAGGATGTGGCAAGATGCAGTCATGCAAAATCATTGACTATTAAAATTAGGCTTGATTCTTAATTAATTCATGTATAGTAATAAATAAATTTTGCTTAATTTGAGGAGTCAAAATGAGCTGCCTCTTCATCCCTGGGACAATATGCTGCTGGCACTTCATTTGAATTTCAAAATGTAAGATGTTTTTAAGTTTGGAGGAATTCTTTTGTGCTTATTTTGCTGTTATTTCCTGTTATACTCTTCACATATTGCATTAGTGTAAACATGTCAGTGTCACTCATTCTAGCCTTGTCACAGAATTTATTCAATTAGGTTTTCATTTATAACACTTTGGCTGAAAAAAGTAAGTTATGTAAAAGTATTTGGTTGATGTGGAACAGTTTTGGTAGCAGGATTGCTAAATGGCTGGCTTCTGTGAGAAGATGCTAGAAGCTTCCCCTGTGTCCAGTGGAGCCAATGCCAGCAGTACCCAAGACAGACCTGGCTCTCCCATCTCTAGGCTTTGGGAAGAACAAAAGAGGTGGGATGGAGGATCAGAAGTTTTAGACCTATTTAATAACAGAACAAAATTCAGTACAAAATTTTTGGAGCAAAGATTTGTCTTCACTGTAACTTTTAATAATCTAAATCTGGATCTCCATTCCAGCCGTTCCATGTCTGCTCATCTTTAATAAATGATAGAATAAATATAGCCCTGACTGCTGAATAAGGCTATAATGAAAAATGTATTTTAGAAGCTAGATATACTTGCAGCATTTGGATGAAGTTTTGGGTTGCCTAAGCTTAGGAAGTTTTACATTATACATCTGCTATAAGAACTTAATGATACTTGCCTCTGAGGTTGAGAATTTGACTTGCAAAAGGAATGCATGGAGATGCAAAAAAGGCATGCAAAGCAGATGCCAAGGTTTTCTTACATGTCACCTACAACACCTGCAGAAAGTGACCTTACGTAGTTCGATTTTGCCTATATAAGAAATGCAAATCAGGCTCAGCAGAAATTATACAAGAACTGAAGAGCAAAGATGATCTAGCACAGAGGAAGAGAAGCTCACTGAGTCCTCATTATACACTAAATTGTATATTGAAAGAGAGAGAACACTCCATATTCTTCTTCTGAGTCCAAAGATATGTCACTGTTGGTTTGAAGGATGATGATGCCCTATGGAAATATAGAATGGTTTCATTTTGCTATTATCATCATTTTCAGTTTCTCGCTTAAATGAATTGTAAAGTATGTAGTTCACTGATATGCCAGCAAATTCTCACTATTAGTGTGAAAGGTGAAAACGTAGTGAATTACAGTAAATATTTTTACATGGTGATGGAAGTGACACTGGGAAATATGCTAAGCATTTACTACTATGTTACGACAGACATACTTTAGCTACAGAGATAAAAAGTCATTTTCCATCATTTTTGGCATTAAGTTTATGAGCTGCAGAACCACAGATCAACACATACTTCTTCAAGCATCCAAAACATATGAAGTATGTTTAAGTAATGTGGCAATTAAGTAGAAATTTTCTCTAGCTCAGCATGAAAAATAGCAGAAAAAGAGATGACTTTATCAGAGGTATATAGTTTTAACTCCTGTAAATATTTTGTATGTAAGTCAGTAGGGTTTCCATTCCTCACTGGAATTCTTTTGAGCTCTGGGGTGAATGAAAACATTTTGTGATGTATCAGCTGTCACTTCAGATCCTCTGGAGCAGGAACAGAGACTCTGTGCTGTGGATGATGACTTAAAACCAATGCTTTTTACCCTGCAGGAAACAGGTCTTCCATTCCAAAGTGTTGCATGTTGTACATGTCACACCATGTGACCCTCCCCATGTTGAGAGCTCTTTCATGGTCCACTCCCTCCACCACAGGCATCAAGGGTAGACTAATATTCTTCTAACTTGAGTTATTTACAGTGTTGATATCTGCATCAGAACTAGCTTTATTTATTCTCTCCTTGACAGGTAATGGGGATGACTTAGCACTTATTCTAACTGCTCCGTCTCATTCAGAGACAGACATCTTCAACAGATTGGATGAAGCATCCCCTACAATTATGATTCTTCACTGACCATGGAATCTTGTGTGCCTTGACAACTTGCTCAGATGTAAAAGCCTACACAGAATCCACTTACAAAATAAGTAAGATGAATTCTACCCCTATTGCACATCAGCATCTGTAAGAAATAGAAGTTCATTTATAGAGATGGTGTGAGAATCAGACCAATACCGAGAACGTGTTCAGTCAACACAAGCTATCCACAGAATAATCATTATATGATTTCTGGTACTTTCTGAATCCGAAAGTCTGAAAAGATAGGCCATACATCATTATGGAGATCAATATTAGTCTGAAAGGCTCAAATAATTCATTCTTTTCAGCAGCTTGTAAACTGATGTAGAAAAGTAATGAACTAGGCCCAAAAAAATAATGTAAAATGTTATCCTAAAATCACTTTCCTCTTTTGCTTTGTCATTCCCTTTTTTAGTTACCTGTTACAGTGACAACAGGCATTGCTTTTTCATACTCAGTAATTGTCAGAGTATTATTTGTCTGTAACTGAGAGTTTCTAGGGGTCATTGTTAAGAATTACTTTGGGAGAAATCCCAACAAATTCTCGTGTTTTTCTTTTGACTGAAAATTTGAAGTCAGCTGTAGTGATGACTCCCTTCAAGATCGTAACCTCTGAAGAATGACACATATTTTAATCTGCCACTTTTTACAACATCTTTCTTCCCTCTCTACTAATCTATTCCTCTACTTCCTCCAACTATCTGTTGACAAGGTTTTAGTTTTATTTCCCCATTCTTCATTTCTGTTTCTTACTTTTTAAAGCTCGGCAATACTCATATTTCAAAATCCATGTGATTTTATGCTAGATAAATATTTGACATGCTTTATCTATTTCCCACCCACCATGGCAATATCTTTCAGGGTTTTGACTATGCTCATCCTCTCTGATCTCTGCTTGATGCATGACTGTTTTGAGTGGGGGATGTCTGTTTTGTCACTTTTAAGGTTTTCTTTCAACGCTTGTGAACAGACATGCCTGAGAGATTTATTATTAGTGTCCAGAAGAGGTGCCTTCTAGTGCCATCCACTAAGAAACAGTTTCTATTTGCTTTCCTTTCCTCTCAGCAGTGTTGTGAGCTTCTCAAAGAGCATAAACACCAGGTATCATGCAAAAATAACCACTTTCCTCCTTTACTCTGTATTTTCATTTACTGACCCTGTTGCAGAAACAAGAAAATAGTAGTGTTGTTTAGATTACCCCTTGAAGCCAACATGTCAAAGTGAAGACTGTGAAAGAAACTGGCTTTAATTGCTGGGCTTCATTTCTTTAACTGAAATAAAAACCTTTTACAAGGCATTTTCTCCATGAGGGAACAAACTTTGGCAATTTTTATCACTTCAGGATCCTAGCAGTTGTCTTTCTGAAATGACAATGTCCTTTTGTAACTTATTTAGGTCATTCACTGTGTAATACAAATTGGACGACCGTGTTTTTCAGAACTCACACAAATTGTTTATAGTAACAAGATCGTATCAAGATCTTACACATTCATGTCTCACAATCTGCTTTCTGGACCAATGTGTCCCACTGAAAACTCTTTTCTCACCCAGACTCCTCAACTCCACTTTCTAGTCTTCCCTAGCTTTTCTCCTAGCTGGTTTTGCTCATTCTGTTTGACATCAAGACATTTACACCTGTATCAGAGCTAGGAGGTCTCAGGTTCCATGGTAATCAGTGGAGTTTAGTCAGTAAATTAAACTGGCAGCATGGACACAGTGTATTTCTCTCTACAAAACTTCACTGAACTCTTTGCAAGTTAGTTTAAGCTTTTGTACTACTTGAGATGTTATCGTGTACTGGTGTAGACACTGAGAGTTGGAATAAAGCTGTTTGACACTGATATACAAGTAAGAATGGAATTTTTAAACAAGATACAGGAGATAATGTAAGTTTATGTCCCTTTGGGAACTTTTCACATGATTAACATAGGATGGACTTTTGTCAGGTTCTGTGCCATGCTGTGCAGAAACCCAGTGTTGAGGTTCAACACAGGCTGGGACAGCTGCTCCCTTGTACACGAGTTTTGCTGCTTGTCTCACAGGCAGAAGGCAGGTGAACAGCACCTAGTGTGCCAAGGCAGTGAGGGAGCTGGATATGGGGTCACCAGCATGCACACAGGTCTGCATGACACCTACCTTCAAGTTAAGAGACAAATATGCATACCAGTGCTATGAGGTTAGAACAGCAGCCACTTAACCCTAATACAGGTATCTGCATAGCCACGACCTATGTTCAGGTTCTGCTTGAAATCATTAGCTCTTCACAAAAGATCTTCTGCAAGGGATTGTTAGACACCTCCATTTGTCTATGTCTTTCACATGACTGTAAACAAGTTATGGATTCAACTGCAGTTCTCTGCAGTGCAAGCACTGGGATCACTTTCATGCTGGAATCCGCACCAGAGACTACCCAGCCCGAAGAGGATGGAAATGAGGGAATGGTGAAAGCTAAAATGCCTTATGAAAGGGATTTTAGCATTTCTTTGAAGACCACACTCAGCACTCCCTCTAATTGCAGGGGAAAGAGAGAGTTCTCATAGGAACAACCTATGTATTATTTCCCTGGACATCTCTCAAATAAACCTGTGAAAAAATGGGGGATGTTGATTTTGCATCTAATAGATGTGAAGTCTGAGCTGAAAAACAGAAGTACAAACTTGAAGAAACTGGCATTTGAGATATGTGGTCCTTAATGGTTTGCATTTTGAAGGCAAAATATCTATCAGTGAAGCAACTGTCAACATGATTTCTTTTGCTTGATCTACAGTTTTTAGATCTGTGCATGTCTCTTGTGTTTACCTTCAGTGTTCATGCTTTTAAACATTTTATTTCTTATTTCCACAATGCCTTTTCAGAGTTCCATTAAAGAGAATGGCTTTTCCTCAAAGCAAATTACAAAGTATTGGGAATAAATATACAGAAATAAAAACAGGGCATTAAGTGAGATAAGAAACCAAGGTTTATTTAACATGCAAGGTGAAAAAACAGCTTTTGTTATGAGGCATTTTTTCAGCATATAGTTACAAAGTAGGAATGTCAGTGTTAAAAAGAGTGATCACTAATCTAAAACTGTTGTTTTTCTCCCCTAGAAATCTAGTTACAGTCTTTTTCTTTATTCTCCTTTATTCTCCTGGGTTCTTCAAATTAGGGTAAGTCATCCATAAAGTCTCATGTATAATTCATGCAAAGACTTAGTGCTCTGTGTATTTGTCCTGCTTCAGTAAAATCACATTATTATAATGACTTTTTATAGAGAGTTCTTATTTATTTAAAATTTTAATTAGAGTCATAATTATGTCTGGTATTCACAATAGTCAATATCAGTAGTAGAGCTGGACAAAAACAATTAGATCAGGGTTGTGGGGATTTTTTTTAATGGATGAACTTTTTCCTCCACTATGCCCTAAATTAAAGTGAAAGAGCATCTGAAGAAAAAGCATATCCTCCTTTAAGATACAACAAAATGAAATGGAATTAAAATTAAAGGAAAAGTTGCCAGAAATTAAGCATAATTTCTGGAAATACAGTATATTTTTATGATCTTTTGCATTGCAGGTAAATATATAACAGCTGTACTGAAAACATTGCAATTATAGTGGTATGAATGCACTGCAAGTCTGAGATAAAGCAGACTCACTGAATCCGTAAAATCTGGAGGGAAGGATCTTCAGTACTGTCAGAAAGCAGAACTATTTTTTCTTCTAATATTAATTATGAACTAGCTCATATCTTAAGAAGTTAGAATATCTGCAATTTCCTCTCCCATAGTGACAGCAGAATATCGTAACAGGAATTTATTATTTTATTACAAGGGAGGTGATGTTCAGGCTAATCAAATACATTATGGGAAGTTTTCAGGTTTTGTCATCTACAGGAAGCATCCTCTTACCAGGCTTCAGAACCCAGAAAAGCTTTCTCATAGTAGCCAGCTGAGTTTCTAAGCATTCAGAGCATCTTCCTCCTTGTGAGAATATTCAAATCAAACCTTTGACCAAGAGTATCTTAATCAACACATTTAAGGGATTCTATCCTGTGTTCAAATTAATGATAGCTTACTTAACATTAATCAGCTGCTGACTAAAATATGTCAGCAATGCTTGAAAATAGACACAGCAAGCTCCATGTGATCAGGAGCTTGACCACTGGACTATTAACTTAAGTCTGTGGGTAAGACTCTGAGTACACAAGGTATAGGAGAATGCCAAAGTAGAGAAATTTGTAGGAAAATGAGCCTCATTTAATCTCTTCCACAACAGAATAGCATATAGCTAGGTGGTGAATGGCATTTCTTCTTGCTTCAGATCTGAGGTTTTTACAACAGAGTCAATTAGAGGCTGATTTCCTATGTCCTAGACAATTTGGTTTTGGAACAGTTACTGAGTGAAGGAATGTTGCTCCTGTCTGCCAGCATCTTTAAAGAAGTTCCAACCACCCTGCCATAGGAGTTCCAGGTTGCTCCACTAGACTAGGTTGGTCCAAGCCCCATCCAGCCTGGCCTTGAACACTGCCAGGGATGGATCATTCACTTCTTTGGGCAACCTCTTCCAGTGCCTCACCACCCTCACAGTAAAGAACTTCTTCCTTGTATCTAACCTGAATTTCCCCTGTTTAAGTTTAAACCCATCACCTCTTGTACTGTTGCTACAGTCCCTGATGAAGAGTTCCTCTCTGGTATCCTTGCAGGCCCCCTTCAGGTACTGGAAGCATACTATGAGGTCACAGAATCACAGAACCCCAGGTAGGATTGGAAGGGACCTCTGGAGATATCTAATGCAACCTCCCTGCCAATGCAGAGCCACCTAGAACAGGAAGAGGAATGTTTTAGGGCAGGTTTGGAATGTCTCAAGAGAGAAAGACTCCACACCCCCCCTGGGCAGCCTGTTCCAGTGCTCTGCCACCCTCAATGTAAAAAAGTTCTTCTTCATGTTGAGGTGAAACTGATTGTTCTTCAGTTTATGGCCACTGCTCCTGTCCCTGGACACCACTGAAAGGAGTCTGGCCCCATGTTCCTGAAAAACCCACCTATGCACTGATGGGATTCCCTCTCAGTCTGCTCTTCTCCAGACTATACAGGCCCAGCTCCCACAGTCTCTCCTCATTAGGAAGATGCTCTGCAGGACCATTTCCAGTAGGTCTCCACTCAGCTCCTCTACTCTAGGCTGAACAGCCCCAGTTTTATTAGCCTGTACATTCATTGCTTTGTGCTTCCTATCTTTTCATGGACATTTCCTTCATGAAAGTGCTTAATCACATCTTGAATTTGTAATGTTTGCCTCTGCAGAGTCTTACAATGAGTTCTGCAGTTTAATTATTTTCTCTTTGAAAAGGTTTCCTGTCATGTTCACAGTTTGGCTTGGTACTCTCATAGTCACGCTGTACTGCATATGCTTTTTTTGCAACATTCACAGTTCTCATTTGCCTCTTCCAAGCTGAAGTCTATACTGCTCCTTAAACGGTAGCTGTTCTATATAGCTGAGGGTATTTATTTCATGTTTTTTCCTTCTACCTTTGCTTTTGACATTATCCATTTTGAGATACAGGAGTATCGGCATTAAAACAATAGGAATGCAGCAGAAGATAGTAATTCCTTTCTCAAAAGGTCCTGCACCATATTTGTCATTTTAAATCAACAATGGCAAGACTGGAAAGCTTAAAGTCCTTGGGAAGTCTAAGCTGGTATTCCATCACTTGCATTTCTTAATTTAACAATTCATTCCCACCTAAATCATGTAAGTGCTGGAACCTTTTGCTTTCCTGAGTCTTCCTCATGAGTTGAAAAGCAGAGACCTGTATGATGCTCATGTCTCCTGCTACATAAATGTAAATGCACTCTTTAAGGATCATGTAAATGTGGAAAGCCTATACTGAGTATAGAGAAACTTTTAGATGAATAATAAAGTGTCCAAACTTATTAGAATTTCACTCCTGTTAAAAGTCAATGAAGCCAAATCAGTATTCCAGAAAACTGACTGAATTGAAAGACTAACTGATAATTCACATTTTAAAGCTTCACTGAGAACATTTCAGCAGAAAGACAAAGACAGTGTAAGTACTAAGCTAAGGAGAATTACAGTGCTGTGGCATTTGTCATTGCAGATCGTTCCCCAGGAACTGAAAGCATTAACAAGGCAGCCTATGTCACTTTTCAGCTAATGAAGGGTTGACAATGAGAGGATTGTAAAACTGGGGAAGGATCTTGCTTTCTGCCCTCTTCCTCAGTATTCTTCAATTCCTTAAAGTCATTTGTTAGACTACAGCAGTTCAGAAAGTAGCAGCATCCCAGTTCAGATGGAAACTTCATGAGAACTTCAAGATATGTTGTTTAGATTTGTTTGTAAAGCCCTGACAAGGGAGTCTGTTAACATTTCCTTGCAATGATTACATTGGTATATGTAAATGTTATTGCAATTTCAAATAGTAACAGTTTTCCCTGGTAAACAGCAAGTAGTTTACACTGTGGGAGAAGAGATACAAGGTAACACTGGTGTACAAAGAAAAATAATAGCATTTAATTTTATATTTAAGATACTTAGTATTCATAAATTAACTTACTGTAAGTCCATTCATTGTTTTTTGCTTTCTTTTCTGATGGTTACATTGTTATTTTACAAGACCAAGTTAGGGTTATGCTATTTAACCTTTTATAAAACTGTGTTATTCACGGAGCACCAGATTAAACTCTCTTTAAATAAAATTAATTACCATCTACCAATTTTCTTCAATTATCTATGACACACTCAATTACAAGCCTTGACAGAATGTGGAAATAAGGTACATGTCGTACTCCAGCATATTTCACCTCTCACGGGAGAAGTCTGCACTAAAATTACTCCTGAGAGGCATGCAAAGGAGGCTTTAAAGTGCCTCTGTCAAAGCTTGTTGTTGGATTGCTGTTATTTTTATTTCCTGTTTTCTGTTTGGTTGTTGTTGGTTTGGGTTATTTTTTAATTTCTTGTAAGTCAAAAGTAACTTAAAACCTCTTTTATTTAAGGTATTTTTACTTATATTTAGTTACTCATAGCAGAAAACAGTTGTGATTACAATATTGCTATCCATAACTTAAGCAGCATTAAGAAATGCAGTTACTGAGATACTTTTTATTGCTGTTTTCTGAGAGCTGGACTGCTGCTAAATGGTGCAGGGATAGCAGGGGGGATTCGGGGAGTTAAAAAGTGTTTCAGTTCTTTGGAATGACTTATGAGAACATGGCCAGCATACTGTAATTATAGACAAGAGTCTAAGATTCACTGGAAAATGAATCTTCTTGTGCTGAGTCAGCAAATGTTAAAGGCAAACCTGTTTGCCTTACACATATGGTTCATACCTTGAAAAAGTACAGAATACTTCTGATAAGTTGGAGTTACCCTAAAATCGTATTTCACAAGCAGACAAACATCAGAGAGAAACCTCATTTTTGTCAAAATGTAATTCAAATGTAAGTTGCAAAGTTTGCTTAAGAAAATTTATCCATGAAAATTAAGGATCTTTCCCATTCTTTCTAAAGACTTTCACTCTGCCAGTTCTGTTGCAGATATAATTTCCTAACTCTTCCCAGCAATGGCACAGAAGATAGATCCCTGTAAGCTACCTATGAGTCAGACAGAATGTCAGCAGGAGCATAGAAAGGGCACAACTTGCCTCATATATATGTCTGGCTCCCTACCAATCACATATTCCTACTGTCAGCGAAAGAGGGCACTCAGAGCAATGAAGTTGTTCAGAAAATCTTTCCTGTGCCTTTTTTTCCCTACTATTCCTTTGCATTCAATACTTGTTGCAAATCCTCATTGCTTATCCCATTCACACACAGAGAACCACCTTGAGGATGCTCTTAACACTCAGGGTTAAGTCTACAGATTGTCAGCAAATTTGCAAGTTTGCCAGTCCTTCACTTTCTAAGGACTGTGGAGACCAGCTCCTGCTTCATTCTGATAACGATCCTTTAGAGTCATCAAAGTCTGTTGTTGAATTGCTTGATTCACAGCAGAACAAATACCAGTCATGTGAAATATGAAATGTGAAAAGATCATTTCACATGATGATACCATATGAAATGATTTTCCAGAGCAAAAGAAATAAGGTCCTTATGTCCTATATTTAGGCATCTACCTGACTGTAGACATATGTATCTGAGGTATTTAGCTGGATCCTTTATTGTAGTCAGTAGAGAAACAGGAATTTGCAGATTGATATTCCCATCTGCTAAGGCAGTTGTTTCTAACACAGGCTATGTGAACAGTTATCTGGAAATGGCTACTCTTGAGAAGACAGGCTTTGTCATAACATATTTAATGTGTTAATGTTAACATGCACTGCTGAAAGGTGATTATAGACTTAATAGCAGAATTCAAATATTTACAAATGCTACTCATGGATTGTATTTCTCAATGTTAAAATATTTCAAAACATAAAAAGTAGTACACATTTTAAGAAATTAAAGCACTTCATAGTTTAGGTATTTATTATTTTTTCTGTTGTTGGTGATTAGCTTTATTGTTTATCAAGACACTTGATTTACTATTAGCAAGTCCAGAGATTTGAAACTTAATGCATTTTAGCATGTTTTATAGCACTGTGCCAAAATGTGCACCCAATACACATTATTTATAATGTATTTATTTGTTGTTATTCTCTTTCATGAATTTCACTTATGCAGTCAAAAAGCAGAGAAAAATTCATGTAACTGACAACTAAAACCACAACATGAGCAGTAAATACTCTGATGTGCAAATTAGGATGAAAATGATCTTGCTAAATTATTCTTGTATTCTAATAATTTATGGAAAAAAAAATAAGGCAGGTTCGCTTACAATTTGCTAAAGAGACAGGGAATGAGATTATAGATAACATTAATAATGAGCAGTTCAATTAATTTTAATTCTGCACAAATGGAGATTGCAAAAGGTTAAACTGAGCTGTAGAACATTATTATAGCCATGCATTATT
Source organism: Melopsittacus undulatus (assembly GCF_012275295.1). Classification (NCBI taxonomy): domain Eukaryota; kingdom Metazoa; phylum Chordata; class Aves; order Psittaciformes; family Psittaculidae; genus Melopsittacus; species Melopsittacus undulatus. Next base: position 6,565,123 of record NC_047527.1, on the reverse strand, counting down.
GATTAAATAGCAACTGTGAACAAGACAAAGATCTTTGCGTGCAAGGCTCTGTACAAAAACATCTGTGTTGTCTCCCATATGCAAAATAGAGATAATCTACTATAATAAATACCTATTCAATGTTATTTTTTCCTACTGGTCTTGTGCTTTTGGATAATATAATTCAGTACTGGTTATTTTCCTACTACAGTGTCAGAACTCATAGGCAAAGAAAACAAAAGGCTTGAAAGCTTAAAGTAAACAGGATAGTGTTTCACTTGTATCAATAATTAACTTCTTACCAGTGAAAATCCCACCCTGCCAAAGAGAAAACATTCAAAAAAAGCACTTTAATCCTACTGAACAAGATAAATGTCCATTATCTTACTTGACTACATTTGAATCTAGATGAATTTTTGTGTTCAAGGCCAAAGATAATGGCAGTGAAGTGGAACCAAGTTCTGAAGCCTCTGAATAGCTGGTGCACTTTATTAAAAATCAATTAATTAATGTACTGACATCCATATAAGAACAGAAAATATTTGTGGAACCAGTCGTTCTTTGCACCATGAAGGTTACTTTAGTAAAGAATGCAAGTAATACAGATTTACATTCACATGCCACCAAGGTCCAAAGGACAATAAAAGAAGAGTTGATTTACTGTCTGTGTACAGGTAAGATGAAATGCCCTGGTATTCTGGATCCCTAAGATGAGGCCTTTTGAGGGTCAAACATCTCTCTTCTGCCTTCCCATCTCTCCTCTCTTCTCTTTCCCTCCTTTCTTTTTCCTTTCCTCTTCCCTTTCCCTTTCCTTTCCTCCTCCCTCCTCTCCTCTCCCCTCCTTTCCCTTCTAAATTATTTCAGCCAACATTGAGAATATCTGAAAAATTATATTGCTTTTAGATTTATTTAATGAAAAAATGCTATTTTTAAAGAATTGAAAAATTTGATCTCGTTCTATTTTCTTTTATCATTCAGTGGTTCCCAAGCCGGAGATATATGTAGGCTATTTACTCCTTAAAACAGGCACAGTCTGGAGCACATTTCTCTGCAAAATGCAAAACAGTGTTTCAAATAAAATCAGTATCATTTACCTATTTTGTGGAGCCTGTATCTGCTTTCCAGCCACACTGTGAGGAATTAGGACTTACCTCTGCAGTCCTTAGCATTTCATATGTACACTTTTTAGCCTAGGAAATTCTCATGTTTTGCTTCTTCTTCTTTTTACTCTCTCACATTGTGCCTTACAAGCTTTTGCAGCAGAACTGCAGTTTCAGCAGATGTCCCTGGACAAAGATGGCACAATGAAATGATGGAGCAGGCCCTTCAGACCAATGAATGTTACTAAACAATTTGTTCACATACATCTCTGTCTGACTGCTTAACTTGGTCTGAGGGTGGGAAATTGACCCAATTTTCTCTTCATTTGTATGCTTCTCGTGCACTGATTCATGCATCACAGAATTTAAATTATCTTCCCTCATACTGGGAGCTAAAATGTAGTCTTATCTGAAAATCTATCTCTTCTTAACATGCTCATTCATCACATATAGCAAAGTATTGCTAAAAAGTAAGCCTAACAACTAAATCAGATATAATGGACTCATGTCCTGCTATTTTAGAGGAGTTAATTGAAGCACTATTCTGGCACCAAAAGCTAAGGTGTAAAATCTGACACTGCACTTTGCCCGCATGTTCCAAAACCTACTGAAACACAGTGAAATCTGTAGGGGTCTTCCTTAGGCAGATACCAACCTCCCATGAAATGCTGGGAGTCTCATAGATATTTGGGGAGAGTGCTGATAGGAAGGGAGCTGAGATCTGTTACTGATTAATTTCCAGACCAGAACAATGTGTAGAAAGAAAGACTAGATGGCAGATGCATTTAATCTTGTAAGGATACAACCTTGGATTCAAGGACCTCTTGAGGCATGACTTCAAGAAGGAGTGACTTTTTATAAGAGCAAGTAGTGATAGCACAAAGGGTAATGGCTTTAAACTGAAAATGAATATACTGATTTCTATACAAGCCTCAAGTTTCCCTCATTTTTATCTGCTCCTGTTTGTCACAAGTCACAGCCTTTAATGTTGCACAACCCACAAGGATATCTACTTAACAAGGCATTTTCTAGTCTGAACTAAGCTTTCTCAAAGGAATGATTATCAGGGAAGGCAGGGTGAAAGGGTCCTTCTTTCTTATAGGGAGGAGGTATGGCTACCTGTTTGTTTTCTTATTTTTGGCTATTTATTTTATTTGTTCATTTTCTGATGGAAAGTGGATTTAGTCCTGGTGCAACCAAAGTTTCATGTTTACAGTGGCCCAAAGCAGCAGTGCAAAAGTTAAGATATGATAAAAGCAGAGCCATCACACACTGCACTGCATTCAAGAGTCAGTATTTATCATCGTATGAGTGAGGAACAGTAGTAATCCTTGTCCTGTTTTCACAGCTAATCATGACTGCTGGAAATAGAAGCATAGCGGTTGAGGGAGGTGGTTCTGCCTCATTACTGCATTCTTGTGAGACCCCACCATGAGTAGTGTCCAACTCTGAGTCCTAGGCACAAGAAAGACGTGGACCACCTGGAGAGGGTCCAAGGAGGGCAGCAAAAATGATCAGAGCACTGGAGCACCTCTCACATGAGGAAAGCTGAAAGAGTTGGGGTTGTTCAGCCTGGATACAAAAAGGCTCTATGAAGACCTTATTGCAGCCTTTCTGTACTTGAAGTGGGCTTATTATGAAGATGGGGACAACTTATTTAGTAGAGCCTGTTGCGATAGGACAACGGGTAACTAAGCTAAAATAGGGTAGATTAGACTGGACATAAGGAAGGAATTTTTGACAGCGATGGTTGTGAAATGTTGGAACAGGTTGCCCAGAGAGGTTGTAGATGTCCCACCCCTGGACACATTTCAAGGCCAGGCTGGATGTAGTTCTGAGCAACCTGATCTAGTTGAAGATGTCCCTGCACATTGCAGTGGAGTTGGACTAGATGACCATTAAATGTCTCTTTCAACCTAAACTATTCTATGATTATATTTAACAACTTTCTTCATCAGTTTTGTGTGTCTTTATTTTATGATCTTTGCCTTGAGGAAAGACTATAAGACAATACATTATTCCTGAACACAGAAAGAAGTACTTTATCATGTAAGGAGTTGCATCTAGTTCAGCAGGACAGGCCACTTGGAGAATAAATGGCTAGTTCCCTGCTTGATCTTCAGGTTACAAACCAGCAACAACAGTCAAGGACTTAAAAATATCCCAACTGTTGTGACAAGGCTTACTTCAGATTTGATTCAAGATTAATCTGGGAGTTCAGAGTAGCTCTTACCTGAAATGAAACAGTTTATCTGCCTTTGAACACCATTGTAAGAAAAGGGATGAAAACCAATTTCTTACATCTTCAGCTGAGTACCTATGAGACACAGGCTAAGAAAACAACAGAAAATATGCAGCAAGAACATATGAATCCAGATCTATGGGTCTAAACATATGAATAAATCCTGTTTTGTTTGGAACCAGAAAGGTTTTTCTATTGCTGATTCAGTGCAGTTCCCAAATTTCATCATATTCCTTTACATGATTTTTACTCTACACTGTCCATAGGCTCTTAGTTCTAATCCATTTTATCAGTGATACAAGACTGGAGGTGAGGGTTAAAAAAGAAAAAACTATACAGAAGGAAAAAAAGGAATTATTTTCGTTTCTGTAGTTTGTTTTACTTTTTAAGTAAATTGGAAGTATGTGATATACAGACAATGAAAAGGGAAAATACGTGTTAAAGTTATGTCCTTTACAGTTTTAACTTCATATTTCATCTCAGGTAACTGAAGTAAAACATGCTGTTTCAAACACATGAAAGGAAAGAATAGTGAGTTGCCAAAATACTGTTCTTCTGGACAAAGGAATATTATTCTTAGAACTCTGTGAAGAAACTAGTAATTGGTGACAACTGTAAGACAAGAATTTGCCCTCATTTTCTCCAGCAAAGCAGAGGAATAAGGAAGAAGTGACTTCCTTAATCAGTCCATTCTTATTCAAAACATCTGATACAGTTTGGTTCAGAGCACAGAGCTTCTGCAAGAAAACACACAGGGAGAAGATGTCATTTTCAAAGCACGGATTTTTGCTCGCATACCCTGCAGCAGATTATCTTCTTGCAGCTGAAAGGACACCAGGGTTCTTCAGTTACCTTTCCCAGCTGGCTGTGTATACCCTTACTATCAGCTTTGTCCTCTAACAAAAGTTTTTGCTTGGTGTTTGAGAATGGAAGATCATGGAAGATGTTTTATCTTTATTCCCTACGTAAACACCTAGCACAACTTTGACTCCTGTATTCTATCTGTACCTACTGGCATATGAAATTTGAGCCATGTATTTTTGTTATCTTTCTTTTTTCAACATGACATTACTGCTGAAGGCAATCAGGTTTAAGTGAAATGCCTTTAATGAGAGATAAAATGTGTATCAGCAGGGGGAAAAATCCATGTTGTAGGATAAGGATGTCTCAAGAGTTACAGGTAAAGAAGAAGGAAAATCTATCTGCACACATCTCTGTATAAAGCATTTACTTAAGACAGTCATTAGGATTCCTTCCTAAGGATCTTTTAGCTCACCTTTCATAAAGAAGCATGGCTAAGCCCAGAAAGAAATTGCATAAAAGATACATGCTGTAATTCAGGGACAAATAATCTTATTTGAAAGTGGTTTAGGATCTTTTGACCTGCTGGGCTTATTTAAAAATATAGTGATACATTATGGAAAGGAATAAATAGAAAGAAGAAAGAAAATAGCTGCTTAGCTATGTGTTTCTGTCCTACTTTATATTCATTTCAGCACTAACTGAAAAAGCACAAAGAATGTTATGAAGGTGATGTCTTCTTGACTTTTCTGGAACTACTCATTTATTGTGATGTCTTAACACATGCCAGTTGGACTTTACAGAGAGACCTTTCAACGTTTACTTACAAAAACAGTGTTACAATATCCACTCATTGGCTGCACAAGATTAAAGAATATTCTTCCTATTAAAAATTATTATTCAGTCATCTGTGATTGGCTGGTGGGGTGGAGTATTTTAGGACATATTAAATATCACTACATGTCTGTATTTAAGCAAGGGAGTTGCAAGATAGGTACCTTTAGCTGCCAACATTAACAGTTGTCTCAAAATTCAGCGGTTTTGCCTTCAAGTCAGGGATTTCTTTTGAACTGAGTGTCCTGGGTTCAGCAGTAGCAGTCATTTTTTTCTCCTTGGTAGCTGGTGCAGCACTGTGTTTTTGACTTTCAGCCTGGGAACAGTGCTGATAGCACCGATGTTTTTAGTTACTGCTCAAATGTTTGGTCTGGCCAAGGACTTTCTGAGCCTCATGCTCTGCCAGGGAGGAGGGGAGGCCGGGAGGAAGCAGACAGGACACCTGACCCAAACTAGCCAAAGAGGTATTGCATACCATAGCATATCATGCCCAGGATTTAACTGGGAGTTACCTGGAAAGGCTAGTTCATTGCGGGGTTGGAGGAGGTTATCAGTCAGTGCTCGGTTGGGCAGGGTGGGGTGTGTTATCAGTCGGCGGGTGGTGAGGTGTCATATTCACTTGTTATTTCCTTTATCATTATTATTATTATTGGTGGTAGCAGTAGTGATTTGTGTTATACCTTAGTTATTAAACTGTTCTTATCTCAACCTGTGGGGGCTACATTCTTTTAATTCTCTTCCCCAACTCTCCAAGAGTTGGGGGAGAAAGGGGGGCAGTGAGTGAACGAGCTGTGTGGCTGGGTTTAAACCATGACACTGTGTTCACAGACAATGAGCTGCAAACAGAACCTAACACAATTCTTTAGTTAATGCTCTATTGTATTAAGAACATAAATTGATGGGCTAAGTTTGAATGTTTCCTTAATGCCTTCTTTTTAGGAGTTTTTCAGTTGTGTACCTTCAGGAGTTGCTGCCTGCCCAGTGACAGCAACTCTGAAACTTACTCATGAAATATGCTTTACTATCAGATGATGTCCACAGAAGCTGGTGGTGGAAGAAAAAGGATGGGATGTGATTTAGTGAAGCATAAGTAGACTAAGATGAGAAATCTGGAGTTCAGCTTTCATAGAAAAATTCATTTTTTTCCAAGTACAAATTTGATGAAGAGCAGCCGACACTGGAAAATGCTGGGAATTTTCTCAGCCTCATGATAGAAATTATCAAAGCAATGAAGTCTTATGATTAACTAACTGCACAAGTGCCAGTGTATTCAGCCATGAGAGACCTCATTTCAAGTTACGGCTTAATATAACTCAGATCAAAGTCTCCTGCATTCTAGCTGAATGCCCCAAATTCCATATTATAAAATAATTCTCTCTTTACCTAAGTGAATTTTTAATTATCCTATAAAGAGAAAAAGCCAAAGAGATTCAATTGAAAATATAAAATATCAAAGTGCTTAGATGCCTTCACTACAAATCTCCCTAAGTATAAGGGCTGTTTTTAGAACAGAGACTTCATCTTGGGTTTTCCAGCCTGCTTTAGCACTCTGGCTATCTGAGTTCTTGTCCAAAGAGCAGCTATTTTCAGAGTAAGGGGCTTTGGTTTCATCCTTATGTAGAATGGACTTTAATTTCTTTGCTGATGGGAGATGAGTTTGCAGCTCTGCTATGGGACTTTTTTGTATTTCTTTAAAATAATCCTGAAAACTTTACGTAAAACTGTGCTCATTATTGAAAACCAATTATTTGTAATCTGAGGCAACTTTCTAAATTACTGCTTTCTTGGGGCTCCCAAAGTTTCCTTCAATTCAACTGCTAAATTGCAATAGTTTCCCCACTCCTGAATTATCCACAGCCCCTGATACCTATGCAGTGTGGATAATACATACTGAAAAATTACTAGAAAGTGCCTGTCAAGCAAAACAAGTGTCAACTTAAGACTTTTTTTCCTGCTTCTTCCTGTCTTTCAGCTTCCCCTAAACCATTTCCTTTAATCAGATTTAGTAAGCAGCACATGCAAGCAGTAACCCATCTACTTGTCAATGGGCACTTCTAGCTATACATTTACTTAGGCATTCAAGTTACACATCAGGTCTCAGCTGCTTATCGATTTTAGTCCATTAAAATAGATGGTTTTGTTTAGCATTGAAAAAGTGAACAATTTTCTTGACACCAACCACTTGTTTAATAGTCTTGGAATAATCTATATTTCATTAAAATGATGACTTATTACACCCAAACACTCTCCTGTCTTCTTAACTATTGATTTAAAGCAGTCTAACATTTGTATAGCATGTAATAAATTCGTCTGGACTGGCAGCAGTTTGTTATAAAGTCATTCTTAACTATATAAACCCTGAATTGGCATATATTAGAGATGTTCCTCAGATTAGTTTCTGGGAAAGGATCTTTCCCATCAAAACAGCGCCAGTACTTTTTAGTTTTTCAAAGCCTCATCAAACCTTTAGGTAAGTAGAAAGTACAACAATCAATATCCATAGCATGATTTATAGGAGAAAGAAGCTTTCCACTAAATGTTGACAGTAAACCCAGTACTGTATTTAGTATAGTAATCCATCTCTTGGATATTTTAAACTAGGCATTAATGGTGCTGAAAAGTCGAGTGGCAGTGAATCACCTGTATTAAGGAGAAACAGTTAGGATCTTTATTAGTGGAAATGATTCAAACATACCTAAGCCTTTTAGCCGTTTATTCTACAGTCAGGCACTTCCTATATTCTCCTGCTTTTTTCCTTATCACATTTTAGCTCCTGATATCACTAAAGCTTTGCTTTGACATGGTGGAATAGATTCATCATCTCTGTGCTTACAAAGAAGGCAAACATCAGACAGAAGCAGGTTTCAAACATAATCTGCTTTATGAGCTGCCAGCAGATACTCCCCTGCTATTGTTGTTCCACTTCAATTCACCTGAAGAAACCAAACCAGACTCTTAGTTAAGAGAATGCAAAATAATTTGCATAGAAGCTTTCCGTGAAACCCAAAAGAAGAAGAATGCACAGGGGAGTCCACTGAAGATACTAACTGCTCCCACACTTACAACAGATTGACAATACTCCAAATACGCTGTTCTCTTCCCTTGAAGTATGGTGTCTGAAGCCACTATCTGGATTTAGTCATATTAAAAGGGTCGTTTCAAATCTGCTATTATTTCATAGGGCAGCTAGTATTACAAAGGGAAAAATTATTCTCTGCAATAGAGGCAATATTTTGTAGATAAGACACTTTTGTTACTTCTCAAGTACACACAAACAGTAATTTCCTCCTGTTGCCCATCTAGAAAGAGAAACTAGAGGAAGAAAACAGATCATTTTAAATAGAAAACCACAATGGGTAAAGCAGAGAAATGTTCAGGAAGAGCCAGATGAGATTTGGAGCCCTTTTCTAAATTGGACTTCAAAATGATGATGACAGCCCTGAGAGATAGTAGAATGATACTATTATTTTAGTTTTTCAAAGAAGAACATCACAGTACAGAGAGTTAAAGTCAAGCAACAGTCACTTGCTATTTGAGAAATCTACAGACAGAAATGACCACTGTTCTTTAAGCACCCAAGAAACATTTTCAACTTTTCTAGTCAAACAACCATCAGTGCAAGGGAGAAGTATAGTACCAGCAATTCCTCTGCCATGTCACTTTACACTTACATGCATGCAGCAGGCCTAATGCTACCCTTACTGCATAAGATTTAACCAGACAAATAGTACCACTCCTACAATATAGTTTGGGCAATTCTGGGAAGAATTAGCCCTGTTGCACATGAGCCAATACAGAAAGGATACAGCCAAACTGGCACAATCACTGTGATTCATGAAATCCTCTCCCATCTACCTTTTTTGTACCAGTCAGCTGGTGAGAACAGAGCAGGCCACAACAGGTCTGAATTGCCTCAATAGGTTCTATGCAATTCATAGACATTACAATGATGACCCTTGTCCTAAACTAATGTCTTCAATATTACTTCTCCAACCAGTCATGGTGACAACAAATTTAATCCCTATGTTTTCTACTTACTGTAAGAAAGCCAGACAAGGTATGTATCACTGAATTTATCTCAGTAAATGAGATATGTATTAATAATAATTTATAGTGTATGCAAAGCTGAAACACATTAAGTAACATAAGCACGTTAAGTAAAGCATAAAAAAAAGAAGGCAAAGCACACACTGTGTGCACCAAGACTCATTATTTATCAAGAAACACTAATGTAGACATGAAATAATAGTCTTGATCAATTTGTAGGTCACTTATTTCTTTTAACCATTTGATGGCATCTTTGTCATGGTACTCTCAGTCTCTTTATCACACTTGTTTGTTTTTTCTCACCTACCCTGTATAATCTGTTTTCGTACTTACTCATCTTGGTTCCCACTGTCACATAAATCAGACACCTCCTGACATTTAGCACTGCTCCTCTCCCAGTCTGCAGACCCATATTTTATTTGGTGGAAAACAGAAGCGTAAGGAAATCATGGGACAAAGGTGTATCTGTGTCTTGCCCTGGTATAGGGAGAGAAGAGGCAAGATTTGCTTCTACCTCAAAGTTACTTTCTTACGTGTAGATGTCTCTGTGAGGATGCTGATACATAAGGATCTCAGTTTCTGTTACAGCCAGTGGGCAGCCAGGGTTTTATTCCATTCCCTAAACATCCCTTTGGGACTGGAAGGTTTGACTAAAGGTTTACAGGAGACCTGTATGACTAAAACAGCACCTGTAGGGCAGGCAGGTTGTATTAGAGCAGCTCATATGGCACCGTATGACTATTTTTAGGTATCTGAATACCACACCTAATTGGTGGAGCCTCAAGAACAATTAAAGTACCCCTGAAATAACCATCTACATTTGTTTAAATCATTATCCAACTTCCAATGACTGATTAGATCTCATTGGAGTAAAGTGGGAATTTACACATATGGTACAGAAGTACAAGACTCTCTTCAAATCTCTTAATCTCTCACTGAAAATGTTTTTTCTACCAACCAGGGCCTGGGATCAGGATGATTTTTAGATGAAGCATAGCCTACATTCATACCAACCAAAAAACCTATCTCCATGACACAGTGCAGCGACCTAAATAAAAGCATATGCCAGCCCTGAATAAACTCCTCTGGGAACCAGCAGTGGGACAACTGTAATAGCGTTGTGCTCTTCTAGGGTTTGTATGTCAATTTTCTCACTGAGAGCTTATTCAAGTACTTCTCAACATTACACTGTACCTTTCTGATATATCCTGAATGCCTTTCAGTAGTGTGTTAAGTGATGTAGCTAACATCTGCCACATGTAATCTGTCCTCTTTTCTCCTCTCCCCAAGGGAGGAATTATGCATGCAGTGTAGTGTTTTGTTTAGTTAAGCATTTGTGCTTGCTGTTTACACATAAAAGATGCTGGGACAGAATGGCTGTAAGATGAAGATCTGCTGTGAAATCAGAGCTCTGGGGTTTTGCCCTGTTTTAAACCTTCATAAGAAGCTGACCTTCTGCTTAGCCATTTATAAATGACTTCCCATCTACAGTAGTCAAAAGAGGAAAGTATTTAGCTGTTCACAAGGTTTTCTTCTATTTGTCTGACTGAGAACACGAATATGTTGTTAATTAACAGGTCACTGAAAGATGGTAAGACCTTTTCACCTCTTGATCCATCTGTGATGGTTGCTGTGCATACAATGGGAAGGCAAGAATAGAAGTATGTTCTCTGTGAAGACAGAAAACCGAGCTTTACAGTGACCCTTATTTCTTTATTTGCTGTCACAGTTTGGTCCATTGTATTATACTGGTTTTGAAGGTATCTCTGCAAAGGGCACATTTAAATAAGACCTCTGTTCCTACTGGTTTTTGCTATTAGTAGGTGAAATATTAAAAGGCATCACCAAAGCTAGAAGAATTTACCCCCCCCCAATATAACCGGTACTTGTGTGAAGATAAATAAAAAGTGCAACAGATATAAAGGGATAAAGCTCACTCTTCTCAGCTTACCAAGTCCTCACCAAGAAGTCCTGCTTCTCAGATACACCTGAATATTATATCAAATCAAGTTCTGACACATTTCAGGTTTTATCTGCTATAGATCTGAATTTGGTTAAGTTCAGGGTAACCTCCAGGAAAGCCAGAGCTTTGTCATTATATTTGCAAAAGCATACCCAAAAGGATGAAGTTCCAGTGTCTACTAATTTAAGTCTAATTCAAGTTTCTCCTTTTGTACCTATGCAATTCTTTTTCCTGAGAACCTCAATGAAATAATTTCCCACTAGTCCTCTTTCTGCATCAGAGATGGTTTGAGAAGAGTGAACAAAGTTGGTTTTATTTTTGCATGTAACTCATAGAATCATAGAATTGTTTGGGTTCAAAAGGACCTTAAGATCTAGTTTCAGCCCCCTGCCAGGTGCAGGGACAGCTTCCACTAGACCAGGTTGCTCAAAGCCCTGTCCAACCCTTGAACACTGCCAGGGATGGAGCAGCCACAGCTTCTCTGGGCACCCTGCACCAGTGCCTCAGCACCCTCAAAGGGAAGAATTTATTCGTTATATCTAACCTAAATCTCCTGAACGGGTTTAAGTTTCAATCCATCACCCCTTGTCCTATCACTACAGTCCCTAATGAATAGTCCCTCACCAGCATCCTTATAAGCCCCATTCAGATACTGGAAGACTGCTATGAGGTCTCCATGCAGCCTTCTCTTCTCCAGGCTGAACTGCCCCAACTTTCTCAGCCTATCTTCATACAGGAGGTGCTCCAGCCCCTGATCATCCTCGTGGCCTCCTCTGGACTTGTTCTAACAGTTCCATGTCCTTTTTATGTTGAGGACACCAGAACTGCACACAATACTTCAGGTGAGGTCTCCTGAGAGCAGAGTAGAGGGGCAGGATCACCTCCTTTGACCTGCTGGTCACACTTCTTTTGATGCAGTCCAGGATATGGTTGGCTTTCTGGGCTGCAAGTGCACACTGCTGGCTCATGTTCATTTTGTCATCAACTGACACCCCCAAGTCCTTCTCCGCAGGGCTGCTTTGAATCTCTTCTCTGCCCAACCTGTAGCTGTGCCTGGGAATGCTCTGACCCAGGTGGAGGAACTTGCACTTCACATTGTTGAACATAATGAGGTATTCATGGGAGTTTATAATACAGTGTGCTGAAATGATAATTCTGTCCTTCACAATTAAGCTGACATTTAAAAAATTATAATGAAATTCTCCCACATTCACAACTAACAGGATTCAAAAAAAAAAAAAAACCCACTCAATTTTTGTGGTTCAGATTAAACTCAAAATTCAACCTCGTCAGCTCATAGGCATTTGTTTTTCTTAGTGTTATAACCAACTCTGAAACTGAGTACAGGCAGCAAAATAGTTACACAGGTTTACTCCAACTTTCTATACTGAAGTTCTTCCTACCTTTTAACCTCCCTAAAATGGGGAGGAGGAAATACAGTCAAGGTCTTCTGCCTGCTCTTCTCAAGCATAATGAATCCTCCCCCATGTTCATTTAGTTCATCCCCACTATAAAAATGACTTTTTCAATCAAAGCATTGTACTCCTTCCAAAGACATTAAGCCAAATGACAGAACATGAGTTGAAATGACAAGGACAAGCTAGCTCAGAGCAAGGCAAGGGGAGTTTCTGAAGTGAGTGATTGAAAACAAATACATACCAGGACTTTGCCCAAGGACTCAGCAAATTGTTCCTACAGAGAAACTTATTTTGGATCAGGACAGAAGACAGATTATGTAGTGAACAAGAAAACTCTCTGCTATTTGGTTTGCTGTTTTGTTTTCATTTCTTACCTGCCATGAAAAGTTCTGCTCATTATTTATGTGGTTTAAACCTAAGAATCAGAATTAAAAGGCTAAGACCAATCTGTAACAAAAGAATGAAACTGGGCATTTCCGAATGGAAGTCATGGGGAATGGGTGGGTTGATAAACAGGAAATCAAAAACACCTTCAGGAAAAACATGTCTGATGCCTGCACTCAGCCTGAATTAGGAACTTGAAGATCCTATGCAAAAAATTAGAACTCTTGGAATCAGGTGTCTAATTTAGACATTAGTAAATGGGTGACTGCTTCACTTTTGGCAAGCAGCAAGGCTTCCTAGTTTTAAGAATACAACCACAAGTCTACATTATGTGCCATGAAAACTAGAAACCTATGTTACCTTAATTTACTGTGGCTGACCCAAACCCAGAGGAATCAAACCCACATCTGTCACATCCCAGGCGAGGGCTATTTAGTAGACCTGGGGTTATGTTTCTCTGAACTCTTCCTACTGTCTTTCAGCTATACACAAGCAAAGACAAAGTTCCTAGAATAAGAGAGGCAATAACCAAAAAGAAACCTGACACTGTGACTTTGTGGTTAGGGCTTTACACAGGGACCAACAGCAATCTGTATTTGCGGTGTAATAGTGTACAAACAAAATAATGGAAAGCATCTCTATTCCAAACTAAGCAATTTGGAACTCTCCCTTTAAAACTGTTTAATACAAGATTTAACTGCTTTGCAGAGGTGGTACAAGGTTTATGAACCACTCTGTCTAGGGTCTCTATACTCTATCAATCATTGTATATTTGAAAGGGATCTTGCACATTGTATACCCTGAAGGAAGAAATTAGCAACAGAGGCCTAAGCAGATTTCTGGTATGATAAACCACAACTTTTCTGAGAGCCATTAGAGGTTATTGTGCCAGCTGTCTCTTGAGGAATTCTTTTTACATACCTAACCTGATAATGAGAACATTTATATACTAACAAAACTCAGCCCATGCATTGAAACTCCAAGGAACCATTTGTCTCCTTAGAAACAAGTGCATTACATTTAGAGAGATAAAATGAACTTGCCTTCATTCAGGATAAATGATTTAAACACTGGATGTGGCCTTTTTTTTCTATTTAAATATATATGTTCACAATACTTCAAGGGATAGTTGTAGTACTGGGGTTTTTTTTTAGTTTTAAAAATCACACTATGTGGCACACACATCGAAGCAAGCATTGCTGTAGCTGATTCAGCTTTATCTTGTACAGCTCCCCACAGCTACACATTCAGGCTTTGAGACCAAGATCCATCCCAAAACTCAGCATGCTCTACCTGGCAGATAAAGCAACCCCTTCTAATGAGACAATCTCATACACTGGTTAAAAAGGAGGAAGCAGGATATTCAGCTAACTATCATTTGGAGATGCAGCTTCTCCTCATCAGAAATAGGTTCCCAAAAACTTGTGTTATTATAACATTTTCATAATTAAATTAATTATTTGGACTGGGTTTTGTTGTTGTTGTTGTATTATGCACCAAGATATTTCTAGATAGTTACAAATAAAAACTAAGTAAAAAGTTAAACACTATTTATTTCTATCACCATATTTCCCCCTTTTCCCCAGAATTTAATATTTGAAGAACTTTCTTCTCTGCCTGTATTTGAAACTGAATTGTGAAAACCTTTGTGAAAAAGAATCACATTTTTCTGTACTTTAATTCAGACATTACTACCTCTCACCCAAGAAGTGCAACCAAATCCAATTGACTCACAACTTAGAAACCCTCAATTTCCAATAACAGAACTTTTTGTTTGTTCTCAGTGTGATAAACACGTAAATGTATTGGCTTTCACAAATCATAGGTGTGGTTATGTGGATATAACTATACAAGTTTATAGTAACAAAAACAAAACTCGATAAAGAGGTAAGATGAGCAAAATGGAGTCACATAGTAGAAGAACCTGTAAAGAGAAAAGGAGGGGGGTGGGGGTGGGGGTGTGTGCTTGATATAACAAAAGCTAGTGATTGGAAAATATAAAGTACTTTTTAGCTTAACTTAGGCTGTAGAAAGAGAACAATGTTTATGTTGTTAGTTTGTGGAATTTAGTGGCCCCACCAAACATGAGTTAATTGTTTCACACTGGTCTTCTGAAGTATCTTTAGCTTTACAGGACAATGTTTGTGTTGTAAGTCTGTGGTGAGATAACAAGATTTAGTTACTCCACTAAACATGAATGAGTTATTTCACACCATCCTTCTACTTATCCGTTAGTTTAGAGACAGAGCCTCCCAAACATCTGCTAGCCTGGGATACTCCTTGTCTGTCCATCCTGCTATGAATTTTGCAGGAAGGTCACACTGTTTTAAATCTTTGCTAGTTATCAGAATAAATACAGATCTGGCTGGTTTTAGCAAGCTGTGTAATTACTGGGGCGTCCAACTGTGCCAAAGGTGAAAAGTACACTGTGAGGAAGACTGCTTACTTCATCTTGAAGACCCCTACACACATGAGGAAGATTGCTTACTTCATCCTCAAGACCCCTGCCCACAATCACTGGAGAGCAGTGAACAGATGCCAAGAGGAGGAGACTTATGATAATAAGTTCCTGGACTTAGTTATAATGTTCCCTGCCTATATGCAGGAATTATGAATATGTATGTGACTAATGCAATAGTGAAAGTATATAAACTCGTAAGAAATACTCATCACTTGTGCCACTGGCTATGGTCATGCGCCCAGTGTTGTTTGCTTTTGCTTTATTGACTTTGTCCCTCAATAAAACCTTGTTATCTTATTTAGAGGAGTGAATTCATATTTCATATCAGTCATTCAAGACAAGTGTCAGAATTCCCAACACTTGGTTCACTGAGTGAAAACAGGAAATTTCTGTTTAAAAAAAAAAAGAAATTCTGAAAACATGTACAGTCTTTTACTATGAAATTTCTGGCAAAGAGAATTCTCATAAGTGTCTTCACATTAACCTTTTTTCCTATTGTATTTATTAAATGTGTAAGTTAGAAACAAGTTCTCCTTCTCTTAGTAACGACTTGGTCACTTACGGGTAAAACCAGTTATTACCCTGTCTTTAGCATTATCTTCTTATTATTCCATAAATATTCAAGAATGTTTGTTTCAGAGTTGTCAGTGCATTGGAGGGAGATGATTCCTTTTTTTAACTGGATTACATTCTCCCACATCTTCTATTTTCTCAGTCCTAAATAGATGATAAACTTGATTTTTTGGCATCTCCCTCACATCACTGAACATTGTAGCACATTTCTGTAAATCCAACAAGGGTTATTTTTTTGCTAAAATGTACAAAATACCATTTTGTGATCATGAAACATTTTATTATCAGGTGTCATAAACTCTTTTAACTCTTTCTTCCCTCCCTCTTCCCCCTATAATTTTTCAGATTCTTCCTCTCCTTTGGCTCATTTCCCACAGAAATCAGACTTCTTAAAGTGTATTCCACCGTTTCTCTATTTTACAATATAACTTCACAAAATGTTAGTTGATTTCAACCCAATTTAACATTGGGCTCGAATTCTCAAATGGAAATTAGGCTTCTAGAGGGTTTTTTTTTTTAGAAAAAACTCACAACAGCAACAATAATTAAAAATTCTCACCCTTAGTAACAATTTTTATCTTCTGAGATAATAGCATCCATTGAACAAAAGATACAGATCTATATGAAGTGCAGTACCATCACTGTAGTTGATGCCACCCTGCACAATCAATAAGTACATCGATTAAAATATTGCTAAATGCAGCTACGATGTGTTGCAGGTCACTGAAATCATGAAAGCAGCTTTGCCTGGGGCCAGACATTGCTCATAGCCGCGACTTACATGCTCAACCATCACTTATCCAGTAATGCTTCATTATAACTTGACCATCACATCCGGGGTTGCACTACCTAGAGCTTGACTACTCATCTGAATATCAGTGATCATCAATGGAGACTTTCCAGGAGTCTAGTAATTCCCTCATGACCCTATCCATGTTCATAGTTCACTCACATTCACTGTGGACACCACCTATCCATGTTCACCTTTTTCTGTAGATAATTCAGAGTGCAGGAAGCTGGATCACTCTGGACTCTTTCTGTTCATGTGCAGTGTCTATTTGTCCACTATTACAAGTAGAGTTTTTCTCATCTGTATTTTGTTGTCCTGTCAATATCAAGGTTTGACAGTAAGTAATGGCCATAATCTATATACTGTACTTGCAGTGATGAAGATCTACATGAACTTCACCACATCATAGCTGCTGGCAGCCATCTTCTCCTCCCATCTGTTCTCCCAAGAGGTCTTAGGTGGTGTTTCCATTTCCTGCACAGATTTTAAATGAGAGAAGATGCACTAAACCCATTTTTCTACAACCACACAAAATTTAAAGGTTTATGTTGTCTTAACTCCTTTAATCTTCACCAGTCAATCCCTTTCTTTGGTAACTTCTTTTTATATCCCAGGTTCTCAAGAAATACTTTTGTCCTTCCTCTTATAGAAGGAGAATACAGCTTGTAACCAGGATCCACAAATATTCTCTCATACCCTCTATCATCACACACCACAGCAATTTGTAATGGCTAGTGAAGTATACAGCTTAGTCAACAGTTAAGATGGGTTCAGATCTCCCACTCAGTGGATGCCAAATGATTTCTCTTTCCATCTTTATCATCTTGTAGACATCAAGCTTCTTGGGCAGAGGTGTACACCTGCAGAACTGTCAGCAGTGAGCATTTCCTAACAACCAGCAGTACATGAGCTCTGCTTAGTCCTTACTCATCCATAGAAGAAAGTTTCCCTTCCACAGTTCCTTGTCTGGCAAAACCTAGTTCCACCTGATTCTACTCTGTCTCAGGAGATGACAGCAAATAGAACCTCAAATCAGTTTTTCCATCTTCCCAGCTGACAGTGAACAGCTGGAAATGAAGATCTACAGAGTATGTGCAATCACAGCACAGTGACAGTGTTTTTTTATGTATGTAAACAAGATGATGGATTATGTATGGACAAATAAGCTTCCCTGTAAACAAACTAATCATAGGCTTTACCTGTGGTTATACTGTGATATTCAACGGTACTTAATATGAACAACACATGAATCAAAACGCCAAGTACTGCCCCTTTATTTCATTTCTCCTTCTTGTTTTCTAATCTCCATTGCAGTCAACAGAGATCTGCATGGACATACATCACTTTACACAACTTGAGACTCTGATCCTATCACTGCATTTTGGGACTGCCTCCTTTAAAGGAGACATTTTTTTCCCTGAGCTGCAGAAAAGCAATCAAGATAGGCAATGCATGGGAAAAGGGTGACACTTTGTGGCTATACAAGAGAACTAAGGTCCCTTCATCCTTTTATGTATAACTCTTTTTGTATCTATCTTCTTGATATCATGAAAATGTAAAGGTTAGAAAAGTAGGATGGACCTTGACCATGATTACACATAGCTTTTATTAAAACTATACCAAAGCCTCCAAACCAATATGAGAATGATTTTGAAGACATGCATGTGAAATCTTAGCTAAGCGTGCCATTGTGAAAGTTACCAAGTGTTTTGTTTACAGTCCCATATACATTAAAGAATCATAGAATGGTTTGGGTTGGAAAAGACCTTAAGATCATCTAGTTCCAGCCCTGGTGCCATGGGCAGGGGCACCTAACACTAAACCATGTCACCCAAGGCTCTGTCCAGCCTGGCCTTGAACACTGCCAGGGATGGAGCATTTACTACTTCTCTGGGCAACCGGTGCCAGTGCCTCACCACCCTCACAGTAAAGAACTATATCTAACCTGAACTTTCCCTGTTTAAGTTTTAACCCATTACCCCTTGTCATATCACTACAGTCCCTGATGAAGAGTCCCTCCCCAGCATCCTTATAGGCCCAGATACTGGAAGGCTGCTATGGGGTCTCCATGCAGCCTTCTCTTCTCCAGGCTGAACAGCCCCAACTTTCTCAGCCTGGCTGCATACGGGATATGCTCCACCCCCGATTATCCTCGTGGCCCTCTTATGGACTTGCTCCAGCAGCTCCATGTCCTTTTTATGCTGAGGACATTAAAACTGCACACAGTGCTCCAAGCGGGTTCGCATTAGAGCAGAGTAGAGGAGCAGGATCACCTCCTTTGACCTGCTGGTCATGCTAAATCATATTCAATTTTGTTTTCTAGGATCCTGACTTATATTCAATTCAGGCACATTAGCAAAAGTTAATTTAGGAAATAAGTTTTTCGTGAGGATTTTGTATCTCCCAAAACTAAGCTAACTGCTTTCCTTGCTAGAGAATTTTATTCCCTAAAGACCTTCTTGCGAATTCAGCTACTTTCCAGACCTTTCATTTTATGGAAATAGCATTAATGGAAGTTTCAGTCTTTCTGCAGACACTTTGTCTATAGTCCAAAATTGCTAAAACTCACCAATGCCCAAACCCAGATTTGGCTATGGAAAAAAGGGAGATAAGAAGTCTGATGTTGATGTAAAAAAAAAAAGTACAATGCAATGAAAATAATGAAGGTTAAAGAAAATGATCAATCCTTTACTGATCAAATCAAATTTTATAAGCCACATCATGACTGCATCTGGGTTGCCTATTATTCTACATTTGTAGCAGCTATAAAATGCCAACAGTGTGGAAAGGAAGAGATGAACCTGTCAGCTACTTGTACTCTTAAGCACTCATCTTCTTTACATCAGGTCAATGCACTGCATGCTGTTCCCATGCACCAGGGTGTCTGTAGATATCTTCATTTTGGTAGTACCTACTAGTGAGCTCTATCTCACCATACTTGGTAAGAAGATTTTCATCCTGGAATGATACAAGACACATACACTAGACACTAACTGTTGTGAATAACATTTCAGTGAAAAAATATCTTTCCAGTTTCTTTGGCCACTGTTAGGACCACTTGCTTCTGGTGCAGCTTTACTTCATAGAGACATACTATCATAGAATGGTTTGGGTTGGAAGGGACCTTAGAGATCATCTAGTCCATGTTAGTTTGAAATCACATTTGTCTGAAGTGATAGAAATGCCTCTTAGAAAGAAGCTGGTGTCAGTGGCACTGATAGAGAGCACACAAGCTAAATTTATTTTCTGGTCTGTTCCTTCCAGGAATAATATACTTCACGCTTCTTTGCTTCACAACACCCATGAAATTAGCAGCATAGTAAGTCCATTCTGCAGGGATAAAAACTTGGATGCAGAGTAGTTTTAAATGCATTTACAATTAACACAGTGGAAAGAAGCAGTAACTGGGAGTCCTGCTTCAAAAGCTCTTTGTTAGCAGATTGATTGACTTTAGACTAGAAATAAAAGAGCATTTGCCTAGCTACCAAAAGCCAGACTGGTCATTGTAGCAGGCAGTCAGACAGCACAGTACTAAATCAGGATGCAGGCAGTCACCCCCTTTTAACACATGCACCCATGGAAGCCTTAATATTGCTGGAAAAAAATCCAGGGGAGACTAGTTGCCACTCAATCCAGCTGGCCAGGCACTGGCTTTAGCCTGCTGAACCTACCTACTGGCTCATTTCCCAGTGCTTTCTCTATTTAGCCAACAGAGGAGAGGAGGTTCCAGCAGGGAGTCATTCAGAGATTCCAAGATTATGTCTGATAGTAGTTCAGTGTCTGTGCTGAAGTATAGGAACATTTCATCTAGGTATATGAAGGGCATTAATGGCTCCAGGCTCCGTGTCCTGGTTTTCCCGAATGGATTTAAAAGACCATTTATTTCACCTCCTTGTCCTGAGGCTTGATTAGTCAGTTACACACCTACTTCATTACTGACAGAGGGTTTTCCAATCCTGTTTGTTAAAGACATTCAGTGATGGAGACCTCACAGCTTCCAGATAATCAATCCACAATGCTATGGTGTGATTCAGATCAAAACTTCACCATGTATTTAGGTGTCCATCGTGCAGGCATGTCTTCTAATGAGCAAGGGTCTAAGCTCCCACTACAGTCAGTGGGGAATCAGTCAATTTTCATTTCAGTACATGAAGAAGCTGTTCTGTCTTCAACTGCTTTGGTTTCTGGGCTCCTGTTTGTTCTCTTCACTGTCATCTTGATTAACCTTTAATTACTGCACATTATTAGGTCCGAAACCTGAAGTTCTATTATTCCTTACATACTACTAGTCTTGAAAGAGACAGAATTAATTTTCATCTTTTAGAGTCTTTGATACCCAAAATAAAGTTTTCTATTTTCAGCCTGCAATTTTTTGGGTTCATATTTGAGTTGTTCTCTAACTCCCAGAAGCCCTTTCTGTAGATTTGCTACAGCCATATTCCATCCTATAGTTATGCAATTGACTATCTTTTTCCAACTGTAACATCTCACATTTGTCCCTACTGACTGATTCTCATTTCCCCCCACTCCCTTGTTTTTCTTTAGGAAAGACTGTTTCACTAGTTTGGAAGATGACTTTCAGTTCTATTCACATCAGCTCGTGTATCTGATTTCTCTCTCAGGTTCATATGATCAGCAAACTGAAAAGATGAATTATTTTTTTCCAGTTGTTTACACAGCTGAAGAATGTATTCATCAGATACAAGGTAGATTTATGCAGAACCCCACAAGTGTATTTTTTCTCTTTTGTAATTTTATGTGAATTCATATGGCAGTGATTCCATGTTTTCTTGTTTCTATTCCTTGTTAGAAACTTGACAGCATGAACAAAAACCTTTCTAAATTAAGGTTTGTTTCTTGCTATTTATTGTCTCTATACAAAAAGATAACTCTGTCTTGGAAGAAAATTACATTCGTTTCATATAATGATATAATTTGGTCTTGCTATTGGTTTAGTTCTTCAGTTCTAAAGGTAGAGATAATTACTAAAAACATGAGATTATTTTAACTGGGAATTTATCAGGTCTTTGTAATTACTTTTAATTTTTGCTTTCCTTGTTCAAAGAAGAAATCTCAGAAATCTTCTCCTTTTATCACTAGTATTAGTATTTCCAGACATCTGCTCATCATTGACCTTTTACAGAGAAACTTAAGAACTACATTAACTTGAGTACCAGATCAAGATTTTCCACTATGTTTCTAACTCAAAGAATGATTTCTTGTTAACCTTGATGTCTCTTACAGACTGCACTGCTCTTCGGTGCTTCTATATTTTTGCCTACATTTTCATGTTATTTTCTTTCATTTTATATTTATGTTCATCTTTATTATTCTATTTCTTGGTCTTTTTTCTGAGTTCAAGCTTTAACCAGCTTGCTGTTTCGTTAAAATTCTCTCCTTTATATGCAATGGAATTGTTTGCTTTTGTCCCTGTTTTACCTTTTTTTTCAAAGAAATGTCAAGCCTCCTTCAGTCCTTCTCACTCCAGTTCACCTTTCCTGGAATTTAACCTAGAAGTTACTTAACACTACTCATGACAAACAATCTTGGTGCACAATGTTCTCTCTTACCCTCTTCCTTTATTTTCTGAATGATCCTCAGTCATTTTCTATTGAAAGTACAGTCATATGCAATTACCTCGAAGCTCTGCTACAGCAATTAAATGTATTCCTGATTATATTAAAGCTTTAAAATCTTTGTGTTTATCTTCATTTCTCATGTCAGTACACAAATAGCTAGGATGCTCAGCACACCAATTATTTTATTCATGTTCCTAATATTATAACCTTCCTGTGATTAGGTCTACCCTCATCTCCATATGGTAAACTGCTCTCTAAGCAAAGTGTTGATGGAAAGTGAACATGCAGAGGTAGACGATGTAAGTCTCCATCTGATAACACCATTCCTGCACTCTTGTGCAGTGTGTCATTATGTGACTCATATCTTTTGGTGAGGAAGCCACACCATCTCTCAGCTTTTTCACCCAGCATCTTGCAGTGTTTCTGTTCCATAAAGTACTATTTCCTCAGAGTTACTCATGTTCATGATTTTGGTAACTCCAAGAAGACATTAAGCCTAAACAACCTTGTGGGCTAAGCTTAGACCAATGGTATTTACTAGGTTAAAAAGCCCAATATGCACTGACAGATTAACAACCACTGTAAAGAAGTAACAGATTCTTAGCTGCCATGTTGAGCAACATAAATTATGCTTGCAATAGCAGACTGCTTGCTTTTTCCCAAAGTTTCATTAAATATCTACTGATAGGATTTAACTATTGTTAGCCTTAGGCTATGTTTCCATGGCAGCCTCATTGCTGGTCATTGCATTTCCCCTGCCAGCTGTACATTTCAACCTCCTTCCTTACAAGACTTTCTGTAAGGTCTTACAGTTTCAAAATCCAGAAGAAATAAATAAAAATAATGCCTTCTTTTGAGATTTATGTGCTGACATAAAGGTTCAACAAGAAACAGAGAGAAGGAAATGAATGGGAGGATGAGCCTGGAGCATGATCCATAGAAGAGGGCAAGGACTATGGCAGCCAGGAGCTGCATCTGCCACAGAAATATAGGTTCAGAAATACAGGTTCAGTTGCTGACATTTACAAATCTTGGCCATTACAGATGTCAGCAGATGCTGCCTGACCTCCAGCTGCTGCTCCAGGAGATTATATATCCCCCATAGGTCCTGCTGTTGAGCCAGAGTGAATGTCTCAAGATACCTCAGGGTATCTCACGTAGCACTAGATGCCCAGCCATCAGCAGCTGAGTTACAATCTAGTGTGCAGAGTACCCTTGTCACTTCCTAAATTACTTGCTGTCCAAGCTATTGCTGATATTCCCAACTTCCAAATTCCTTTCCTCCACAAGATCCATGCATTATAACAGTGTGTGATCCAACTGACCACATATTTAATTTAAAAGAGCTTATAACACAGACAGCAGAATGCTACATTCTCAGCTGCATATACTCAACACTGATCACCTTGTGTGGAGATCTTCATGCAACCAACACTAAACAGTAATTTTCTACTGGTATTTTTAAAACAAAAGCATCTAATTTCCCTCCTTTCAGGTATCTTACAATGAGCATTGTGACTATACTCAGGAAATCTTATTTTATATTACAGGTGGATATAGCACAATGTAATTAGTGTCTAAGCAGCAGCAATTATAAAGCTGAGGCCCATGATCATGTGAGTGCACCTGAAAGAGTGTCTCAGAAAAAAAAAAAAAGCCAAAACACAAAACAAGAAAAAAAGAATCATTAGTTTCTAAATGGAACACACTAAGTGAAAATCACCAGAAGACTTAAATACAGAGCAATGACATATATTGGCCCTAAGAAATTTAGATCAGCTTCATTACTATTGGAAAGAAATAAAGACAATTTTCATGGATTTAGTCACAGCACCCAAATCTTTATTAAATGCACAAAAAAATTCATCACTTGTTTTTCACACTTTCTAGGAGCTTGCACTGTGATGTTATATTTTGACTTCTTATGAATAGTCTTTGCTAATCTATTTTATTTCCTAAATATCTCTCTCCCTTTAATGCAAAAGTATTTTAAGAGCAAAATATGTGCAAATTTTTCCCAAGTTATTACCTTCCTCTACATGTCTGATTTGTTGTAACTCTGTGGCCTGCTACTTTATTTCAACCATCGAGCTATATATAGTCTGATTGTGTATTACTGCATATTTCTGCTATAGTCCTTCACACTCTGCCTGTCCTACACCCCTATGACACTTTGTGGCACCTTTAATCCTTTGTCTGCTCATCTTGTGAGATCTCAGCCTTGATAGCAGGTCATTCCCTAGACAACAGACCTCTAAGGAGGGCTCATATGTCAGAAGAAACCATTGCTGCTGGTTGTCAGTAACCTTGTACTTTTCTCCATCATTCAGAAACAGGCTGATTTCTGTGTGGCACCAAAACTCTTCCATCTCCTTAGCTGTGCAGTTGAATATATGAGCTTAGAATCAGATCACACAATTTAGACCTGTTAAATCTCATGCATTAAACAGCACATACATACCACTGACTTCATCTTCACAATACTTTCTGTAGCTCACACACCAACAGACTGTGACAATGTGGCCTCTTTCCTGTCCCATATGCCCGTATCTTTGCAGCTGAGTTAGTACAGCCAGAAAAAGACATTGGTCCTGAAACACAGCTGGGAAGAATAGGTGCCATCACATGAGGCCCTAGACGTGTGGATTAAGTATTTTAAATATTTATACTAGATTTTTTTCTTATGCAACTTTTCTGCTTAATTTTTACTGTGTCAACAATGAATCTTATTTGGCCACGGGCCTTATGTGACCTGAAACAGAGGTGCAATTCAGATTGAGCATCACTCAGCAAAGTAGCAGAGGAATAGGTCAGTAATGAAACTGTGCTTTGTATGCTGTAACATCAGCAATTAACTCAGGATTGATCTATATATATAAGCTAAGTAAGGCCAGGGCAAACTCCCTGGTCTACATTTGAGCTGTGAACTAACAGTTTCCCCATCAATGACTGGGCACAGCAGTGAAATACTGCAGGCCAGGAATCCTAACTAGGGCATGAATGACATCAACCAATCTTCAGAAAGAAACTTCAGTCAAGAGCATTTGGCAGGGTGGACATAAGGCATGCCTGACATTTGTGCACAGAACAAAGAACAGGTCCTAGCCCCTTTTCTCTATGACAAAAGCAAAGGCAAAAATTAATGTCTATTTCCTGAAAACAGAGTGGAACAGTAAGGTTATACCATGCAGAATTTGAGACCAAGAGAGAAAATACAGCTTTAAATGTTGGAATAATAGAAGAAAATGAAGTTGACATTGTCAATACAGCAGGACTGAAGAGAAGAACTGCGAAAAAAGACAGCTCATTGAGAAACAAAGGCTTATGTTTTCCAGGATATTAAAATTGACTGTATCTGAACTAGATAAAAAGTGGTGAGCTGTAGAAGGAAGAGACATCTGACTGTCTGCAAATGTTAAATTGATACCCAGATGCCAAACAAGAACTGAAATAAAAAATCCACTGGAACGAACCAGAGCAGAAGATCTAGAGACAAAAGGGGAAACAAACAAACAAACAAATGAAATTGCTGCACTGTTGAAATTCAGCTGATACATTAGATACATGGGAAGATACATAGGTTACCTAAACCCAGAGATTTTATGTCTGAAAAGCAAAAAATAATAGGCTTTACAGTAACAGATAAAAGCAGATTACATTTCTTTTTCCAGAAGCAATAGTGAAAGCAACACTATTAGAAGAGACAAGACTTGAAAGCTGTAAGGCACAATACGGTAGTGTCCCCATGGGTCTAACATCATTGTGGCTGATCCAGGAAGACAGAAGGATTCACATGGGAAAGTGTAAGAGAAAATACCTTTGCAGACATTTCCCATTTCTTAATTAAGTGGAAGGTAAGTGGTGTTGCTTGAGGAAGCATTTCTGCAAGTTCTGGAGAAAAAAAGAATAGGTATTGTTTTATGAACACTGATGTACAATTAAAAACAGAAGGAAATTTAAAAGAAAAAGTCGTGGAGATACCAGTCTGTGGACCAGTGTTGAAGTCAGTATGTTCCCTAGGTCAGACATCGATCTTGGAAAGAGAGGGATGTAAAGCAGTGCTCTTAATATGCCAAATACGGACACCTAGCTTCTATTATCGCCCATATGGCAAGTCATCCAATAATCCTAAATACTAGGAAGAAGGAAAAAAAGGGCTCTTAAAATTGATTTTACACTAGTATACTGGTAACACTGAGACAGTTATTTCTATGTGAGAACTGTTATATGGCTCTTGATACACACATTTGGTAGGATATGTTCTGTAACTAGAAGGTTATGAACTAATAACTTTACAACTTATTTATCAGGCTCCAGATGATTTTGTCAACTCATCTTTTCTCATATTTCTTGGGGTATTACATACATGTGAGAGGAAGATTTACTGATAGCAATGAAAGTGTCAAGTACCTGTGACAATCAATATTCACACAGCTTATACCGAGTAAGTGGGAGGTACTCTTGAGAAATAGTTTCGTATGGATATTATGTTGAAGTATTTTGACTACAGCGAATCAAAGTTTTCTGAAGTGAAGCTGTTAATTTAAACCATTCTTGATTAGCCTTATTCACTATGATCTAGCAGACGGTTCAGAAGTAACTAGTCCATCTTTAAATTCAGGTAACAACAGTTGTCTTAGCTTTTGCAGTTTCATCTTAACATTATTTAACATTGCTTTTCCTGCTAGTGTTTCTCCTGAAAAAGATGATGCATTTTGGTAGTAATTACAATTTTGTCTCTGGTTTAAGCTCTTTGGTTAGATGCATATAGCATTTCAAGAAGAGACTAATAGCATCTTTACATCCCTGGTGACTGATGCCTGCTTTCTGTACAGTGGGCACACAGTCAGGTCTGGCCTTTTTTTGAGGCTCAGGTTCATTCCTGCCTTGTCCTTGTCTTTGTAGAAGCCATGTTACAGTTTGGACAACTTTCTTTCCCACTAATCACCCTATCTTAGCTGTCTACATGACAAATAAATAGAATCATTGGATGGTTTGGGTTTGAAAGGACCTCAAGATCATTCAGTTCCAAACCCCAAGCCATAGGTAGGGACACCTTCCACTAGACCAGGTTGCTCAAAACCCCAACCAACCTGGCCTTGAACACTGCCACAGATGAAGTATTCACACCTTCCTTGGGCAGCCTGCTCCAGTGTCTCATCACCCTCACAGTAAAGAACTTCTTCCTTATATCTAACCTAAGTTTAGTCTAAACCCATCGCTACTTGTCCTATCACTACAGTCCCTGATGAAGAGTCCTTCCCCAGCATCCTTGTAGGCCCCCTTCAGATACTGGAATTCTGCTCTGAGGTTTCCATGCAGCCTTCTCCAGTATGTTCCTTATGTGATGTAAAACTGGCTTCAAATGCATACAATCCTAAGCTAACACAATACAAAGATATTTCTTCTCCAGAGTTCAGCCATGTGCCATCCAGCTTGCTTCTTCTCTGATTCCTTTTAAAATATTCAGCACAGAGTGTATTTTATCAGCTAGATGATATGACAGGAGAGTGTTAGAAAATGCCTGGACACTCACAAAATTGCTCTAAATGAGCCTTCTCTGACTACTCTTTGTCCACACATATACCAATATTACCAGATGACAAATCAACAAAGAAGTAATTATTATCATTGCTGATGTCACACAATATTTAGTAAACCAGCCTCAACACAAATCCTATGCTTCTGGGTAATGAAGGTGAAGAATAAGCTATATAAAAAAAAATTAAAAATAAAACAAAAAAAAGAAAACCCACCAAAATAACTGATTGGCAGAAAATCAAGCACTGAATGGTTGTACAGAAGACAGTTGAAATGCTATGTGAAAAATCCAGTCATCAGAAAGCACTGGAGCAACTGGACTAGGAATGTGGCCAGTACTATGCACATGACCCTCAATGCAGAGGCTTCTTCCTAGAAATTACAGAGTAAGTTATGTCCAACAGGAAAATAATAACAGAAAGCCAATGTTTTGAAAAATGAGGGCTGTTTCTTAGAAGAAAATGTCAACAGGAACTCTCTGGTTTTCATTCAGTCAAGGGCTTTTAATAGAAAATTGTTGTTCTTTACTAGATGAGAATGTAAGTTCTAATAGAAATGTCTTCATAGGAATATCTAAGGAATGATAATGGCTTTATCTCCATTTGAAAACAAACAGGAACAGAGATTTTTCCTGATCCCTTGAGTTTCTCTTTAGAAATATCATTTAGAAAAGGAAGAATCTTTCACTTGCTTGCTATAGGGTGAAATCTTATTTCCCATTGTTATAGCCTTTCCATATGAATTTACTAATCATTTCAACACACTCACAGACACACAAAAGCAGCTTCATGAACTATACACAAATGACTATGTTTCAAAGAGTTATAAAAATTATCCTGTAAATAAGTAAGTCTCAAAGTCTCTCTGGCAAGGGAAAATTAACCTCTAGGGAATAACCACTTTGGAAGGAAACTTCTGTGTCAAGTAAAAGAACAGAGAAGTAGCTGTCTCTTCAGTCCAAACCTTGTGAATTTCCAAGTTGGTTTTTAAAACCTCAAGCACAGCACCAACAGTGCAGTGGTGAACCAGACCATCCAGTCACTTCCACCTACTTAGACCCCATTTATTCCTTCATAAAAGCAGAGAATTACAACATTCTCAACTTTGGAGGCTAGTGGATATTGACTCTGGTGAAGTAGCTGACCCATTTATATTGTATTAAGTGTCTCATAAGAATATCAGGGTTAGTCCTATCAGAATTTGCTTGAAGGGAAGGATATCTCTCTCTAATAGTATTTCTTTTTTGTATTGTTTGGTACTTATTTGCAGAGAAAATTAATTTTTAATAAACCTTGGTTAAAGGTACCTTCTGTATTGTGTCTTTTTCTACTCACCTAGAATCACAGAAACATAGAATGGTTAGGGTTGGAAAGGACATTAAGATCATCTAGTTCCAACCCTCCTGCCATGGGCAGGGATGCCTCACACCAGACCATGCTGCCCATGGTTTAAACATTGACAACTCTTCTGATTTCCTCGACTAGACTCTAGATGCCACAAAACGTGTGCTTTGTCTTCTAGATTGCACCAGTATCTTCATGACATGTAATGAACAACACTCCTTAACCTGTTCAGTAGCAAAGCTGTTTCCATGCCACCTTACTCTTGGCATCTGTTAAAGGATCCTGTTCTCAGAAGCATACATGAGAAAAGAAAAATAGATTTAGACTGGATATAAGGAAAACACTTTTCATCACAAGGAAAATCAAATAGCAGAAAAGTTTGCCCAGACATGTTGTTCTGTTGCCCACCCTTGGAGATATTCAAGATCACAGTGAATAAAGCTCTGCAACAGCAGACCATGCTTCAAGCAGGAGATGGACTGGATATTTTAGTGAGGTTTCTTCCCAGCTGTATTTTACTGTGATCCAACAAATGAAGGTTACTAAAACCAACAGACTAACTTCAGAATTCTTTTTATTGATGCTGCATATGTTCCGTGAGGATAAAACAATCCCTTCATCTAAATTTATTGATTATTTTGAGGTCAGCTCAGTGGTAAATCTCTGCATTTTTTCTGCTGGGGGCTGATACACATGATAATTTTCTAGTACCTGTGTCACATTGCCCATCTCATGATAAAAGTCATACTGGAAAAATTTAGGATGAAGCAAGACATCATAACAGCCAGTGATGAAAGACATGAAGCATTATTGAAGTACTGACTGGAACAAAGAGGTCCAAGATGAATTCTTATCTCTACCATACCCCTCAAGCATGATGCCAATACAGAAGCTTTTAAACGTGTCTACATTTCCTATGGCCACCTGTAAAGCAGAAACAAAAATATCCTTTCAGTTTTACAGAGACTTTTCATACAGATTATCTATCCCTACTTATTTGTACAGTATGTAGCACATCAAAGTCTGACCCGGTCCTGTCTGAGCACTGCAATACCCACCAGGGGTAGAAAGAAGTGTCTGGCTCATGTTAATACAAAACTCCTGAAGTATTAATGTGACCCATTGGTCTTTTTCTTTTTATATTACTACATTTCTGACAGAGAAGAGTTTAAAAATATCAAAATAGCAGTATTGGATTGATAGCTGTTGGTGGTGTTTAGATGCTACAGTTGTGAGTGCTACAGAAAAAAGACAGAAGGGTAAATAGACAGGCAGAGGATAAGATGGCCTCAGTCTATTCCTATCATCTAAGAACAACCAGAATTACTACTGATCTCAAAATACTCTTTAAAACTCAACAGACCCTTTTTTTCTTCTATTTGATCTCACAGCATAAAAATATATTAATCCTAGATTAGATAACACTATCATTAGTGGTGATATACCAGAATTGTACAAAAAAAAATCTGTATTTCAGCATTTTCTATTACTATCTCTCTGTAGTTTTCCACAGTGAATAGAAGAATAACACTTTTCCCTTCTGAGGCTTGAAACTGGGAAAAGGGTCATAGTTTTGTGACCTGGAGGTGACATTAATTATTATTGGAATCAGAGAAGTGCACTGATGGGAAAAGGGATGCTGTAATGTAATTCCAAGATCAGCACCTTTCTTAGATCTTTTTAGACACCCTCAACAGCTTTTTTTTTCCTGGCTCTGAATCTCTCACTGCATCCTTTTAGCACTTCACTTTGTATCATCCATCAGAACACAGATCAGACCATTTTGCTTCTCCCTTATTTCCCTCTGGATGACCCTGCTTTTCTCTATCTCTATGGAGTATGACTCCTAGGAATTCCTACTGGGTTTTCCCTGTGAAAAAATTTATCTTTAGCAGGCATTTGGACACACATGGGCACCCCTCACTTAAACATTACTCTTCCTTTTATGAAGTCCACAATGGACAAGCACCTATTTGTATCCTCCTTAAAAGAAGGATCTAAAAATCCTACTTCTTTAGAAAGATCTAAAGGTTGCTCAGAGAAGTCGTCAGTGCCTCACCATTGCAAATATTCAAGATCAGGTTGGATGTGCCTTTGGGCAACCTGATCTATGAAAGATGTACCTTCCTATGGCAAGAAGTTGGAATAAATGATCTTCACCCACCAATGATCTTTCGTTGTTAAAATCATCTTTGCTTCCAACCAAAACCATTGTAAAACTCTATTATTTTCTGCATTTACAACTTCAACCACAAAATACTTCCCTGTTTACTGAGTTATGTTGATCAGTTGCCTATAACCACACTAAAATGGCACTGAGCAGGACACTAAGACATTTCTTGTTTGTGGGTTTCCTGCCGTGTTTAATGAACAACATTAAACCTTCAAGGTATTCCACTTATCCAACAGGGAAGCATAAATTGAACAGGTAAACACCACATCTAATTGAGGACCTGAATACCAGCACTGCTTATTTGAAGCCCTCTAGCACAGTTTTCAGTCAGTGCATAGATTATTAGAGTGCTCTTCACTGCTGCATCAGTTAGGGAAATCCAAAATTTTTCACATAAAGAAGTCTGTAGCTTTCTCTCTACGTATGTGTCCTTGGAGTAACAACTAGTGCTGATCCATCACCTGTTTGGAAACAGAACTCTTCAGAGTCCAGTTTAATGAGCTGCAAATGCAATACCCCACTAAAATCAAATACATTATTTTTTGCACTTGGAAGTAATCTAATATCTTGCTTCTCTGACCTATATTCCATGTGTGTTGTTTAGTTCATCCTGTAGCAGAGCCAAAGCCTGCAGTTAGTACTTCATTAATATGCTTCTGTTAGACTCTCATTTGCACTTCAGTTAAAATCTCCAGATGCTGGAGATAAGTAGATCCATGAAACCAATTGCAGTGCATATTCCAACCTGCAAAACAGTGGCACACTTCTCTAAATAGGATAATATCCAGTTAAAAGCCGTCATCCCTCAGCACTTGAAAAGTAAGTTGCACTGTTTTAAAGTAGTACTGTGGATAATGACAGATGGGAATGGGGAAGGAGAGGGAGAAGAGAAGTAAAGAGGGCAGGACTTTAGTCAGAAGAGTGTGTATATTAACATGTTTTTACTAGGAACAAAATAACATCCTAAACCTAAGCTCCAATTAAGTAATTTCCATTAAGATTGTAGTTATTCAGCAAAACAGAACTAACCCCTTCGAGTTATGCAACCAAACATTTTTTTGCCTTTTTTTCTTTTTTTTTTTTTTAACATAGCTTCATCCATTTTTCAATGAGAGAGGGTTTAATGAGTCTGGGACCATTGGTGTGCCTAAGGGAATAACTGTTTCATTAATATGGCTGATTTTTGTTGTCATTACTGGAAAAGTATCCAACAATTTCAGGAATGGACCAAGGATTCGTTTTTCTATGTATTCCACAAGCACAGTAAAAAAGGAGTTCTTTCCCAGATCTCACAGAGTAAAACCCAATATATACAGTCAAAGGTGTGGAGATACAGATTCTTACACAGAAACATGGCAGTGATTACAACATACTAAATGTCCATCTCCTCTCTTTGAGCTTCATGACAAAATAGTCATTACAAAATAACAATCTCATACTATGCACTTAGCTATTTCCCAGGTAACAAGTTTCATTTCAATTTAAGGCACTGCAGAAATACCTTGAGGAATTACACTTCATCCACATTATGATTTTGATTAAGACCAATATTAAGTTTTTGAAAGGAATCCCCAGTTCCTATTCAGTTCACAGTAGCTGGAGTTCTTGGAGAGAATAAAACTAGAAGCTCAGCTCCAGGTTTGAACATAATGCACCTAATGGATTAATATATATATACCTAATATATAATAATGGATTAATAACAGACATAATAGTGGATTAATAAGAGGCAAGTTTCCATTGTTTAATCAGAAACTCTCACAGATGTTCCTCATATGCAGGAATGTTCAGCCTTTATAAGAATCACGAAATCATTTAGGTTGGAAAGGAAACCAACCTCCTCTAGTCCAACCTCCTGCTCAAAATAGAGAAATTCAACACTGCATTCAGAGCATGTTGTTCAGGGCTTTATCCATGGCTCCATTTTCTTGATCATCTCCTTGTATTCAAAGGCTGCAACTAAGTCCCTTCTGGAGCTGACACTTTCCAGGCTGAAAGACCATTCCTGTCAGCCTCTGCTCATAGGACAACTGATTTAGTCCCCAGTCACCTCAGTGGCCTTCTGAGGAACTTGCTCTTCTGCTTTCCTGTCCTGATTGGACCCTGGCTCACAAACTTCATGCCAAATTTGAACCAGAAAGTTCTGCTAATATACCCAGCACAAGCCCATTTCTATCCTACAGCTTCTTTCTCCTCCTTTCACCTTCCCACTGTATGTAGTAGTGTTTCCAGCTCAACTCTCACAAAGGAAACAAAGAAGACTCAAGACAGTTGCCTAAATGCAGTCATAGCACCATTCTGAATGCCACAGGGCCTTTTTGCTTCATCTCCAGCTGTTCTTCCAGAAGCGTGCTGGTGACCTGTAGGCCCTTTGTCATATCACTGAGACAACATGGATGTCAGAGATATCCTAAAGTGTCTTAGGCAGAAACAGATGCCTTTATTTAGACAACTAAACCAAGGCTCCAGAGATCCAAACAGTCTTTAAACTTTCTTCCTTTTGTCCTATGAGACCACTGAACTGATGGATGCTATTGATATCAACAGAGCAAAATCTCCCGAGATGGGATTAAGTAAAGCTGGCCTTTTCCCAGTGAGTTATAGCTCTTGTTTTCTCACAGCTTGCTAGACCATCTGCGAGTAGGTATGATCATTTCATAAGAAACTTTTGCAAGTAGAAACTCCTGTCATTTTAAAGTCTCTTTCTAAAGTCAGTGCTTTTTGTTTCTTTATCATTAACTCTTTCAAGGAACAGAAGGATGACTTTTCAAATCAAAGGACAGTCTGCAAGTCTGTGTATCTGGATATTAGGTGTTTGTTAGGCAAAAGTTAGTAAGAAAGATGCTGAGCCTTGAAACTGTGAGATGGAGTGATAGGCCCAGTACCTTTAAATTAAGCTACAAGAAATGTTTGCGCCTGTTTGGTGCAAAGAAAAACAAGCTGGAAAGCTAGTGTGATAATTTGTGGTGCAAAAGGGAGAAAGTAGCCGTCAGAGGCAATCATCTGACAAGGGATATAGAGCTGATCAGACATCAGACAAGCCCTGCAAACCACACCATCAAGACTGCACTCTGCCCTTCATTGCAAGATCCAGCAGATCATTTTGGATATGCTGTTTGAAAGCAGGAGACAAGAGTACTA
Source organism: Melopsittacus undulatus (assembly GCF_012275295.1). Lineage (NCBI taxonomy): Eukaryota > Metazoa > Chordata > Aves > Psittaciformes > Psittaculidae > Melopsittacus > Melopsittacus undulatus. The sequence goes on along the minus strand of NC_047527.1, from coordinate 6,530,754 downwards.
AGCAGCAGCTTGAGTCAGAGTTTCAAGAGCAGATGAAGGAGAGGGACATGTGATAGGAAAGATTCTTTACATATATATAAAAAGTCAAGAGGTATCAGAAAAATATCAGGATTTCTGGTAGCTTCTCCAAAGCTATTCTTTGATCTGCGCAAGGTTGATCCCTCTCTTAACTCTTTTAGCAGTCTTACTCCATTAGGTTATTTCAGCAAGGCAGCTATCTGGCATTTCTTCCCAGGAAAGTTATTTTTGTATTCACTCCAGGCTGTCAGGTGACTGAGCAAAATACTTATGAGTATTGATTACTGCTTCTTAACCCTATGGTTTGTTTTTCCCTCTGTCATTCATGCTTACAATAGACACTCTATTTTTTAATCCATATACATGTCCCATATACTTTTATTGTCTCTACAAGCTACATTTACTAAATAGATGGGGTATCATAGAGGCAGACAACAATGTATTTAATATTTTTTTGCTTTTTGTTGACATCTATGCATAATTTGCAATGATACAGACTTTGAAAGGAAATTAAAAATGTGGGGGAAAAGCAAATTTCTAGGTTTAGTCAAGCAACAACTTCAAAAATTCACTTTCTAGTGTAGTTTTACATGAAAAAAAGTCATAGCCCCTTTGAGGCTTCATTAATTCCCTAATAACATCAGCTAAACTCTAGTTCAAGGTTCTTTTTCAAGCTTGTCCTCTTTCAGACCTCTTTTCTCTGAAAACTGTTCTCAAACACTGTTTTCTATCCCAAAGGCAGAATTATGCTTTGGGCTGGGTTCAGAACACCAAAGCTCCTGCAGAGGGTTATCAGTACTTGACCTGTGGTTCCTATTCGTTTGCCTGGTAACACAAATCTGGTAGCTGCAGCAAGTTACAGCCTAGAAATCAAGCCTGGTGGCTGGTAACACAAATAGAAGAGTAAACTCAGGGCTGTAGGAAACTTAATGCCCAAATTTCAGTGTGACAATGACATGATAACCTACTTCACACTGGGATAAAAAATTAATAGTACTGAAGTCTCCTAGCACAGCCTGATTGTGTAGCAGAATAAGGCCATATATATAGATGTGTATATGTATATGTGTATATATATGTGTACGCATGTATATGCATATGATATTGATCTAAAAATAATAGAAGAACAGCCTCCTCACTTTCTATAAGCCAATTTGTCTTAGACGTGAAATCACTGCTGAGAATGTGTCTTGAAACTGGACATACAAACTACGCTTGTTCTCTTGGGAAGGGAATTAAAACCTCTGTGGTTAGGATACTGTGAGACAGCTCTGATCTCTAAAGTTAAGACAGGACCTCTGGGTGTCTGGAGTTGCTCATTAAAACTAGATAGCTTTTTAAAATTCTGATTCTTAAAATAAACTCCCTTTAACTCCCTGATGCCAATAGATATCTCCCTTGTGTAAGTCCACTAGCAGCTCAAAACCAGTAGCTATGTAAGCCTGAAAATGACTGTCTGCTGGTGAGACCCCCAGAAACTTGAGCTTGGTACGCCACTTCCACTACTTGATTTCTTGTGGAAAATAGCAGCTCCTGCATGATGTTAACCTTAATGTCTGCCTTTTAACACTTGAATTTTCACGACCTTCATAATCAGCACTTGAGTCCTGAAGGGGCTGTAAGGACTTAAAAATCAAGGATTGAGGAGAGTTGCAATTGTGCAGTGTGTGCGGTAGCCTCCTGTTTATCCTGCCTCATCACTGCATGCTGGAGCATTAAGCTGCTGCCGCTCTCTCCAGATTGATGGCACAGGCACGTGACACTTCTTCAGAGTCCACTTGTGTTAATCAAGATAAATATTCTTCTGCAAGATGCAGCTGGTGCTCAAGGAGGCCTGGAAGAGACATCATCTGACTTGAGGATGCTGATTTTGCTTCATGTTACAAGGAACTGGGGGTAAAGCTTTTAGTTCTGTACCAATGTCTTTAAGCAGCAGCAATCTGGAGCTCCTGCTCTCAGCAAACTTGTTTTATAACCTCTGTGCTCATGTAGCAGCATATGTGACTGCAGCTTTGTGGGTTAAACTCACTGTGCACTCTGAGCTTTTTGCATGTAGGAGCAAGTGCAAATGGAGAGTTGTGCTTAGGGAAAGTTTAATCAAATGCAATTGCTCCCTTCATTAAAAAATAATAAGTTATGCATGACCTGAACCTTGGTCAAGTTTAACAAATTATCAGTGGAAGTGTCCTCTTAGTGCTTGCTCTTACTTCTTGAAGTGGCAGTATTTCAGCTCATGGCAAATAACTAAAGCAGTTTCCAAGTTGTCTACCTGATGCCTGCGTGCCTATTTCTTCTTCTAACCACTATAAAGCCTTTAAGATGCAACTATCACTGTGCGTTCTTTCATGAATCACCTTTCAACTGTTTTGAAAATCTATGTCATGAGGATTACCATCATTTGAAATTCCTAAGTAGCTAGGAGAAAAAGCCTGGCCAGAATAGCAGGAGAAGGAAGCAGACCTTTTGTTCTCTGATGTAACTGGGCATATAAAGCACAAGAAGGGTAAAAAAATATTCCCAAATATCATGAAACATAGAATCACAGAACAGTTTGGGTTGGAAAGGACCTTAAGATCATCCAGTTCCAAACCCCTGACATGGGTAAGGGCAGCTCACACTAGACCCTGTCACCCAAGGCTCTGTCCAATGTGGCATATAACATATTCTTTTACATCTTGAAACTTCACCTAACTTCCCATTTTTTTACCCTCCCCTCTTGCAAAGAAGACCCCACATCCCCAAAACCACACAAAAGTCAGTACTTTGGATATGCAGCTGCTGAAGGTGATTGAAACAAGTATTTTCCTCCAGTGTTAAAGTCTGTGTGAACAGTGACTTTATCAAAGGTTAACTATCTTCTCATATGAGAAATAAGCTGTGAAATGGTCCATAGAGTAAGTAAAAACCCACCTGATGCTTTCCATGACTCTAACTGAGAAGTTGTTTTCCCATTTGATGGTTTTAAATTATGTAAAGTTGCCATTTACTGTTTACTAGTACATGAGAAAAGGAAATTCAGCAGATGGTGTCGCACCAAGCAGGACCATCTTAGCTGAAACTACTTGAGCAAAGTTTGCATTTGGCAGACACAGCTGCATTTTGGGGCACTGATGTTTTATTTGTTGTTACTGTTCTCTTAAAGTTTCTTTGTAGACTGAATTGCTATTTTAGGATTCACACGGCTTCCACAGTCATCTACCAATGCTGATGCAGAGCCATTTTTCTTCTTTGGAGCCTGTCTGTAGTCCATTCTAAAAATAGAGAGATATAAGTGATCAAGAGATTTATTTTAAAGGGAGGATTTATTTCACCATTATTCCAGAACGTTTAATTTTATATGCTCCAGCTTTGAATACAGGAATCAGTCAGATAATGCCTTAAACTAACTGAAAAGAAATTCCATGGCATTTGACATGATGATAAGCAGTCATTACGTCAAATGAGGAGAAGCGGTTCAGGGATGCTAGCATGTTCTGCTCAGGGACTGGGATTTGGTCTACCCATGGGAGGTTTTGAGTAACTGTCTTTGAACCTCACATCATTTAGGAATCAAGGCTTGGCTTGATATAGTGAATGGGACATTGCCCAAAACCTATGTTTTGTCTTCATTTGAAGTGTATTTGATTTGTCAATGCTCAACCTGCTTTTGAGATAGATTTTTGCACACAGAGTTATCAGCATCATTGAGGACAGTTCTCCATGCACACCTTTCCACAGAGAAAGAAACAAGATGAAAAACGAGCATGGGACCTAGTGTATTAGAGCAGTGGAAAGCAAATGACAAGAGTTTAAAAATTTAAGATCTTATTATATATTAACTGGAATAAAGTTTTGCAAATTATCATCATCCATCAGTGCTGTCAGAGGGAATATAGATGGTAACTTAAATACAAATGAGTCTGTTGTTCTCCAGACTCAATCAGAGAAGTAATATATAGCACTGATTCATTTTCTTAACTCCTAAAATAGCCAAAATTAATATCACAGGAGTGAACCAAGATGTTTTTATTCTTCCGGGTAACTCTGAGGGACACAATGGTGGTGAATGAACCACTCACCATGCCCATCTGTCATATATTCAGGAACAGCTGAAGTTCAGTTACAAGCAGGATTCAAATTCAAATTATATTGTTCAGTGTCTTTACTGATATTCATACAGACTCAGTAAATGAGATCTGCCATCTATCCCTTAATAAATTCTCTGCCTTGGTGTTTCCCCCTTTAACTGCAGCCATGTCCAACTCTTAAATATGTACTTGTGCTACCTAAAGTTGTGTATGGCACAAAGTTTCTTCATCAGAATAGTCTCTGATTTAAGGTACATCTGCTAGTCCACCCCCAAAGGGGGTCCAAGCTTCTTTACACACAGGAGACAAGGCTATATGCTAGGGAAAGCATAGGAGATGTACCTCAGCACTGAAACATGGGTACTGGCAGATCAACCCTCCACATAGTTTGACTTGCTCCTACTAGCAGTGTCACCATCAATTCCCAAACAGCATTAAGGACTTAGCACAGTCAATGGACTATTAAAATTGAACAATTTGGATTAGAGAACACGAATCTAGAGAATGGTAAATGTTTTAAGAGGACAGAAACAGATTGTTCCGTGAGGGCTTGAGTTGCTGCCAGAGAAGAGTATTGATAAAGACAGTTTGGTTTGCTCAAATCTTTTAAAGTCACTCTACTGTTTTCAGAGGATATGGAGACAAGCTGTGAATGAAGCAGAACACTGCTAGTTCTGTGGTATGTATAATGGCACCTATGTAGTCTTGAGTCAAAGGCTTTCTTGGTATTCTTTGTAGTGATTTCACTTATCTGGAGTTCAGAGAAGTGAAAACATTGTATTATCTATCCTGTATTTCCTGTGGACTAGGTTTTTGGGGGTTTTGATTTGGGTTTTTTTGTGGGGTTTTGGTGGGTTGGTTAGTTGGGTGTTACAAACACCCAAGAAAAACAGTTTCTTACATACTTCACATTGTGCCACTGAAGCTGGCCCTGATTTCACTGGCAGGACAGTTAGACCATAGTACTGAGCAGATATGAACATCTCATTTTGGATACCTCAGTGGCATCTTGTTTGAAACAAACTTTTTTTTTCTCTAATTTCTTCTGCTGTTTTTCCAAAAGAGGCAACTTTGAATCAAATGAGCCTTGTAAAGGAAGAGATAAACAAGTTAACAAAGTTTTTCTGTCAACATGAATGGACATGAACTGCAATTGCCTTTATCTTTATTACTTTTTATATCTAAATGATGCTATACAGCATATTTTGTCTTTCCATTTTTACCACAAATTCTGTTTCCCAAAGTTTCATAGAAACTGAAGGTATTTTAATAGAGAAGAAAAAACACCCCAAACCAATGTGTTAGGTTTAATCAGCCTTACATGTGTATTTTTCTATTCTGTTAAATGAGTGATAGTTTTTCTCTAGGCTGGTGAATAAAATGCATAATTATTTTAGCTGAATTTGTGTTAGCACAGAAGGCAAAGTGACCACATATTCGAGCAAGGTTATGGCAGTGGTTACTGTGAAAGCAGGTTTCTTTATCTAAAGTAATCTAAATTGGAGCAAGTCTGTAAGTCAAATAACAAAGGATCCTGACATAGCTGTGATATACTTAATTTCTTTTCTCATTAAAGAATGATACAGTGTCCTTAAGAGACAGTCATTTTCTGAGTATCTCAGGGGATCAGATTAATATGGAACTAGTAGTAAAGTGCTTAAATGGACTCAATCAAGACCAAGTGAAATACATCCCAGGATTATTGGAAAGATAGAAGGAGAAATTACAAAACTCTATTAGTGGAGAGATCTGTCTTCTTATACACTATGGAAAAAAGGGAGGGGATATAAAGTAAGCTTTTCTTTCTCCTTGTCAACTCTTCACCAGTTTCCTGAAAGACCTTGAGATGTAGGATATTCGTTTTTTCATATACTTTGAAAAATAACCCATGGACAATGAATTTCTGTTCATTCTGACTAAAACATGAGCAAACCAGATAATCTCTGTGCCAAAGGTTCTCTCCTTGTTAAGCAGCACTAATGAAGTTTACCTATCATTCAGAAGAGTGCCATGAAGACATTAGTAGGATGTAAATGGTATATAGGCCTTCTAATAAGACCATCTGTCTGGTGCATGTAAATCTTGCCTTGCTGTTTGTAAACCAGTGTGAGTGTGGATGGAGGGCAGTGTGTCAGGTACAGTTATGTTTAACACTTCAACTAGAAGACAGGATTTGGATTTCAAAGAAGGAAGTCTGCTATTGTACAAAGGCCACATGTTCTTATACTTCACCTGCAAAGCAGACCCATACATTGTTATAGCAACATTATCAACTATTATTGATGGTTGTATTAGAAGAAACATAACTACAGCTTTATGCCCATAACTGCAGCAGGGAACTACTAGTTTCCCTAAGTATTTTTTTTCCAATCCACATTTTTGCCACTCTAATGATCTTTAGACCATCTTCCTTCCATTCCAAATTGCTTTTGTGTCTCTTTTTGTCCTTCATTCTAGTGTAAACCAGGGGCAATGCCACTGTAGTATAAAATCATAACCAAAATCTATAAAAAGACTTGAAAGCAATTCCAGTAAGCAAGAGTGGGATGAGAAAGTTCTTATCAACCACCTACTTGTGAGCTTTGCTACAAAATGACATCCTTCCGTATTTCAGAAGTCTATAAACCCTCTCACTAACAAAATTCCATTTGTTCTCCTCTGTGCCCTTTAATTACCCAGTACGTTCCCATTAACGTAATTACTTAAGTGCTTTTCCCTCCCATGCTGTTGGATGTACAGATGCTATGTGTATAATACATTAAACCTGCATAATTGACTTACATTTAAGTGTCACCAGTTGTGTAATGTTCTGTGTTTGTTTTGTATTCATGACACCGTGAAGAAATGAAATGCTTTGTGTTAGTAAACAGAGCTCTGCTTATTGCTGCTCAGAGCTGGGGCAATTTGGGGGAAAAAAGAACAACACTGCTATTAAAAAACAGGGACCTGTGGAAACAGAAGCAGTGATAACTACTCAATCATCTGCATTAGCATCATCTTAAACTGCATGTTTTTCTGTTAAAACCATAGGAAAACATTGAGGGCATATTCTGAGACTGACATTTGAAAGTGTAGCCACTTACTAAGTCAGGCAAGAAACCACATCTCTAAAGAAGCTCAAAGGAATTCAGACATTACTGGCTGTGTATTTCTTAATTACTCCAGGTCCTGAGTGGCCTCCTGAAAATCAAACCAACCACAAATACTTAAAAGGAAAAAAAATAAAAAGAAAACAAACCAGCAGCATCTGAATCACTTTCCTGAGATTTGTCCTTATTTTCTATTTACCTTGCTCAAGCATTGGGATTAGGTGTAAAGTGTCCAAACCAAGCCAGAATCAACTGTAAGGCCTTCTGGTAGCCGAGAGCATCAAATACTGTTTGTACATACCTTCACAATATTCCTCAATGGAATAAATGCAGCAAGTTTGTCACCTGAATTCAGAAGCTACAAGTCAAGTGTATCTGGCAAGGCCAAAATGAGTTGGGGAAATCTCCTTCCCAGACACATCATCTCTGTGCATTTCCTCTAGGAAAATTTGCCTTAAAGGCACATTGATCCAGTAACGGATAACTCAGGTATAGCAATGATCTTCCTCTCCCACAGTGCAATCAGTCACCAGGTATCTTTGACAATGAAATAGCTAGGATCATATAGGGACACTGTGTAGACTTAAGCTAGTGGGAATTGAAGAAAACCACCAGTATCCTCAGAAGTAAAAGGAACATTGATCAAAACACTGTGTATTGCATTTTTTGCTTCTACTTTATATCTGATTGACATTAGATCTAAACAGGAAAACAGTATACTTGTCTGTAGCTGAGCTAGTTGTATCTGGCATCCCACCACACTTTGACAGCTAGTTCTATGAACTTAACAAAGCTTAATAGATGAGTCATCTAAAGTAGCCTTTGGTCAGAGAAAGTGTACATAAAAGCTGTAGTCTATAGTTTACTATGTAAGTAAGAAGTCTACTGCCATTTTCGGTCGACAGCAAAACTGCAGGTATCTAAACTGTAGATATCATGCTCAATTCTGTAGTCATATGAGATGCTGTAGTTATCTTGCTTGTCTTCTATAATACCCTAGCATTCCTACCAATCTTGTGCCATATGCTAGTTTGTGTCTTGCACTATCTACATGCAGACAGCTTCAACAGGGGAAGTTCATGTTGGATATAAGGAAGAAGTTCTTCCCTGTGAGCGTGGCAAGGCACTGAAACAGGTTGCCCAGAGAAGCTGTGGCTGCCGCATCCCTAAGTGTTCAAGGCCAGTTTGAAAAGAGCCTTGGGAGACATGGTCTAGTGTGAGCTGTCTTTGCCCATGTCAGGGGGTTGGAACTAAATGATCTTAAGGTCCTTTCCAACCCAAACCATTCTATAATTCTACAATATTTTAAAGGCTTGATAGCAGTACAAGAGACATATGCTCAGGAAATGGAATCAAACAACCTCCAACTGAATCTCACTCATGAAGTCTGAGTTTGAATAAACCTTAGTGAATAGTTTTGTCTGAAGAAATGAAATAATAAAATAATCCACCTTTGCATTTAACAACAATTAAAAAAAACAAACCGATGTTAGAGAAACAACCAATCTTGTAAGATTTTAAAATTGGGAATTTAAGTTGAAAATCAAAGTAAGCTTTTAAAGAGGTTTTGTGTATGTTTGTTCTGTATTACTCCAGGAATAAAGACAAGGGAAGGAGTGTGAGTGTTTTTATTTTGGGGTATGGTTGGTGTGCAATTACGCTCTTGACTGTTGTTACAAGTCTGAATTGCTCATCTCACTTAACTTCAGCCATCTGGGGCTGCATGCATATTGGTAAATATAACAGGACCAGGGCATAGGCTCAGGCTCTGGACTGTGTTTATTCCAAATGATCACCATGTGCCAGTTAACACTTTCTCAGACAATGCCCAATTGCATTTAGAGGATAGCATGCACCAAAGACAAGTCCCAGCAGGCTGCTCAGACACTAACATACCATGTTTGGCTTTTTCAACACTACACAGCCATCTAACACTGTTCCATCAGGACGTGCACTCTCAAACATTACCATCTGCCATGCCCAAGGGTTGTAACAAACACATTCAGCTTTGTGGTGTGAAAACACCACTGTGAGAGGCTGCTACACTGCCATCACATTATTTATGGTACTTCGAATTGGAAAAAAAAACAAGAAAAACACACAAAAACATTATGTTTCTTTGTGACTCCAAGCAGCCATCAGGGAGCCCAGAAGAGACATGGAGAATAATCCCTATTTAGCAATAAAGACAGAACAAGGAATTTAGTTACCTAGTCACATCATCTGATTCTCCAATGAATCAGAAAAGAACTAAGCAGCCATATATATCCCACCATATCACAAGTATATCTCAATATAGGATATATCTCATTCTCTAGAGCTTTCTCTTCAACTGGCTGTAGTTCTCTCCAAGCAGACACTGAACTTTCAGATGGATAAAGTTAGCAGAGATAAGACCTCTAGTCATTAGCAGTCTCCTAAAGCTACTGGATGGTTCCCAGTTTTAATTCTTATAATGAAACTTTCACCCCTGCCCCTTATCCACAAGTTCCTGGTTTTCTCTACATGAGTTACCTTTCATTTGGTATCATTAGATCAAATCAACCCCTAAGCAGGTCAGCAGAAGCTGTGTTTATCATATGAACCCCAAGCATACACCACTCCCACATTAAGTTGAATGAGATGTTAACATCCTTGTCCCTCTGTGTGCTGAACTACCCCTCAAGGAAGATTTATTTATCAATCACCTACATTTAAGAAAGTCTGACATTTTAAAAGACTAGTAATGCAAAATAAAACATGCAAATCAGTGGTTTGTACAGAATTCTTTGTAAATTAAATGGAATTTGTTTCTCCAAATGAAATTCACCCACTGATGAACATAAAACCTCTTCAAAGATTTGAAGAGCAATGCATATGTTTTGCAAGCCTGGCTTATACACTGCTTACTTGCATTCCTGCCTGTGCCCCTTCTGCCCCATAAGGGCAAAATTGCTTCTTTCTCATGTGATTTCACTGACTGCCATACAACTACTCCACAAGGGATTTTAACCTTTTTTTTTTCATCACTTGTCTCATGTCCCCAACCTTCCAAACCTTCACATGAGAACTACAGCACTTGGTGAAACAGCTAGGAGATAAAGAGATTCTAGTCGGGTGAAAATATGGGAATGAGAATCTGCATGTGTAAATGAGAAGTCTTGTAAAATGAAACATGTTTTTTCTTCACTTTGAGCCCATGTGTGAGGATTTCAATAAGCAGATTATTGAAATCAGGGAAGTAATCTCATGGCTAAAGTTTAATTTATGATAACAGCTGAAAACATCATATTGCTCTTGCTGAGTGTATTGGCTTCTGATTCAACATCTCAGACAGGTAAACCTGCAACTACCAATGCACACATACAATAAATGAAAATGAAAAGGAAGGAATACTGAGTGCATACATCTTATGGTGAACACTGGTTCTTAATCAGCTGTGGAATAAAAGATAAAGTATAACTGAAACAAAGGTTGAAACACAAAGCATTTGAAAGTCTGAGAAAATATAAATTGAGAACCAGCTTGTGCAGACAACTGAAACCAGAATAAATTGTGGGATGTGAGAGCTACCCTGATATAGTCCAGAGGCTTAATTATGAAGTTGCTCAATGGGTTGAAAGTTCATCTATTATACATCCTTCATACCTTTTTGATCCAGACAGTGCTACCAATAGCAGATGACAGTTTATAATGCCCAAGGAATAAAAAGAAAACTGCTTTGTAAAGACATCCAAGTCAACACGGAGTTCACCACGTTTGTTTTTGGTATTTCCTGACATTTTTCCTAATCACCTGTTGTGGCTGGTTTTGAAGACAGGACCATAGAGTAAAAGGAACCCTTGTTCTACAATCTTACTGAGAAGGATTAGGAATGGGGAAGGTTTCAGCTCTCCCTTCTCATATACCAAAGGCTGGCTAAACATCTGCCATCTCTACAGGACAGGGAACAGATCACTGCACATGTAAGATAGACCTGGAAGATGAAAAAAAAGCATCCCATTTATTTTTGCTGATCTAAGAGCATCCCAGAAGGACCTTCTGAACAACCCAATGGTGCAAACTGGTCCTCAGGACCATTCCTATGACATAGCATACTAACAGGCAGCTATAGCCCAGTTTCTCATAGCTATTTTCTTTCCATCTATCCAATTCAACTACATAATGCATAATGCTATGTAGCTGTGTTGTGCATGGTTGCCCCTTTTCACTTTGACATCTATTTGCTGCCTCTATCGAGGACATCTCCAGTGGACCGGTGTAGACTGCAGATCTCTTTGCCAACTTGTAGTAGTAGGACTTGACATTACAACCCAGGGCTCATTATTTTAGATATAGGTGTACTCAGTCATAACACTGCCTTTTAAATTCAACTTGCAAATTCGTTTGGCGAGGGTCAATTTTTATTTCATTTAGCATGGTATATTGGGTTTACATGGCAAGGTTTTGGTAGCAAGGGGGGTTACAGGGGTGGCTTCTTTGAGAATAGACAGTCAAAGCCAATGAGAGCAGGCTCCCAAATGGACCTGCCACTGGCCAGTGCTGAGCCCATCAGTGATGCTGATGGTACCTCTGTGGCAACACATTTAATAAAGAGTAAAATCCACTGTGTAGCAGCAGAGTGAGCAAGTGCCTCGGAGCACTTGGTGGCCAGCCAGGGTTAACCTACCAGTCACCATCATTTCAAGTGTTTCCACACTTGTTGAGGGAGCATGACCATAGCCCTGACTTCAAACTTCTCTAACAACATCTCTCCAGTTCATAAAGTTAACCGCTTTTCATAGTGGAGCTTATAATGTTCTGTATCTATATTTAGAAGCAGTGATTAACAAGATATCTTTACTATTTTACTCATCCTGTAAAATGCTTTACACTAGTCAGTTCTTCAAACTAACTACAGTGGTGAGTGCTGGATTCTTCTCCAGCTGCAAAACCATTACCAACAGTGTCAGCTAAACTGTAAATTCTTAATCTCAACTATCTGAGCTAATATTTACATTTTGACAGATGGAGCATTTAAGGAACAGGTTCAGGTTCTGATATTTTGTTGGGGAACAGGAGGAAAAAAAAAACAAACAAAAGAAGCAACCCCAAGCCCAACCAATACATTATTTTCCATTACTTACTTAGGATATACAAAGCCAACATCCATCCCACAACTCACTGACAATTTTTTCAGTGTAAATTCTTTCACTGTATCATTTATACATGTAACAAAGAGAATAGCAATATTTAAACCCACAATACATATCCATAGGCAGATGTATGTGTATTTACACAGAGACATAAGAAGGGATTTCAATCTATGGTTTCTCTGTAAAGGTTTTGATTTTTTTTCATCATATGCTGAAATATTTAATCTATTTCTGAGGAAAAAAAGAATCACTGGCTGTTGAATCAGATCTTAACATTGTTGCTTAATGACACCACTCAATGGAAGAATTAAAATTCACATTTGAAGCATGACTTTAAGCAACTACTCAGAGTCTGGTGAAAAGGCTTTTAAACTCTTCTAAATGAAAACTTAGGTTTAGATTAGATATAAGGAAAAAGCTCTTCCCTGTGAGGGTGGTGACGCTGGCACAGGCTGCCCAGAGAAGCTATGGCTGCCTTATCCCTGGCAGTGTTTAAAACCAAGTTGGATGGGACTTGGAGCAACCTGGTCTAGTGGAACAGGCCCCTGCCCCAGAACAGGGTTTGAATTGGATGAGCATTAAGGTCCCTTCCAACCCAAACCATTCTGTGATTCTATGACAGTATTTTAATGTAATTTAATATAAATATTCTGATGTACATATCAACTTAGTTAGAAAAAATTGTATTTGCCATATATGTGAAGTTCAGAATTGTTTTCCCTTCATTGTAAGTAGTTTCTTTTCTGCAAGTAAGTTCCCAAGATCGAGCTAAGCTGTGCTGTCATGTCCTGTGTTCATGCATCAGTTGCCCTGGGGAAAAAATGACAGTTTAATACAGTAACACAGTCAGGGACATGTGGGTGGCAATGACAATGGCAGAACCTGGTCTCAAAATAGGAGTCATACTCTGAATAACAGATTGCTGATCACACTCTAAAAACAGCTCTTCAATATTCAGCTGAATATATGGCCATATTTATGATTACTTTATTATAAACTTACAGCATGTGGTTTTATATCCCTAGGTCATTTTAATGCTTTGGCAGCTCTTTGTGACTGCATGCAGCGCAAGGTGAAGCTTGTTTTCTAGTTTGAGATATTGAGAGATCTGTTTAAACTCAGTGTATCAGATTCTTTTCTGAACTTCAAATGCAAACTTATGCAATTGTAAAAATTCTCCCATGAAAACTGGGACTAAGAAACAGGTTGGAATCTGTTTTCCCAAAAAAAGGTTCTTCTTGGATATTAGATCTTGAACTAACAAAAGAGTGGAATATGTTAGACATGTTAATTTTTCTGATTTTCAACAGAAAACAATCACACATAGTTATCTTTGCCATAGAGGGGCAGAGATGCTTTGTGAGGGCTGTTAAACATGATTTAGAAGCCCAGAAGAAGTCAATGGTATCATAAGAGAAAAGCAAAACTCTCTGGAGTTATGTAAGCAGACCTGGCATCTTGAACACCCATGTCTTCTGAAGTCTTCTATTCCTCATGGCAGCTAGAATCCTGTCTAGATCCAGATATCACAGTGGAAGAAAACTGTTAGCTGGCTGAGAAAATAAGGACTAATAACAACAGGAGTGATCAGAAATTCATAAATCATTGCAGAGGGATAAAAACAAAGTAAATAGGAGAAATCTTCAGCGATTTAAGACATCACTGAGAAATAAGAGGTCGAATAAATCAATCAGTTCCTGTATCTACCACACACAGGAGAAGAAACAATGTCTAGAAATACAGGAGGAGACATTACTTTGTACATTAAACAAGATATTCTAAGAGTGGGAGCACAGTAGAGCATTGCCTGGAATAGCTGCCAGCTTTTTCTGTGGTTGGGAGTTTTTAATTAAATGCTGAACAAGTTCCTATACAGAATACTGTTGGGACATTAAGTCTCTCCTTAGTTAGGCAGATAGATGAAAATCTACATATTTTCTAAGATTTCCTAATGAGTTCAAATACCACTTTAGAGTCAGCTGCTTGCTATGCACAATCTAGAGGTGATTAAATGCTTAATAATAGCACAGTACAATAATATGCTGAATCTGACTAGATTTCACCAAGTTCAGCAATTTTCAGCAGCACAGGAGACTGGAATGGAATGGTTGAATGTATCTGCCCAATGACCTCTTAATCACTTGCAAGAAGTCCAAGCTGCTACAAGAGGTTGCTTTATCTCTTTGTTCAATAGACAGAAATTCAAGTTATTGTTGGAATACTAGCCAACAGAAGAAAAATTCCAGGAACATCATTTTCCTAGGACATTTGTACACTTACACTTTGGAGAAGACTGAAAAATAATATTAGCTAACAATATTCAAATATAAATCTTAAAAAAAATGCTCAGCAATATTTCTGCATTTTGTCAGATATAAATGAAAATATATCTAAAGAAAGCATATCTATGTTTATATCAATATATTGTTTATATTAATATATCTATGACTTTTAGATATTCTAAACTACAAACTTAAAGTGATGTTGATGACTCACAGAACCGAGACTGAAATGAAGCCTTCTGGATCACCAAAGCCAGTCTCAATGTTATTACAACCAACAATATTATTTAATCTTTTCACTGCATGGATAAATGTCCATTTTAAGATTCAGGAGAGCGTTTTATTCTCACCTGTCCTGCTGGGAAGCTCTTTAGGACCTCACAGCTGTGATAGTTAGAAATTTCCATTCCAGATTTATTCATGACCAATAATATAGAAACACCTCATATTTTATCAGAGAGATAATAAATGTCATTTCTCTGTAACATGATGAAAGTCAGCAGAACAGATTGTGAACCCCTTCAGAGTGCAAAAAAAACCCCAACCCAACCAGATACAAATGAAATTTACCATCAAGATATTAAAAAGTATGTATTTTTTATTTTAACAACATTCTTCATAGTATTTCTGAAAGCCCAGTTTTTAATAGCTTAGCTTTTACAACATTAAATATCTAACATGTGTAGAATGAATGTTGTCTTTAACAAGACAAAATATATTCTTTAAGGGAAAAGGAATAAGATATCCATAATCTGCTCCCAATGAGTAATTTATCTGCTTATTTATTGCAAATATTTGATCAGGTCTTGTCTGTTCTAATTAATTACAGATCACAGTGTTCATGAAATGCCTGCAGCTATGGAACTAAAAGTGCGTGCAAGAAGAAAATTCAATTCAGAATGAAAATGTATCTACAGCAAGAGGTAGCCAGCTCTAAAGCTCTGGTTCCAATTGGTTTGCACTGGTTTATCCCAGTTAAACCTTTGGCTCATTGTTTTTCTGTATACTTTATCTTCCTGCATAATGTATTCATCACCCTAATCTTCAGGCAGCATATGGAAAATGAAGAGTGACAGTTCTGTATATCCCTGGATGCATCTTGCTGTCCACCTAATGATGAACTGTCTTTTGAGAAGGAATTCATATTACTGAGCATTTTCCATAAGGAAATTTGCAGGACAATTCACACAGTTGCATTATACGGCCACTTTTATGAACCTCATAATATTCATCATGGCTTTAGAATTCCATCTCAGAGCTGTTTGCTCATGTGGTCAAAGTACAGGGCCAAGACTCTAGAGACAGAGATTTATTCGTTTCCCTGTATCAGCTTTTATAGCTTTAAACAGTGTGAAGGACATTTTTCTTTCATTACCTATAAATTTCTCTCATTATTACTTTGAAAAGGTGAATTTTGCCACATTTAATAAATGGCTTTTTGCACTTTGTTTTCCTAGGGAAAAAAAGAGGCAACAGCAATTACACTAATGAAAAAGCAAAACATTTAGGTCCTAAATTAGACAGGAGAGATTTGAGTCTTTAATTTTAGATTCACCATTGATGCTGCATAAGGCAACTGTGTTGTAACAGGTGCTTCCCATATTAATTCCTACTTCTGTTGAGAGCAGCAGCTGCCAGATGAAGCCTTATTCAGGTGGCTGAATTTGTAACACAGTCAGGTAATGAACTGCCTCTCTCCATGGTGAATTTAAAACTTTGTGACCTTGAGTATTCCCAGCATACTCAGTCCCTGTGCCAAACTCTTATACCCTTTTCTTGTGTTGTTCAGTTTCTCATCCCTAGCATCCCTTTAATGCTTTCAGGAAGGCTTCTTCCAGCAATTATTTCCATTATGAATATATTAAGTGGGTATTTTGTTGATATTGTTATTTGCAGGGCTTTTTCCCCCTTCCCTTCAAAGTACAATACATAGAATAACTGAATCAAGTAGGTTGCAAAACACTTTTAAGATCATAACATCCAACCAATGATCTTTTGTGATAGGAGGGTTTGTTTTAAGACAACTTCTGCAAGTAATTGAGCATAACCAATCTTTCCCGGTTTGAAGGGCTTTGTTTGTGCAGCTCACCTGGTTTTCTTCTCTCAAATTCTTCTTTTAAAAAATTCAGTAGAATTCTTAAGATACAGGTATTTTTCTTCAAAATTTGTAAAAAAATACACACAAATCCTGCAGAAGCAGCAGGAACAAGCTGTATTTCAATAACCTCAAAGAAACACCATATTCACCAAAGAGATGCTGATGCAGACACGGGACCTTTTCAGAGTAGGCTCCAATTTAAACCTGTGCCATTAGTGCTGAATGGGTTTCTGAACACCAGAAGCAGCTTGATTGAGAGGCTGGGGGCAGACAAATTGGGTATTGTACCATATATATTATTCAAGTAGAAGGAGGTGCGAGGCTAACATCTGCCTTACTCTTCTTATGTGTGCCAAAGAATTCATGCACTCAGTTTTCTGCTATTCTAGGAATCACTCAAGCAATTATAACAAGTTACAATAGGCTGAAACTTCCTTTCTCAGGTACTCATCCAACAGTCTGCTGCTGGCCTTGGCACTGGAGGAAAATAAACCCCAGCTCTGATAAGCTGAGTCTGGCTTTCCCCAGTTCTTTGAGCCACGGAAGAACACGGTGGAAGGTACACAAGGGCACTATAACTTCTTACTGAGGTTTGTTACCATGGGATGTTTTATAAAATTGGATTTTTAGATGCCATTTCCTCAACAGGTTTTATCTTTCCCTCCTATTTTCACTTTAACTGAGCATGAGAAGTAGGAAGAATCTTTTCCTACTTTTCCCCTTAAAGGGAACTAGCGAGTAGTGCTCACTCAGGTCTGTGGGGAGAGCTGATCTTTCACCACACTAGCTGTTTGGGACAAACCACAGGCCCTCCAGAGGTTGAAAAACAAAACTAACGTTAATTCTATTGTAAGCTTCCCTAGAACTGTGTCAGGAGGAACAGTATTAGCAATAAAAGATCCCAAGTGGAGACAGAAAAGGGGAAAGGAAAGAAAGAGAAACTGGATCACTAACCTGTAGATCCAAGGATGCCTTCTCTCTCAGGGAGATGGAACCACATTCCAGATACTTGATCCTCCATTCCTCCCCTCCATCATGGGCAGGGACACAGCACACAGCTGCAGCACCGTTACCATTTATAGGGTCCGGGACCTCCTGGCCCCCTCCCACAGGCACAGACTCACGCTGCACATGTGCCAGGAGCGGTTCTGGAAGGTTCCAGGCAGTACCAGGGATTTATGGTGAGCCACGGACTCGGTTTCCACTGTGCCTTAGTCGCGGGGGGAGCCGTGCGGTGCTCCCCCTCTGGGTCTGCAGCGGGGTCTGCAGCGCTGGCTCCGGGCAGCTGATACTGGTGGCCTCAGGGCAGACACTGCAGGGATCCATCCCGCAGCTCGGGCAGCGCATCCCTGCTCTGCCCCTGCCCATGACCGGCACCACGGTGCTCACCAACAACAGGATCTCAGCCTCCTGCACTGCCTTCTGCCCTTTGAGTGGGTTTGAGACACACAGAAAGGGTCTCTTGACTGTCACAGTCTGCATGAGAAAATGAAACCGGGTTTCCAGCCCAGTCATGCTCTCCAGGTTTCCTCTGCTGGGGATGTAAGAGGCTGTTTCTCCCTGTTGAGAGCTGGCACTGACCAGGACTTCTAGCAAGCACAGCTCTGTGTGCCTCATGGGGATAAGAAGGTGCTTGACCTTCTCTGTAGGACTTTCTCCTCTGCTAGGTGCAGGAGCATCACTCATAATTCAATATCCAAATACTGGAATTTCCAGGTATGTTCACTTATGACAAGGTGTGTTGCTCCTCGCTACAAGAAAGCAAAATTAATCTTACGAGGAAGGTTCAGTAAATAGAAATGGAGCGAACAGGTTAAATCTTGCAGTCATGCTGATGCAGTGACACAAAAATCAAAGCTGGTGTCAAGGCTGGGATTTAAGTGCTGGCTCTTGGTGTAGCATGTCAACAGTGTGTCTTATGTGGAAAGAAACCTACTTCATCTGGTCAGGCCTGAATGCAGAATGACATGTTTATACCTTTTTTTTCTGGAGTCCTGTTCCCTGTTTATTGTACATTATGATGCAAAAAAGGAGGAACATAAAGTAGAAGAATGTCTGTGCACCACTGATGTGCACCGATCCTCTGTACGAGACACATATTTGGGTTTCCTTAATAGTGGAAATTAGGGCACAGAAGATTCATGTGTTGTGTTTGGGAGAAAAATAGGTAGCTGGAGCATGCACTAAGATGTGACATTAGGCTGCTCATCTGGCCACAGGGACTAGACATAGTCTAAGGTTTGCAATTGATAATTATCACAGGTAACGTTATCACTGCTATAAAATGACTGCACAAAACAGTTGTGCCATAACGGTGGTGTGGGAAGCCTCCTCCCACAGCATGAAAAACCCATAAAACAGCTTTCCTTGCATCTATTCTGCTATCTCAAGCACAGTTTTTATCCAGGTGATAGAAATGAGGAATTGTTGGGAACCACAGTTTAGAAAGGGTAAGGCAGGGTAACAAGCTCACCAGTGAGCAGCAGGAGTCTGGGTCACTGATGCCGATCACAATTGCATCAGCTGGATAAAGTTCAGCCACTGGCTGGCCTCTAATC
Source organism: Melopsittacus undulatus (assembly GCF_012275295.1). Lineage (NCBI taxonomy): Eukaryota > Metazoa > Chordata > Aves > Psittaciformes > Psittaculidae > Melopsittacus > Melopsittacus undulatus. Next base: position 6,511,528 of record NC_047527.1, on the reverse strand, counting down.
TCACACAGGTCCATATGTTAAGTCAAGAATGAACTGCTGTGACCCTTCATTTTCTTCTTTGCATAACACAGATCATAAGTAATAGTATTTTTTCCGCTGAATCTATAATGTCTATTTAAAATAAAATACATATTTAAAATGGGGGAAAAATATCCAGTCTTGATTTAAAGACTTCAAGCCAGGGGAATCCTTCTTGCCCTAACATGATCTTTGCTGATGTAAAAAGAAAGTGTCTTGCTTCTAGCTGATCCACCACTCACCCCCCCCCCCCCCCCCCCCCAATTTATTTCATTTGTAAATGTTTACTTTGCTGCAAGACTACATGAGTAATGTTCAGAGATCAGGCTTCAGAAGTGTTTAACTGTAACTCGTGTTTTCTAAACATCAATGAAACTCAGTTATTTTTAAGCCTTTTGTGATTGGCCATTTTTTTTCATATGTGGACATTAAATCAATTCCAGAATGATCTCACTAATATTTCTCTTCTCCTACTTGATGTTTTTCAGTTAATGCATTCCAGGTTAAAGTCAGTCTCTTTTGCTACAACAACAATTTGAAATCTTTATTCAGCTTGCTACTTCCATAATTTATAAGATATATCTAATACTTCATTCCAGGGTCTTGTTCATTAGCTTTCAAATTGACAAGTGTTCGGCAACATGGTCTGTGGCTTTACTCTTATTCCAAGTGATCTGCAGGACTCATTCTCTGTATATTGGGTTTATTACAGGTGATAAGGGCAAACTCTGTGAGAATTTCTTGTTCATAGGATGATGACAGATCACTGAAAAGTGAAATCCCCTCTCTCTTTTTTTCCCCAGCTGTTTGCCATCTCAGTATGTTCTGACGTTTTCTGCTTTTTGCTTTAATGTGATTAAAGTTGTGATACATTGTCAGAGAGTTTAGCCAATGGCAGGATTACAAAATGCCAGACCCATCACTACTACTTCCATTCAAACTCTTCCTATGTATGTTCCTTTTTGATACAAATTACTCATGATCTCTGGGTGGCAAACCTCATCCCCTGGATTCCAGAAACTCCTGTGAAAGCTGAAGACAGGCTGAGAAAGTTGAGGCTTTTCAGCCTGGAGAAGAGAAGCTGCTTGGAGACCTCAGAGCATCTTCCAGTGTCTGAAGGGGGCTTATAAGGGGACTGGGGAGGGATTTTTCATCAGGGACTGTAGTGATAGGACAAGGGGTGATGGGTGCAAACTTAAGCAGAGTAAGTTCAGGTTGGATATAAGGAAGTTCTTTACTGTGAAGGTGGTGAGGCACTGGCACAGGTTGCCCAAAGAAATAGTAAATGCTCCATCCCCTGTCAGTGTTCAAGGCCAGGCTGGACAGAGCCTTTGGTGACATGGTCTAGTTTGAAGCATCTCTGCCCATGACAAGGGAGTTGGAACTGGATGATCTTAAGGTCCTTTCCAACCCTAACTATTCTCTTGACCACAAGTTTGGAAGAGTTCTAATTCCCTGTTGAATGACAGGGCCATATGGGAATGTGAAATCTGTGTGTCTGCATGACACTGAAGCAACTCTGTGGGGCAGGTGGCTGCGAGTAATACAGGCTGTGGGGCTGTGCTTGAAGGTCAGAGCCTTGTGGAGATTGCAAAGGAATTCAGGTTTTTAGGCTAAGCATACTTCCAGCAGTGAAACTAACTGATAAACCTGAATCCTGCACCTGGTTGGCACAGGACGAGGATCCTTCACACCGCCATGAAAGAAGGATAGTTCATTCAAAACCAGATGTTTTACTGATAGAGCTTTATCAGTTCCTATCATAATAAAGAGGATGCAAGCTTCTCTGCTAATGTTTTATTTCTATAGGCTGTAGTTTCTACCAGTTGTTGTAGCATATATCCCAGTGAAATTTCTCCCTCTCACCCTGGGGTCTCTGACGGGACAGATAACAGTGTATCAGAGTGTTCTTAAATAACGGGTGGTGATTGGTATGAAATTACTTCATCCCACACTGGCCATTACATGTGATTACTCAAGAGCATATGACTGCAGGAAGATATGAATCTCCTGCCGAAATACTCTTTAATTTAGTGGAAATATAAATGAACACAAAACAACAACAAAGTCCTACAATGCTTATTTGCATAATGAAGAGCTGTGTTAGTTTGGTAGAGATCAACAATACATCTATTAAAAATACCCCCAAACTGTTGTGTTTCTCATAGTTAATCGCAGTCTAGCCTTAGATAATTGAAAAGTAATACAAGGTTAAATACTGCATGGCATTAATTTTTATTGCCTTCTTTTATATACATACACAGTCAAGAATGTGGAGCATGCTTAGGCAATACATATAATCCAGATGACTTGGAGGATATTTATTGGATAATAATACTACTTTTAACTATAACTTTTTTGTATACACATATCCAACTGGCTTTTAGGGAGTCAAATGATGAAAAAAATTATGGCAAAAAATCCCCAAACTACATCTTTAATAAGGTTACTTATAGTTACTTAAAGTTACTTATAGTGCTGAATTGCTAGATGTGGAGAAGTGTGACATCTGAAACAGGAGCTGAGGAAATGGATGAGCTGAAAGATTGTAACACAAGAAGTGGGGATGCAAATGCAGCAACTGTCTCTTCATTAAGGTCTCTTCATTAAGGAGAACTGGACCATCAGTATTTCTTACTGTTTACCTCCCTCTGTCCCAACAGGCAGAAAGCTGAATAAGTGCAACTACGACATCTGCCAAGTCCTAAATTATGTTTACAGTCATCTTGTGTGCTCTTAATTCCTTCAGTCACACTAATTTCTTGAGACGAACACGTGATTTTTATAGCTCCTCTGCCCAGCTCTCACTCCTCACATCCAGTTGCTGTTGCAGTCAGATCTGTGATTCACAATACATGCTGGAAAGAAAGTGTCAGCTGAAAAAGGGGTAGGTAATAACAGGAAGAAAGGGCACTGTGCAACAGCAGTCTGATTGTAAGACTCACACCAGGGTTCTAATGCTTAATGGGAGAGACGGTGAGCTAGCACATAGCTGTGGGAGTGACTTGCTCTTGCCTTCCCATAATGTTTCTAAGTCCATCTCCCACACTGCATCCTGGCCCTCTCTCCTCACTCCAGCTTTGCATATTTGCTTTTTTGCCTACTCTGGCTTGTCTAACATATTCAAATTTCCAAAATGATGCTCTTCCTAATAGTGATGCCTGCCTCTGGCATATCTGAGGCTGTCAAATTTCCTTAAGTAAAGCCTGTCTAAGCCTGCAAAGGAAAAACATGTTACAAATAGCAGGGGAAAAAATGGCCCATATAAAAAATATTTTAGATTACAGCCATAGAAGAAAGCATTCTATGACTTAATATTAGGATGTCACTGCCTGTTATAAACCTCTTTTCCTTCATGCTCCCTACCCCCACTATGAAAGTTGTATGTCTGTATGATACATCACACATGTAAGGCTATTATATGACAGTCTCATAGATACGGTCACCTCAGCCATGATTCTAAAAAACAGAGCATGCAGATCTATACATGTTATTCATATCAAAACTTCTAAAATTAATGCAGATGTTGTATAAAATTGATTCTTTTTATCAGCTTCTCATATATATAAAAAAACAAAACACACTTGGTTTTGTTTGATATAATTACAATTTTCGAGGTGATCTACTCGTTTAGGAGGAAAACGGGGGAGAGGTGGTGAAAAATAGCAGTCTAGATGAAAACACTTTAACTTTTCATACTGACCTGAAGATGTCTTGTTTGTATAACTCATACTCTCCTTAATTACGTGACCTCTGTCTATTTTGCTAATGATTTCATACAACATTGCTGAAACAACTTCTGCAGGAAAATAATGGACTTCTTTCCAGTTGTGAATTTTTGGTTTGTGTGTTTCCTTGTTTTTTTTCCTTACTGGGAAACAGGAGAATGGCACTGACGTCCTTTTGGAAAAAAAAAAGATAAAAAGAAGTTAGAGAATGATTTAAGGGGAAAGTCTGCTGAATAATATTTGCTTAAGAGTATTTTTAATAGAAATGTACCTTAAAAATAAATAGGCTAAATACTAAATGACATGTTTTATCCTTTTCTTTTTCTCTCCCTATGATCTAAGGTTATGATTTGTAGGTTACCTTTATAGGCCAATACAGTTATGCTCACTGGAAATCACTGTCATCCTGATGGTATTGTATTACTGGGAAATGAACTCCCTTCCCTAAGTGTCTTCAGAGATGATGACTGAGGTGAGTTGCCTTCCAGTGGCTGTCACATCTCCCCCAGCCACTCACCACCCCTGACTCTGGAACAGCACTGGGGAGCAAATGTGATGGAAATGTGTTTCAAGGACAAGAACAGTCACCAACATACGTAAAACAGGCCCGATCTGGGGAAAATTCATTTAAGTTATTGTCAATTAAAGTAGATCCATAGTGAGAAATAAAGACAACAATTAATATAACACCTATCCGTCCCCATGAAAAGACAATGGGGTCTCTCTGCCCACAGTTTTTCCCATCCCAACTTCACCGCTCCGCTCCCGACCCCTTTCCCCGGGGCTCAGGGGTGCGGATGGGGTCGCGCTCAGCCCAGCACAGACCCTCTCGGCCGCTGCTCCGTCCTCACCCGTCCCCCTGCTCCAGCGCGGCCCCTTCCCCGCCTACACCTTTCAGGGACCCCCCGCTCCCGCCGGGGCTCTGCAGGGCCGCAGCTCCTGCAGGAAATCCCCCCCCTGCTGCTGCGTGGGGCCCTCCCCGGGCTGCAGGGGGGGTCTCTGCAGGGCTGAGGGGATCCCTGCTCCAGGCCTGCAGCACCTCCTGCCCTCCTCCTCCTGCGCCCTCCCTTCGGGTCCCGCTGTTGCTGCTCTTCCCTCCTTGGCTTCCTCCTCCTGTGCTTGCGCCGCCTTTGGCCATCTTCCTGTGATGGGTCTGTGAAAGAACATATAACATTTAGCAAGTTATGAAATGCAGACAAGTTAATGTGAAGCACCAGTGAAGATCAAGCCAGAAGTAGGTGATGTGGTCTGGGAGCTATGGGTGGCTTTAAGGGTGAAACCACAGTGGGGCTGGCTACAGGGGACCAGGGGACTCTCAGACAGCAATGTCTGTGTGTATATGACAGTCTGCACCAGCAACTGATCTAGGGCTGTGGCCTTAGGGACTTCTACATGTTAGTGTCAGCAACTGGAAAGACTGGGGCAGCTGATGAGCAGATTGCATATCTGAGCCAAGCTCCTGGAGGGATCCACCTTGTATAGATGTAGATCACTGAATTCTCACTAGTGGATCTCCATCTCAACCAGAGAGCAGGATGAGGCCTTTGGTGCTGTGTGTGTCCATGTGGCTGGTCTGTGTGTGATTTGTGCAGCCAGCCATATGTATCTATGTATATATATATATGGTGTATAGGTGTGCTCTGTGTCCAAGTGCCTACTGAGAAGTTCAGCCTAGTACTTGTAGGACCTGGGGGAATGCAGTTTGTCAGTCCTGCTTCCCTCGGGCTGTCACTCTGGCAGAATATATTCTCCTTTAACATTAAACATATCTACTGAACGTTGTGGTGCTGCTGCCTAAAGAAGTATAGGATAATGCACTAACCTTTGGGGCTTAGTTAATAAACTCTGGAAAGAAAACAGAGTGCTTTGAAACTGAAAAAAAAGATCCCTTCTTGTGAACAGATCTTTGACACAGTCATAGCTCCAGTAAATAGGAATCAACTCGCAAATCTTTGTTGATGCCCTTATCCTCATGTGTCACCTCAGTTCAAAACTGTGTTTGGATACTGCAGCTGCCTCTCCTCCTGTCTGCATGTCAGAATGTCAAAATCTTATCATTCTTTTGTCAAAAGGTGCTGGCAGCTGCCATAGTGGAGATCTCTGATCTGAAAGTACTTCCACACTTTGTGCAATATATCAAACATCTCCCTTCAGACTACTTGGAAGCCAAAGTCAAAACCTTTATGTCTCAGGGTTTCCAGTGAGGATTTCCAGTGTGAAGCATTTCTAGAACCAGTTTCCAGCCCGAAGGATTTGCAAATGAATCTTCAAGAGGAGAGAGTAAAACAAAACTTACTGAGTTTAGAGATATTAAAGACATATGGGATTTTCAAGAAAAGAATTCATATTTCATGAGACTTTCCTTAGTTTATTTTACTTTTAGTTTTATTGTTTTCTTCCTATGGTGAAATGAACATGTCTTTGTGCATTTGCATTCATTCCTTCCTTCCCCTGAGCTTTCTTTTCTCTAGGCTGAACAGTCCAAGCTGTCTCAACCTTTCCTCATATTTGAGGTGCTCCTGATCCTTAATCCTCCCTGTGGCCCTTTGCTGGACTTCAGTATGTCCATGTCTCTCTTGTACTGAGGAGCCCAGCACTGGACACAGTATTCATGGTGTGGCCTCACCTTGTATTGAGTAAAGGGGAAAGAACAACTCCTTCACTCTGCTGACAGTACTTTCTGTAATGCAGTAGAGGATTCCATTGACCTTTTTTGCAGCAAGGGTACAGTGCTGGCTCAGGTTCAACCTCATTCCCACCAGGACACCCAGGTCCTTTTCCGCCAAGCTGCTTTCCAGCAGCATATATTGGTGCATATCCATGCCTCTCCTGAGATTATTGTATGTCCTTACCTAGTAAGAAAAGACTTAGTTTCTGCAAAATTCAGTGGTTAAATTCCCATCACTTTCCCCCCCCCACTATCACTAGGGCCAGAATTACTCCCCTGTGGCTGCCCATATTGTTTTTAATCAAAATCCCCGGTAGTAAACATGAGATATGTGGTCTCTTTGGATTCAACAGGACTCCACATGCCTGTACCAGCATGTAAATAGCAGGATTAGTGTAATAATGTTTAAAGACAAAATGCAACACAGTGGGAGATAACAAGACAAAATGCAGAGCCTGGAAAAAGGCAGCAACCACAGTGATGATATAGCACTCCACAGCAGTATCTCTTTTACACCAAGTCATCTGCTTGTTTAGAGCCCTGCATGTTGTTTGGTCAGTAGGGATCAGAAGATTGGTGTTAGGAAAGTGGTAGGCATTGGGGAATGCTTTGAAATTGCTGTTCTTGATTTAAGGAAGCAATTTCAGATTAAGCACTTCTAGGGGGACCACATTCTGATACCCTTGCATACACTTTTCACTCCAAGAGTGAAAGCAGTCTCACTGATTTCCTTGGGTAGAAGAAATAACTATTTAACATGAACAGAACTAAGTCAACCTCCTGGGTATTAGTGAATTAAAGAAATGGAGTTCATAGCTGATTCTTTACAGATGCTCTAATTCAGGGGAAGTATGCAAAGGTTGACAGAAGGCAGTGGGGAGTTTCAAGTAAAGACTTTGGTGATATATTCTTTTCTTTAAATCCCTTCTCCATAGTATTAACTTTGCACCAATTCTTTTTAACAGTTTTGATTGTCCTCCAGAGGTCTGGCCTGCAGCAAAGGAAACTAATTCTAATCACAGGAAATTTATGTTGCTTTATTTTGACCTTGCTCAGACAGTGGAGGATTATATGTCTGAGTTTGTGACCCATGTAAGCAAAGCTCTGAAAATGGAAACTGAGAGAGGACAGACAAAATTATTCTGGAATATAGGGGAAACAGGAAAAAAAAAGAAAGTAGAACAGAGGCAAAATTATACAGAAAAATAATAGGAAAGAGAAGGTCCTGAAAAAGAAGGCTGTACTATGAGTACACATAATCTAACAAATATATTTTCAGTGTATAGGAGCAAATAATTTTCATGGAAACATATTCTATGAGCTACTGTTATAGACAACTTTCCACATCACTGCTGAATCACTGCAAACAGCTGGATATTTATGCCCTTGCCTTTCTTTTCTGTATGTTTTTAATGCAAAATATCAAACAGTTTGCAAAGCAAACTGAATTTGCAGCTCACTGTGACCTGTTGGGAATAGCCAATCTCCATATGCTTAAGGAACTCAATTCTCCTCAACTGTTTGATTGGAGGCTGTAATAATAGGATGTCAACTTTACATTACCTGTAGAAATGAGGAGCTGAGCTATTCACCAAAACAGGGAAAAAATGGGCAGTTTGGATACTCTGTGCCCCAGCAGAAGCACAATGCGGTTGTGCTGGACAAAGCAGATACAGCTCCATGAGAAAGTAAATTCTGTTATTTGCCTTGCTCTTTTGGTTCCTTGGGTGTCCAGACCGGATTCTTGCCTTCTCTCAAAAGATTCCTGGGCATACTTAGGAGGCAGCAGCAGTAGCAACTGCTCCCAGGAGGTGGATGAAGCTGTGCTGGGGAAAACAGGGTTTATCTTGTCTTTGATCTAAGCTATGTAATTGGCTTTTAAGGGACAGAGACCAGACCTTGTTCCTGTTCTGTACACTAAGACAACAGCCTGCACTTGTATTTACATTCAGCCTTACCATAACTGTGCAGCCTCTTGAAGTTCTTATATTGCAACCTTTAGTTCTTTCTGTGAATGTACCATTTCATGTACGTCAGGTTGATCCTGGGCCATTACAGAGACAAAAACACAGGTTAAAGGGTGGTTCTCTTCTGTCAGGATCAGTCCTGGCATAGATTCACATCCTTGTTTCCTATATGCCTCAGAAACATTGACCTCAGAGTAAAAATGTCCTTTTACACTTTCCTGTGAACACCTTTTCCCAGTACAGACCTCCTCTGCAGTGGATGGCCACATGTACTCAGTGTTCTCCCATTACCTTTTATCCCTTCCCAGAAGACTGTCTCATGTTTGAAACTTCAATTTTGTCCCTAATTGTATTAAAAAAAAAAAAGAGAGAAAGAATTATCCTGACTCAATATAAAGACCCCAAATGAACTCACTGTAAAAGGAATATTTAAAAAGCATTTGCTACAAAACAGTGTTTCAGTCCAGAGCATACCATATATTTCATGATGTACATAATAGAAATGATCACAAGGCATATACTGTGTTATAAAATTTTATGGCACCACACATTGTGACAAAATATTTGTTAAAATATTCTGTTATCCTTCTGATGACTGTGAAGCCATTACTTGAGGAAATAGCTGTGAGGAGATAATGAAATGCCTTTAAGTTGATTTTCGCATCATTCCGTCGTTCTTGAGTAAAATACTTGGACAACTTTGATGTCTGCAAGAAAATAAGGTAAGTATTAAATGTACCTATTACAGAAATACCCCTTTTAAGTCTACTCATCACGTTATATTTGAATATATATATTATATGTTTATATATATATATATATATATATATATATTTGAATATATATATTATATGTTTCCATGAAAGGACTCAGCTCTCCAGAAAATCCTTATGGATTAAATGTCTATATGGAATGTATCCAAAACTGTCTAATTCCCAATTAATTATGGTGCTTAGAAATATATAAAATTTTAAATGAAAACTGAATGTATCAATTTTTCCTTAGGAAGTTTAATGCATTTTTTTAAAGGAATTCATTTTTTTTAATAGCAAATTTGCCTTTTTCATCTTGAATTAAAAAAAGAGCAATCTGAAAATTTTGGTTTCATGGAACACTTTATCCTTCTTGGATATCTTTATTAAACACATTGGTCTCTATCCCTCATGTTTCTTTGATAGTCAGCTCATACACCACAACTGACATACCCATGCATCCAAGTTGAGTCACTTGGATGAACAAGTATTCTCTGTTTTTTCAAGTACATCAGAGTAAATGAGCTTAGACTGCACAACCCAAATGCCTCTGAAAAAGCACCATCTTGAGTATCAAATGCTGTTTATGTGTTGCCACTTATATGGCACATAGTGTCTGTACAGCTGCAAGTAACTTACAAGTTTATAACTGGAATATTTCCCCCTATTGTAATGGAGATAAGAAAGACTAATGTACTGGCTATTCAGTGCAATTTAGTTAGGTCTTACTTAGGGGTTTAGATTGAATTACATTATGTAATGCTACATGTTTGGTTTGGTCTGTTTTTCTTTCCAGTTTTTTTATCTCAGAAGTGAAATGACATGAAAACTTTGTGGACATAAGTGGATTGTTAATTTCAAATCAGAATATAACAATACCAACACTAATAACAACAATAATAACAACAATAAACCACCACCAACAATAATGATAATGATCATAACACTAAATTAATGATGATGATAATAAATTATTTCCATTTAAGGTGTGATTTTAATTATGGAGCACAAAGTTGGAGACTGAAGTTTAGTACCTTCCCCAGAGTGACATGAACAGCACACTCCTTTAATTAAACAGCTCAAAGTCAAGGGATCAGTGCAGGGCTCATAGTTTAGCTGTTTCAATTTACCAGTTATCTTCCCCAGTGTAAACTTTTAAACACGTTTCATAAACAGATTTACCACCTATTAACCATTAGGGTACTGCTGTGATTTGGTGAAGGTACTGCTTCAATTTTGTGTTACACAAAATATTCCAAAGGAGAATAAAAATGATACATAGTCCTAGTGGTCAGATTTGAATATTCCTCTTCTTCCTTCAGCGTATATTTAGGCATTTAATTCAACAAGCAGCATTTGCACCAGGAGAGTGCAGAGGACTTGATACCAAATGCCTCAGAACATAGTGAGATGATGACAAATAATGTTAACATCTCTGTAATTTTGTTGTTGGGAAGAATTTTCTCATAAATGGCAATTAAAGTTTCAATTACTAACAAGAAAGTTTGTGTTTAAATTAGGGAGCAGAGGGCACAGGTTTCTACAACATTTTGAACCAAGAATCAAAACTTGAATTAAATTAAGATTCTAAGGGGAAAAAAAGTCTAAGAGCACATTTTTTAAAGCACTAACTCCATAATTGCTTCAGAAATGTATTAGTTGTATACCTCAGAGTGAGCCTAATGGAAACACAAAGTACAGAAAGATGTTTGCAGGTATACCACCCACTAGCCATAATGAGAGACTGAAATGATGCAGAGAGTGACATTCATGGGTGTATGGCAAGAACTGGCAAGCAATTTTGAAATGAAAGGTCAAACTGTCAAACACTCATGGCAAATAACCATTTTCAAGGATTCTGATGTCCAATACACACTGGCTTCGTGGGATGGAGCCCAGCCAACATGGGGACACATAATGATGTGGGGGTTTTATTTTTTCTTAGTTTTTTGGTTTTGGGAGCAGAGAGGAAGAAAAGTAATGGATTTGGTCTCAGAATAGACACTGTGTTACAGAATATATGAGAATAAAAAGCTGTCTACAGGAAAAAGTGTCAAGTAGTTCAGTTTTACTTTCTCTCTCTTCAGTTATATCAGTTAAGAGAAGGATATAGTGAAAACCAAGTTCTCTTTGTGTTATACTAAATAGAAACATTAATACTTGGCAATATATAAAAATGCATGTAATTAAAAAATTCAAAAGATAATTTCTAGTAGATAAAATAGTTTAAAAAAAATACTTTATAAGTCATTCTACAGCCTGCACAGCCCTTTGATCGTTGGCTGTTGTCTTTGCCCACTATAACCCTTAATGAGACTTCTTGTACTATGGACAGGTAAAGAAACCAGACAAAAGGAATGTGTTAAACACTTTAGACTGAATGCATTCTTCTAGCCTCAAGATATACAGATGAAATCCCACATTGCACTTATGCATCAGATTAAACAGTATTTATTTTGATTGTCTCTAGTTCTAATCAAAAACCATAGGAAATATCATATTTCTCCCTCAAGCAAAGAGGATTTTCTTCAATTTCTTCACTGCTTCCTCTTAAATCTCCTGTGGCTCTACTTTTGAGATAGATCAGAACATTTATATCTTCCTTACTGCTGACCTGAAGGACAACATAATAATGATAATGAAGCAGAAGTGAATACGAGAAAAAAAATCACTATAGTCCATTGCAAACCTGAAATTTCTATGGTGAGTTGATTAGATCAATCTAGATCTCTCCTGTTTGCATTTATGGCATGTCACAAGGTTTTTGGCTCTAAGACAGGCAAACATAGCAGAACATTTGCAACTTCCTCTTGTTAGAACAAGTCCAGAGGAGGGACATGAGAATGATGAGGAGACTGGAGCACTTCCCATATGAAGACAGGCTGGGAAAGTTGGGGTTGTTCAGCCTGGAGAAGAGAAGGCTGCGTGGAGACCTCATAGCAGACTTCCAGTATCTGAAGGGGGCCTACAGGGATGCTGGGGAGGGACTATTCATTAGGGACTGTAGTGATAGGACAAGGGGTAACGGGTTGAAATGGCAGAGGTTTAGACTGGATATAAGGAAGAAATTCTTTACTGTTAGGGTGGTGAGGCACTGGAATGGGTTACCCAGGGAGGCTGTGAATGCTCCATCCCTGGCAGTGTTCAAGGCCAGGTTGGATGAAGCCTTGGGTGATATGGTTTAGTGTGAGGTGTCCCTGCCCATGGCAGGGGGTTTGGAACTGGATGATCTTAAGGTCCTTTCCAACCCTAACTATTCTATGATTCTATGATTCTTCCTGAACCGTTACTCTGTCATTGATCTGGACTCACCATTGCAACACATTGCTGGATATTGGTACAAGGAGGGTGCTGTCTTACCTTCCACAAAAAAAAAAAAAAGAGAAAAAAATGCAGGGAAAAATAGCACCATGTTTAAAAATAAACAAACAAACAAACATGCAGAGAGGAAGCTGTCACACCAACTGCCACAGGCAAGGTGCTTGTTTCAACAGCACCTACATATACAAACCAAATACAACATGACCATAGACTGCCAAGTCCTCTTCCTCCTCTTTGGCTGGTAAAGATAGAAGTTGAGTAGTGAAAGCACCTATAGACCCCTCAGAGGGACACATAAACCTGTGTCTGTCTCTGCATTGCTTTAGAAACTAGAGTCACAGTCAATTTTTATATTAAATATTTTCCTGGCTCATCATTTTGCCTGATTGGCTTTAATGATCTATGTTATTTCCACTTTCAATGTAAATATTGACCATCAACCTTTTACCTTGTTACTGAGTAGTTTGATAAGTAAGTTATTCACATTCTTCACACTCGTACTTCTACTAGAGCTCAGAATGACTGTCTAGAATCCCTGGGATTTGATTTACTTGAAACTCCAGAAGTTGTCCTGAACTAAAATTATGGGATGACGGACTGCTATAATTAATGTTTCAACTAATACAGTATTAGTTATTTTTTTGAAATGAAGTTCTACCGTTTTTGTATGCAGATGTGTTTTTAAAGAATGATTGCTTAAAAATAGGTTAGCTAAGTAATACCCTTGTTCTCCAACGCAATATTGCAGGAAAAATCAATGGTCTTCCTATGGAGGCCTACAATGGGTTGGTAGCAGAGTAGAAAGGGTATCACCACATCATATCCACAAAGACTTGCCTCTTTATGAATGCAGTTTGGGAAGAGTCTTACACTCATAAAGGAAACTTTTGATCGCTGTCAAGTGTGTTACAGATGCCACTTCTACTGCAAGCACAAAAAAGACTATACTGGATATGGGTGCTGTCAACTATATAAAAGTTATTGTTCCTTGGAAAAATGAGTTAGTGCCTGTTCCCAAAACAGGTCTCTGTGTTGTGTGTCCCAGGTAAACTGACAAACTAGAGAAGAGACTCAAGTTGATTATTCTATTAAATAATTTCCTGGCTCATCATTTTGTCTGATCAGTTTGATGTTTTGTGTTACTTCCACTCTCAGTGTGAATATTAGCCTTTTGAGAAGGCTATGGTTGTACACACTCTCCTTCCAGATGTAATAGTTATGTGATCTAAATCTGAGTTTCCATAATATAGATAAATACTTTGTCTGTTATCTGTGGACACTTCTTTTCTTCCTCCTGCAGGTACTCTATTTGAAATCCATTGGAACAAGTGTCTGAACACAGACATGGGAACCCATGTGACTATGAAAAAATCTAGGTTGGAAGTCATCTCTGGAAGTTTCCTCCTGCTCAAACAAGGCTGAGCTATGGAATCAGACCAAGTTGATCAGGCATTTATCCAGATGGCAAATATGTACATTTGGAATCCTGCTAGGTTTGTACTGTCAAAGTATTGGGGTCATACAGACTTGAGCAGTTACAAAGGTTACCAGTCAGTTTGCAAACAGTGCAACTGCAGTGAGCATGTGGATCCCAGAGGGACCAAATTTCAGTCAATAGAGACAGAGGAAGTTTAAGAAAAGAAATGGCAACTTCTGGGTCACAAAACCACATCTAGTTCTGTAATGAAATTTGATCTCTAAAAGGCAGATACATTTACATTTTAACAACCAATAAATAGAAACTTACACCACCTTAACTTAACTGACCTTAACTTGTCAGTTTGGTGCCTGAGATACAGTTAGCTGCTACTTCTAAGTATTTAATGTATAAAATATCTTTCTTTGAATCAAGAGCCAATAATGTTTTACTTGACCAAAATCACAGTATCATTTAACTACACCTGAACTTCATATTTATTACTGTTTATTTCACTTCTTGATAGCAACTAAATACCTACTAAATTGTCTCACAGAAGGAAGGATATTTTCAGGTCATCTTATTACACATAAATACATAACTGCAGGCAGGCACACATCTGTCTTGGAAAGCACAACATGTGCACACTTAGTACATTTCAATAATTAATTAGAGAAAGCTTAACAGGTAGTGCAGATGGCCTTGAAGAAACATACTGTAGGCTAGTCAGTGCTCTGTCTTCTAATATTCTTGCATGGTGTATTCTCTAGATATCACTTTGGCCTGTCAGTTGTCTTACATCACTGCAGGTCACTGTGTCATCTGTTATTCAGGTCCTACACTACCATCACCAACAGTAACCAATGTATCAGTGGTTGCTCTGTTTTCCTGTCTCATCCTCTTATTTGTCTACATTTGCTACCCATTTTTTGTCTAGGTCTTCACGTTCAGGTACCTCAGGTATAAAGAATACCAAAATAATTGCTTTCCAGATGAAATACAGTAAATGGAAAAAGGATGGTTTTGAGCACACTGCCAATTCCCTGCCTGCAACAAAGGAAACTGATAGAGAGCTGTGGTTTGGTGCTTTTATTCACACATAATATTTTAGAAACTGTGTTTCTGGATTTGCAGTCAGTTCAGTGATAAAATTTTCTTTGCCTTCAAAGGATCAGAAATTTTACCAGCTTTCTGTCACTTTTCCATTAAGTCTCTGAGGTCACAGTTTGGGAGGTAGCATTGCTCTCAGGCCTGCACTTTCTAACATTCTTTAAGGGCTTCAAGAAAGGGAACAGGAGCAGATTGTCCAGAATGATTATTTTTTATAATCTAGAAGACTGAGTAGTTTGCAGAATGTGTGACTTGCCTTTTGCACACAGGAAAACGTGTCAAAACCAGAAAGATAAATGTTAACATTTACTAGTGTTGATGGATAATGCTGTAAATTGTTAAGTATTATTTATTTTTTCCCCACCAACTTTTTTAAATGTTGCATCAGTGTTGCTGATTCGGATGTCATGTTCTTGTAGTAAATTCTATTCAACACACACCTGACACAAATGCTGATCAAAGCCAAGCATCATGGGTCACCTAACTGTGCACCCAAACATTTTCTCAGATATTGTTGTTTCAACATGAGGGCTTCTAAGTTTCTTGTGAAGGAGCACCTCCACTTCCATGCTGCACAAACTGGCAGAAGCCAACACAGCATTTCTTTTCCTTACTGCAGCAACATGAAGTGATTAAGAATCGTCAGCTTGAGTAACTGAGCCATTCCTGCTGTGTAACAGGTATGTGGGGATGCAAATCATGTGAGGCCTCTGTAAGTCATCCTGCCCATAAATCATAGCCAGTCCTCAGATAGATGGGCACAGCATAAACACCTGGATAAAGTCTGTAGTCCACAGTTTGGAAAGCTTCTGACCAGTGAATATTTCAAATTAAGAAGATATTTACATTATTTTTTATTTTTAGAATGATGGTTTAGTGAAATGAGCTATTTATTTTGAAGTGTTCTTTTAACCTTATGAAAATGAGAGGCCAAATTTTATGCATTGAAATATTCCTGAATGCTCAGTGAGTATTCAGCATAAGCACACAGATTTATATGCACAGATAAACGACCCAAGTAGACACTGATAATCAGGATGATTCTATGATGCCAATAATGCACACATCAGAGAACTTTAAATGCCCAGCTAGTGCTGGAATGATTCTGATTCATACTAACATGATTTTAGAAGTTTCATTCTTTTAACAGCTGAGGCATTTTTCTGCTAGTTAAATGCAGGATCATTCTAATAAATGCTGAAGTCCTTTCAGGGAACAGCAAACAGCCTTGAGCCAAACACCAGTGATGCTACCAAGTGACTGCATCAGTCCAGACCTGGGTGTTGATAAGATCAGCTTGTGCCTTTGAACTGTGCCTCTTGAATCATATCAGTACAGGCACCAGGACATTTCATTTTGCAGCAAGCTGCCATCAGCACATTTTATTGTACTGAATTCCTATTGCCATCTTCCAAACTATTGCCAACCTCCATTACCGACTGAATCTGTGTCATTGTTGGGTCATGTAAGCATCAAACTGTGCACAGCAGCTTCTCCAGACACAAATTGTATCTTATGTTTCTACTGAGCAATGTCAAAAGCTCTGGTTTATTTAATGCTACACTTGGACAAACTTTCCATCAGACAATTGCTACCAGATCAGATTGTCACTTAAAAAGAAAACAAAACAGGGCAGACTTTTAACAACTATTATTTTCTAAGATAAGTAGTACCTGTAAAGTAGCAGAAAGAGTTGATGAAAGAACTTCCAAACTAGTAGAGTTTATTTTATTGCTGATATTCTGGTATTTATACTATCCAAGGCCTTAGGGCAGCAGTTGTACTACATTACAATCAGGAGTCACTTTCAATTCTCACCTCATTATTGGGAACATTGCACTTTCTAGGATGGGGGTCTAGTTTTTTTCATTATTCAATACAATCTGTAATTAATTTCATAGCCCACAACTCCATTCATAACATGGATGAAACAATGTACAGTCATGTAGGGAAGAAAGTTCTTGAATCAACATTGTCATCAAAGAACATATGTACATGCATAACTTCATATTCAGGGACCATTTTTGGTGCTGCAGATGAGGTCTGATCCAGAATGCTGTTCTGGATCTGGGCAAATAAACTCTTTCATGTGCTTACTGCTCCCAGCTGGTTCATGTCTAAGAGAAAAGCAGACCAGAGGAATCTTGGCAGGGCTTTTTTTGTTTAGGGCTGTCAACCAAATCAACCCAAAATGTGATTTATCTATTAAACCATAGATTATTATGAAGTTTTCTAGTAACTACTTGCATACATAGCTAGCACACAGCATGCATATAGAAGCCTATTTTCTGTTATCCTGCACAGTGCTTTACCTGCTTGCTGTACTACCTGTTGCCTGTCTTAAGTATGAAGGAAATTGAGTGAATTCCCTTTACCTCGTTCAGAAATCTAACCTTTTTTTAGCTAAGCTATTATTAATAGAGCTAAACTGTTATTATTAATAGTGGATAACTAGTGGATAACACAGCACATCCACTTATTTGTACCTCAACTTCAGTCTCAGCAGTCTCAATTACAACATGATGATAGCAATTGCCTCCTCAGAAGTATGATTGTGTTGACTTGCATGGCAACTAGTTCATCTTTTAGAAAGTATCCTACAGAGGTCCTTGTTTTATCATTTGTCTATGCAACTCTGTATTCTTCATCCACATCTGCTTTCCCTTTGGGTGCAGCCTCGGTTCCATAACCCAGCTGTGATACTACTGGGTGCCTGTGGCCTAGCATGGATTGAGTAGGCACTTGGTGTGCTGATGAAATCAGCTCTTGAAGATTAAATGCAACTACCAATGACAAGGACTGCCAGTCCTTGGGAAACTTCCAAATACCAGCTTATTGGCATGTACCTTTCCTCTTCTTTGCTGGTAGCTATTTCTATATGTAAAACTATAAGTATCCACACAGCCCACTTGCAAAAATTCACACAGACAGGGTATTTCTGCTATGACTACTTCAGAGATGGCATCATGTTCTACAGCATAAAAAGCAAAAGAATTGTTGAATAAATCAGTATTGCTGTGTTCTAACATGGGTATTATTCTATTTGTTTTCACATCAGACTTGTTCTCATCTCAGAAACTCATCTCAAAGAGAGTGAGACCACAAGAGTTAATAAAATTTATAATAATTTTAAATTCCCCGTTGGTGCTTAATCCCTCACAATATGTACTGAAACAAAATAACCTGCTGGGATGCAATAACCAAAGGACATTCTCTGTTATGTAAAGGACACTCAGCTGTTCTCTTTTAGTTACTTCATCCTTATAAAATGATGTTGTACAGATCCATGCAGGTGTTTTGGGAAAAAATCCAAATTGGAAAGGAGATTCTGACCTTGGCTTAAAATAAGGCTGGAATTTGTAGATACTACTACATTCATTCTGAAAATCATGGCATTTCAGCACAGATATTTACTAAAAGGTTCATCATTAATTATAGCTACAAGAGCACATTGTGTGTTTTCCCCCCTTGAACACAGGACTGCATAGGCTGGGTCACATTATCATACCTGCATTAAATAATGTGGATTTTTATACCTGTAAGTCCAAATGATAGTTCTCTGACCCTCATGCTTGTCTATTTTACAAATACTCCCTAGTTCTGATTTATTCTCTAAATGAAACAAAGCCAGCAGACAACTTAGTTGCAGAATAAAAAGACTTAAATAGGGCAGTTCCTTTCGTGTTTAGTCCCAAGAATCATTCAATCTAGGAAAAAGAAGAACATTTGCTGAATTACGTGTTGGGGAGGAAGCAAGTTAGTGGACATGTCTTTATTTCTGTAAGCTCAGCAGTCAACATTTTTAAGTTGAAAGAACTTTGGTTTATAAGTAGTGTCTACTGAAAAGCTGAGACTGCAGGAAAATTATTGTCTAAAATATAAATGTAAATTTAATTCAGCACTGTTGGTAATCACTGAATTCCCTCACTGGCTTGAAAAAGATCATCTGGGAATTATGGTAAATCCATAGATATTGCAAATAAAATAAAGTTTAAATGGATTCTCCATCTCTATTTGAAGCTTTGTAATCTGAACAGTGTCCTATAAGAATATAAAAATACTGAAAATTGTGCAATGATTATATACACTGCTTCCTGTATTCATGTTAGAAAGAACTATCCAGCACTGATCAGTTAGACAGCATCTTCAGATAAACAACCTGCTTCTGGGCCTCAGACCTTTCCACAACCTTTATTTACCTCACACATCAGTAAATATTTAATGTAGAGATAACTACCTCAGGAAACTTCTCTCATCAGAAGGAGCTTAAGATGACCTACTCAGACACATATGCATAAACACCAGAGCTAGGTGTGATAAAACTCTGCTATAACTTCCTAAAGTTTTGGCCCCAGTTGTGTGTATTAAGGTGAGTGAGTTGTGCTGACTTCCCAGATCTTAATCCAGGGATGTGTCCTGAATTAAGGATACAACCTTAAACACTTAACATCTAAACAGCTTTGGATCACTATTTTTTTCTATAAAAAGCATGGTGTGTGGAACAGCTCTGGGGCCCCAACACAAGGAGGACCAAGTCCAGATGAGGGGCACGAAGATGCTCAGAGAGCTGAAGTACCTCTCCTCTGAAGACAGGCTGAGAGAACTAGGGCTGTTCAGCCTGGAGAAGAGAAGGCTCTGGGGAGATATGAGGGCAGGTCCCAGTGCATGAAGGGGGCCTACAATAAAGCTGGAAAGGGGCTTTTTACAAGGACATCTAGGGATAGGACAAAGAGAAATGTCTTTAAACTGACAGAAGATAGATTTAGATTAGATATTAGGAAGAAATTCTGTATAACGTGGGTGATGTGACACTGGAAGAGTTTTCCCTGTCTGTGGCTGCCCCATCCCTGGCAGTGGGCAAAGGCAGGCTGGACAGGGTTTGGAACAACATTTTCTAGTTAGAAGTTGTCCCTGCCCATGGCAAGGGGGTTTGAACTAGACGGGCTTTAAGATCTCTTCCAACCCAAACCATTTTATGATGCTATGCTTCTAGCTGCCTGAGAGTAACTGACAATAGCTCATTAGAATTTCATGTGGTAGGCACACAATTTCTGTAAGTACAGCAAAAAAGTCATTAAATCCTTAACACCTGTTGTTTTGGGTGTTTTTCTCACCCCATCTCCAGCTGATAAAGACACTGGTTTTGTTTGGTTTTTTTTGATAGCATGAAAAAATGATTTGGACTGAAATTTAAGTCCCAAGAGTAAATATCACTCTAGCAATATGCCCCTAATATATCAAGCTGCAAATTTATTTCCTTATGCTAATGTGTGCAACACAGATAACATGTAATTTAGAGATAAAATGTGCTTGTTAAATAACTCCTCAGAGACCTAGACTGCTATGCTTTAAGTTTTCAAAAGGGCTGCGAAAACAGTACAATTGGGCTATCCACTGAACCCGTGTTTTGATGAACTGGGATTATGCTGTAAATCGAGATAGATGGAAGAAATTACAGTGGGCTGGGACTGTTTGGAAAAGAGAACAGAGGTTTTCTTGCTGTTGACAAAATAGATTTGGAAATGAGACTAAAAATTATATGTTTGTTAATGATAGCCTTCTACTCTGAAAAATAGCAGAGAGCTTGTCCATCTGAATTCATCTTGTCCCAAAACTTTGTGTTCACTCTACATAGAAAAGTCTGCACTGTGGTAGAGGTAACCCTTTCTATTCATTTGAGATCCCACAATTAGACAGAGAGTTGTCTCAATAATGAAAAGATTTGCTCTTGTGTCTACAGGGTCATAATATTTAAATAACAATTTAAAAAGGACAGAGCCTTGGGCTACATGGTATAGTGTGAGGTGTCCCTGCCCATGGCAGGGGGGTGGAACTGGGTGGTCTTAAGGTCCTTTCCAACATAAAGCAGTCTATGATAAATCAAAAGCATCTATGTAAAACAGCATACCCATTTTCAGGCATGCAGGCACATTTGGGACTTACTCCCATGAACAACTATAAATAAACCAAGCAGCAGGCATGAATGGGTAATACCTCCCACCCCCAACATAAAATACAGCTCATTCTTTAACATGCAGCTATCAAAAGGAGTGCCCAGCTTAGGGAGGGTCCAAGTCCCACTCTGTTTGGCTGTTCCGGGCACCAGCAACACTTCTTTTCCTGCATTTTCAGGAGTTAACCTGGCTCATTCCTCCCAGGGAACACTTGTAGACACCCACTTTGAAGACTGAATTCAAAGGTTTGAAAGGAGCTACTTCTCTTGAAGTCAAAACTCCCTGAAGGGTTAAGATTTCTGACACATCGTGTGATTCCTGTTCCAGTTCTTCCTCACAGTCTAAGAAAATTTTGCTGACTTTAAGTCTCCTAAATCTCTACTGCTAAATATGGAAGTCCTGTTTTTTGGTGTTGTTTGGAATTCACATAAATGTTTAAATTAAATGCAGGAGATGCAAATCTCATGATTAGCTTTATAAATCCCTAATTGGAGAGATCATATTAGTCAGGCAATATTTGCTTAAACATGATACTGATTATCCCCAAATCATACCATGAATATGAAAATACCTCAGGTTTGATTGGTTCCTACTCCAAAGAATATTAAATAACAAATTCTGAACAATTCCATCAGTTGAATTTGGAAATTATTCACAGGTTTCCAATTTGATCCAAACACTTGATCCTTTGTTTATTTTAGCTAATTGCAAATTTATACTCTGTTTATGTCTTCAGATTATACTTATAATGTCAGAGTGCCAGTTCTTTGTCCCTAACAAAGGGTCTTTTCAAGTCTCACTTGTAGAGCTGATCTCCTGGGGAAGACTAATGGTGTAAGGCCTCTAAATGCTGAAGTTTACTGTTAACACTGATAAACAAAATAGTTCATTATTACTAAGAGCATTTGGGAAATAATATTTCTCTAGATTTTTTTTTCAGAAATAAATTATTTGCTTGTAGTATCATTGTCGAGGAAATCAGAACTTTTACCTTTCATGCTCTACCCTTTCTTGTTTCATTTCTAACCTAGCTGATTCTATGATTCTATATCTTGAAATGATATTATAGACAGCAGACACATTTCAAATGCTTGTCAGTAGATTGCCATACAGATAATTTTACTATCACCATATGCCATGCAAGTTTTAACCCAGAATGAATCTTTGTATTTTATTCACTTATAGCTGATGGATTTACTCTAGATTTCTGTTTATGATAATTTCATTTGTGACGTTTCCTATTAAAGTAATCGGTAATACCAGTTTAGTATAATTAATAAGCAATAAGCATATTATTCAAGGATGCTAAATGTTTAAGTTTGTGGTATTTTGTGTCTTACTTGTGTTGTAGTAACTTAATATGTCTGCCTAGAGATTATCTAGGAAAATGTTTTTGGTTATATTGTTACTACCAACTGTGTTCTGCCTTAACTAATCCATCAATATACTTCAGATACTTCAGATACACTTACTTGCAGCTGTGGAAGAGGCAAATAAAATCCCCAATTGAATTTGGCCCAGTAAAATTATAGCTTTCTATTTCTACACCTTCTTAAGGACAACAAAAATTCGGTGCTTAGAAATAAGCATAGTGAAGATATCAAAGGCCACCGCTTCCAAAAATATCTTCTTATATATTTTGATTAAAATTTTTCCATATTTTTCTCTTTCCATACCTGCATCTGAATTCTGCCTTTGTGTGAGCAAGAAAAATCCCGTAGGTTTTACTAAGGGCAAGTGGAGTTTAACACTCACAAGATATGAGGGACTGCAGCCTCATGATTCTGTTACCTACATAGACTGTAATGAAGAGAATATAATTTAGAATAAAATTCACTAGAGGCACTGAAGGCTCAAAATTCTTGAGAACATCTGAAAATCAAATCCCTGCTCAGTTTCTACAGCAGCTTTTGCTGTTTCTCAGCTGTCTGTGAAGTACCTAAAACTAATATTATTCTTCCACTCAAACACATTCTGATGGCCTTGATAGACACTTGATATATAGGTCTACTGTATACATACTAGATAGACAGAAACAGGGGATTTTGCTCAACAGATGCTGCAGAAATGGAAGGGGATGCTGTTTTCACCACTTCATGAAAGCTTCAGGGAGTTCAGTATGAGCCTTTAGGAGAAATGGGTAACAGAAACTACAGAGGAGGGAATGGGGGCAGCACTTCCTCTTCCAAGATCTCACTACCTTATTCTTTAGTAAGAAAAGTTCAGCAAAGTTCCAGTCCCTCTTTGTACCATACAGTGGTTGTTTCCTGCATGGAAGAGCAAGGCAAAGATAATAAGGTTACAAAGAGCCTTCCACCAACCTCCTTACAATGTTCACAAGGCCTCTAGGGCTATATGCTATTGAGGATTTAGGCACATAAATCCAAATATTTCTTTCTTTCTGTCTCCCCTTGGATTCATGTAGCAGAAGCTGCTGTGCAGCCTACGAAGCATGTTACTAAGGGACTTCTTTTTTGAGCAATCACGTTGTGTACATATGTCCCATTGTGTTTCTGAACAACTTTCTGCAAACACACCCCCATAGACCCACTGAGGATCTCTGAATGTATGGGTTCTCCTTCCTACCCTCTACAAAAGAAAACAACAAATACCTCTCAGCTGTTCCTCACATGCATTGAGAGGATCTGGCTCCTTGCATCAGCCAGTTATAGTAGCTTTTCCTTGGACAGGCAAAAATCCTGGCCATTGTGCAAAAAGTGAGTTGTATTAAATGCTTTGGTCATAGGTACCAGCTTTCAAGATTCCCATAATTTACTCCCAGGCAGTCAATATTGCACTTAAGTTAGATGTCCAAGCCTAGAGGTAAATCAGGGATATTGCCATCTTCATTGTTACTTATGCACACATAATTGGATCAAAAAAAGAAGTGCTTAAAACTCAAGAGAAACTGCACATTTATGTGCCTTCATCTCTTCTGTGGCATTTCTCCAGGCCTTAACCACCTAGGTACCAACATTTATCTTTTTGCCATTGTTAGGGATATTACAGTGTATCATTACTCCAATTTCTGTTTTGCTTAGCATCACCTTATCTCCAAGGGGCAAGAAGAGGAAGATAAGCCATGTCAATGACTGCTCCTCTTTGACCACTGAGAAAGGAATTGCCTTGATCTGCAGTAGTTTTATGCTAACTTTATAAGATTTTGCACCTTGTCTTCATTCAGATTTTTTAATCTAATTTACTTTAACACAATACTAAGCCAGTCTAGCAGATGGAACCATTTGACTCCAGCAATTCAGAAAGCTGCAGTTTCCACTAGAAACTGTCTTACTTACAGTTTTAGCACTAGCTTTGTTTTCACGTAAATAAACATTATTGATGTTCTGTAGGTAAAACATACCCACCTACTGTAAGTTAATACAGCTGCAACATTAAGTAGACTATGGTGAGTTAGACCATCTGAGCACCTGACCATTATATTTTATGTTGGTATTCTCTACAGATATCCCTTGGAAAGTGAATCTACTTGAAACACTGACTTGTTTGTTTATTATTCTGATTAATTTTGCCCTGGGGCTAAGAGAAAGAACTGATATAGAAGTCTTATAATGTTCCAAGAAGGAATACACACACAGGTTATGTAGTATATAAATGTGATGAAGTAGAAATGCAAGAAGAAATTGTGCAACAAATCAATAGTCGTTTCCCACTGCTGTTTTCTACTGTAAAACCATAATGCAGGCAATGAGGGAGGTATATGATTTCTCATTGAGTAACAATTTGAGGCAGACACAAATATTTGCTTTTAACAGAAACAGCATTTCTATCACACATTCACATAGCATGCAAAAAAATTCACTCAGGAGATCCGTAGAAAATACCCTAAAATGATCTCATCCTTTCATCACACTATATGGTCCTTTCTCTTTTATATATCTTCACTCTCTTTTCTTCCTGAAGGCAAAGTTAGGTAAATACATTGGAAGGGCATTTTTTTCTAAGGAATCTGGTTACTAGAGACCTATTTTATAGCAGTAGCACTGGCAGATGAGGAAGCATTTTCTTATGGCATAAATCAACATTAATCAAATAGTTGGAGGTTCAAATATCTGAAAGCATTTATTTTACCTTCCTTTCAGTCACCCTCCTGAGGATCCCTGTCTAGCAATGGCAAAACATTCTTTCTTTTAAAAGGAACAGGAGTGTTTTGCATGAAAACTTCAAATGTTTTCCATATATTCCCTTTTCTGATCATTTCATTCTACCAGTAGAATGGGGAAACTGGAATTACATTAAGCATCAACATTAATTCTAAATTAATCCTTTTCCCAATGCAATGAATCAGACAATTTTCTTATATAAGAAAGATGGAAGTGAGGGCTAGGAAGAGACAATAGTGTTGGGTTTTGGCTTTTGTTTTGTTTATTTTTCATTCATTTCATAAAGAAATATGCAAGACATCAAAGTAAAGAAAAAAAAACAACCTGATTTGTCATAACCCCTCCCATCTGGAAGAAAAGCAATTTCCACTGCTCTTGGATTACTTGTAAAATAGTTTGCATAGCATTAATCGTCATCATCTGATTCTCATCCCTCTGGTTCTTGGGGTCAGGGATATTCATCTCACACATAACAAACAAATCACTTTCTTTCTCATACGTATATTTTGTTCAAATAGATTCAGGTATTTGTATCTATGCACTGTCAACCTTTGCATCACTCATCATATTGTACTGCGAAGATGTTGTTAGAAGCATAAAAGTGTCACGAATTGGATTCTATTCAGTTTCATTCAGTGCTGATATCAGTTGTTGAAAACAAACGTGTTATGATCCAAAATTCTTCCTTTTAAGCTTAAAGTACAAAAATATGCACATTAAACACAAGAGAAAAACAGAACAAATAAAACTATGTTTGATACTGGCCAGGGACACCTTATATGGAGGCATTTGCCACCACATGGACATGGAGTGAGGGTGAGTCCTCAGCTCTATCAGGCTAACAATCGTGTTGTTATGAGATTCCCTTTGACTTTGGAGGGCATAAAGCTGCCTCTCTGGTTCCTGTAAGTTTCAAGTATGAAGTACACCCTTATCTTCTTCTGTAAGTCCTGTCCATCCTTGTCCACATAAGGCTTCATTGAATGGGGCATCACCTTAGTAGAAATAGAGCATTCACTAAAAATAGCTTCAGATGAAGAAGCATGAAAAACAACAAGTTAGTTGCTGCCTGTGCTGTAATATTACTTAGATCCATCTAAATGTAATGCCTGGTAAGAGGAACTATGCTTATTCCACTGTATTTTAAGGCAGTGTTTGTCATCTCCGAATGGGTTCCTGGTTTTGTCTCAGGTCAGCATCCAGTTCACAAGCATACTTCCTCTTTGCTCCGACCTGATAGGCTCCTATCAGATGCCTATGCAGCTGCCCCTTTGCCTTTCCCACAAGGCAGGGAGGTTGGAACTAGATGCTCATGAGGTCCTTTCCAACCGTTCTATGATTCTATAAGGCTTGGGCTGGCATTCTCTATCATTGCCTGTTATACCTGTGCTGCCACAAAAAAACTCTTCTGTCCAAAGCTGACTTAAATCAGATATCATGTTTTATTCTCACCACTGGCACTACTTTGTTTTGATCATGGCCAAGTCACTAAAAACCTTCAAACTCAAGAGAAACAGCACATTTATGTGCCTTCATCTCTTCTGTGGCATTTCTCCAGGCCTTAACCACCTAGGTACCAAAAATTATCTTTTTGCTATTGTTAGGGATATTACAGTGTATTTCATACATGGCATAGAGGGAACTGCTTTATTTGATCATAGCTGTGTAGCCCTGACAGTACAGAGATAACAGCACAGCTATAAACAGCCGTCTAAAGCTAACAGGGACATGGAGTGCCTGAGCAGAAATTTGTGCCATAAAAGAGTCATGAAGGGTCTCTACAGAAATCCATGTAATAACTCTGATGATAAGACTGTAAAATATGCTGCATAATTATTTTGCTGAAACATGCAAGGGGCAAATTATTATAAAGGAATAAATTGCTGGTTATTCTGCCTTGGAAGAAAAATAAAGTGCAGAGAAGTGCATGATGCCAAAAACATCCTTAGGTATGTACTTTACAAAGCACTACAGTGGAAGTTTGTGGTTACAATTCAGTTTAACTCCCAATGGAAGAAACAAAAAGCAGTAGAAAAAGAAGTATTTTAGGGTCCAGTTTTTATTCAGGTAAGAAATCTAAACTTATACAAGCTTGAGAGTGTTCTATTGTCAATTTCAGGCACAAAGACCATCTAAAAGCAAAAGAAGCATATATAAAATGTCCTCTTATTTACCTAAAACATAAAAGCAGAGACCATAAAAGCTAGATAGAAAAAGAAGTTAATAAAAAAAGGGGAAGAAAAAAGAAATATAATTGGATTATTTAAAAGGGATGGCATGACTGAACATACTTCATAGGTAAGAAAACAACCCGGAGCTCTCTTACTGAACACTCCCTGAGGCAAACAGACAGCTGAGGCACTATTGGCAGTGAAGCACTCCAGCACAGTGCACAGTGGGGGAACCTGAGGGATGCTGAGAGCCTCTAGGAGCCTCTCACAACAGTGGCTAATGGTACCTGGGGAGGGTCAGGAGCAATGTCAGACAAGCCATCATACATGTAGAAGAAGCCCCTGGGAAGTGCCAGTGACCATGGCAGACAAAGAGAACATGGTGCAGCAGCCTGCAGAAGGGCATTGTGACAGCACTGCAATGCTGTCAGCTTGAGCACGGATCAGTGGTAACCACCCTGGAGAAGGCTATGTCATCCATAAGCTCTGCATTCATCATGACTGATACAGGTACCCAAACTGAGCTCCATTAGGAATATGCTCCCACCTCAGTGCCAGGCTGCAGGGTGAGCCCTGCTTTTACTGGCAGCAGTGAGCTCATCTGAGGGATGTGCACCCATATAGAAGAACTCCATGACAGAGCTCCTGGAGGAGGTGAGTGGGTTGAGGAGTATCAAGGAGTGCAAAAAACAGACAATTGGACCTGCACCCTGCCTTCCCTGGAACAGGCCTGTCAGACAATCAGGACACAGGTTAGAGAGGATTCCCTTTCTTCACCCAGCAGAACACAGGGACTTAAGAGACAGTGGGCAATAGCGACAAGTGCTATGTATGTAAAGGATAGGGTGAAAGAAATACATTAACCCATAAAGAAATTTTTATACCAGGTTAGATATAAGGAAGAAGTTCTTTACTGTGAGGGTGGTAAGGCATTGGAACAAGATGCCCAAAGAAGTGATAAATGCTCCGTCCTGGCAGTGTTCAAGGCCAGGCTGCACAGAGCCTTGGGCAACGTGGTCCCTGCTCATGAGGCATCCCTGTCCATGGCAGGGTGTTGGAATTGAATCATCTTAAGGTCCTTTCCAACCCAAACCATTTTATGTTTATATGATTCTATAACTACTACAGGAAGGTTAGAAAAATTGATAACTGCATTTTCCATCTCTACTTGAATTTTTTTATCTGAACTTGTGCAACTCATAAAATTTCCCTGTTATGTATTTCCTATTTTTAAATGGGAATTGTTAGCCTATTTTTAAGTAGGCTAGGATTACAGAAACACTAACCTATTTTTATCTAAGAAGGATCTAAAATACTATAAAAAATGAAAAAAGGACAGGTAAATACCTTAAATGGCAAAACTCATGGATACTTTGCAGAAACTGAGTTCATACTTTGAAAATTAGATCTAGTATGGATAATACTGTGATATGAAATGCAAACTACAAACAGTAAGAAAACTTTGATTAAACAAGCCGTGCTTCAACAAAAGGGAAATGTATTATATGAGCTTATACACTTTTCATCTGCCGTACCTGAAAGCATCTTTTACCAAAAATAAAACAATCATATATGCTAGTAATAGTTATTCAGAAAAGCTCTTTAAGAAGCATGTAAATCAAATGTGAAAGAAATTAAAAATTCATGTTGTCAAGAACTGACAGTTTGATAATTTATTTCTAAAAAAAGAAGTGCTTAATCTTTTGAAAATTATCAATAAAACTAAATTTCTAGGATATTTGGCTTAAAAGTCACATGTGAATGTTAATATTTTAGTATGGCGTTTTCACATGTCATTTACAATGATAGGATGAATTCTTATTTATTTTTTATTAGTTTATTATAGCAGCTGTATTACAGCAGGGCAACATGACTATATTGGAAATGCATTATTTACTAAAACAGAATGCGTGAATGCAGCTCTGCACTAATAGAAACATTATTTCTTTTCTACATCAAACTGTTTCCCATACTGGTAATACTAAATTTGTCACTCCAAATACGATTTGTTATTCAGTGCCAAAAGCAAGTATACCATAAAGTACTTGTATGATCTGATCATTACATATTAAAATGTAGAATCAATTTCTGACCATGCATCTTCCCTACCTGTCTGCCTCTGTTTTTCATATTCCATATGTTGTAGTTTAACTTGGCAGGCCCCTAAACATCACACAGCTATTCACTTACTTCACACAGTAGAGTGAGGAAGAGAATCAGGGAATAAAGGGGAAAAAAAGTAAAAGTTGTAGATTGAGATAAAGACAGTTTAATAGAAAAGGAAGGAAAAATAATAATATTCATAAAAGAATATACAAAGCAAGTGATGCACAATACCATTGCTCACTGCCTGCTGACCAATGCCCAGCCAGTCTCTGAGCAGCAGACCATCACCCCCCTCACCTCAGCCAATTTCCCCCAGTTTTATTGCTCAGTATGGCATCATATAAGATGGGATATCCCTTGGGTCAGTTGGGGTCAGATGTCCTGGCTGTGTCCCCTCCTGACTTCTTGTGCATCCTCAGCCTGCTCACTGGTGGGATGGTGTGAGGAGCAGAAAAGACCTTGACTTTGTCTAAGCACTGCTCAGTGACAGCTGAAACATCAGTGTGTCATTAACATTATTCTAAACCTAAATTCAAACTTCAGCACTAAACCAGTTACTAGGAAGAAAAATCCACTCTATCCCAGGCAGAAACAGGACACAGCATTGCCCAGCTCTCTCAGTTCTCATCTCACAAGCCCTATATTTGAATGCCTTTTATATCTTTTTAAATCTGAATTTTGGTTTAGCTGTAAGATTTGAGATATTATTGCATAGTAACAGAACTTATAGCTTAAATGAGTTTTTTTTAACCAGATCTGAAATTCCAACTTCCTTTAATTTCTGTCAATGTCAAAGTCAAGAAGCACAGTGACCTGAAAAGAATACAAGATTATCTCTGTCACATGGTAGTAACAAATAGATGTTCTCAATAAGTTAAAAGTCAGAATAAAAATAAAATAGAATAGACTGGTGAAAATACTATCATGTTGGGTCAGAAAGTTATGCATAAATAACTAATATAAAATTGAAATACAGATGTTATGGTATAATTACTGAAATCTCTATGAGTAATTTTAAGTAAATAAAAAAGTGTTCATGTGGGAACATTAAAATTCAAACACAATCATTAAAACTTTTATTTCATCTTTTTAAAGCTTAAATCTGATTAAATGCATAATAATAATAGTAAAATCTATTCTAATTCCAGGTAGAAACTGAGGCAAACAATCCAAACCCAAATAAATCAAACAATTTCCCATGCAATATTTTATAAGTATTATGACCCAAAGCAATTCAAAGGGTAACATCAGAAATTAGTTCATTAACTTCCATCAGATAAATCTTTTCTAAAACCTGCCCTGTTACTATGGGGACCCATTGCTCAACCCTTCACTCATTGCTAATTTCTGTGAAATCTCATTAGCTGTCACTGCAAAAATCATTCTTCCCTCTCTCATAGGAACTGAGTAGTTGTAGCCTGAAAGGGTCTGTCTGCAGCATTGAGGCCAGTGCAGTGTTCCATGAAGTCCTGGTATGCAATGGCATTTCAGAGGAAGTTAGGTTTTCTTGTCCCTGTAATCCTTCCTGAAAGGCTGTTCCCAAATGCCACAGCCCCAAGATTTGGGCATTTTGTTCTGATTTTCAAATATATCATTTTCATTCTCTCTTGTACCAGAATCGTGTTCCACAGGTAGCTCTCTCTTTCCTGCCCTCGTTTGCTACAATGCACCCTCATGCATTCTTCTCTCCAACCTGCATTTACAGGCAGCGATCACATCCCTTGTTAGTTTTTGTTTTACTAGTGTAATCAAGCCAAAATCTCCCATTTAGTCACGCAATATAGGCTCTTCATTCATTTGATTACCCAAGGAATATTTTTTTTTGCATTTTAATTAGTATTTATTAAACATGTTGAAAAGAATTTGCACACATTTCCCAGGAATTACCTTGTCTGAGGTTCACCCTACCATTAATAGATTTTTTACTTCCCCAGTAAATACCTCTAATTATATATTACATTTGCCTTGCTTTTAGCTGTATCACATTTATTACTCTGTAGCCTTGTAATACAGTATTCCTAAGCATTGCACTGATTTCACAAGGCCTCTGGATTAAGTCTTTGTAGCTTTGCTCCATGTGTACTTTTCTTAATCTATCCAAAGCTTTGTTTTTAACTTGGTTTGCCTATAAAAACAATTTTTAAGATGGGTATGGCTGATTCATTTTGCTTATTGCTATATGTTACAACCTCAGTTGAAAATATATTCTTGAAATTCCTTATTTTTTAATCACTGGATGAGACAATATTTTTAGATCTTGGAGTGCCTTGGATCTCTATGGTGAAATCCTAGTCCTTGTCACACAGTGTTCTAAGTGCCTTTGTGAAGCTGAGGGCCTTCCACCTCCAGTTTTGCAACCTCTCTTTTTCTTCTAACTCTTTAATCCTTCCCTTAATTATTGAGGTAGTTTTTCAGTGCCTCTCAGGCAGTGACTTTCCTTGTGGTATCATGCTGTTGTCCTATTGCTCATGGCCCTGCACCTGCAAGGCTAAATACCATTACAATGGGGGGTTCTCATGGGACATGACTGCCACCTGCATCTGATTATACATACTCCACTCAGCACTAACAGCATCATAAATCAGAACAAGCAATATCATCAAAGGCATCTTAATTGTCAGCACTTCATGCACTGAAGAGAAGGATGCTCCTCTGGGAACACCACTGCTACCCTTTGCAGCTGGCTGCTGAGAATAAGTTCCCTTCCCTTCGTTTCCCTTCTCTTCCCTTCATTTTCTTCCCTTTCTTTTCCTTTTTTTCCTTTCCCTTCTCTTCCCTTCCGTTCCCTTCCCTTCCCTTCCTTTCCTTTATTTCCCCAAGGTAGTTTTAAAGTATGTGCACGTCACCAGCTCTGAACCCTGTGGGTAGAGTTTTGTGCATGTGAATCTATTTTTGTTCAACACTATTGTCAGTACCTTTTTCTATTTAATTCTTTCCTGTGTCTCCTTGTTTTAGTTTATTTTGGTGATGAAAAAATTAGGGAAGGATAACAAACAAGTCAAGTTAAAACAGTGATTGATTAATTCCACTGATAATTTCTCTGGTTGGAATGCTTTCTAATTTAATTTGTCCTGCTCTGCTTTAACAGTAGCTGTGCCTTGAATGCTTATTTCAATGAAGATCTGTTCTCATGTATGTTGAAGAATTTTTCAATATCTGAATTACAATTTATCATGAAGATGTTTTGTCACCAATTTATCACCAAACTATATATGAAATAACTATTGCTTAGATGAGGAGTTCCTATGAACTCACACTGAGATGAGTTTCTTAAAGTCTTATATTCTGTTTGGAAAAGAAAAATAAGCTAAAATCCTTATTATAAAGACTTATAAAGTGGCTGGATAAAATAGGAGACAATAATGTCCCTGCCCATGGCAGGGGTGTTGGAACTAGGTGATCTAAGGTCCTTTCCAACCCTAACTATTCTATGATTCTATGAGAGATATAGTAGTGTGGAAAAGCAATATAATTTTTAAAACATAACAAAGCAGTCAAAGAAGAGATTTAGTAGTTCATAGAATCATTGAATCATAAAATAGTTAGGGTTGGAAAGGACCTTAGGATCATCAAGTTCCAATCCGCCTGCTATCTTTAGTTAAAAAGGAAGCAAATAAAAAGTCCAACAGACTTTCTGATGCATTTAGTAACATAAAAGTTGTTCAGCATTATATGTCACACTTTATTCACTATTCCTGGTCCAAGAATTTATCTGTTTCTAAGCCATACCCATTGCCATGCAACTTTAACATGTTAAGAAGTAGGTGACCACTCTTGTTTAGTGGAAATATGGAAATGTATTTTAGTCCTTAATTATTATTTCTAATATAGGCAGAGATAGTTCAGTGTAGTTAAATAAATTAGGATCTAAGATGAAACTTTCATCTTCAATATAATTTGATTTGATTGGTCAAGTTTGAAAAATGTAATTTCTTCCTTTATATTTAAAACATTCCTCTGTTCTTAAGCTGGTCACGTCTTTTGGTCTTTTACTGTGAAAAATGATGCACTTTCTTGCTACTTGGACACTTGAAACCTGAGTCCAGAGTTCAGTGAAATCAATGGAAGCTTTGAATCCTGAGTCCAGAATTCAGTGAAATCAATGGAAGCTTTGAATCAAATCCAGGAGGAGCAGATTCAGAATCAGTTCATATTTTAGAAATCTCGTGAATATGTCTGAGCTTTGGTTGAAACTCAAAACTTACTGCATATTTCTTCAAATCCCTACCTTGTAATTCGATAGTTTGTTAACATTAATAGCAACACCAGCTCATGTTTGAAAATTCTGCTTGTAGTAATACAGATGATTAGTATTAATACATTAATATATTTACAGAAAATCTTAAAGTTTAGGTTTTCTTCATTCTCTTTCTCCTTCTCTTTCCCTGCACGTGCTCCTATATTGATCCTCAAACTTGAATGAACTCCCTACTGCGCTTTACGCTCCCTGTGTTCATGCCTAAGCTGAAACCACTAAGTTCTGAGCTCCTGGATCTGAATGCATCTGTTGACTGTTTTATACATATCAGATGAAAACTGTATGTCTACCAATTTTGTTGTAAAGGAAACCCAGCTCTTTAGTAGCTATAGCAAATTCTATCAGAATCCCAGTGTGGACAACTGGATGCACAAATGTAGTGGAGCATAAAATCACAGGTGAATTTGAGCAAAGTTGAAATATAGTGAATAGCTGCTTAGTATTTCCAGAACTTCTGTTTATCACCTGTGCAAAGTCAATATCAGCATCTAATCCTTCAATACTCAGGGATTAGAAAGATGCATCTAGAAAATACAGTGTTGTAACTGAATGTTTTCTTTATGTATGCAGAAGTATTTACCAGTTAAGAAACTAGAGATCACAAGAGGTTTTAGAAGACTGTAAAGCTTTAAAGATAATTTCACTAGATTCATTCATTCACAACACATTTGATGCTAATGGTCAATCATTATAATGGCTTATGACTAAACCTGCTAGTCTTTAACACTTACTTTGCTAATTAGTTGTGATTATATATTACCATGGACATGATACTGTGTAGTGCTGATGGGTGCTTGGTCTCCCAGGTCAAGGTGATCAGATTTGAGAGCTCTTTGATGAAGTCAGTAAGAAACAAAACCAGACCAGTATGTACTACTGCTCTTTACAGTATTTGATTATGCCTCTAACTTGATTCAAGGCAAGCTAAGTAACCACATTCTTATTAACAGGAATCTAATTTATATGTGCCACAGACCTCTGTTCTGGCTACAACAACTCCTATCCAAGCTGTCTTTACTTCTATACTTGAAGACAGCAATATTGCTATTTTACCTGCCTCAACGAAGACCCTAAATTTTGCTGTCATCCATACAAAATGTTCTTAAAAGGAACTTTTTCCTCATCTTTTCAACAAATTTCCCTTTTATGTGCTCCTAACTGCTGAATGTCCTGCTCTTTTGCATTAAGTTGAAGCTGGGTGCTTCAGTTTTCCAGGCTCTTTGTACTTTTCTTTGTACTCTTGTCCTAATCTTGCTCAGTAAGTAAAGTACAACTTCCTGCTCCAATATTCTCTTATAAACAAAACCTTCCATGCAGTACATAGGTTTTTAAACATGTCTTTTCTTATTGATCCTCACACTATCCCCTTGGCTAGCAGAAGCTCCCATAAGAGTAGAGAGTTAGGCACGGTTTTGTTCTCAAAACCATGGTTATTCTGTGACATCTACAAAAGGCTTAAGTTATGAAACTAGAGTAGCTGCAGGACTATTACTTAGAATCATAGAATAGTTAGGGTTGGAAAGTACCTTAAGACCATCCAGTTCCAAACCCCCCTGGCATGGGCAGGGACACCTCACACTAAACTATATCACCCAAGGCTTCATCCAACCTGGCCTTGAACACTGCCAGGGATGGAGCATTCACAACCTCCCTGGGCAACTCATTCCAGTGCCTCATCACCCTAACAGTAAAGAATTACTTCTTTATATCCAATCTAAACCTCTGCTGTTTAAGTTTCAACCCATTACCCCTTGTGCTATCACTACAGTCCCTAATGAATAGTCCCACCCCAGCATTCCTGTAGGTCCCCCTCAGATACTGGAAGGCTGCTATGAGGTCTCCACGCAGCCTTCTCCAGGCTGAACAGCCCCAACTTTCTCAGCCTGTCTCCATACAGGAGGTGCTCCAGTCCCCTGATCATCCTCGTGGCCTCCTCTGGACTTGTTCTAACAGTTCCATGTCCTTTTTATGTTGAGGACACCAGAACTGCACACAATACTCCAAGTGGGGTTGCACAAGAGCAGAGTAGAGGGGCAGGATCACCTCCTTTGACTTGCGGATCATGCTTCTTTTGATGCAGCCCAGGATACGGTTGGCTTTCTGGGCTTCTAATTATTGCCCATTGTTTTTAACTGGTATGCTCTTTCCTTTGTGTTCTTTTTCTGTCTTCATCTATGAGCTCCATGATTCATATGGAAAAGCCCTTACACTTGAGAATGCTGCCTTGCCTTTATAGCCTTTCCTATGAAGCATTAGTCCAAGTTTTTTGACACTATCTTAGTAAAACTATTAGGTAAAAATAGTAGATATATATGGAAAACTGTACTGTCATAATGGCAGAGAAATATAAATAGATAAGTTAGTGTTACAAGTGGAACATTATTTCTATTGATTAGGAGGACAAAATTAAAGAGCTTTAGGCATCAATTAGCTTTCACCTATCATAACAATATGTTAATCTGCCATAGAGGTGCTGTTTCAGTCTTTCCAGCACAGTCTGGTGAAATCTCTGAATAGATGGTTGTCACTGACACTGCGCTCTGACCTAGAAGAGCAAGTTCTTTTTGTCAGGTGAACTGGGAAGGTACAGAGATGTAAAAGCAGTGGATCCAGTATTATTTACTATTTTATAAAGCATCTTCTTGATGAAAGTCTGTTTTCTGGTGTGTACAGAAAAAGATAATGATAAAAGAAGGGGGAAAAAAAAAGCCAGGAAATTAATAGAGGGAGCAGTGAAAGCTTCCTTTCAGCTTAGCCAAGCTTATTGAATTTTATGAATGAAGCCTCCACAGTTTTTCTTTCTTTCTGTTTCTGTGCTTGCAGCAGCGTTAGCAGGTGGGATGTCAGTCATGGATAAAGTCTCATCCTGAAAGGATTATGAGAAACAAGGAGCCTTTCTAAATTTCTGTTTTTCTGTATCTCTTCATTTACCAAACCTCGCATTACTTTGTACTTGTCTCTTATTTCATACATGCATAGTATGTGTACAAGAAGTTAATGAGATTACTATTACTCTTAAGCACAAGAGTGTTTGCAAGAACAAGAATGGGCATTAAAAACCTCAGTCTTTCTGTGTCCTGGTTTAAATTTTATCTAAACATAACCTATGCTCTATGAAGTGATAATTTATTCAGAACTCGTGTGTAAAAAAGTTCATTACGGTTTTAGTACAGAGCTGCATTGGAATAGGAGACAGACCTTCTTTAGAAGTGAGCTTGAATATTATGGTTTTTATTTATTAATATATTACCCCAAATTTTCTGGTAGAATAAGTTCAATTCTGCGTGAAAACAGCAGAAGTGTTTCAGTCTGCAACATTCTAAACTGCATTTTGTGTAATGAGCTTGAAAGCTTTTGGAACTTGTAACTCAACAATGTGTTGTGTTCTTACTTGTTTAATAATAATAATAGTAATAGTAACAGTGATCCCTCAGTTGTATTTGTATTGAACAAGATTGCATAGATTAGGAAAGAGACTTAGCTAATTAAAGTACTTGGATAATGGTGCAGGGTTGTATCCTTGACCTCACTGACAAAGCCAGACAGAAATATAAAGCTTTGCTATCTAATTGCTATTTTGCCTTTATTACCTCTTCCTCCCTAATTTGTTCCTTGTTTTTTCTCCTTCTTTTTAAGCTGATCTCCACATCTTTCATATGTAAGCTTCACCTCTAAGCATTGTAACTATGCCTCTTGTATTACAGAAAGCCTGGTGTTATTCTCAGGGTTGCACACTTCACAGTACTCCCACAAAGCTGTCCACACAGTGTGTAACCCTGCATCCTAGCTACAGCCACTATTTTTTCCTTTTCACTGATTCTCCATTCATTATATTAGGTTACCTGACATTTCAGATACACCAGATCTGGTTCAGAGTGGAGCATAAGAAATCATCATGTAAATAATTGTTCTTATTTTAAGGAAAACAACGATTTGACATCAAAAATGCAGCCCTCATACATCAAATGGTGCATGAAGAAAAAGAAACACTGATAAAGCAGCTGAATTGGAAGAAAACTCATATAAATCAGCAGCTGCAGCATTTTGAGATCTACCAATTATATACGCCATACCTTTTTATTAAATTGCCTTTCTCTAAAGTCTTCTTTTTTCAGATTCTGTTCAGTATGGCTTTTCTTCTGAGTAAAGCTCTCAGCACTTCACAGTGCTGTTTGATAGGGTCAGACTTTCAAAGACAGCTCCACGGTGATCTCCCAGATCTGAGATTCAGAAAAGCGAATGAACTAATCTAATTTGACCTCTACTACAGCACAGAGTACCAAAAAAGAATGAAGTGATGACATTCATAGCTGTAAATTAAACAGTACCTTGGAATGTTCCCAGGAAGTGAGTCTTAACTCTCAATATTGTTAAACTAGAACTGTCCCTCAAGTGATTTTGTGCTGTGGTAACTGGCGTATTCCCAGAAAAGTTTCTGGGCCTTCCTTGGGTGATAGAAAAACCTATTCTGTTTTTTAGTTTCCTGATTTTGATCTGGTTAAGCAATTCTTTTACAGAGATTAAAGTTCTTTCCTCTGTATGAAAAGGCGTAAGCTTTAACAGTGAATGAAACTTAGAAATGGAAAAATATAGCTCAAATATCCATATTCTGACACATATAGTTGTTCAGCTTGAGAAGGAAGTCACCAAGGGGGGTTTGGCAGCTCGACCATTTGAAACCTTCAGAATTAGTTTGGATAAAACAGTAGAACTTGCACTGATGGTAAAAGCCCTCCAGTTTCAGGGTGAGCTTAATGAGCAGTCTCTTAAGTCTATATTACATGGGTGTTATTCTCCCACAGAAAGTTATTTGTTCCAGCATAGTATTTCAAAAGTAAAGTTGCTGCTGAACTTAATAAATGTTTTCAAGTAGAGTTATATTAATATTAACTCTAGGTTTTTGCTTTTTTCTGCATCAACTCTTTTCAAAGGTTTCTTTTGTCACCTATTAGCTCTTGGAAGCAAATCTAGAACAGCACAAAGTTGTACAAAGTGTAGGAATAACATGAAATGTCTTATTATTAAACAGAGCCAAGGAGCTTTGACCTCTCAAATCACTTAGCCGAGGGAGCTGTTATAACTTTGATTTTTCTGTCATTTAACTTCTTTACTAGATCTGTATCACCTCTTGTTGTTGCTTTGAGCAAGCTGATCAGTCATGTGGGTGACTGAAGGTTGAATAGAATTCGTCATTCAAGCATGAATATCATGCCTGGGAAAAAGCACAAAGGGTACTGGAAATTTCAAAGAACTCCTTTGAAAATGTGTTTGTTTCATAAGAAAATTTACTATTAATAATATCCAGTGAATTCCTACATGCACCTTAATAACATCCCATAAATATAGATCTATGTTATATATAGGTAACAATAAAGATAAGTAGGCAAAGGGAGCTGTATTCATGTTTGGATCTCATGTCATTGAAATGTGAATGGTTTCATGATACGGTAAAGAGTGCATCAAGTTTGTGTTATAGAAATGTAATATTAGGGAATAATGAACTTAAATCCTCTGAATTTATTTGAAACATAAGTTGGGAATCTCAAGATTGTTATGTTTTCATCACTTATGTGGATAGCAGTTGCTCTGAATCGAACACTTGTATTAGGGATGGATTCTGAAATGTGTTCAGCATAGTTACATGTGCATAAATATATGCATATAGATGCATCTGTCTGCAGCTACCTCTGAGGTTGAAATCCCTGTGGTTAATTAGATTGAAAACACACATTTTTTTTGTGCGTGACTGAAACACAATCTAATTTCATGTCTGCATGTTGAAGGTAACAATTCTGCTATGAGGACCTGAACACCCTTCTAAATTGTGGATAAGCAATGACGATATGTATTCTATAGTTATTTACAAAATCTACTGAACTCTCTTTTCAATCCACTCCAGATGTGGGTCTTTTGAGCCCTTAGTTATGACTAGGGACAGATTAAATATTGACAGTTGCAGAGGTTCTTTTATATATCACTGCAGAGGTGTCTTAGATGCTTGTAAAGCAGCTGCTTATCCACTTCGTACCAGTTTTTTGCTCTGAGAAGCTGTAGTAAGTAGTTCAATAGCTGCTTCACAAGCAGCCAAGATAAAGGGGCACAGAACTCCCATGGAAGAGCAGGACAGATAGGAATGGGAAAATATCTGTATTATTTTAAATCATTCCTGCAAATGGAATTTCAGATCTGGCAGTAGTTTAGCTTCAGAATTTGTATTTTAACTCACTCTACTATCACATATGAAATTTAGAAATGCCTTCTCAATATTAGCAGTGTTATTTCATGTTAATTATGTCAAGAACTCACCTTTTTTCCATAATAATGGCCATAGGTTATAGCTGATTTTTTAATAGGTTTCTTCACTGACTCTCACTCTCACTAAACAAACTTTCACTTCATCAAGTTCCTAGTTCAGACCCTGGCATATCAGAAAGGATTGCAGCTAACCCATGTATACAGAGTTATCCAACTGTTGTGGTTTAAGCCCAGTCACTAACTCAGAACCACACAGTCGCTCTCTCACTCCCCCCCTTCCTCCACCCCCTGCTCCCAGAGGGATGGGAAGGAGAATAGAAAGAATGTAACTCCCATGGGATGAGATAAGAGCAGTCCAGTAACTAAGGTATAACACAGATCACTGCTGCTACCACCAATAATAATAAAGATAAGAGAAATAACAAGGGAAGAGAATACAACCACTCACCACCCGCTGATTGATACCCAATCTGACCGAGCAGTGATCTAACCCTTTCGGGTAACTGCCCCTAGTTTACATAGTGACATGACGTGCTGTGATAGGGAATATCTCTTTGTTTAGTTTGGGTCAGGTGTCCTGTCTCTGCTTCCTCCTGGCTTCCCCTCCTCCCTGGCAGAGCATGAGACTCACAAAGTCCTTGGTCAGAGTAAATGTTACTCAGCAACAATTAAAAACATCGGTGTTATCAGCGCTGTTCCCAGGCTGAAAGTCAAAACCACAGCAGTGAACCAGCTACTAAGAAGGAGAAAAATGACTGCTACTGTTGAACCCAGGACACCAACTTACCAAACTGTTATCAAAATTATACCATACATTTGTCACTTTTATCTCCAAAGGTAAAAGAAAACTGCATCTTCTTAGAAATAATACTATGTAAATTGCTCAAAAAAGGTTAGGTTTTCTTGCTGGGTCTAGTTTTTTGTGGTTTATTTTTGTTCTTTGTGTGTGGTGACAGACAGATCTATACCCACTACTTAGTGAACAGACTAGGTCACTCTGAACACAAGGCAGATAGACAGGCCTGCTAGACTTGTCACTTATTTCTCCATTGCATTTCATTTATTGCTCCAGGAGCCATTTAAACCTGTCGTATGGGAAAGCATAAACTAACTTCAGTCAAGATTTGGCTCACCAGTATTCTTCTGGCATAAGGACATGGAGTACAGCTTACTTTCTGGAAGAAAAAAATCTCCCATCTGCGTAATATGTCAGTTCTTAAGTCACTTAATGAGTAAATAACAACAACAATAATAACGATATAATTTTATTATTACATGTAATATTGTTTATTTAAGCATCTAGGGAACCAACCATCATGATGAAGCATCCCAAGAGCCCTTCTCATACCAAGCCAAGTAAGAGCATTATCCATCCTCACATGCAGATGCCAGCTAGTATTCAATCAGAGTCATGATAATTGTTGGAAAAGAAAGATGATTTAATCACCCTACTGTGATCAGCCATATCAAACCTGGATGCAGTCATTGCTTGTTTCTGACTGAGGCACTTCCATGCAGGTGCATACAGAGTACTCAAACTAGTGGAAGATGTTCCTTGAGAATGCATTTTTTCTGATTGTGATGGCCTATAGGACAAAGGCAGAATTTAAGCTTGTTGTATATCCATATCCAGAGAGTTAGCATTAATGGTTGGCTATCAGAATATGCTGAGTGATGTCCTTCCAGTATCTGAAGGAGGCCTACAGGGATGCTGGTGACGGACTCTTCATTAGGGACTGTAGTGATAGGACAAGGGGTAACGGGTTGAAACTTAAACAGCAGAGGTTTAGATTGGATATAAGGAAGAAATTTTTTACTGTTAGGGTGGTGAGGTACTGGAATGGGTTGCCCAGGGAAGTTGTGAATGTTCCATCCCTGGCAGTGTTCAAGGCCAGGTTGGATGAAGCCTTGGGTGATATGGTTTAATGTGAGGTGTCCCTGCCCACGGCAGGGGGGTTAGATAATCTTAAGGTCCTTTCCAACCCTAACTATCCTATGATTCTAGGAAGGTTTTTTCCCTGGGCCTGATATTACTTATTTCTATAATAACCTAATTTAAAAATTATAGGGTATGCTTGTTAAGTTTACAGTTGACACAAGATGAAAGGCACTTTGAGTGTGTTAGATCACAGAATTACAGAATCCCAAGGGTTGGAAGGGACCTCGAAAGATCATCTAGTCCAACCCCCCTGCAAGAGCAGGGTAACCTAGACTACATCACACAGGAACTTGTCCAGACGGGCCTTGAATATCTCCAACATAGGAGACTCCACAACCCCCCTGGGCAACATCTTCCAGTGCTCTGTCACTCTTACAGTAAAGAAGTTCTTCCTGAACGATAGGATTATAATTCAAAATTACCCTGAGAAACTGGAGGAATGGCCTAAAAAAAAGGATGTTATTTACAGAAGTGCAGCATACCAGCATACTAGATGTAGTAGTTGCACAACTCTAACATAAGAAATAAATGGCAGTGGAGCATGGTTCCTTGGGAAATGACCTAAGGATTACAGTGAATTGAAGGTGAAAATGAGGGACAATGTCTTCTGCAAAAAAAGGGCAAGTGTTATGGAACTGCCTATAAAAATGATCACACTATGCTCTTGTTGTGGGCATAAATCTACAGATTAAAACATCTAATTTAGGTGTCTAGCTCTGTCTTCACATTCACTGCATTCTTATGCTCCCATTATTAAGAATAGATACATAGCTGCTACTGTCAATATGGATGATTTAGTACATGCTAAAAGACACCTACTGTCAAATCTGAAACTAAATCTCACTGATGAATTACTCTTTCTCTTTCCAGAGTAAGGAAAAAAAAAATCAGTTGGAATATTATAGCTAGTTTTGGTCCTCACATCTCAAGAAGTATGTGAGTCCATTGCAGAGAGAACTGAGGATATCATGAAGTATGACTGAACTAGAAAACAAAACCATTCATGAAAGCTGAGGAAACTGAAGTTATAAACTGAATGATTTATAAAATATATGGAAAGAGTCCTCAGATACACAGAATATTCTGAACAAGGAAGAGAATAGTTTTCCTCCATAGTTCCTAGAATAAGAAACAATGTGGTCAGGATAATGTACCAGGGATATTAATTGGCTTGGCTGCTTTAGAGTGTCCAGAACTGAAAATGCATTTCTTCTCTGTCACAAACGTTATAGATATAATCGTGCCTTGAAAAAAGGATGGACTTGCAATGTCTTCAGAATGCCCCAAAATATAGAATGATACAATTCTGATTCACAGCCTTGTGACAAAAATGATGCAGATTTTCATCAAAGATCCTTTAAATAACTTTCTTGCATCCTAATGTGGCTCATACAATAGGTATGAGAAAAATGTAATTTTATTTTTTTTTCGCAAAGACATTTCTATTATTTTAACTTCAATACCTAAAGCATCAGGGTTTTTTTCCTGTATTTTGTTAAAGATCATGGCCTGTGTGTGTGCTGACGTATTTCATGCAGGAAATACAGTGTCGTCTTAGACAACTGTAGGTATATCGCTGTTGTACTGCCCTATAGTATAGGGGATGTAGCATACTGTGACTTATGGAAGGTGTTGATGGCATTTTAGATAGAAGAGATGCTCTCACTAAACTGCAACTTGATGGAAAATTCAAACTCAGGATCACTCTTCAGGCATATAAGTTCTTTAATGACTCAAATAGACCAAACTTAGCTACAAAACAGGGCATTAAACTATGCAGGATTTTGTATCCAAGCATAGGAACTTCTTTTTATTGTTGGATCAATGACATAGCATTCAAAAT
This sequence comes from Melopsittacus undulatus, assembly GCF_012275295.1. Lineage (NCBI taxonomy): Eukaryota > Metazoa > Chordata > Aves > Psittaciformes > Psittaculidae > Melopsittacus > Melopsittacus undulatus. The sequence continues at coordinate 6,467,900 of NC_047527.1, read as the reverse complement.
TTCCCAGTATAACCACAGAAACCAGGCTGAATATTTGACTACAAATATTGAAACATTATCAGGAAGAAACATGAAATGTTCTCAGCAGGCACTGACTCATAAAGGTGCATGCTAAGTTTTCTTAACCTAGGAAATATGTGCAGTTTCAAAACAATGTCTTCCAAAATCAGGCTAAAAATTTAAACTTTCAAGAGCACATACTAGAAAATGTTTTAACAAATAAAGCTTTTCTGTATTTTTTGCTCATTTTTATTGTGATTGTTAGCTTATATCCCAAATTGCCATTATAAAAAAGAAAGGCTGCTATTTAAAAGTTGTGATTAGCGAAAGCAGCATAATCACTTGTTTTAGACAAACTGGCAACTGGCAATGAAAAGAAGTCTTCATTGTAACCCATGTCCATTTTGCTGAGGTTCGTGTTGCTTGGTATAGTATTTCACAGAGTGACGTCTGGGTCCTTGACAGGATTTACTGGGGTCCTCTGCAGTATTAACGACATTGGAATCTTTCTGTAAATGCTTCTTTCTGTGGAATTGCCCAACCTTTAAGGTAAATTATTCTCCTAACGACTTGCAGGGGGCTTGGAACTAGATGATCCTTTCTAACCCAAACCATTCTATGATTCTGTGATTAATATAGCTGCATTCTCTGGACCCACAGAGTGATTTTCTATAGTTATTTCTCCTCTTGGTCTTTTACCCCTGCCCAGCAACTGCCAACAGACAACTAGATCAGAAACTCTGCTGTCAGATAAATGCTTTGTAAGGTCTGTTTCCTGGATTTGAAGAGGTCACTTTAACAATGATAGGTATTTTGGGGTAATATCTGACTTGGGTGAACATGAACTCTAAGCATCTTAATGGCTTAATCTTAGCTAGCTATACAGCTTACACTAAAAAAGAAATATACAATAAGAGCCTAAATAATTCAAGCAACTTCTGTCAGCTCTAGATGGGACTCATAAGACTTTTAGAAGTTGAATTTAAATTAAAAGACACTGAGTTAATTTGGGAACTGTCCACATGCACTTTAACCTTATGGATATTTTAATTTACTTGCTCTTTGGAACTCATATCTCTGGAGGTTGCAAGACTTTGGGACAAGCGTGCTGTCACAAGCATATGTAGAGCCATGGAGTGGGGACAGTCAGTTCCTATGTCACCTTTTGTGAGTGTTTGTTCTAGGAATAACAGTTTTAATTCAATAAAATAAGTATTAGCAGGAATTGGTGGGGCAAGAGCTATGATATTACAAGAAAGCAGCTCAGCTTCACCTCTATGCAAGTTATTAATGACACAGATCAAGAATTAACCACCCTCACATTCACAAATCAGTAGAGATCAGATATAATTTTCCTATCATAATTAACTAATCATTTGCCATTGTCATCACTGTATTTAAAAGCCCAACACACAGAATAATTCCTTTTGATTAAGCAGATATTTCTGGTTTGAATCTCTAATAATAATTATATGGCATTTCCCTTTGTTATGACAGGGCATTTGGGCAATTAAATGTATTCTGAATAGAATGAAGCTGGAATTTTATTTCTGAAAGTAAATAAATTAAAGTTTTGAAAAGGTTAAAGCTCAAAGCTGGAAGATTCTCTTCCTCATATAATTGACCTGAAAGATAAAGATAATAAACTACAGCAGATGACAGTATTTTGACTGATCCTTCAAGCAAAATCTGTACGAGCAGCAAAGGGATAGTTTAAAAATGCGTATGCTGAATTTTTAAGGAAAGAAAAGCAAGATACACATTTCCCTAACTTCTCACATCTGAGTGCTCAGGAATGCAAAGATAAACTGGAAAAGCTTTTTGGTTTTTTAATCACTGCCAAAGCCACTCTTTGAAACAATCTGGAATGGATTCAGGTTCATAATTGAATGGCCTAAATAGAGGCACCTAGTGCCGCTTGACATGCCCTGGAATATCAGAGGCATCTTCATGACATTGGCAGCTACATTGGAGCTACAAGAGACCCTTTTGCAGAGCAAAATACAGGTGGAACATATGCCCTGTAGATCTTGGATTGTACCAAATACCACTGTAACGTCTCCAATTCAGTTCTATACTTAAGCACTTTCTGATCTTTAAGGACATGTACTGGTAAATACAATGAGCAAAAAAACAAGAAATGGTTACTACAATGATGTTTGCAGATGTCTGTCTGAAGTTAAACATGCCCATGCATCAAATGCAGTTGCAAACAGATGAGACACAAGTATTGCATTTATATAAATGTGTTTCATAGTGAAACTCCTCTGTAAACAGGTTTGCTATTTCTTTTAGACGTTTATCAAATACTTTTTGTGGAAGAAGTGTACTTTCTAGATCATGTACAGAATTAATGAAAAATATTTACCTTTCAAGTACATAATCTTAGTTAATGTACTGATGGGTGTCTTTAGAATATAATAATCATATTAAGGATGTCAAAACCAAGGTGAAACAAAACATAGGACACAGAATCCCCTATCCTAATTTAAACAGGCTGCTCACAATTCTGTAGGCTTTGAACAGTGCTATAAGAAAGAGGGTAAGGACAACAATCCAAAGCCCATGAAATCTAGTGACAGTTTTTCCTTTGATTTCCTTTACCTTTGGAATATTTCAAAGGTTTATTCTTGCAGTGGTATATATTCATACCATTGCTTATTTAACTGCCTCCTGCCCCAGAGCTCCATTCTACTTGAAAACCTACATAAAGAGAAAAGAGACCCTCCATCTGAGTATACAACTCAGACTCATAAAACACTGTGGCAACTTTGTCTCTCCAGACTTATATTTCTAAAACATGGTGTTTATTGAGATTCCTCATGCAACCTCAAGGAAGAACAAGCTGAGAAAGTGAACAACAGCCAATTTGTATTTTGACTATAAAAGCCAATTTGAATTATACAGCTTTTGAAATGTGAATTAGACATTATGGGATGAGCTAAACTGTTGTCTCTGGGAAGAGAAGATTTGTATTTGTCCATAATACATATAGTTATTCTGTGATTGGCATAGGTACTTGATTTCTCTTTATTGCCATTTTCTTATCACCTTTGATTCCAATTATTCTGTCATCATTCAAACTGTGGCTAGAACTACAGACAGGTATAAGCAAGACCAAAGTTCTTTTAGCACCTAGCTTTGGAAATAAATGTTAATAATGCCAATTTAAACTGCTACGGCTAATGACTAACATTTAAGTGACAACACCAAGATGGGCATACATTGTGAAAGAAGCTGTATGAAATATGACACCTCTTTTTAAACAGCTCATCACAGACCGGTAAATCCCCTTTCAGCTTATGAGAACCCACACTATTATAAGCCTGCAGACATGAAGCTTTATGTATTTTTGCTAGTTTGATTTTCAATATTTTGGGGGTGGAGGAAGCCAGTTTATAATGAATTGTCTTTTCCTGTCAGATCGTTTTCCTGAAAGCTACTGATAATACCCCCATTTTAAACCCTGTCAACATTAATTCCTAATTGCCTCTCACAACCGTTTTATTCCTAATGGACTGGTTCAGGACTTACGTTCCTATTATTATTAATAATAATAATAATAATAAAATAAATTTTAACCGATGTTAAAAATAGAGCAAAATGAGCTAAAATGAGGACTAGTATGACATGAGAACTGTCTCAGAGCATGTATAAGTTCTTCCTTTGTGTACCACCTGTACCCTGCACAAAGGGCCCCCCCTTTTTTTTCTGAGCAATCTGAATGCAAACAGCCAGTATTACCCATTTTAAAATGCATATTTCAATCACTACTAGTTTTGCAAGAAAATCATGTTTTGAAATGAAAGACCAACCCATCTCCAAACCCCTGTTTTTCAAAGAATCAAATACACTGTTATTAGAAGCAATTTTTGCCGATGTTGAGACAACACAGTGGCAGAAAACAAAAGCTAATAGGCACTCTTTCAAAATCAATATTAGAGAATTGTTTCAGTAAAGTGTCCCTCAGCTTTCAGGGGAAAAAATCACCTGTGTTGAGCTGCCAAAATAATAAATTGAAACAGGAGCTGTGACCAGTAAGCAACAAAGCTGTTAGCAGGTGGTGACAGTAGCACTTTAACACAGACATTGATTCAAATGATAGCTTTGACTTGTAACTGCAGATTGCACCCTAATAATTTACCACAGACAGGGCATAAAATGTTGCAATGGCCCTTGATGGTCTATGTGAAGGCACTGTAGCACCTTTGAAAAATGCTGATGGAAAATACTGAGTTTATAGATTAATTTTACTGTGCATAAAGGCAAAGATGGTTATCGGATGAGAGTGCTATGAAGGGAACAGGCGAAAAAGGAGTTTGTAAGTACAAGTGAGTAAAGAGAAAGCAACTTTTAATTCCAGTTATTTCTTGACAAAAAAATAAAATGCTTTTAGGACCAACAGCAACCTAAATTATATGACAATTAGATATCCAGTATATAACAAAGTTCCCACATGTTTTACGTACAAGGGAAGATGGAAAGATGCTTCAGCCCACACTAGAACATTTCTTTTACAGTTTCATAGCTCTAGAAGATATTCTTCTCTATACAGATTTGTTAAAATAATGGAAATTGATTGAGATGGAACATAATTTATTTCAATAACTCATATACATTTAAATATGTTTTATTTTACAAATAAAAAAGCCTCAATAGCTTTTGAAATACTGATTAATTCATTTGAAGAATAATGCAATGAGACAATTCAAATTTTCTCAAGTATGAGATGTAAATGTCTTTGATGACACAGGTCTGGGTGCAAAGCAGCAGCATGGAACTGGAATGCAGTCACTTAACCACTGACTGGGATTTCCTAAAGTTCCTAGGTAGGTAATCTAGAAAGATAATTCTGACAATTACCTGTAAAGACAATTTAGATCCACAATGTACCCACCAAGTTAAGCAATAGAAGAGGAACATATTACACCCAAAATGATATTTAAAAAAGTGAGAAGGCCAAAATCACCAAGATACATCAAATATTTGTTTAGTTACAGATTCCTAGGTTTATTTCAAATGCATTTATCTAGCAGTGCATTTGATAAAGTGTCATTTGAAGGAATAGTTTTGGAACACAATATCTACCATTTGGATGAACAAGCTGTTCCAAATTAACACTCATAATAATAAGTTAGTTGATGGCTTAACTGCACCATAATTGCACCAAATAACTTTAACAGAAGTCATGGTGCTAGACCAAAGCATGTGTTTGCAGGAGAATAGTTTAAATGTATGCCTCTGTCAGATGCTGATCTGTGATAAACCATAAATGGGATCTTCTCTTTGGAATGAATTAGTTTGGATCTTGAGAGACATGGAACTCTGCATCCTAAAAAAGGATGTGACATCTGTAAAATACATTAAACTTAAACCTTTTATGTATGAATTCAATAGAGCCAAATTCAATGGTAAATTTAATCAAACTCCAAATCTCCAAATATGTATGTGCATCTCCCAAAAGAAATGCAGTCATAGCCTATATGTGCCAGTTTGCCTGTGTAATGCTCCTCACTGCTCTGACTTTTGGTATTGTCAATCAAATCTACCAAACCTGACAGTAGTGTCTGCATCTTAAAGGCTATGTCTACATTATGACTGCAAGAAGTGAGTATACACAAAACCATGAGCATTTTACCTTCTTTTCAAAATTCATATATGGACATTTAAATGTACAAGAAAAATGAACCGAAGATTTAAGAGTCCAAGAAATCTGCCAGTTTGGATGACTATGGTTTTAGACAGCTGGATCAATAAAGCTGTTCTACAATATAAGCAGAACAAAAGCTCCTACAAAGTCTGGAGGAACCAAGTAGCCTTATGAATTCTCCAGTGTGAGTAAAAGATTTCACTGGGAACTTAAACTTTATTTGACAGAGAAGTCTGCATACCAGAAAATTTAAGTGTCCTAAGAGCAGAGTGAGCTTATTAAAAAGCAAAGCAGCAAAGTAGTCAATCAAAAAGCAGAAAAAGATAGGAATCCAGGAGTTACTGAAATAATTGATAAGTCATCACAAATTTGCTGATGTTACCATTAATGCATTCGGCATCTGTAGATCCTTTCATTGTCCCTTTACCTTTCTTTTTTTTTTCCTTTCTTTTTCTCTTTTTGTCTTTTTTTTTTCTTCTACTGCATTTAAAACAGGTCTTCAGTTTGTAGAAAAATTTATATTTTAATTAAAAAAATAAATTAAAAGCAATTTTTTTTTTAAAATCTCTGCATCTACAGAACTAGTTCAATGTAAACCTAATTTAATATGAGCAGCAATTTATTTTCATGCAGTTTATTTAAAAAGAAACCTGGGTTCTTTATTGTTTCCAAAGTTTATCCTTGTTGCAGTTCCTTTATCTTCTTCACAGAATTCTTGCAAAGTATATTACTTATATATATATATTACTTTGCAAGTAATATATTTTTACTTCTTATTTCTGTCCTCCTTTTCTTAGTTGCATCTAATTCATTTTCCTGCTTCCGTTGCTCTTATTCTGCTTGTATATTTGTTCTTAGACACACTCTGTGAACACTGGAATCATCTCCATCCTTGCAGCGTTGTCATAGATACACACAGAACCATTTATTGTTGCAGAAATGTAGAGAAATAGTTGCCCAGTGTTCTGCTCTTTCCTGTTTATCTTTTAGTTCGCAATGGGCCAATCGGTCATCAATGGCTCGCTCCCATCTAGCCCATCACCTCCGCTAATGAGGCTAACATCTGCGCAACTGGCAGATATGGCCCGAACAAGACAGGACTCATTATATTCCTGCTCAGAGACCAGTCGGAAAGCCAGGGTGTATCTGTCCCTTTGAAAGGGCAGAGGGGCATTCACTCCTCTTATAACTCGTGCCTAAACCTGAAGCTACTGAGTTTATTCTTTTGAAACCTTTGTATTTTTCATTATCTTCAGAAGGTTGGAATTGGAGACCCTGGAGCTCTGCCAATCTCTGTTGTCTCTGTTGGAACTATTGTCCTGCAGAAAAGACTTCAATGCTCATTTTTCTCAAAAGCAGCAAGAGCATTAGTGGTTAGAGCCTTTCTCTTCTGCTCTAGCTGGCATTGCCCCAGGTCCCGAGCTCAGCTGCAACTGCAGAATTTATTTTATCTGATGCCTGTTACAAGTTTGTTTTGTCCATTCAGCCAGTATATTGTACATGTTTGAATACATACATATTGTGTACATCACAACAATACAGTTGTGATGATGATGATGATGATTATAACTATTATTATTACTGTGTGTAGATAGAGAATACAATGCAGTATTGCCATGATATAAATTAGGGTCATAGAAACTCTTTGCTAGCATTTGCAAAGATCCTTTACACTGCTGCACAAAATGAGCCTTGTATTACATTTACAGACAAACCAACAAAGCCTATCCCCTCAATTACTGTGACTGGCAATGCATCATAGCGGAGTAAATTCAGCCTAAATGTGAGTCAGAGCAATAAAATATCCCTTTGTAGAATGCATAAAGGCACTGATAAACAGTAACAAGTATAACTCCTGATTCTATTGGACATAATAGGAATTTTAACATTACTTCCATTACAGACCAGGTTTTCATCATTTATTGCTAAAAGTAATTTAGTCTTATTTGGAGAATGTCTTCATAGTGAAAGAAGTATAAGAAGATTTCTGTATCACGGCAGACTGTGATTTCCTTTCAGATGAATTGCTAACCTTCTCCCAGAATTTCAGTGCAAAGTATTCTAGTTTTATAGCTTTATCACATATGTAGGCTGAAGCTTAAGCATGCAGGCAGAGAAGTCTCTCAAGTTGCCAGAAACTCAGTAACTGCTCCACGGAAACAAGATTGTCATTTGTTTTTAAACCCCTGAAGGACTGCCTTTCATGTGCATTTTGAATAACTAAATGCTGTTTCCCTGTAAGCTGGGATTGACTGGAGTCCTCAGATAAAAGTGTTTTGCTCAACTTCTGAGGTAAGTATCCTGGAGCAGCTGAACACCAGCCTTCAGGAAGAGATGCTATAGAAAAGGTTCTCACTATGGAGCCTCTCTACAGCATCTATATATAGCGTGGAAAGCTTGCTGCAAATGAATAGGGCTATAGAATTGTGAAATATAAATAATCATCATAATTAGTGTGCTGTGCTCTTGCTGCAGCTCTCAGTTCAAAAGCTTATCTCAGTTTGGATATTTCTGTATCCCACATTGTCTTCTATATTCCTTTACTGCTCTGGTAAAGTATTTGACTTTGTTCAGGACTGAAACCGAATGCTGTGATGCATTCTCTCACCAAATACATTTAAAGGGACAGACCAAAAGGTTTGATTAAATAAAGCTATTATCAAATAAATACATATTTTATGTTTGCTTGTGAGCAGTGAACTGTTCCTTAGCCATTTTCAAAAACACTTTGTACAGAAAGGTCAGGATTCCTACCCACAACCACCTTTTATACATAGGGAAACTGAGATAAAGTGAATTTCTGAAGTTCTCTGGCAGTGAGTTTGGGAACAGAGTACAAAGAAACATCAGTTTTCAGAGCTTTTTGAAGTTGCAGCAGTTATTCAGCTCAATAGGGGCTTTTGGACACACTGGACACCTTGAATTCATGTGCTTTCAATACTCTTTATCTGCCTTAGTATGGATGAGAGCAGTCATGCTGTTTAATTCCACTGAGCTGAAATTCATGGCATTAATGTTTGATTCAGACCCAGCACTTAAACATATTCTTATCACACTGACCTGCACTTATGTGCTTGGAGCTAAGAGTGTGCCTACGCTGAGGGAAGCACAATTTCACTTCACCTTGTGCATCACCCCATCTAATATATTGCCCTGAGAAGGCAAAGGGACGTGAGATACAGTGATGTTTTCTTAAATCCATGTGAGAGTTTAATCAGTCACCCATGTACATGCAAAAAATGTCAGTTTTTCAATGCCACCCATAACTCACTTGCTCAAGAGGTGTTTTTGGTTTTGGCAGAAGTTGTTATCTTCTTCATCGTAAATTCCCCCTCTACAAAAAAAGGGCTTTAAAATCAAGCTGTTCGTGTTATTTCATGCCAGCTACATTTACCTAGTTCAATTTAATACATCTTTTTTCCTGCAGTATTCTGCCCAAAACCACTCTCCCTTTTGCCATTGATTGCTATGGCAACCGGAGAAACTGGAAAGATGATGTCAATATCTGCATTCATGAAGAGGAATACCTAGGTTATCATTTGAGCCAGCTTCTCACAACAAAGATGTGTGCTTTGCTGCTGAGGTGTAAGAGCAAAGGATGAACAGCAGAAAAATCCTGGGAATAGGCTGTGATTTGAATTCAACTCCTAGAATTAGAAACTTTAGCAATTAGAAGTGGGATGAATTACCTGACCAGGTTCAACAAGCTTATTAGCAGAGAATAAATGTAAAGCTCATGAGATGGTAGAACAGGAGGCAGAGTGAGCCTTGGAGAGCAGCAGACTCTCATCAAAGGGCTGGATGCAGCAGGACAATGGTTACTGACAAGATTCTCAAAGGTGGAAGTGAAAAGTGCAAGAGATCCACTTTAGCTAGCTCAACGACTTGTTTGTTATGCTTTAATTCTTAAATATGTTTCCACATCTCGCTCCTTTGTTTCATGTTCTGTCCTCGATTAGCTTTGAAACTTCAGATACTAGACAGAACATAACAAGTCCTTTTTGCTGTTGCATTTCAAACTTGTTGCATAAAATTAACATCAATTTGTCTGCGGGTGGGGAAAAAGAAAACATTTCCTAAGAAATTTATGAAGGGGGAAATCAAGAATGTATAAATGATGTAATGTGAAAGCTTTTAAAAAGAAAAGCATGGAAACCTCTTATTGAGGCTACTTGTGTTTAAAGCCTTCATTAATGTCAGTACAAAAGGTACCACAGTAACACAAAATTAGGAAACATTGTCAGTACAGAGGAAGATTCAGATAGAAAACAATGACCACAAAGTCAGACTACAATGAAGTGAAAAAAATTAAGTAATAAAAAATATAATGTTGTGCTATTGGGGACTAATAAGAATAGCTGGAAGCTTAACATACAGATAAGTTGACAAGGATCTGGATGTGCTTGTTAATCACAGGATGACTGTGAGTCATTAGTGTAACAATGTAAACTAGTGTAACATTAGTGTAACAACAAACCATGAAAAGCACTTGATGGGACCCAAGATGGGATGCTCAGAAAAAGCAGTGCCAGTGGAGATGGAAAATCATTATATTTATTAAGCACCTCTAGTAAACAAACCTTTGTCAGGCATAGTGGGTACAGTTCAGAAAAGATTACTCCAAGATGGAGCAAATAAAGAGAAACCTTCTGGATGATTAAATGAATAAAAAACTTCAAATAAAAAAAAAGGCCAGAAGAGATTTTCAGCCAAAAGTAATGCAGACTCTGTCAGTGTGCACATTGGGATTAAACAAGAAGCACTGACAAAGAAGAAAAACTATGCTGTGGTGAAGGCTGGAAATAGGTAGCAGACCATAATATTAGCTCAGAATAAAAATAATTGGAATTTATAGCTATTCAGTTCTGAGGTTCTGAAACAAATTTACAAGTTGAGGGAAGGGTTAAAAATCATTTGAGATGTATTAATCCTCTGTCAGATGCAGTAAGATAATTGACTACAATTGAACTCTGTGATTGTTAAGCAGTCATATACACTTAAGTGAAGTTCTATGCATTTATGGAAAGGATAAACTGTTTGCCTGTGAAAGAGCCTGTAATTGGCTCAAGCGATATTTTTAAGTAGCATCTTCCTAAGACAGTCATATAAAATGCTTGTATAAAGCTAAACTGTGTATTTCCACACTACAACTGAGAATTCAGTGCAGACATAAACACATAAATCTATATCTACCTTAGGAATCAGTGCAGTGCAGTAGATTATGTTGGTAGATTGAAGTGGCTGCTGCTGAGGTTCCCTATGTCACTCATGCAGGGAATGTGGGGAATTACTTTATCTTAAATATGGTCTGATTGGCTAGACCAAACATCCCACTGAACATCCCAATGCATGTATGGTGTTAAAGGTTCACATAAGAAACCATCTTATATAAGTCTTCTTCCTTTCTTTCAGCCCAGTTGAGGCAGCACTGCAGTTTTCACACCCATCTACACACAGATGGTATTAACTTGTCATTGTCTGTCTGAAGACAATAGAGAAATATAAAACAAAATCAAGCAAACAAAAGCAGTATTTTCTGAATCAAATTACAGCTTTGGACATAGCACAAGTCAGTGATAGTGGACTTTTTGTTGCATTTACAAGCAGTGGGTTTCATTATCAGAAATAGAGAAGGGAAGGATACGCCAGACTTTCAAGGTTTCTATGTCTTTGAACATGAGACAGAACTCTTCTTAAGAGCATACTTCAGTTAAAATCAGGTGTCTCCTGGGGAAATGAGAAGCAGATCATTCAGATGAGCTACTTTTCATTTAATGTTTATGATTTCCTTGACAGTTGCTGAGACAAGCTAGGATCAAGCTGGGGAAGGGAGTTCTATACCAATTGCTTGTCAGTTCTTTAGCTGACTCTACTGTCTGATCCCTTTTCTGAGAGCAAGAGTCTGTTTAGCCTGGCTCCAGCCATGTACATACAAATGGTATGACTCCATACTCATGGTGCCTGGGACTTAGGACAGCTATGAGCATGCACTGCACCATTTCAAGCTCCCCTAGTTTCTGTCTAAGTAGTTAGAAGAATCACAGCTGTTTCAGTGATGATGACTAAAAATAGCATGCAGACTGAAAATAATCAATGTTGATATTGTTATAGTTATAGATATCTTTATAGATATTTATATAGGTATATAGTTTTGCAGGTATACATGTATATGGGTATATACATAAAGATTATATATCACAATAAAGTTGGAAGTCTCAGAGTCCCATTGTTATGAGACCTCACAGAGAAAAGGATGACGTTAGAGTGATGTGATTATGCCATAATAAAAAAGACAAAACCACAAAGAAATGGTCCAGAGTCCCGCATCTAGTGAGGGGTTGAACTGAGAATAGAACTGCTATCTGCAGATTCTATCCTCCTTCTGGGGAGCCAGTTCCTCTTCCTCCTCCATTTTCTTTTGACTCTTCACCATAACAAGAAAGGAAGATTTAAGTCTACATTTAAAATTTACAGAGGGAAAAAAGGTCTTCTGAGAAACATAATTTAACTGCAATTTTCTTCTTTAGCTCTGAATGCTTGTGCTGAAGACTCACATTTCCACTCTTTGTGTCATAGTGTATATTAAAAGTAGGAAATCAGTCTGAGATATATTACTGGTTTAGGAGAATCCATGTACAATTGCTTTTTAAAAATTACAGCATACTTCAAACTGTAATAACTGCACCTCTTTATAGAAATGGAGGTTATAATCCAGCCATTAAAATTCCATAACCGACTGCTTCCAGCTATTCACATGCATGAAACACTGCACAGCTTCCAAGGTTTTTTTAAATTTACCATTTTCAGGCTCCTGCAGAGAGTAATTTCCTTAGAAAGTGACTTCATCTAAATAATATTTAAGTATGGAACAAAGAATATCAACAAAAACAAATTGTCCCATGTCCCACAACATAATCAAATATGTAATTTATTAAGCTGAGGAAAACCTGATCAACATGGAATTAACTGAAGTTCTCTCAAAAAGAAACTAGAAGACAGAAGTGAGGGGAAGCTCTGAAATGGCACAGGCTTTACAATACAGACACAAGGCTGATGTACATTCTTAAAAGCACACACAATTATCTGGAAGAACAGAACTGAACAAAAGATTGTTGTGATCACAGGATGCTTCATAGCACTTATGGTTATGGAGAGGGTAACCAATAAGAAGATTATTGCACAGTATTTTTAATACATTTAGAGAGCTGAAACCTGGTGTCCAGAGTAGCTGTGGCTCCAATCTTTGTAATATGTAGGTTTATGATCCTATCCAGGTGTTTTCCAGACATTGTGTTGCATTATATTATATTATCACACTCTATTATATTCTCAGAAAGGATTTGGGTGCTGTACATCATAAAAACATGAACTTGAAGAACTTACAATTTAAATACGTTTAAATTCTCAGTTCTTAGCACAGAAAAGGTAGCAAACATCCTCCCTATTCTGATAGATTTGGGAATACTGCTGTTACCGCTACCTTTTTCTGAGCTAAGAAAAAGAAATTTATAGGCAAGTGAATTATCAGACATATGGACAACATTCATTTGACACAAACTGTGGGGTTTATGTAAAGTTCCTGCAAATAGCAGTAGGGTTCCTGTTTGACCTTGAAATGGCTGTTTCCAACTAGAAGAGCCATCCTAGGTGCTGTGTTAATCACACTCATTTTCTCCTGCACTTTATTTCAAACAGTGATCTGTGAATGACTGATGCCCATAAAGCAATAAAAGGTAGCCCATGAAGTAACTGCAGGCATATATTTAAGAGGAAATAAAACTAAAGTATACTCTGCCCCCACCAAGCACACGAATTCAATCACAATGACAGGAATTTTTGAAAAAGGAAAGATACGATCTTTCAGCAATTACACACGGTTTCTTTTCTTCTTTATTGAATGCTCTGTGGTAACAACCTCCTGAGATCACTCATGGCTTCAAAAAAACATACAAGTTCATTTTATCAATTATTCAGTCATCAAGATTAGGGATGTACCTGTAACTGGACTGGTTTTTACAAACTTTTACAAATCAGAGTGTTAAATGCAGTATTCAGCTTTCCATAATGTAATATTCACAGACCTTAAAGCTCATCCAGTATTAACCCCCTTACATGGGCAGGGACATCTTCCATTAGAGCAGGTTGCTCCAAGCCCTGTCCAACCTGGCCTTGAACACTGCCAGGGATGGGGCAGACACATCTTCTCTGGGCACCCTGTGCCAGTGCCTCAACACACTCACAGGGAAGAGTTTTTCTTAATCTCTCATCTAAATCTACCCTCTTTCAGTTTAAAACCATTCCACCTTGTCCTGTTCCTACAGTCCCTCTCCAGATTTCTTGTAGCCCCTTTAGGCACTGGGACCTGCCCTAAGGTCTCCCAGGAGCCTTCTCTTTTCCAGGATGAACAAGCCCAGATCTCTCAGCCTGTCTCCAGAGCAGAATTGAACCAGCCCTTGCAGCATCTTCATGACCTTCTCTGGGACTATGATGTAAAGCTGCTGTGAGAAAATATTAATTTTAAACAGTAACTTGTTTAGCAGAGGAAAAATGTTATATTCGTCAATATCAATGTATTAATGAAGTATTAATACAGTTTTCATATTTTAGTTTGAAGATAAGAGCACATTACTTGAATTCTTCAGAAATGTTGAGGATCAAGAAAAGAGCTGTACTGACACAGCTGTGAGAATGGGAACTGATACAAATATAGGCAGACAGTTATATCCAGCGTGCAAAACTATTAATTTTGTATTGGATTTACACCTAAGATTCTCTTTACTTCGAGGTTTTACTTGTTTGTTTGTTCTGAGACCTAAATCTTTAAGAAATAATCTGAAAAATAAAGAGCCAAATTTTCCAGGACATTTATAGTCAAGTTTCAAATATTGTTCTCCATTATAATACAAATAACTGAGTATATGAAAATAAATATGTAAGAGTGAACAAGTTATTCATATTTTGTTCCAGAAGAGTAGATATGACAGACTTCAGTCTTGCGTTTTAGACTGAAAAAAAAGTAATCCAGTGGAAAGGAGTGAAAAGGTAAAGTTGAGGATTTGCTGCCCTACTCAGTACAGTTCTTCCCAACAGTACAATTTCAGACTTTTTTGTCTCTTCTTTTTTAAATGAAATGGATTGTGATTAAATGTAGCACTCAGGAAATGTGAGATTAATAGATTTGACAGGAGCAGAAAGCAGTAAATAGGCATTATACAGGTTTCATGAGAAAGCTCAGTGAGTATTCTTGAATGTGATCTTTCAACTTTTGTTATCACCTCAAGCTCTTCAAAACACCCGGCTTTTTTTTTTATTATTATTATTATTTTGAGCTATTTTTCAAGGAGTACGAATGAGGCCACCACAGCAGTTGAAGGTGAAAGGTTAGGCTGAGTTCAAATAAGCATTTTTGTGTTAGACTGGTTTATCAAGACCACAGTCCAACTATATTCAGTTTGAACAAAATGTCCTGGAAAATTTTAAAGAAAAACAAAATTATTTACTTTTTTTTTCCCTTTTTTTAATTTACATTGGGAGCAAAAATTATCTATACTTTACGGCAAATAAGTGATCATCATGGCATAGAGGTTGGAACTTGATGATCTTAAGGTCCTTTTCAGCCCAAACAAGCCTATGATTCTATGATTACAAAGATTTTTTGGAGATGGATTGTTATGGTTAAAATCAATTTTATTACTTTGAGGTTGTAACATCAAGTACTATTAACTTATAGTCTTCAGTTTGAAATATCTGTAATGATGTTATTAGACGTAGATGTAAGAACAGATAAAGTAGAATCATATTTGTAGGAAGATATAGTCAATCTTGAAAGACAACCTGATTTGTTTGCCCAGTTTTTGGTATGAACGAAAAAGCAGTCAAAACAACTTAGAGCTTTACCCGTTCACGATAATGGTTCAGCAGACTCCATCTGAGACAGGACCTCAGGAAGAATACTGCTTCTGGGAACTAGAACTAAAGCCAGGCAGAAATCTTCCAGATAAAGATTTTGCCATGAAAGGACCTCTTATTGAAACAAAAACTTTTCACATAAATTCTGGGTCTTCTTACAAGCATTTCTTAAGAGCATGCCCATAAAGACTTGGAAGTGGAAGCTACTTTCTAAATAACCTGATGATACAAGGAATTTCCTAGGTGATGGGTGACCCATGTTCAAGCCCTAATTGTCCTGACTAGAAGCTGAAAACAGCTGTCACTGTTTTATGACACAGAAATGTTGTTTTCCAGCCAGCTCTAGCACTTATCGTTTTGATGAGACACACTGTTCACTAAAGAGCATGACAAGATTGTATAGCTTTGTGAAAGCAGAAATGGTAATTTACAATTCTGAATTCATTTATCTGTGACTCTCAGTTTACATTTTCTCAAAGTAAAAAAAGAGTTTATCCAGTGAGAGAGATATCAGATCAAGCGCCACAAGTTAAAATCCTCCTTAGGATCATGGGTCTTACATTGACTCACGAACCAGCTTTAGACATGAGACTGTGAATTGAAGTTTTAGCTCCTGCTTTAGAACAATTTGTCTGCTAGTTTCTATTAAAGAATGTATTTTTTTCTTCTTCACTTTTTATGAACCTCTTTTTACATCATTTTTATGTGATATTAAAGAGCTGTCATTTTGAATTTTGGAGATGACTACAGATCAATGGCACAGTTTTAAGGTTCCTTTTCCTTTTTATTTGTAGATAACAGTAACTTTTGCAAGCATTCCCTACTGTAATTGCACCACAAAATGTACTTACTGTGCAACACATTCACCTATGTATAGATAACTGCCTTGAAGATACCCAGAGGACAGAGGCTAAAAGGTAACAAATACTCACCTGGACAATTAGTAAAACTCTAGTTTTAATAAATAAATTACTATCTACAATCTTTTTTTTTCCTTTTAAGAAATTACTTAATCCTTTTTAAAAAATGTATGTACTGAAGGAATGTAAACTTGTTACTACAGCTGCAAATGAAATAGAGAATAACTTACTCTGCTCTTATCCCTTTTTCTTTCTTACACAACTATTTTTCTCTGGAGATTAGCGGATTTTTAAAGCTATCCTATTTTTTAAAGCCACAGATCTTCTAATATGATCTCATGTTTATGCTGGACAATTAAATGTCACTTATTTATATCTTTTTTTCATCCCCAAAGATGTGTGAATACTTTCCAAGATTTTTACTGTAGGAGCATCTACCATTTCCCTTTGTAGTATATCCAGTAGTTAATCATGCCCACTGTAGAACATGTATAATGTGAATATATTCATCGAGGGAGCTTGTATGACTGAGGTCTGATAAATCAAATAGGATTTCCAATGAGGAGTTTTTAGAGCCTGAATCCCAGCCACCCCCTCACATATGCGTGGAGGCTCCACAGCCAGTAATTTCAAATTCTTATTGTGGCTTTAATCTGTGTTCTTTACTTGGTGAAATTCAACAAGGGCAAGTGTAGAGTCTTGCATCTGGGGAAAAACCCCATGTACCAGCACAGGTTGGGGGTTGACCTGCTGGAAAGGAGTGAAGGGGAAAGGGACCTGGGGGTCCTGGTGGACAGGAGGATGACCATGAGCCAGCAATGTGCCCTTGTGGCCAAGAAGGCAAATGGCATCCTAGGGTGCATTAGAAAGGGTGTGGTTAGGAGGGCAAGAGAGGTTCTCCTCCCCCTCTACTGTGCCTTGGTGAGGCCACATCTGGAATATAGCATCCAGTTCTGAGCCCCCCAGTTCAAGAAGGTCAGGGAATTGCTTGAAAGAGTCCAGCGCAGAGCCACAAAGATGATGAAGGGAGTGGAACACCTCCCTTATGAGGAGAGGCTGAGGGAGCTGGGTCTCTTTAGCCTGGAGAAGAGGAGACTGAGCGGTGACTTCATCAGTGTTTAGAAATATGTAAAGGGTGGGTGTCAGGATGATGGAGCTAGGCTTTTTTCAGTGATATCCAGTGGTAGGACAAGGGGCAATGGGTGTAAACTGGAGCATAGGAGGTTCCACGTTAACATCAGGAAGAATTTCTTTACTGTAAGAGTGACAGAGCACTGGAACAGGTTGCCCAGGGAGGTTGTGGAGTCTCCTACGTTGGAGATATTCAAAGCCCACCTGGACAAGTTCCTGTGTGATGTACTCTAGGTTATCCTGCTCTTGCAGGGGGGTTGGATTAGATGATCTTTTGAGGTCCCTTCCAACCCTCGGGATTCTGTGATTCTGTGATTGTAATTTGTTTCTTGCATGTTATTACAGGTACCAGGATACACTTTAAGGTATTTTTTTCTCAGATGTACAGAACATATTCAGAAAAGTTTATTCTGCTTACAGTGCTACTTTCAACATTGTCACCTGTCATACTATTTATCTTTTGAAATGCAGTATTTCTATAAATGCATAATTTGCAAATGAAAATAAAATCACTATTTTAAAATGTGCCAGTTATGTAAGTGATGTCAGATTTCAGACTATCTTCATATGCTGCTTTTGGAAAGAGTCTACTGGATGAAGAGCGTGTTGTCACAACACTGTCTTCAGAAATTTCTCCATAACCTGAAATAGTTTTGTCTTTAAAACAGATTATATTCCTCTTCCGTTACTCTTTTCTCACTCATTCCATTCCACAACTTCATTGATCTCATGACTAGAAACATTCGAATTACCAACCTCTATTTATTCATAGCCACTTAATTCCCATTTGTTCTTGTGCCAACATTGTCCTTAAACTTAAATAGTGCTTCTCCTTCTTCTGTGTTTACTCCTGTGATGTATTTACAGACAGCAATCATATATCTTCTTAGCCTTTGTTTGGCTAGATTAAACAGCCTATGCTCTTCTAGTCTCTTCTTGTAATGAGACTACCCCGTGAATAAGGGCTACAGAATTAGGTGCTAATTGAAAATGTGATGCAAGGAACAAGTCAGATCCTATGGAAAACAAGTTTCTTTGAGCCCAGTCCGTGAGTGACATTGACTGAGCTCTTCCACCTCCTTTAAAGTGAATGGCTGCTTCTGTTCCACATATACCTATGCAAAGGAGCATATTACTGAACAGTCATCTTCAGCACCACCAACCTCCCAAATAAAAATTACTTACAGAAATAGGCGATTCATATTAAAAAAAAAGCCTAAAAAAAGCCTTAAAAAAAAGCCCTAAAATATTTCTGCATCCAGATCATAATAATGAATGATTTATCTGATCTATACTTAAATGGTTTAGTGCTTAAAAGCACTGTTAAGAAATAAAGAACTAAACAGAACTAATAACATTCTGTCTGTATCCTGCTCTCCCACCAAAAAGAAAAAAGAACTTCTGTTAAAAATCAAGCACTGAGTTGGGATAGTTTTCATAATCTATGCCAAGTTGTTTTTCTATACTATTTTGCTATCCACTGGCAAAGCTTTATAGGTAGTAGGTGATAAGCATTAGTTTATTATCTACTTTTACTGAATGCAGATGAACTGTAGGTGTAAATTTTAGAAGAAGAGAAAGGCAGGTTATGACAGGAGCTAACACTGTAGGTATAAGGTTCATATTCACAGAGTAAAAATGGGGTTTAAATCAGCTTCCATAATGTCTTCATTCAATCTTTACATTCATAGCTCCCGGAATTATATAAGTAGAAATAGTTACAAGGAAAGATTCCAAGCTCTTTATCCTCCAGGCCAAGAACTCAGATTACTAATGACAAATCAATATTGCTTTTTGCATGAGCTCTGTTAACAATCTGAATCTACACAGCAGCTTATGATCAGAAGGTGCTTTAACTTCATTAACTCCAGGGGCAGTGATGTAGGAAAGTGATAGGTATCTACTTGAGCTTAACTAAAGGCCCCCACGTGGAGCACAAAACCCATTAGCCCTTTCTAAGTATTATAACCATTGGCAAATATTGCACAAGGTAGGTGGCAGCCCTGTTAACTGCCTGAGTGATCCTTGTTCCTGTAGTTGACCATCTTGGATATAAACAGGTATATACCATGACTTGCAGAGATGCAGGGCAGGAAAACAGCCTGGGGACTGTTGGGTTCTTGTCTTGGTGTTGACTTTTCAGTTTATGAGAATTCGTTGAATCATGCTTTCGAGGCATCTAAGCATTAGCTTTTCAAGTAATACAGGTTCCTACATTCAGACAATGTGTCACCCTTCTCAGGCAGCATACTGTATTTTCATGTGTTACAGCAGAAGCACTTGGAGCACCAGATCTACATACTGTTCTATGTGTTTCACCCCTTTACAGATCTAGTCTCAAAGAGCACAGTTCTCCTTGATCTTACTCTAAGAAGCAAGGGGAAAATTAAGATAAGACTGTAATTAAGAAGCAAAGAAAAGGGAGAATTTTCATTACACAGAGTTGTGTCATGAATAAACATCTGATGAAAAAGAATTAAAAAGAGAGGAGAGGAAGTAAAAACCCTAAAACTATGTCTCATTATAGGCTATCAGACACAGCTTCAAATACTGAACTGTAAAACATGGAGATTTTTTCATTCACAATGAAGTGTGCAAATGCTCCATATATCAGGGGAAGAAAAACTAATAATGATAGCAGGGTTTTGGAGAAAATAAAGAAGGAAATAACTAACTAAGAGTTGTAAAGATGGTGAGTCTAGTGGCAGCCAGGTATTGACCACCAGCTAGGTGTGTTTCATTGTTCAATATAAAGAGCCAGCTATAGGAAGGTATCATGAGGAAAAAGATCCTTACTGCGAAGTAAGTGTACCATCAGTAATAAATTGCTTAGAAAGAGGTGATCCCTATACTGACTGTAAAATCCTAGAACTACTTACATGCAACTTCATGAGATTATTCATATATGGAAAGAATGCAGAACAGGGGAGAGAGATAAACAGATTTTGCAAACAGAAGTTGAGGGGGAGGAAGGAGGTTGTCAAATAAAGGTACAAAGAAACAACTGCAGAAGAAGAGGGTGGATATAGAGTGGATATAGTGTGGATATAGTTAGAAGAAACAGGTAACAGTTAGGACACAGATACTTTCTGCTTAATGTTCTTAGTGGGACCGAGCTGCCTTCCAGCAGCTTTGTATCAGTAGTATGAGCAGAAGCAGAATGGAGTGATGGAAAAGGGTGTTTGAGTAGTTATTTAGCTGTTGCTTACATACTGAGGCACAAAAAGAATTACAGTATAATAATGCTTATTTTAAGTTGATGTTTCATGTGTATATTCAGTGAATTAGTACAGCCTCCCCAAAAAATAGCATAATAATAATAATGTCTAGAAACAAAGCAGTCCCATCCTGAGCAATTTCTTTTGACAGATGAAAGACAAGCCACTGAACAGCTTGGTGGGTGTTGCTTCTGCTGTAAAATATTTGCTAAACGACATTATTGACAGAGTTAGTTTGAAATGATGGAGTATTGTGCAAGATTATGATCTCCCCTTCTGTATTTCACACTAAACTAATTTTAAAAATATGCCCTGATATTGATATTAGCTTTCATATGTGTTTTAAACAATCCTGTTGGCAGGGAGATTTGTAGTCCATGCAGAAAACCTGTAGACAGTAGTGGAGGTAACTTTTAGCCTTGTACAATGAATATTTGCTATTAAGATACTATGTCCATGGAAAGATGATGGGGAGGAACATAGACCATTACTGGAATCCTACTTATGTGGCATTTAAAGTCTTTTTTCTTTCTGTTTCATCACAACAGCATTAATAGGCTCTTACAGAGATCATATACAAACTTATGTTGGATCTAGATGATTTTAAGGTTCTTCCCAGCCCTAACCGTTCTATGATTCTCTGATTCTATATAACAAGAGTAAATCTCCTTATTGAAGATCTTAAATTTCCATTGAATCCTAAAGAAGCTACCAATTAAAAAAAAATATGATGTTGGCACCTACTCTTTAAAAAAACATTTAAAAGAAGAAAAACATATCATATTCTATGATTCTATTCTATGATTCTATGATTGAACATAGATTCCAGTGCACTCTTTCATTATTAAAGTATATTAAGTTAAAACAGTGATAAGTTGATTAAAATACATATATATTAGAGAAGTCATTGGCTATGGTACCTCTGACACAAAGACATTTCTTCATAAAACTTTGAAATTCAATTAGAAACATTTTTAAGCTAAACTTAAATTTTTAACTGAATAAAATTTTAGACTTCTGAAAGCTACTTCAATTATATTGTTCCTTCTTGTGACATTTCTAATAGGAAAGGGGGTATAGAAGTATGGGCTGTATTGTAAGATGTTTTATGACTAGCTACTTCATGTTGTTTTAAATGATGGCTCTTGGTGGAGGCTGTCAAGTGGTGGGAAAACAATAACATTGCCCCTTTTTGGCTGAGTTCCTGCTCCAGTTTTGTTAGGGACTAAATACCTTTGAATTTGTCTATTTATATATATATTGTTGGTAAGCTACCAGCTAGGTGTAGGATAATCAGAGATGAAAAATTTGGGTGTACAGGTAACCTGCACTTAACTTCCTATTGATCTCATCTTCAAGATGTAATGTAAAAGCTGTGTCCATGAGTGCATCACTTATTTTTCTGGCTGAGATACAATAGGCTCTGCTTTGCCCTTCAGGAGACAACTTCTGTTTCTAGAGCCAGAAATCTGAAGTTCTATTATTGATGTCACTTGCATTCATTTGGCTGTAACTTAAAATAAAATTTAAAAAAGAGAGAGATGAGCAAAATTTGACTTTTAAAGCCTTGAGATGGCCTTCGATAGGGCAGGAAGAGGCCAATTATCAAAGCATTTTGCAAGGCTCCTCCCATCTCCTCTTTGAAATGGCAGTCAAAAGACCCAGATGCCAGGCTGAAAATACTCTCCCTTCATCATTTACTTTTTATGTGTGTTCTTCTTGCAGCTGTGCTGGCAGCATTAAATATACCTCACAACTATTCACTAGGTTACAGCATGTTCCAATGCACACAGAAGTCTTTTCATTAATTTCTGTAGCTTTGGATAAAGCCTCGGCACTGTGCCTCTGCCTTTTTTGGGTCTGATGCCTTCTGTTTTCAGATAACACTTTTTTTACTAATTTTATTAAGTGTAGGGTATTTATTCACACAGAAATACAAGAACACCTTTACCTGGTACTGTTCTGCTCTTTCATGCTGAAAAATCCCTGAGCCCTCCAGAAGGAAGCAATTATCTATTCCTCACTGCATTACATTACAGCTCATTTTGTCCCTGTATGGCTATGGAGTGTAAATTGAATAAACAAATAAGCTGTAAGAAAAAAGTTTGCACTGGAAAGATGCTGAGAAAAATCTTCTCTATGGTTTACTAAAAAGGGGAGGGCTAGAGGCAGAAGAGGAAGGCAGAGTAGGCAGAAGAGGAAGGCAGAGTACGCAGAAGACATTCAGAGGAGGCAGAGATAAAGAATGTGAGGTCTCGTTCATGTAAGTTTTCTAGAGAAAGGTAAAACAGAAATTCTGCAGCAGAACTAAAAGCAGTTTTTAGTGCTGGCTAATCCTGAACAAAAAAAAAAAAAATCAAAATACAAAGCTCAGACTGGCACGAGTGCGTTTAGTAGCGAATTCAGAAGAAATATTTCAAGAGAAAATTTGACTCTGAAGGTTTTGAACCCTGGATTTACCTCTTTTTAATATCCATCATCCTCTGATCCTGACTCTGTCACCAGACAAATACCCATATTAGTGAATACTTAATGATATAGACAATCATGATATAGACAATTATAGACTATAACTATATAGCACTTAAGCTTAGTTATGGTTTTCACTGATGAAGATGTAAGCTGTGACTCATTTGCATGGTCCTCTACATTCTGAAGAGGCTCTTTAGTAGGTCCTAGGCACAGAAAATAGAGGATTGAGATTATATGAACATGGGTTCATAAATGGGTTCATAAAATCGAAATTCATTTACAGAATATCTTGGTCACTTTCCCACCAGTACATTACCAGCTCTTGTAAGTACAACCACTGCGATCAGGTACAAGCCGTTCAGTTGTGATTCTTAAGCTAGCATTCATTTTGCAATACGTAGCAGGTAAGATTACGAAAGACCACATAATGGGTTGGCTGGTGTTACAGCAGTATAACTGCCACCCACCTCAGTCAATCTGCCTGAACAGCTAACAATAGTGTGTCATGGGATATCATGAACTGACAAGATTATACTTGCTGGCAGTCGAGAATTCAGAAAGCTTTTGTAGATGAAAAATTAGCACACTATGAATTTCTTTCCACTTGTCTCATTTCAGCTTCTTAAATGGCTAAACACTAAGATGATGTAGAACAACAATTTTATGTTTGTATTTTATCTGGGATTAAGCTGGGTTGACAATGGCTGGATGCTGGGTGCCCACCAAGCTGCTCATTCAGTCCCTTTCCGCAGTGGGACAGGAGGAGAAAGTGATACGTAAAACTTGTGGGTTGAGTTAAAGCAGCTTAATAAAGAAAAGTTTAATTAAAAAATGTGTGGAAATGGAGGAAAACAAAAAGATTTGTTCTCTACTTCCTATCAGCAGGCAGTTTCCAGCTACTTCCTGGGAAGTAGGGCCTTAGTACATATAGAGGTCACTTCAGAAGACAACTTATTAATAAACACTCCACCTCCTCCTTTCTCTTGTTTTTTATTGCTGAGCACAATGTCATACGGGACGGAATATCTCCCTGGTCAGTTTGGGTCAGCTGTCCTGGCTGTGTCCTTTCCCCAAAAGATCTCACCCATCCTCAGTCTACTTGGTGAGGGGAGAAATGTTGGGGAGACAACCTTGATGCTGTGCAAGCACTGCTCAGCAGTAGCAAAATCACTGGTATGTTAACAACACCTTTCTAGCTACCAGTACAAAGCACAGTGCTATGAGGGCTGCTATAGGAGAAGTTAACTCTGAGTCTGACCTGATATGAATATGACCCAATATAGTCATAGAATCAGAGAATCATAGAAAAGTTAGGTTTGGAAAGGACCTTAAGATCATCTAGTTCCAACCTCCCTGCCATGGGCAGGGACATCTCACACTAAACCATGTTATCCAAGGCTCTGTCCAACCTGATTTAGTGATTGATTATAGTGATTGATCAATAACTAATTATTACTGCTTGGTTTTAAAACTAAAATTTAAATGGACGTATCTTTCAAATCAGTAGCAATGCACTTGTTTACATGGAAACTTGTCCCAGACAATGTAGGATGTGTGTGGCAATTACTCATATTGATGTAATTTTCACCTAGTTCCTGAGAAAGGAAATAATTATTTTCAATATATTTGTGAATTCAGACTTAAAGAAGTCCCCAAAGGGACTTTGAGGCTTTTATTTAGATTTCTGTCCTCAGTAAATCCTAGCCAGAAAACTTAAGAATAAATTTTTCACTGTATTCCTAGGATATCTTGCTCCCAGATGAAACAAAACAGAACAATCAAGAACACTTGCTGTGGGCCAGTCTGGTGGCCAGAAAAAACAAAGCTGTACTATAATGTTTTCATGACTTGTTGAAGTTATCAAATCAAGGATAAAACTTGAAAAAAGACATGGATCAGTAGTGAGAGTGGCTTGGGAGAATATAGACAAAGAGTACAACTGTAAGATAATTTCCTGCTCTACCCTGTTGACATTTCTGCTCTCCCATTGACTTTCTATGCCCCCAGACAAAGCACCTAGCGTCTGTCTACCTTCAGGGCTTACCTGCACTCTTGCTGGGTACTCTGAACTTTTCTGTAGCCTCAATGGATCTGATGATCCTTGTAGCTCAAATCTGCTGACACAGTTATGAGATAGAGCATGGCTTTTGTTTCCATACAAGGGTTTTTTTTACTGAAGAAACAGATTAAGACATTCAGAAGGTGACAGGGCATTGCCAGTGTCTCAGAAGGTCTGATGCCATCTCATTGCACATTTCTGTGATGGAGTCCCAGGTGACTCAGTGAGGAATGGAAGAATGTTGGAAAATCCTAGTACTGGAGGGAACCATGTTTGTATCAGATCCATCTTTTCCTAACTAACTCTGTAATGAAGTAGAGTCTTTGTTTTCTTCTTTGTTCCCTGTCTGAAATATTCCTTCAAGTAATAGTAAAGCATTAAATCTTGAGGGACGATCAAGTGCTGAAGTAATGGGCAATCTTTTCCCCAGTTTTGTTTTTTTTTCTTTGTCAGACTGTTCTGGAATTTAATATAAATTCAACATGTTCCTTTCCAGAAGATAGAAGTCAGTGTACAGAGTTACTGTCTTAAATAGGATCCATGGGGTTTAAGGAAACAATATCTTGCTTTTATGACATGAAAAATGTTGTCTAGTAGCAACAATCAAAAACAACCATTTGTCTTCACATTTCTCCTACATAATACTACAAGGATGCAAAATTATGGTTGAAGACATAGGACTGATTAACCCTCTGTGGTTTGTGATTCTTTAAATTACCTTAACAGCAACACAACATGAAGAGGACTGCTTTTTTCACCTTGGGATTATGGCAATAATTTGAAGATGGTCTTTTTACAGATGATTCTTTTATAAGAGTGGGAAAGGAACAAAAACAACAGGGAAAATTATAGCCCAAATTGGCTTTATTACTTTGTAAACCAATAAAAGTTAGACACATTTTACAGAGGGTTAGAAATGAGACACTGACAAATTATTCATGTGGGATAATTAAAAGCAGATCTCATCCTCTAGTGTGAATGACTCCCTCCCTCATTGTTATAAGTTTTCCTTTCCAGCATAAAGAATTCTCAATAAAAGATGAGGAAGGAAGACCTAATATCAAGGTATTAAAATAAGGAATGTTTCACAACAAAAAGTGCCACTGGAAGGAACACATCCTAAAATATATGACACAGAGATTGCTTTGCATTAGTGGAAAGAGTGAGTGAGGTAAAAGATCCCCCAACAACAAAAACACTTAGGAAAAGACAGGGTGATTACTGTAATAATTCCCACAACTGGCTCTAATCTATATGATTGTGTTTGTGTCTTCATTTCGTCATGTGGGAAAAAAGCTAGCCATGAGCAAAACATGCTCAGTAAGTAGTAAGTTCAACATCTCTTCATTCCTTTGCTTATTTGGGAAAGCTGAAACTATGTTCAAATTCAAGCCTTGGGGACAAGGGTAGGGAGGGCATTGTAGCTGAATGTGAACTCAAGGGAGTAAATATCTAGAAAATAGGCATATTTAGTTCTAGTATTTTCAAAGTATTTACTTGTTTCAAGGCAACCCATGTTTTCAATTCAAAATTAACTTCAATGTAAACATTAAAAAGGATTAAAGCACCCCAAAATTAAATAGAGAGAAGTCTTTCTGTTCAAACCCTAGATAACCAGGATTTTTATTCCATTTGCCAAGCAAACAAAAACAACTCCTTCCTTCCCCCCCACAGTCTTAGTGCCAACATCTCAAGAGTGCACGTATTGTGCAGCTCCTGCTGCTAGCATATCTAATAGTTTTCTTGGGAGAAGGGAAAATGAGAAGACAAGCCACCTCACCCTTACACACTTCTGCTTTATTTCATGCCAGACAAAAGGATCACTTTGTTCAACTACTTAAATCTTGCATTGAATAGACAAGTCACTGTAGGGAAGTGGAGTCTGCAGTATGCTGTCTGAGCCTAATACTCTAAATCCCTTACATTAAGTACACCAGTAGCAACCAAACAAATATCCACACAGATGTCATGCCATTCTACTGAGCAGTTTTATTCCATTTATAAATGAAAGAGCAATCCCTTGACTGCTTGTCGTGGCAGGTGTCTGCGTATTTAAATGCTGGTCAGTTTTAAATGGAACACGTGTATTTAACTTTCCCAGCATGTCTAAAGCTTTTAAAGCCCATCACACTGATGCTAAAATAATAAGGGCCAGCAGCCTGGTGATATGATTGCTTTTTTATTGCTCAGTTTGTGCTGAGAACTCATTTTAATTCTAAAGGTTATGGCTTTTAAAGCAGCACTACACCCATTTCCCTCCCCCAAACTGAAGCTGAATCAAGACGGGACATAAATGAGAGCTGAAAACGTATGCTAACATGGCAATCCATCCTCTGATCCTTTTTATTTTTGGTGTTCTTTCTAACCACTCTTCCCAGAAAAAGATTGAGAGTGTGTCTCACTCAAGCAGAAGATGTCAGCTGTTATGAAATTGGCAGATGGACGATTAGGATTCTTCAAGGTAAAAATATAAATAAAGTGCAATGAAAAAGAGGAGAAGCATGCAATTACTGATTGCTGTTACTGTCTACTTGCTTCTGAATTTCAATGTCAGAGGAAGCGTTTTGTCTACCGATTGCTTGTTGTTAGCTATGGCAATTAGAACACAAGAATACTAAAGCAGAGGCAAATGAATAGACAGAGTGTAAAACTTAGTCTGAAGCAATAGCTTCTATATAGTTTAATGGAGTGATTATGTTCTGCGGTAGGAACATATTGCGGCTGTTTTCACCAAGGTTAGTCTTGCACAATATTCAAAGAAGCAGCCATTAAACAAGAGTTTTTGAAGAACTCATGCCAAGTCCTCTGAAGGAATCATACAAGGAGGCAACAAAATAGGTAAATGAGGCATTGGGGTCCAAACTCTGTGGAGGGACTGTAGTATGTCAGGTACATATATGCTAAGGAGTCAGAGGTGACATATCTGTGAGATGAGCTTAATGAAGATAACAGAGTTAAACACCTAGGAAGAATCTTCACATTGAAGTAAAAAGAAAAAGAAAGAGTAATTTTTCTGCTTCTATAAGAATTATTATTTTTTTCCACTTTTGTACCTTCTGGTGGAGATTTGAGCAGCTTTTCCAACATTTTCGGGGTCTATGACAGCAGAATCCTACAGGAGAACTGGGAAGGCAGTCTATGCTCAGCTGTGTTTATGGGAGCCTGAGCCTCAGGAGAAGGAGTTCAGAACCTGTTCAGGCCCAGATAACTTTGAAATTTGTGAACAACTAAGTCAGGTCATTAGGGAATATGGAATAATTTTCCAAAGAAATACTTATGCTTCAGCTTATCACTAGTAAGTGAATTGTGTATTTGAAAAGCTCTTGTAGGATAGAATTGGCAGAGATACTTGTGGGTATTTTATTGCAAAGAATATAATGAAGCTGTAAAAACAAAAAGATATGAAGAAAGGTAACATGATCAAAGCTGCAGGATGATTTCCATGCTAGGAGAGGTTAAGGAGACTGAGAGCCTTCATCTGTGAGAAGTGATAACTGACACATAATAATATGAAAGGAATAAAGAAAATGCAGTGAGAGCAAGTGTTCCTTGTAAGAGACAGAGGTCATAAATTGAGATGAAAAAATAACAGAAAATAAGCATGAAAAGGATAATGTTGTGACTTGTATTGTGACATCCTTTGTCTGAAGAAATTACAGGAACCAGTGGCAGGTTTTATCTTGGGAATATAACCCTGGCAAACCCTTATTAACATCTTCTGCTAAGCAGGCTGCTCATAGCCATTTCTGTTTTTCTTAGTATGAAATAGCAGTGTCTGTTGGAAGTAGGCAGGAAAAGCTTGTGGTGAAACTTCTCATCTACTGTATTCCAATAATTGTTCAATTTATGCATAAGTCAAGGTAAGTACTTCAGAGAAAATCCGTATGGGCACTGTATGTTTCCATAAAAGGTAGGATGTTTATACCCTGAATCTTAGTCACAAAGACACCTTTTTTCCCCAAGTACCACATTTTTGTTCAGATGGAATGTAATGTTTTTGCCTGCCTCCAATTATTTATAATTCCATAAGTAGCACAATTCAAAAGGAGAAATCTTTGCACTGTAATTCAGGCGATCTGCCTGCTAAAGATTATGAGCTC
The DNA here is from genome assembly GCF_012275295.1 of Melopsittacus undulatus. Lineage (NCBI taxonomy): Eukaryota > Metazoa > Chordata > Aves > Psittaciformes > Psittaculidae > Melopsittacus > Melopsittacus undulatus. Next base: position 6,438,501 of record NC_047527.1, on the reverse strand, counting down.
TGTGATTATGAGCATCACAAACTCTAGTGTTCATTTAACTACCCATGGATTTCTTTGATGTAGAGACATTTGAACAAATTACTTTGAGTTTCTTTTTCAACTCAGTGGAGGATTAGTCAATAAACTCAACAGAACTGAGGTCTGAGAAGTTTATCTCACCCTAAAGTAAACACATTTGTCCAAATTAAACACATTAAACTCTATTGACTGTATTGATTAGACTACATTGACCACAGTGGAAGCCTAAACAGCCAGCTCAGCTGTAGATATATTTTATAACCAACAAATAGATGAAATTAATGCCATCCCCAAATTCCCTGTTTCAGTCAGCCACCACAGAGTGAGATTTCTAATAGTCATAACAGCAGAAATGGATTGCTCGCTGGCATGGATTTCAAGTACTTTTTGTAGCTAAGCCCCAAGACCAGTTGGGGTTTAGCATCATACAAAGGACATTAACTAATTCTACCTAGGAACAGCCAATCCCTGCATAAATCTAATTTTCATTCTTCATTACTATTGTTATTTCACTACTAATTTCAACCTCTTTCGTTCATGACCTACTGAATTAGAAAACGTTAAATGATTTCGCAATGAAATTCTAAATGTCTGGTGTAAAAAAATGCAAACAAAACAACCCCCAAATAACCCAAACAAAAACCCTTTAGGATTATGTATAGAATTCACTTAAAAAATGTTGCAATGAATAATTGTTTTTCTTTATAAACATAAAGGAACTGAATAACCATTTTCTGGAGTCAGTAGAATACTGCAAGTGAACAGAACCACTTACTTGCTTAGGGTCACAGCTGTTGTTTCCACCAAGCCCCTTTGCTCCTGTGATCTTTCTTCTTAACACTAGAGATGAGAAAGAGTCAATTAAATTATGAGCTGCCAGCACTTCTTGGCAGTGAGCTAGGCCCATGGAAAGCCAATGTTTCTATTCATTAATAGTAATTTGTTTGTAATACATAGATGAATTTAACTGCTTTTCACTGAACTGTGATTTCCTAAGTTGTAATTCTAAGGAAAGTGTGCTTGTGTGCATGTGTATGTGCAGCATCACTTAATACTCCCCTATATATTGCTCTTCAGTTGCATTTCCTGTGGAAAACATCTGTGTCTGCAAATACTGCCTTCATATCCCAGAACAAACTCCCAGATTACTTTTAAAATTAAGATTATAAAACCCCTGTGGCAGCCATTATTCATTTATCCTGATATTTTATAACTGTCTTTTGTAAAATTTGGTTCAGTTTCTCCTGTTGCTTGAACCTACAAGAATAAGAGAAAATGCTATGTACTTACAGTGACAGGGAATGTGTCTTGTTATTTATAAATAGTTTTGTCGGTATATATTGAAATGAATGCTGTTTCTGCTAGTAAATTAGATCATCAAAATATATACAGTCCAGAAACTACTACAAGACAAATTCTAAACCTACATAAACTTCATTATGCATATGAGGCTTTTCTTATAAATATACAATAATAACAGTAAGAATCTCACCTTCTTTTGGTAACATGGTGAAACTTGTCTCTGTTATGACATGGTTCCCTGGATTAAAAGAGTTGCACCAAAAATAAACCTGTTTCTTAGGACTTTTGTTTGTTCTTTTTGTAATAAATTTCTTCTTTTTTTTCAGTATCAAGAGCAGGACATAAACTTCCTACAGAAGACTTAGATCTAGACCGTCAGTCCTTAGAAGCTGTTTGTTTCTCATTTTCTGCTTCATTTCAAAATCTCACATAATGCCTTTTGATTTCTCAGCTCTGCTCTTTGGAATCTCATGAAACTGCTTAGCCACTTGTTATCTTATTGTTCATGATGTTTGCACTTTGACTTGTGCAGTAAACTCCTAGAATAAAGCCTGAGAGCTTGTTTTAACTTTTTGCCTAGTGGCTAAACCTTAACGTGTCCCACTGTTGGAAAGAACAAAACTTTGCACCATTCACTTGTTATAAGGTAATTCAGGGAATATTTAATCCTCAAAAATCATCTTGCAGCACAACCTGTTTCAGACCTGCAATTCATATGTGAATTTTCTTTTGTCATACTACTAATTGCTGGGACCATGAATAGAAAGACAACTCTTTTTTTTTTTTTTTTATAGAATTTACTACTTCTAAGATGAAACTCACTTGATATTTGTTCTTTTCCTGATATTTTATTCCTCAAATTCTTAAAATATTTGCCACACAAATAGAAGAACTGTTTGGTGAAACAGAAAATTTGGCAAGAAATTGCTTTTTAAGAATACCTTAAAGCAAAATCAAGCCCTGGAATATGCACTACACATCACTTAAAGAGAAATTTAGATCACTTTTTTTTTCCCATTAATAAACTGAGAGTCTTTGTGTGAATACTAGCCCAATCTCAATACGTACCTTAGTATAATTCATCTGTGACAGGATGTATCATAAGTTATTCAAACTAACCATAACCAAGAATACCATAACATGATGGGGTTTTTGCATGACCTATCCCATTCTACCTTCCCTATCACAAATATTTTTTATGACATTTGTGGTTTTGTGCAAATTACTTGACTTCTGGGCTTTTCTTTGTCTACCACCCTGTCTAGAGATTGTCTTTAGATGCATCTCTATGCAGAGAATGTAACAAGTTCACTACCTCATCGTGTGACTGAGATTTGTAGTAGACTGGAACAAAGTTATTAGGTTATTTTTCTCTTTAATCTTCTACTATAATTTAATCTAGTAAATTTATCACATTTGCTTTCTCATGTTCACTTTGTTTTATCCCAGCTTGGCACTTCCAAGAACTGACATCAGTCCCTATCCAGTTTTAACAGCAGCATCTTGGTAGAGATTATAGCACATTGACACTGTACCTGCTTGTCTTGTAGATGTCTTTGCAGGAGCTAAAGACCCTGAGACACGCTTGGGGGGGGGCAGGGAGGGGAAGGATAATTCTAATGTCATTCTGAATGTAAAGGAAAATGGGAACCAATAGCTGAGTCTGTGTGAAAAATACACATCATATTTTCACTCATAGTTTTCATACTGTCTTTATGTAACTTGTGGCTTTAAGTAGTCATATGTGAAACACAGAATATGGAATGAAATACAGGTAAAAAAAAAAACCCATGACTTATATTAGCATTCATAACCAATCTACCTTCCAGTGCAGTACATTCTCTACTCAAAGACATTTCCCTTCCCCTCTCTAATTTTCACAGCCAGTCTTTATCTGTCCATCTGCAATGCATTTCTGCTCCATTAAGTTTTTGTAATATATGACCATAAAGATAATGCAACTGTAAATTATTGCATTAACATTCTAGTCACCAGCACATAAACTCAGACTGAACAAAAGACAGGAGCTATTTTACCTGGGAATGTGTCCTTTCAGAAATGTTACAGACTATTATCTTACAAAACAATTGAAAAGCACTTGAAATGGCAATTAATACTATTCAGTTCAGAAATACTATCCCGACATGTTTTGGTTTTGTATTTGTTCACATGTGTCTAAACACTCAATCTGAAAGAAAACTCAGAACAGAACAGAATAGAATAGTTCAGCTGAATGGAACCTGAGATAATCATGTTTTCCAACTGCCTGACCACTTCATAGCTGAAAAGAAATTAGAGTGTGTTATTAAGGTCATTATCCAAATGCCTCTTAAACACTGACAGGCTTGAGACATCAGCCACCTCTCTAAGAAGCCTGTTCCAGCGTTTGACCTGACCTCTTCTAAAGCAGCAGAATTAGGATAAATAGTTTTAAAAATTCTATTAAAACCCTAGGGATTGAAAGAAGTACGCAGTAAAAACTATGGTGGAGGTCGTGGGGGGAGGGCTGATTGTCATTAGAATTCACAATATGGGTAACATTTTACCATCATTCCAAACAGTAAAAAACTTCTAAGACAATCAACAAGTTAAACCATTGTTCACTCTAGTTTTGTTGTTTCTCCTGTATCAGTAATCAGTAGCAGATGCTTCAGGAAAAGTTACAAGCAGTGTAAGCAATTAATAGTTGTCTTGAACCAGAAATGACCTCTAAATGACTTCTCTTCAAAAGCCACTTATCATGTCCTAATTGAACAAGCTACTCGTGCCTTGTCATCTTGTTTAAATATTTGGAAGCATAGTGATCTTAGAAGAGCTTGGGTGTGACATCTACAGGACATTTTGAGCAGATATCCATAGAGGCATTCTCAGAGGATTTTTGACATCTGTTGACAGCAGAATTGGTACATGTGCTTATACAAGAATCAAAACATCTTGCTGCTCTGAAAGTACACCTTTCAAATGCAAAATTAAAAGAGGGCTTTTCTAGCTCAGTAAGAGTTGGTGGATGCGGTCTTCAAGGTTTCTTGCAAAAGTTATTGCAGTCTCTTCCTCACTGGTTTTATGAATGAAACTGGGCTGCTAGCAAAAAGAACCAGAAGTCCTCTGAAATGTGAAATCTGGATTTTTTTTCAAGTAAATTATTTTTAACTTACTATTTTGGAAATGTCAAAAAAAATTAGGCTTTTTATTTAAGATTATTGTTTTCTGAACTGAATGTTTTCATGGCAGACTTGCAGGAGGGAAAACAAACCACCAAAGTATGACAAGAGGAAAAGACAAAGTAACCTCTCTATTTGGTGTCTTTTATGATCACTACACAGTGATGGACCTTCTTAATGGATAGGCATATTTACTGTGCATACTGAGCTCTGAAGATATAGTTCAAACCATACCTAATCAGGTGATGAATATGTGGCATAGAACCTCTAAACTCCAGGCAGGGATGTACAGTAATGTTTTTCCCAACTGAAGCATGCAAAAAGCAAGCTAATGCTTTAATAATCCCCACCTCATTCTCTTTTTTAACAGGTTTCAGAACACTATAGCTACAAGCCATTTATTTCATCTCTTGGAGAGAGACCAGAAGGCCTAGCAAACACAACATTCTTTCTTTTCCATGGAATATTAGGATAAGAATAATCAAGCCATCATTTATATTATCTTTCTTTCGTATGAATGACTGAACTGTCACATTATTGCCTCTGAGATACAACAGTGTTAATAACCTTCTTTCTAGAGCACAGGTAAAAGATGTACAAATCAGTGATGCTACTGGTCAGCAAAAAAGCTGTACACTGCATTCAAAATCCTCAAATCCTTATTCCCACAGTGATCAGCAAGAGCAGTGTTCACCACTGTTAGTTCAAACTTCTGGCCGATGGCCAGAAAGCTCACAATCTTCTTATGAGTAAGGAAACCAGCAGGCTATCAGTGAAGACTTAATGCAGAATAAAACTGCAATGTAAATGAGAAGTGTTAATGACATCAATGGCTTAATCCTAAGGTGTTTAATCATGTACTTTTATTTTATGTAGATAACACATTAATGTACATTAGTAACCACCCACCAGAGAGCTAAAGAAGTAAACCTAGCAGTAACAGAGCTCTTACCAGCTGGCGGGAGGTGTGACTGAGGGTTAAGCTGCCAGAGCCCAAGGAAAAAAAAAATGTGTCTATAACACTTCAAAATAAAGCAAACAGAAAAATCTGAGACCGTTTCTAGCATCAGTGCCAAGACCTTGAAAGTAGCATCTACAAACTTAAGATAGGCAGTTATGATCCTCATTAAAAAGTCTGTGTTTGGAATAAGTGTCCTTCCCTATGAGCATCTTCATCATCCAGAATTCACAAAAATGAAACTTCCCTTCTTTTTTTTTCCCCTCAAATGAAGCATTTTTAATACCCATTCACAAATCGATACTCTCTCACAGTTATGCGGAAGACTGGAGGGGCTCATATCCAGTTCTCTGGTAATAAGAAGTCAAATATTGAAGCATCTGATGCTGCTGCTGCACACTAAATTATGTCTATATTCTCACATAAAATAATCTCTCTTCCTGTAATGAAATCACAGGTGGGTGGTCAGAATATATTTCCATCAAGGAACAATCATTCAGTGACTTCATCTCACCAGGTACAGTAGAAAAGCAAGGACATTTTCTTCTAAGCTGATTCATTTTAAAAAGGAGCAAAACTGTGTTGCTGTTATATTTTTATTTATAAATAATTAAGCTTCATTGTGTTACACTGGGCATTGTGCAGGGAATTCCAAAGCAATTCAATGTGCTGGTGCTTATGTCAGGAGACCTTAAACTGAAATCAGTGCAGCTGACATCATTCACCCAATGAACTTGATCTTTCAGTCTGTTTACTCATAGTCTTTTCTTAAGTCAGTGATTTTGATAGCAGGTAACAGTCATATTTGTTTAATCATAAAATTAGCTGTTATATGTCCACTTCCTCTAATAAATATTTCCCCTTATTCTCGTGTGAGTTTCTTTAAAAGCTTTGACATAATCAGTGGTGTTGGCTGACCAGATATTGACATTTTTAGGAGGTTCTTTTCTTATTTATATTAAAAATCTCTGAACTACTTTGATTCTAGAAGTCAAGGAATGTTCAGAGATTTTTTGTTTCTATGTCTTTGGTTTAGAAGGGCCCATCTGGTACTGGGATATCTCACTGAAACAAAAAAAGAAGAGTCAGAAGAAGAAACTAAAATCTATTGAGAAGAAAAAGAGGCAGTGGAAGACAGAAAGTGCAGGGGACTTGAGGAAACAAAGAGGCAGTGTTGGTAATTTTCACAGGTAGTGTTCCCAGTTCCACACGCATTTCAACATGAAGGTTATGATTATAAGTGTCATGACACAACAGTGTTTGAAAGAGAAATTTAAAGGGTATGATAACTCTTTTTTTCCAGAACTTTAGTTGTACTAGTGATGAATTTGCTTCAGTATTTGTATTTATATGCTCAAGTTCAAACTGAATACACTTGTCACTGCAGGTTTGTATTACAGAACCAATACACAATGCAAATAGTAAGAAATGGAAGAATAGGCTCCTCATGACATGGAGGTCAAGAATTGGGTTGGACAAAGCCTTGGGTGACATGGTTTTGTATGAAGTGTTCCTGCCCCGTACAGGGGGGTTGGAACTAGATGATCTTAAGGTCCTTTCCAACCTTAACTATTCTATGATTCTATGATTCTAAGAAAACGACATTGCAATGACATGTAGTCATTCTTTTGCTCTCACAGAGTAGCTGTTCATAAACCAAAATCTAGTTTCAAGATGTACTAGGAATCATTTACTTTTTTCTTTATCCACTTTTTTTTCCCAATATTTCTTCCTTTTCCATTATTCAGCTACAGATGCATACAATCAGTGCTTCATTATGTCAGGACAGCAGTCACTCTCTAATTGTTTCACGTCTGATGAGTATTTCAATGATGGATGGCCTACCTCACTCCACAGAACTTTGTAGCTGAAAAATAGATCCAAGTTTAAGAAAAAGTACAGCCTAATATCCCCCATCAATTAAGATTTTTGCTTTAGCTTTCTGTTCTTGTTTATTCTTTACAAAACCAGCAATCAGAGATGACTTCTTCTCTTGTTTACTTCCCAGTGTAATTCCTTTGTCTTTTTTTTTTCCTTTGAGATATAGTGGGTTTATGGAAAAATCAATGTCAACATATTCACTTCCTTGATTTTAGGAAAGAGCAGATTCAAAACTTGGAAGGGTCTGAACCAGTGCTTTTCTTCTCCAGAGCTAGGTTTTCCAGTCTAATAAAATTTACAGAAACAAATTCCCAGAATTAAATATTATTATTATTAGTAATAAAAATATTAATAATAAAAATAAAACCTTATAATTTTTTTAGATATGTCTCTTCAAAAATTAAATCAGTTACTTGAATGGTCCTGCAAAAAATTGTGAAGAAACCGTCTCAGCAGAGAGTTACCAATGGCTATCTTAATGTCAGTCCTCGTGGGTTTATAAAAATCCACATTATTTTTAGAGGATTAAGCACATATTCCTGTTGTGCTGTTTTTGGCTGGGATAGAGTTAATTTCACAATAGCTGCTATGGGACTATGTTTTGGACTTGTGCTGAAAACAGTGTTGATAATTCAGGGATGTTTTTGTTATTGCTGAGCAGTGCTTACACAGAGTCAAGGCCTTTTTTGCCCTTTTACCCTTCTGATTCTCAGCCTCATCCCACTGGGTGAGAGGCTGTAAGAGGCTGTGTGGGGCTTAGTTTTTGACTGGGCTTAAATCACAACACCTGTTCATCCTCTTTCATCTTACTCTTATCAAATCTTTTCTGATTTGACTTTACTCTGCAATTTAGTTTACCTATGGGTGGCACCACATTGGGAGCTTACATGCAGAAGTTGTTGATTTGTGCTACATTTGTACAGCAATCTTCATCAGCTTCTAAAATTAATGTGGTTTTGGAGTACATACCACTTGGGTATGTACACTATTTATTTAATTTTTATTTATATTTAACATTTAAGTGTCATTCCTTTTTGTTTCCTGTTAATGTCTCCTGCTAGTTTAAAGGCAATAAGCTAGTCTGCTCTCCCAGCCAAAAATACCCCAAACTTTCAATCTTAAGATGTTTTACAAATCTTTATAAGTCTTTAGTTCATAAAACTCATTCTTGTTTTCAAGAGCCTGTTTCAAATATAATCACATAAAATCCACTGATTTATAAAGCTATAGATTCCTTTTCTTTCAGATCTTTCTGAAGCATCAATCCAACTGCAGTGCTGAGAGGCTACTAACTAGCAATGCTAAGTAGAAAGTCAGTAAGGACAACTAATATGTAGTTTATAAAAGAACTCTTTTTTCCTATAATCATGAAACATTCCAAACCTTAGACTGAGCTCTCAGACTGTGTCTCATTATTTGGATTGCCAATTATTATGATATTGTTGGTGTTATCACAGTAGGATAAAATAATAGTAATTTTATGAGCATGGTTATGACAGGAAAATAAGTGCTGAAAAAGAGCTCGAGGGGCTTTTCAGAGGCCAGCACTTACTAATATCAGAACTGATAATCTCTTAAGTTGCTATTTGTGACAGATTAAAACCTTTTAATCAGCCTTTTTAAAGGCTAAAATAAAGATAGATGACCAGGCATCTTGTTGACGACTTAGAGCCCTGGCAATCAGTTGTGGTAACCAACTTCACTTCCTTAGCCTCCTAAATTACACCTGTACCTTTAAACTACTTCATTTTATAGCATCCTACCACCATATTTTCCCAACTGTACATCTGTCAGACTTTATGAAATACCATCTCTCCAACCCTCAAATAAATGGTTTTATTTCTGTTGAAACTAGGAACAGGAAGGGATGATACACATCCAGAATTCATGTCTGATGGCTTGATAGAGGAACCTGGGAACATCCTTGTGCCCACTCACACAGAGGTAGACTCACTGAGCTGATTTATAGCCTTATAAATCTCATTTCAGCTCTTTTTTTGACCACACTCTGGTTCCTTATACCATTTGTACCATAACTTATAGGCACAAGGATTAAAACTACCACCAAGGAGAACATGATGTTAGTTTCAATAAAGGCCAGTAGAACTATCCTTAGAAGTGCAAAATACAGTAAGAACTCATTGCACGCTGGAGGCTAAGAAGACATGCTGAATTCCAGTTTGCATTCACTAATCAAGACAGTTTTATAGAAGTTACTCAAAATACTCGAGATTAATTTAAAAAATACAATGATGGAGTTTTTGGTGAAGGAAAAATGTACAAGAATCTTGGTGAGGAAATGAAGAAAAAAGATGTTAAAGCATCTTGGACACTCCCACCTGCATTTGTTTTTTGTCTAAAGAAGACAAGACATTATGCATTTTTGACTGCATAAACTTTAGGGAGGGAGCAGGGATAGAAATTAATTGCTTAATTTACAAAGTATGCATCATGGTAATAATAAACCTACCTGTCTCCTTATTAGCTAAGGTTGTTGGACCATTTATGTTTGACAAATAATTCAAGTGTAGAAGAAGAAATAACAAAATCAAAATTTCAGAAATAGAAAAATCCTCTTATCTTCTTAGTATGCTAATTCCTATTGGGACGCAAACCAAAGATTATCAAAAATCCAACAGATGTCAACTGCAAATCTGCAAGGAAAAAATTACCCACTAATAAAATGCAGGGTCTTTCTTACAGGCGATACAAGCTTATTTTGCTTTAAAGTGATTGAAATAACAAACAGGAAGCTCTACTCTGCACAATGCTAACATAATCAGGAAAGTGTCAATAATCTGAGATTCTAAGACAGTCCTGATGAAATAAGCATCTTATTGGTATAAGGGAAGCTTTTAAATTGTTGGCATATTCTTTAAATGTCAGGATAGTGAGTGAATGGTAGTTTTATCTTAGCAGCCTAGTCCCTTTTTATTATTCATATGTGGCTTACAAGTCAGCAGAGTATTTTTTTAATTTCTAGAAACTCATACACCGATTAATGACCCAGTGGTATATTCCTAATGCACTCTTTCAAGCCAATTAGTTCTCATATTTATTGCAATGCTATATTATAATGTGAAAAGTTGATTTTGTTGGAAATAAGAGGTCCAGAGATTAAGTATGTCAACTGTAAAATATCTACCAGCAATAAGAAAGTTGATTGCTTTGGTAAATAAAAGTGAAGCCACCGAAAATAGCTTTTATTGCAACTTCACTCAACCTCAAAACTTCAAGCCTCATTTCACTATATTTTGCACATCTCTGTGGCAAAAATAAAGGAGAATGATATACCACATGAAAATTATGGAAATGATCGGAAAGTTCATGCAATTACCCTTATTTTCAGCAGTATTCCTAAACAGTAGCACCTGACAATAACACTATTTGCATACACAAAATAAAATTGCTATTATTACAATTACACTCCACACGTTGCATAATAGACTCTAAATCTCCAAAGAACTCAGCATGAGGTTTAGTTTACAAACTAGGGAGCCTAGTACACTTTAAAACCTTTTTCATGGTTCTAGTAACACAAAAGGAGTCTGAAACTGGCAAGAAAAGCTCTAAGCATTGCTGCAGGTAGAAATGCAAGTGTCAAGTTAATCTGTAGGTCAAAAAACAGGGTCTAGGGCTAAACAACTTTCCAGAAGGGACTGCCATTGAGTTTTAAAATCCCCAAATTTCCTCATTCCTATTGTACAGTCTTAAATTCTTTTCTTTTTCAGTTTAAATTCTTGGGTTCTGTTGGCACTTTTGAAAGCAAAAGTGTTCCATGAAAAGAGAGTCAATCAAAAGGCACTGTGTTGCCAATGTACAGAAGAATTCCTCTGATTTACATAAACCATTTTTTAAACAAAGATACTTAAGTATACACAACTTCATTTGCAGATGAGGACTCCGATGCCTCATAGCGGGCACTAGACATTGACCTATGTGGGGTACACTGTTGTACTGGTGTCTCTTTACAATTGCTACTGAAGAGCAGTCATTTCCAGAAACAGCCTTTCCACTGCAGTATGATTTTATCCCTTTAGTTGCTGCCTTTTTCCATTGACAAAATTGGCTATAATCCCAAAATGGGCATTCAGGTCAACACTTACAGTAAGTTGTGATGAATTTCATCCTTTATGTGTAAAATGAAACTTAAATCTTTATAGATTCTGGGGTCTCATAACTACATACTACATACATCATACATTTAGAGCATGAGTATCAACCATTTAATATGACAGCAACTATATAATTTTCATGCTCCTACTAGAAGCAAAAGAAATGGGGTTTTGAAGAGTTGAAAGACTAAATGATCAATCTACGAGACAAATTATTTTTCTCTGATTTAGTATTTTTAAATTACTCTTCATCAAAATGGGTTCTTTCAGTAGCCTCATAACACTTCATTGAAAACTGAGAGATCTATGTTGCTTCACTTATGATCATTTAAGAACGGATTTGGGAGGAAGGTTTTTAAAATAGATTTGTATGTGCAGACAGATGTAATTACAAGATAAATCCCTCTCTTATCAATGCACTTATGGAAGAGATAGTAAAACTGTTCTCCCTTGGTTTCAAAATACGAGACTTTACCACTGCAGTTCAGACAAAACTGGCTCAATGACAACATCAAAAAGCTCACTGCTCAGTATCTTCACCAAACTAGTGCCTGAATCCTTAATTCTGAATCCTAAAACTGCCCTCAGGTGGTTAGTGCAGGTATTATAACATTCTTCTACCAGTTTCTTCACACAGAAAAATTCCCATTTTCTACATCTTTTGAGAATGAATCATGTATTTTCCTTGGACACTCATATAACAGTCTTTTCTCATTCTAAGATCAAAAGGATGTTTAAGTTGCCTCAAGAAGACACAACAAAATTGTCATACTTACTAGTTTTGGAGGATATCCATGTGGACAAAGGTCTATGCATGCTTTTAGTTACAGAAAGCATACAGTGAGCTGCAGAAACACTCACAAAGCCACATTTGTTTAGAAGCCAAATAAATACTGTAGTTTACGAGAAAGTGAAGGAATAAAACAAAAGAATTTAGGTAGCTGGAATTTAATTACCTGAACTGGAATTTAGCCAGGACAACAAGGCTAACACTCCCACTGATTCCATATTTCTGCAATCATTTACTTTAACAGCCCTATATTTGCATATTTCTCAAATGAAATCTGAGGCAGAACAGTTAGAGGTGAGTGCTGTTGCTGTCAGTGTAATGCACTGAACCAATATTATTTTTGCTGCTCATGTGTGCTCTTGATTGCTGTGCAGTCATACAGCAGAGTTTGGAAATTAATTTCTCAGACACAGAAACAGTGGTTGGTATTTATCAAGTTTAGATTTATATCTTCTAGTCAGCTCAGGTGGAAAATTGGGTGAAATGCAAAACTTCATTGAGCAGCCAGATGTTGCATCTCTGCTGAGCTATCTTAGGTCAATAAATTACACAAAACCCCCTATTTTGTTGGCAACAGCGAATGGCACAATCTTTTAGCAAATCACAAAGCAAGCTATAGGTGACTGTTTTTTTTGTTCCTTGCAAGAATGCAAAGAGTTTGGGGCCTTTATATTTTAACATTTTACTCTAGCCAGGAAAAACTATCAAAACTTTGACATAGCAATCCATTGCTCTACATCAATCTCAAAGCAGAAATAAGTTTTCTTCGTGAACTGCTGCCTCCCTAAGTCATGTCTTCTATTGGTCAAGATGGTTACATTGGCCCTCTGTCTCCTGCAGATCATTCTGTCAGAAAAACTTTATTAACATTGAAACATAAGCTCACAAAGAAAATAAATGCATTTATCCTGTGGACCTAACGATATTTCTCTAACTTATCCAATCTTTCCATATGTTTATTATTTATTTTCCAACAATACTAGAGGCCAGTACTAGCCTTGCATTGTGTGGTGCTCTGTTCATATGCATTGTCAGAGAGTGTCACTTGTCTGAAGAGCTTGTAGTGTAAAAAGAGAGGACAGGAAAGGGGATGGAAAGTCAACAGAGCCACTACCACATATTCAGGTTGACAAAACAGCTTGTTATTCACAAGCAGGTACTCCTGGATTGACTACCCTGACAGTTTACTGGCACAATGTTACTTTAACCATCTTGAAGTAGAAGACCAACAGCCCATTTAAAGGGAAAAACCAACTCTTTCAGTCATCATTCCCTAGAGCTTCTTTATTTCAAGTAGTTTTTATTTCCAATTGTTTGTTTAAGGAAGGTTTAGCATTATTCTTTATGTGGCTACATTGCTTAAGTCTTAATACAATTAAGAGTAAAAGCTTTGTTAAAGTTTCAAAGAGGGATTTCACATTAGAAATGTGAGATTTAGCCTTGCCTTCTAGATAACAAGCCCTTTCTGCTTGTTTGACATGATACATGCCAAACAAGAAGTACACCTAAGGGAATGGTTTTAGACATTAACAAAGAAAACAGTTGTTAGAATACCTGAGAATTTTTATGCAAAAGGAGGATATCTTGTGAGTTTTGTGAGGAAATTCAGAGCCTTGGAACTGATGAACTGTTGCCAGTATTCATTAGAAACAGTGGGGGTACTTGCAAATGTATCTCTCAACAGACCTAATTTGAGAGAAGGTGAGAAGACAACCTGGGTCCCAGAAGCATAGATTTTCATAGACTTCAATGACCTGGAGCATCCCTCAAAAAAAGAAGAGGAGCACGGGTATCTGATGCTGCAACAAACTGAGCTGCTGCCTTCCCAGCTTTCCCTAGCCAGCATTGTTACAGAGCTCATAGGAGGCGGGAAGAAGGAGATGGCAATAGCTTTCCTTGTTTTGAAAACTGAACAGAGAAGATAGCAAGTTATGCTTTCTGGGAAATGGAAGTTCACCTTTTCTGCTTAATCTTCTTCTTTTTAATGGCTATTAGGGAAAAAATGAAAGCACCCCAGCCATAAGCACAGATAATTAAAGACAATAAGTAATCTTTCAGAGAGAATGTCTTGGGATTTATTTCCACCATCATAAATGCTATTGTAGTAAAATGCAATCTTCTCATAGACATGTAGAAAACATAAGATTTCATTCCCCCCCATCACCCCCCCTCCCCCCAAAAAAAAAGATCAAAAGAGAGTGAAATAGTTTCAGTGTTTGAAACAATCTGCGATAATTTTATTGGGAAGTTGTTTGGATTTTAGGGATCATCCCCAACCTTCTCTTCATTAAAGGGCATGTCTGTGTATAAGATCAAACATGAATTAAACCAAAAGTTAAATTAAACTTCAAATGGTATGGTTTAAGTAACACTGATCCTCCTGGGTGCAGGGGCATATCCTATTCCCTTGCAATTCACTCATTACCTTTTTCAGACTTATTATTGTTAATGGTATTTATTTTATTTCTTAAATCACATCAAATTTCTTTTTGTTGCTTGTTTTTAATCCATTTCTGGTTGAAAACAAATGTCCAATACCATGATATTTTGGAAAAAAAAGTTTATTTCAGATTTTGGGCCACTTCCATGGACATCTCATCTCATCAAGTAATGATTTTCAGTTTGTTCCCCAGTTAGCTATTGTTGTCACTAACAACGTCTATTAAAATGAATAGTTCAGGAATATATTAACAACTTGAATCAAATGGGTAATACTTATTTCAAGAATATGACATAATGTTGGGTTTTTTTATCACAATGGTAATTTTTTTCAGAAGAGACTAAATCTAAAATGTAATCTTATTTAAAATAAAAAAAGAAAATGTATTTTGGGGATGAACAGAAGGAAGATTATTAGAAAAGAACTTAAGATTTTTTTTCTCCATGAATTTAAAATTAAATGCAGTTATCCAGGGATCAGAAGCTACATTGCACAGGCTAACTGCCTGATTTATGACTCATTAAAAATCCAATTGCATCTTTACAATTGCATAAACTTATTATTATTACTAATAATGCTGATCAATTAAAATACAATTGCCTCCCGAGGACCTGATTGCATTAGTATCAAAAAGCCAAAATTAGAGCTCAAGTGGCTCTTTAAATCCCAGGCCCAGAACAAAACTGGATGTTTTTAAGCTTGAATAGTGATTACCAATAAAGTATATTGCTAGTGAGATCCCAAGTGCTCATGAGAGCACTGTGGCTAATAGCATTAATAGATATCCCAGATATCTGTGTGAGTGGAAGGCATGGACATTTTAAAATCTCTACTCTATGAAGCTCAGACAGCTGTAATGTCTAAAAATGGAGAGATGATGGCATCAAAGTGAAGTAACACAGAATAGTTTTGTTATCTGAAAACAGCAAAGTGTTGTCACACTTCCAAAGGAGGCGAATTTCCTAACACAGACCTTCCACCCTTATTAACACTTTATCTTACAAGAACTTCAATTTGCATAGTTGTATATATACCATAAAATGATAATAAAACTGTGGAAAAGGGTCAGTAACTTACTGGCCAGCAATCCTACCAAATGATATTTATGAGGACCATTTCCTCCAGGACAATTAATGTAAATGCATGGCTGTCAACCTGAATAAGCACTGCATGATCCAAACCCCAAAGCAGGAAGAATTTATGTTAATTTTCTCATAGTTAAGCCACCAAATAACCCAAATAAAGTCATTCACTAAATTTGCTTTTAATCTTTGTCATTGCCCCAGTAATTAATTCTCTAATGGCTGGTAGGTGCATACCTTTGCTCAGTGTCTATCTTCTTGCATTTAAATCAATAAGGGCATAACACAAATGTGCTATGCTGGTGTTTGAAAATTACATGATCATCCATCAGCTATCAAATGAGATTTCCTCACTCTCTTAAAGAATAGCAAACAGACAGAAATAGTAATCTGAGAATTCTATGGCAGAATGCAGGGACTGCACCAGACACAGGGAGAATTTTACCCTCCTTCCCAGTTGTTGGTGGATGGCTTGAGAAACTACTGAAAACAAGCTTTCTGATTTACCATCTTCTTACCTATGACTCAGTCAAGCCTTCAAAACTTGTAGCGAGTCTCCTTGGAGAGCAGAGCAGATACATACCTTTGCTATTTTCCAAGCCTAGATCTCTAGCAGGTACATCATGCTTCTGCCTCATGCCTGATCCATGGACATGTTAACCTTCCCAACAAGCACACATATACACAGGGCAGAGAATAAGTCAGTTCCTATTAGGACAGCTACATCTCCTATGCTTCATGTACCACCAAATACAGGATATGCTCTTAAACAAGAACTTCACTGTGCAATTTCCCTTCCAACCCCACTTTTGGCACAGTAGAAGAAGTTTCATAAGATAAGGGAGGCCTGTCATGACTGGCATTGCTGACCCTAGCATAAAAATAAAGACCAGTAGTTTTATCTGTCAGCACATATTTGATTCAGCTATTTACAAGTAAGTTCTGGTTATATGAAAGTTTAAATATGTTTAACTCTTTAAGAAATAGTTTTTCCTAATTGCCCTGGTTTGAGCAGTAGCAGTCATTTTTCTCCTTCTTGGTAGCTGGTGCAGTGCTGTGTTTTGACTTTCGGGCTGAGAACGGTTGCTGATAGCGAGCATGTTTTGAGTTACTGCTCAAATGCTTGGTTTGTTCAAGGCCTTTTTCTGAGCTCATGCTCTGCAGGGAGGAGGGGAGGCCAGGGGAAGGAAAGACAGGACACCTGACCCAGGCTAGCCAAAGAGGTATTCCATACCATAGCACGTCATACCCAGGATGTAACCGAGAGTTACCCGGAAGGGCTGGAGCTCTGGGGGGATGGGGGAGGTATCAGTCGGTGCTCGGTCAGGCAGGGTGGGGTGAGTTATGGGTCGGTGGCTGGTCAGATTTTGTATTCTCTTCACTTGTTATTGGCTTTATCATCATTATTTGTAGTAGTAATGGCAGTAGTGATTTGTGTTGTGCCTTAGCTATTAAACTGTTCTTATCTCAATCCGTGGGGGCTACATTCTTTGGATTCTCCTTCCTAACTCTCCGTGAGTTGGGGGAGCAAGGGGGGGGAGTGAGTAACGAGGTGTGTGGACTTGGTTTAAACCACGACACTAATCCTGATGCTAAAAAATCTCTTGTGTGTATGAATCTTTATTCTGATTTCTGCTAAGATAGTGAATGCAAGTGCTAACTACTGTACATAATGGAGATGATTATCTGACAATCACATTTAATTAAAGGAAGTGAAAATCCTTTCTTGTTGCCTACAGTATAGTGACATTAACTATTCATCCTATTTATTTCACCCATATTCAGCCACTCACCTTCCTTCCATTTGTACCTAAATCCAGATTTACCATGAGTGACCACACTTCTACTTTTCAATTCACTATCAGTTGTGCTGCAATTAGGAGATGTCTACAAAGATATTTGTTTATGACCATCTAAGTATCTTATGAGGGCTATAAATTCCCCAACAATCATATTTCCATTGGTTGCTTAAATAAAGTATTTATGTTATTCATCCAAAAACCCAGTCTCAGATACTGGATACTGGATCCAAGAATCCAGTCTCACCAGGCTTGCAGTGAGAAACAGAACCGATAGTAAGCACATGTTTTTCTAGCTAGCAAAAGTGTACTGTGTGTGAGAAGCCAGATTATCCTAAGAGGTACAACATAACAGGCAGTTAACCCTGTCCCCAGTTAATACAGACAGTGAGGGCTGAGGAACAATTCATATGATGCTGAAATACTTGATAACAGGTGGTCAAAATAATTTTAATCTAAACTCAATTTGCTTTAATGAGTAATTTGACAGCTCAGTAGTGGAAGTTATACTGCAAGTACCTGAAATCAGATGACACTAAATCTGTTTTACAGGTAGTAACACCACAATCTGCCCACTCAGTTTTCAGCTGAAACCAGGAAATCAATTTAAACAGAAAATACCTCTTTAAAGTATTTTCTCAATTAAGGGTACTCAGTCAGGTTTTATTGCTTGATTTCAAGTAGAATGTGATGTATAACAGCAAAGCTCATATTTTCATCAGAGTTAGAAAAGACATTTTCAGAAATAGTTTTTAGTTATTGACCTTTCATAATTATTTAGAGTTAAACCTGATTAATTTTTAAATTTGAAGTCTGTTAATCCCTATGATTTTATGTTTATGTATAAATATGTAATCATGTACATTTATACACATATATTTTCTATTTATACAAAAGTATTTTCCATTTTCTTAAAATATTTATATTTTATTATGTTCATGTTCTTCCAGTCAAGCCACATGATTTTAATAAAATCTAATTTTGTCATTTACTAAGTGCATGTATTTTATCCAAAACCTACTAGCAACACCTAGAAAATACTTTTTGCCATTTTTGGTACCCTTGAATAAATGGCTATAAACCTGCATTCTTCTTCTACAGTTAAGTAAGCTATTTATGTAGGCTTCCATTACAGGTAATGCAAGGAAATAAATCATTCCAGGGTCTGATAAAGCTCAGCCTAAATGGGTCAGCTGTACCATACTCTCATAATTTCTCTCCACTGATTCTGAAAGATGGTCTACTGGATTTGGCCCAAAGGAAGTTAATTTTCTTCATGATAGGTCATATGGTGCTGTCATATGGATTTGTGCTGGGAATAGTGCTGATAACACAGGGATGTTTTCATGATTGCTGAACAGAGTTTACACAGAGCAAAGGCTTCTCACACCACCCCAACAGTGAGCAGGCTGGGGGTGCATAAGGAGTTGAGAGGGGTCACAGCCAGGACAGCAGATCCCTGCTGATCCAAGAGATATCCCATGCCATAGGACATCACGCTCGACATATAAAGCCAGAGGAAGAAGGAAGGAGTGAATGTTTGGCATGATGGTCTCTGGTCTTTCCAAGTAACCATATGCATGATGGATTTCTGCTTTCCTTGGGGATAGGTGAACACCTGCCTGCTGATGGGAAGCAGTGAATGAATTGCTTTGCTTAAATGCATGGCTTTTGCTTTACCTATTAAAGTGTCCTTATCTCAACCCAGGAGTTTTCTCACTTTTCTGATTCTCTCCTCCATCCCACTTCAGGGGAGTGAGCTAGTAGCTGTGTGAGGCTGAGTTGCCAACTGGTGTTAACCTGGAACAGATGGTCAGTTCACATACATATCTATACAGCAGACATTAGGAAATTTATTCATTTGCCCACACATAGGCATCTGTTGGTACATTAAACATGTTAGGTATCCTAGATTAGCTATTACAACATGGAGCCTCTTCATAACATCCTATAGCTTATCTCAAAAAGCACCAGGGCTTTTCATTAGGTACCTAAAGTCACTCCTCAGACTCCAAAACTGCACTGCATAGCTCTTCATCGTCTCTTCCTTAGGTGTAAGTTATAACACTACTAACAATTCTATGTAGTTACATGGGTCTCAGTACAGATAACAAACCTGGAGACAACCACAAAGAAACAAGAAATTTGATAGTTTTAAGTTGAGCAATAACCTTCTAGTAAATCACAGCTAGACTGTAAAATAAAGGCATCAAGACTCACATGACATGCCCTATGACACCTGAACTAAAAGGTAGGAACTGGTACCCACAAAATGTATATATGTCAAGTTTGACTTACGGAAGACACAGGTAAAACCAAAGCAAGAGCTACAGACCAAGTGGTATACCCCAGGGCATGTCTAATGTCAGCAGACATAAGGTAGGGGAATGCAGTCATTAATGCTAAAAGAAAGCTTCTAAACAAATAAAGTAAAAATATTTTAGTTTTGTGTACCCTACTGATGTTCTCTTCCCACCCACCATCTGGCTGCCATTCTCAGATAAACCACACATTCCAACTATGTTTTTTTTTCCTGAGTTTATAAGTTATATTGAGATTATTTACTTACACTTTACAACAGAGATACTGATGACACTGTAATGGATGTCATAGGTTGCCTTAAAATTGTTCTTATTATTACTAGTTCAAGAAAAGTAAAGGTGAGACACTCTTACTTCTTCTTTTTCTTTTTCTTTTTAATGGAACAACATGGGAACACATACACTTTAGTTAATTCCTACCACTAAATTTAAAAGTGATATAGCTTCTCTGTTATTCACAAAGTATACAGTCACAACCACTGTGTTGATAGGGTAATGAAAGTAATAACAACACATACAAGCACCTATTATGTATGTATATATGAGTAATTTTAAAACTGAACTACAAGGTACTACTTCTGTATCTACAGTTATAGCAGCTCCTTTTTTATCTTCTCCTGTGTGAAACACAAGTGAGCCTAGAACTGGCTCTTAAATTTGTTGAGAAGAGATGCTACTGGACAGTGGAACAACCTGAACTCTGTAACATTTTCTTCTTATACACTGACTATATACTATATATACTATATTCTACTTATACACTAAAAGCAACTGACACACAGCTGAAGAGTCACTGCCATGAAAAAAAAACACAAACCAAGGTCTTAGGGACAGAGAAGAGAGGGCTTCAAAGAATGCCTTGTCCATGTTGCTCAATAGATCACTGTCAGGGATGAGAACACATTTGCCTCTTCACTCAGCCTGCTTTGCAAGCTGGAATGGGATTTAATACCCAGCATAGATACCAAGCCTTACTTTCTCATGGAGACTTCTACAGTCAGTGAAGAGAGGTAGGCACTGGAAGGGGGCAGTTTATCCAATCTGCCTTAGATTACTTCCCTGATGGAATATATCTGTCTTTCAAAGGCTTCTTTCCCCATAGCTTTCATGAGGCACTTATAAGTCTAGTTTAGAACTAAAATATTTAAGTACCAATTTTTTATCACAAAATGTGTTGGTTATATCTCTTTTCTCCTTTATAAGTGGCATAGTAAATCTCCAAACATGCAAGGGGAAAACTGGAAAACATAGGATCCATGATACATAGGAATTTTGCCTTGTCTTGCAGTCATTAAAGAAAACGGCATGTTGAGATTTTCAGCACTCAGAGGAAAAAGACATTCAAGGACCAGAGAGTGGTTATGCCTAAGATAATGATGTGGAGGACGAGGGCATTAGTTAAATTCACATTCATGCTTTAATAATTGCTTAGTTTATCCAGTTCACAAGTGACTTGGAATTAATAGCAGTCAGGTCAGCTGATTAATAGCAGTGCTTTTAATTTTACCAATGTTGTTCTTTGCCAACCCATTTTTATTCAAGGCAGCCTCACCCAAATGACATTGCTTTTCTACTCTCTGTAGTAATTTCTGAAATCTTATAGAGTTGAGTAAATATTACAAAGGAAAGAAACCAGCTACAAAGGTGTCAACAAGAAAAACAGCTTCTTGTTCCAGGAAATCAAAAACTTAAAAAATGAAAAGTGGGGATTTCTATACAGAAAGGGGGATAGGTATTAAAAAATCTGTGGGAAGTTTGTGGTTTTGAGGGAGTTTGTGGTTTGGGGTTTTTTTTGTATTGGTTTTATTTGGGTTTTTTTTGTTTGGTTGATTTGCTTGATTTTCCACTCCAAGGGGAAAATGGGTTATTGGATCATGTCCTGCATAATAAAAACCAAACTGTATTATTATAGATTATCAAAAAAAGACCTTTCTTTAATGCCCGATTTAGAGAAAAGTGAAAAAGAAAGAGAAAGGTAGGGATTTTTACATTGGAAACACCTAATGGCATTCCTTCATTATTTTCTACAAAACCCCCTGGTACTGTAGTGATTATGTGATGTGAGTAATAGAATAGAATTAGAACAAGAATAATGACTTTGCTGGTCCTGTGAGATGGAGTAAATTGTGTGTTCTCTGTATCTGGACAGTCAGCATAATAACAAGGAAATATTTTATACGTTAGAAATGTAGAGAAAATATATTAAAAAGGGTGTGAAATAATTTGTAGAACTTTTTCTTACTCCTGACTTCCTGATTATAGAGTTTTTTAATAGAATAATTTATTTTGAAAGTTATTCAAACACTACAAATTGACGTATAAATTGACTTTTGTCAGAAGAGTATAATTACATGGCAGCAAATCTTGTATAATTATATTATTCAATCCAGTTCAGCACATAGTTTTGCAACAGACGTAATGTGAGCACAATCAGAATTACATATACTATTCTGTTCTAAACTAATTATAACATTTTTTAGCTTTTAATAACAGCTTAATGTGGTAATGCTGCTAGATGACAATTCGTACAAGCAAAAGAATAATACATTAGGACAGGAAGAATTATGAGAAAGGACAAATCTGTGAATGAATAAAACATTTTGCAAAAAAAGTAAAAAAAAATAGGACAAGTGGTAGCTGCCTCGTGTTTTTACGACTGTTTGGAGACATTCCCACATCTCTAGTAGGGATCTTACCCGTTTGGATATGGAAGGTGGATGGATGGTGCCACTGAATGTTTCCTCAGCATGTTAAGAACACATGAAATGCTATAAACAGTAAAAACAAAGATTTGTGAAGTACAGTCAGCTACTTAAGGAAAGGGTAAAGACAAGATATTTCATGTGTAATCCTTCAAACTTCTAGCAATTCTGAACTGAATATACTTAGAATTAAACTTTCAAAATATAACAGGTCTTTTATTTGCTAGGCAATAAATGTGTCTTTTCTTCTGTTCTTCTTGAGGTGCCTAATTTCTCTGAGGATTTCATAACAGTTACCAAAGAAGAAGTTATTTCCCTCAAAGTTATGGCAAATGCTGAAAGTGGTAAAAGCCCAAGACAGCAATAGCTGAGTTTCTTCACCATCTTTTCCTACCTTCTCAATTCTCTTGAAGGGAGAAGGCCCTTCTTTTTAAACCTTCATTCCAAATAAGCTTCTTGTATTGGATATGTTACAGTTTGGTTACAAATAACAGTTGAGAAGGCACACGAAGGCACACATACACAAATACTTCATCTTGTATCTTTCCGTATAAGATGAAACTGTGGTATAATGAAAACAAAGAGGCTAAAGAGTGATTTCCCATTCAGTTTTCCACACAACTCCACTGCTTTTTTCTTCCTGGTAATACTTTAAGATGGATATGACTATGATTCAGTCTTTAATTGGATGAGCAATTAGAAGTTTGGACATTTTTCTTAATTTATCTGAACTCTGGAAAGATACCCTGAGATTTGCTAGAGAACTGGATGTCTTGGGAAGTTTCCTGTCATCACTTGGGCATGCATATTACCAATCTCCTGAGGTTTCTTTTCTGAGAGTCTGATGCTCAGATTTATTCATCTTTGGAAAAGGAATAATTTTAAAGTTAGTCTAAAATTCATGGGAATTAGAAACAAAATTAAAAAGGAGGATAAAAGGCCTGCATGAGGTTTTAATTAATCTTTGTCTTACCCTGGGATGTGGGAAAAGTCAATTTGTGCAAATTCCGTGAAGGATTAAGACCAGTAATATCTACAGCCCATTTAGCTTTGAAATAAAGCATAAAGAAAATAAAAATGAGAATTTTTGATTCAATGTGACAGTGAAGGGGAAGAAAATTAAACATTAAGTGGTGCTGGCTCAATTACCACCACTGGAGGTGACCCGAACAAAATACAGCTGGTTTCACCAGGCACTGTTTATATCCCTGAGGCACATTCTTAGCTGTGTTTGCCAAAATGAGAATTCAAACAAATGTCTGCAAATCTTCTGTGGACTAGTGTGCAGTCCAGAACATCCCATTTGTTCCACTGAAACACCAAAAATGATTGGAAAGAAGCCAAATGAGTTAACTAACAAGATTTTGATTCTTTTATCCGTACTTTATACATTGTACCACTAAGTATGGATCCAGCTGTAAAAAGGATGAGAAGGGGAAACAAGAATAACTGAAATTAATTGGAGTAAAAACTGTATTCTCACTGATTTCTTGAAGAATCTGAAAAAACCCTCTTTGACTACAGACTATAGACTGCTGGTCAAGATCATAAAGGATAAATCTATCAGAATGACGATGCATTAGGGTACCAACTCTTACTCAGGAAGTTCCTCAGAACAAACCACTGGAAGCTGGGACAGGGCTCTGAGAAAGTATCATATAGGATAACCTTTCTGTATACAAGGTACCAAGTTACAGGACTCTTCGGTCCAACTCCCTCGCCCCCATATGTTACTATTTATTTTGGCACTGAAATAAATACTGTAATGTCATTTCTAAGGCAAAAAAAGTGGATTTTTTCTCACAGATCTAGCAACTGATACCTTACTGATAACTTCTCTTTTTTTACAATCTCTTGTATGTAGTGTAAGACCATTTATTACATATTTGAAGATTTTTTTGTGATATTTCAAAAAAAGCATTAATCTGATTTTGTTATGCTGCTCCTTCAGCTCCTATTTGCAAATTTATGTGCATTCTTGAAATATATAGACATGTGTAATTTCTGTTTTCTTTTTTACTTTTCTTTTTATTTGTTTCTCAGTCTACCCATCAATTTAAGAAATATTTAGGAGCAATATTGTCTTCACGTCCGTTTAGCTCCACTGGGCTGTGCTTTTGAACATCCATTTTAACAGAAGCATTGCAAATTCATAATAGACTCATAAACCATGGCTTCACTTGAGAAGAAGCAACAATAAAGACATTTAAGGTGAAGAAAACTTCTATCAGTTCTTCCCCTTTCTTAATAAATGTCTCCACTGTAGAAATAGCCCCCCTGAAATAATAAAAGAAAGTTCTGCTACTTTTTTTTTGTCTTGAAAGGCCTTAGAATCATAATGATTAGAATACTATTTTTAAATGTGCATACATAGGTTATAACATGATACCTGCAGGAAGTCAGGTGTTATTTTAATCTCATATAAAGCTGTTGACATCAGTAGAGACATTTAAATTGTAACTACTCAGCATGAGCCAGAACAAGCTGGTACAAAGAAGTGATTTATATAATGGAAAAGAGGGTAATTTGGAACTGGAGATGTGCAGTTGGGCAGGAATTTGGGACACAGATTTATTGTGCTTAGCGAGGCTTTAGGGCAGAAAATTTTCTTGCTTCTGCTTGAGTCCACTTTCAGTAAAACAAAAAACATTCTAATTTATTTCAAGCTTGGGAACCATTTAGAAGATGGTCCAAACTTTAATGATCTCTTCTCTCATTTGTTAACAGAAGCAGCTTGATCCTATATTACAGTTTGAGTCCATGCAAAAGCCACTCCACACACCTAGCATTGCATCTTCCATTCCATTTCTCAAGTTACGCTGGAAAGCTTAACCAAAGATGAAAGCTTAGCTGAAGATTATAAAATACTTGCGTTGCTCTGCTGTTGTCTAAGGAGCCAGTCAACTGTGTCTTCCTATCTTGCAATTATTTGCTTTTAAAATGGTAAGCTTGTGCTTTTATTCTTATTATATGTCTATAAATATGTATAAATGTTGGGGTTTTGTTTTGTTTTAAATTCAGCGTCAAGTATTATAACAGATGTCTGCACTCGAAACATGTTTGAGTCTATGCCATGACATCTTCACTCATTATAAGTAAGGGTGACTGAACTAAGTCAAAATATCTAACTGACATCAGTGCTATTTTTAGTGTTTGCTAAATATTGATAGAAGGACTTTGGGGTGTTGGTCAATGAGAAAATGAACATGAGCCAGCAGCGTGTGATCGCAGCCCAGAAAGCCAACTGTATTCTGGGCTGCATCAAAAGAAGCATGACCAGCAAGTCAAAGGAGGTAATCCTGTTCCTCTACTCTGCTCTTGTGAGACCTCACTTGGAGTATTGTGTGCAGTTCTGGTGTCCTCAACATAAAAAGGACATGGAACTGTTGGAACAAGTCCAGAGGAGGCCACAAGGATGATCAGGAACTGGAGCACCTCCCATATGAAGACAGGCTGAGAAAGTTGGGGCTGTTCAGCCTGGAGAAGAGAAGGCTGCGTGGAGACCTCATAGCAGCCTTCCAGTATCTGAAGGGGACCTACAGGGATGCTGGAGAGGGACTATTCATTAGGGACTGTAGTGATAGGACAAAGGGTTAATGAGTTCAAATTTAAATAGGAGAAGTTTAGGTTGGATATAAGGAGGAAGTTCTTTAAGGGTTGTGAGGCACTGGAATGGGTTGCCCTGGGAAGCTGTGAAGGCTCCATCCCTGGCGGTGTTCAAGGCCAGGTTGGATGAAGCCTTGGATGGTATGGTTCAGTGTGAGGTGTCCCTGCCCATGGCAGGAAGGTTGGAACTAGATGATCTTAAGGTCCTTTCCAACCCTAACCATTCTGTAATTCTATGATTCTATGTTTACATGTAATGTCTAAGGTAAATAGAAATTAAGTGGCTTTTTTCTTAAACTACCAAAAAAAGTCTATATTCAGATTCTCCATATATTCAAGCTTTTAGAACTGTCCAGGACATACACCTTCATCCCTCATTCAATAGAAAGTATGTTTTTTTCTCTACCCAGAATCAAGTCTTGCCTTCTAAGCGGAATCGCAGATGTAGGCATATCCTAAATGCAAACAATGCTTAATTGACTGTAAGGAAAATCTGCATAAAATGCCTTTGTTATATAGTTTCTGCTTTCTATTTTCCTAAGAAAATAGCTCTTTAATGAGTACTGGATGTTAATTATGAAGGAAATCTTGGATTTGAAAACACAAACCACAAATGTGGTTTTAGAAATTATATTTGCATGCAGTAAAGGTAGAAGAAAAAGTTTTGTTAAATTATTCTGTTATTCTTATATTATCATATAAGAAGACACTGAAAGAGCTGGGACTCTTCAGCCTGGAGAACAGAAGGCTCAGGTGGATCTTATCCCTCTGTATAAATCTCTGATGAGAAGTAATGGAGAAGGAACCAAACTTTTCCCAGTAGTGCCCACCGGCAGAACAAGATGTCACAGGCACAAATTAAAACACATTGAATTCCATCTGAACACAAAAAGACACACTTTTGAACTGTGAGCATGCTCAAACACTGCAAGAGGTTGTGCGGAGAGGCTGTACTGTTTCTGTCCTTGGAGATTTTCAACACCCACCCTGACACTATCCTGGATAACCTGTTCTAACTCATTCTAAAGAGCAGCTAAGCTAGAGGATCTCAATAGGTCCCTTCAACACTCTCGTGGTTTAACTCCTTCCAACAGCTAAGAACCACACAGCCACCCTCTCACTACCCTCAGTGGGATGGAGGAGAGAATCAGAAGGGTAAAACTGAAAACTCATGGCTAGAAACAAAGACAGTTTAATAGATAAACAGAAGATGTGTGCACAAGCAAAGCAAAATAACAAATACATTCACTATCTCTTATTGGCAGGCAGGAGTTTAACCATTTCCAGGAAAGCAGGTCTTCACCATGCATAACAGTTTCTTGGCAAGACAAATCCTTTAACTCCAAATGTCTCTTGGTATGGAATATCCCTTTGGTTGGTTGGGGTAAAATTTCCCAGCTGTGCTCCCACCCAACCTATTGCACACCTCCAGTCTACTCACTAGGGGCAGAGTGATAAACAGAAGGTCCCAATGCTGTGCAAGCACTGTTTAGCAAAAGCAAGAGCATTACTATGTTTTCAGTATGCTTTTGGTCACAGATCCAAAATAGAGCACCATATGAGACGCAGTGAAGAGTATTAACTCTAACCCAACCAAACCCACTACACAACCTCAATGACTCTATGATTACTGTAGTGTATACCCTCCTCTGCTTATAGTGAGGCTTTCTTTGTAATACACGTTATAAAGACATGTAATAATGTCTTTATTGCAAGACTTCTTACCCTATAGATTAACACCAGCAAGAGGCTGTTATCAAGTAACCTAAGCAGTCAAAGCACAATCACATTGTAAAAATCAAGACAAATTTCTAGTGTAAAAATAAACAATCTGAATGAGAGTAAATACGTTCATCAACTTTAAGCTTCTGTGACTGCAGAGCTCAGTTTTCACACAGGTATGTCTAAATTTGCACACATATTCAATTACCTGCATAATGTAAAAAATGAGTTTTCACTGCAGAAAATTCACTGCAGAAGAGTGAGAAAAGGATAACCCAGTTACATATCTTTTTCTCTATATTTTCACTAATGATTTATATTCCCTCACTGGTGCCAAGAGCGACCACACTGAACAATGTGTGGACTCCTTTCATAACAACTGAAGAGGGGGAGCAGGTCAGTCATTAGAGTGAATCAGACCCTCATTGATTTTAATTGAATACTATTGATTTGTATAGAAAATAATTAGTTTGAACTGACTTTTATTGATTTGTGCTTAATTGGACTCAATTAAAACCCAGTGATTTGCATTGAACAAACTAAATTGCGCTGACTAATTGGACTGAACTGAAACTCATTGAAGTGAAGAGTGTTCAGTGAAATGAGCAAAAAGCTAGCTATTGCTTTTAGTAAGACTCCTACACTGCTGAGTGCCTGCTGAAATCTGAGTGAATCCAGGAAAATATCCTTATTAAAGACTACCTTTGAAAAAAGAGAGGGCTGTTTGCACATGACTTGTGATTATCTTCAGCTGTTGATATATTTCTTTTTCTTTGCTTCCTGCTAGAAATTCATTTTTATGGCTTTGAAGAGTGCTGTAACAGAGCCAGAGGACAGCAGGAGACACTGCCTCTGATAAATCCACCTTGCAGATGTAACCCACTTCATTAGGAATGAGTCTAACCAAAGAGGGGCATTAATAAAACACACAGACAGGACCTCTATCTTACTTTCTTCATTTTGCAGAAGGTTCAACATACACATACAGATAGTACCATCAGTGCCTTGAAGCAAAGAGCAGAGGAGCCTAATGGAGCTTTGGTACCCCTGTCCAGGTAACAGGTTGTCAGATGTAGTTAAAGAATAATTCATGATGCTAGAGCAATTGGATGAGTTTGTTAAATTTATGGAATACATCTTTAATTAGGATCACCAACAGAGTAAAGGTAGCACCATCCACTAGAAACCAGTGATTCCTTTGCTTATTGATACTTCAGAATGAATAATGTTGTCAGTCAAGGCTATGCAGGCTGTGGTTACAGGGCTGGATTCAGCCCCAGATGTGGTCTTCTTCAGCTTTCTGAACCCAACTTTTTTTCTCAGTACACAAATGCAGGAGCCACTGCTGTGCTAGACATCACCAAGGTTGGTTCAGGAAGGATCCTCAAAACAGTTATTCAAACTTGAGAACCCTGTTGGGTCTATGAATTAGGCTGGAAATCACAAGCTATAGTAGTGGTGGTAGCCTTTACTACATTCCTCAATCTTGTAAGGGAATAAACAGTCCAACCGCTAAAAGACTGTCATTCACTAATAGTTTGAAAGCAAAATTAGAAAGGAAGGGACCTCCTGGGCCACTAAAGACCCAAAAATCCAGTAGCTTTAGCATAAATATCTAGCTTTTTTTACCCATGTTCCTTTTACCAGAACAATTTTTTAAGTCTCATTTCTTCCATGGGAATAAAGTTCTTGCTTTCAGCATCTGTCTATTCTACCTGTCTACTCTACAGTAGCTATGTAAAAACACTGTCCTTTAACAGTACTTGTCTCTCAGTAAGGCTTACTCCCCTAGAATATTTATAGATCACAATTATACTCCTTGGCAGTCTTTGGTTTATAATGCTAAATAAGCCAAGATCTTTCCTTACACTCTCATGAGGTATGGTTCTTCATTCCCTATACAATTGCTTGTTCCCATATGAACAGTTCCTATAACAATTAGTCCAGTACTTCATTGTGAAGTCTGGGTCAGTCACCTTGTTTCGACTTTTACGTCATCTCAAGTGAGTCCATTATCCTCTCTATGCAAATGTCCTTCTAGGAACCTCTCAGACACTGCCATTAAGTCTGTAAGTGCACTGGGTGTGCACACAGGCACAGCTCTGACACACAGCTGCTCCACTGTTATAACCAAACCCCTCTGTATTTCCATAGTTACAACTCACTTAGAACTTTAATCTCATAATCCTGCCACAACTGCATAGAATAGTCCAATAGAAATTTTACTGGGAAATGGCACTTTGGCATTTTTACATAAATGTCATGCTTTGATAAAAGAAAGGACTATTGGGTTTTTATTCTTCCCACAATTACTTCACATTGACATGTCCATATTCATCCTTTGATGAGCTAAAATGGCAGCATTTTTCTCAGTCACATACAGCTAATGAATTATGGAAACATACTTCAGATGGAATTTTGATATTAGAACCCATGTTCAAGGAACATTTTTGTTTGTTAGGAAATATAATTTTACAAGAGATATCTTGGTCTTCTGTATTCACACGTTTCTTGGAATAAAAAAAAAAAAAGCAAACAACCAAAACCAAAATAACTCCACTGAATTTTCATAATAGATAATGTTAATTTCTTTTTAAATGGAAGTATGAGGCCCCTTGTTCCCAAGTGACGTTTTATGTGAAAATAGGGGGTAATTATTTACAGAGTCTATGACATTGGACCAAAGCACTGATTATCTGTGCTGAACTTTGTAAGAAAGACCACCAACCTTTAAGACTAATTCAAGAATGGAAAAACAAAGTTACTATCTCAAAAAAAGAAACCAATGATCTCAAGATCTTTTTGATCTAAGGATCATAATGGTCTACTGAGGCCATAATACTGATTAGAAAAGAAGGGACTTAAAAACATATTTTCTATTTTCCAAGGTAGATGTGCTCATGTCACACAGGAAAAACAACATGAAAGTAGTGAGTGGACTAGCTGTTATTAACTTCAGCATCCATCAATGTTACCATTTAGTCAACAGGAAAGTGGGGGTTTTTTTCACAGTTCTCTACTGCCCTATTAACTCAGGATTTTCATCTGTCACTGAATAGATTTCTAATTTTTTACCCAATGTACCTTACTCCCTAAAGCAGACTTAAGTAACTAATATATAAAAGATTCAGAATAGTCATTTCTTTCGTATGTGTTAATAATGCATGTGCTGATCCACAGATCTATTAATTTAAGACTACATAGAGGAGTGTAAATAAAAGTTATCACAAATTTATAGCCTCTTGGAATTGATTAACCACTTACTAAGACTTCATAAACTGTTTATGAGCATATATTTGATATAACATAAACATTTTTCTAGCAGTGTTTTTTTTTTCCTGGATTTGCTTTAATGACTATTACTTTGTCATCAACAAAGCATTTAAAATATCATCTATTTCTGTTGCAATATGTCAGTGATTTTCTATTCAGCTTTTAGGATCATCTTGTGCATCACTGACATTTATCTTCACTGTCAGAATCTATGCAGTTACCAGTGTCCTTTATTATATTGATGTAATAGCACAAGGATTTGCTCATCACTAGAAAATGATTTTCTTGAGTCAATTTTGTGTTTAAATTAACCATTGTGTATTTCATTCTAATACTTAATTTCATGGCTAGCTTTGGCTTATGATTCAAAATTACAGATGATGACAATGATGATGCTGGTGATGATGATGCTGATGATTATTTATTTGGCATGAATCTTTCTGTGCTTCACTGAATTTCTTTTTTTGTGTTTGCAAGGGAGTGCAAGTGGGGAGAAAAATCTTCACATTCAACTAGTTTTAGTTCTGAAATGCAACACAGAAGTAATTTTCATCACAAGTTATTCCTGTATACAGGATTTATGTCTAATTTTCTGGAGTGCTGATTCTCTGTACTGAAAGAAAGCAATTGCAGGCCCCTGACCACACACATTAAAACTGCTGTGCCTTAGAATGAATGATGAAAGCTTGTGATTTGAAACACACACAAGCATTTGATGTGGGCACACATGAGAAAGCCACAGAAGTTTTACTGCAGAGTATGCCTGTGCTATTTAGCTTAGGAAATAAAAGTAATATAATAAATATAAGAAATATAATGAACAAAATAAGACCAGAAGAACCCAACCCATCTCCTGAACCTTCATTGCCTGGCTGTTTGACGATCCAAGAGCACAGTCCTCCAAAACCAGACAGACATATCTGGGAGAATAAAGGTGCGCTTGCCTTCCATAAGGTGATGTCTTGTTGTTCACCTTCCAGGAAAACCAAACAATGCAGGAAAAGGGGTCCTGAAAAGTCATCTTTGTGTTTAGCAAACACCATGGAAAACAACCAGATTTTTTTTGTCAGTGGTTACACTTTTCAGCCTAACATGCTGCAATGTCATTTTATGGGCAGAAGGAATGTTCCAAATTACCTGCAGACACTTCACTGCATCCACAGTGCTGGGAAAGTGCCCTTTTTTCTCTCTCAGTCACAATATGAACTTCATAAGACTGGGACATGCTTTGTTTGCTAAACGAAAATACCACTCAGTAGTAAATGCCCACAATCCATTTAGAAAAAGATACTGCCAGGCATTTCAACAGATAGAGTCCATTGAACCCTAATCAAAGCCATTTGAAGCCAACATTGATCTAGATTTTGATAGGTTTCTATACAGGCCTAACATTAATCTCTGCAAATGCAGATTGTTTTTGCTAAAATGATTGCTACCTGTTTAACATTTCTTTTGCACATTCAGACCATCTGGAAATCCAGCAAGAAAATATAGATTTTTGCTATATCCTATAGCCCTTCTCTTCTTCCATGCATCCTGTAGATTTTTCCTACTTTTCTGGACCATGAGTTTAATCTCTTTTTCTAGAAATATATAAAGTTTCTGACACGTTTTTTGCCATGATTATACAAGTGTTGAAAACTAAGACTAAAAATCTTACCTACCCATAGTTTTCCTTTTCCTTCTCTCTCTTATTCACTTTTTCTTATTGCTTGTTATCATATTTCAGCATAAAATTATCTATTTCCTTCTGGTGCATTCTGACCTCTCTGTTTCCTGGAAGTTTCTCCCAACAAGGAGCTTTCACTTCACCTCCTTTTCTGTCCTTTCAGATCTTCTGTTTTCTCTAAACTTTTAGGATCTTGTATCCTCCTAAGGCATCCTTCTTATGCTCTGTGCCCTTTTCTCCTCTCAGTCCTTGAAAAATCAGTCCTCTTCCTCCTAACTGGAGTAGAAAATAGGAGAAATCTGAAGCAGCCGCTTCTGCCTCTTCACTCCCCTGAGGTGCAGGAAACTGAGAGAAAGGGGATAAAAGATAGGTCTGCACAAAAGAAAGGCAGGTCACCTTAGAAGGGGCAGCATGGAAGGTCAGAGGTCCTCTTTTGAGGACTTTTTTAGATAGGGAGAATAGAATAGAAGAATGAAGGTAGGTGACAGTTTTTACTGCCTTCTAATGGGGAAGAGAATAGACACCGCCTGTCATCATGGCTCATCAGCCCTGCTTTAGTTCTTTGAATGCCACTACCGTCCAAATAAATAAAAGCTGTTGCACATTCTAACTTGCACTGATCAAGAGGAATGATCTTTCACAGCACGTATGTGCTAGTCCCTGGAGCACTTAACACATTAAATTTCTGACTGCGCTATACTCAGGCACAATTATCTTTTATGTGAAAGAAAAATTCACAAGCTATGTCTATATTATCAATTATTAAACTCAGACAATTAGAAACACATTTAGCAGATCCTGCATGCATCCATTTCAGAGTCCCTGTATACCTGCTTCTACCCAGAGAGGAAAAAAGACCTGAATTGGAACCTCCATTAAGAGGACAACATGGCTTCAGCATTTTCTTAACCTCTAATTGCAGTGTCACCCACTATAACACCTCAATAAATTTTTAAAGCGTACTTCCTTCCCATTCTTATTACATTTCAGGGCACTTGGGAAAGAAAGGATTTCTGCATGTCTCTTCCAAAGACAATTACAATAGCTTGAAGTTGAATAATGGAAAATTTGATCTAGGTAAAAAAAATCTAAAAGTTTAAATTTAGTTTATGTGTTGTTTTCCTTGGTAGATGAGTCTTCTTTACTGTGGTTAATAGACTGGGGGGGGGAAATAAGAAGATAGGAGTTCTTGATATAAAACCTGTTGACCTGTAGAAAGGTCTACAGCTTCTGAAAAGAAGGGGCAGAACCCTGGGACACCCAAAGCTATCTAAGAATCAAAACTTGAGAAAATGAATTGCACAAGAAGCTTTTCAGGTTAGACAACCTATTGTGATGCTAAGATTAGTTACCTGGTGTTTGAATGGTGATGAATCAGAGAAGACCAAAAATCAGTGAATCCAAAGGAAATGATATTTCCAGAAGAAATTCTGCACAGCCTTATCTCTAAA
This sequence comes from Melopsittacus undulatus, assembly GCF_012275295.1. Taxonomy (NCBI): domain Eukaryota; kingdom Metazoa; phylum Chordata; class Aves; order Psittaciformes; family Psittaculidae; genus Melopsittacus; species Melopsittacus undulatus. Next base: position 6,404,211 of record NC_047527.1, on the reverse strand, counting down.
GCAGCTAGGATAACAGCCAAATCACTGTTTTCTGGATGCCTCTTGTCGAAAGGTTTTCTTTTCTGAAGATCATGCTTTCAATCAAAGGAAACCTAAAACCACCAAGGTCTTGCAATTATAATTTTTTTAGTAAAACTTGTTAAATTTGACTGGTAAAAAATATTTTTTTACCCTTGGAAAGAGATGCTGATGCCAAAAGGAGGAGAGGAGATGGTGATCCTTCGTTCTTCTAGAGAACTTTCCAGGTTCTTTGAAGGGAATTTCAAACAAGATGTAAATAGAATCATAGAATCACCTAAGTTGGAAAAGACTTGTAAAACCATCAAGTCCAATCCTTACCCCAGGACAGCCACGTCCACCACTAAAAGGTGTCAGTAAGGGCTTCAGCTACACTGGTTTTGAACACTTTCAGGTATGGTGATTTCATCAATTCTGAGCAAATCCTGTTCCAATGACTTATTGCCCTTTCAGTGATGAAAGTATTTCTAATATCCAGTTTAAATCTCCCCTGGCACAACTTGAGGTCAAATAGTGCTCCTACTTTCATCCCTTCTATTAGTTTTACACTTTGCTCCAACTGCTTTATTCCTTTAAAGAGTTTATGGATAATCTTTCTTTGGCAGATAATACTTTGTTTCTGCTTCACCAAAAGTGGGATATCATGACTTCCTAGAAGGAAATTACTGTAGGGTTCAATTACTCCTCCTGGGCCTGCTACACTGGCCATCTCTTATGAAACTTCAGAACAAGGAATATCAGTCACAAAAGGTAAAGGCTGAAAATAGGTTGCATATCACAGCACTAAGACCTTGAGAGAGGGTGGAAGGTCAAATAGTAAATGAGACTATGTGCATGCATTTGTTTTAATGCATATTATAAATGTTAAAGTGATTGCAAAAGGAGAAATGGATTCTTAGAATATAGCAGCTAGTTCCTAGTGCCCCCTTCTGCTATTGGTGATGCTTCTATTTTCTGAAGCATAATTAAGCCCACTGTGCACCTGAATTTGTTTTCACGGCAAATCTGAATGTAATTTGGCTGGATTGTAACATAGCACATTAAATCCATTTGAAGATGAACGAGATTTAAATTGCTGAAACCTACTCCTCAGTTTTTCATCTGCTTTTTCTGTTGCTTGTCTTCTTGTTTTGTTTGTTCAGTTCCATTATTTTTTTTTTATAAACACATGCAGAACACTACCAAATCTTAATGATGAGTTACTTGGTTTTAACCAGGTTCTTTATGATGTTTAAAGCAGCTTTACTTTGGAGCTCTGAAACAAAACTCTCCTTTAACATAAATATGGTTTCAAATACCCTATGAAAGGAGCAAATGCTTACCAAACAAGTTCATACTTCAGACAACTTATCTGGAGAGTATTAGCCCAAAATCAAACACCTATCTCTGAACTAAGGCAAACATTTCAATTTCCCTGTTTACTGCCATTAGTACAAAGAATATTTGGTGGGCATAGACTCTAGAAAGGTAGGGAAGTGAATCCTTACTACCATATAAAGTGAACCCTACTGACTACAACTTATCTCTGTTTTCAGAGAACTCTTCAACTCAGTTGCTCCACCATAACCAGAATGAAAAAATCCTTCCCAATTTCCTGGGAAAATCTGTGTGTGGTTGTAAAATTGCGCATTACACCTACAAGATTATGTAAGAAACTTGTTGAGGAAACAGAACCCGATTCCATCTCAAATTAAGATGCAGCTTTTCTTTGTTGCAGTAAATGTAGAGCTAGGATAGGGGTGTAGTTCAGCTCCAGGTAAAGATCCTTAAGGGTAGAAGTAGGCATCTGAACAGTACATAGCAATTCACTCTGCCCTGTATTAAGCAGGAAGACTTGATCAAGGTTCATAAGGATAGGGTGTTGCTCCTGGTTGTCAGTCTCCCAGCAGACCTGTTTGTATCTGACAGCTAAGTGGATGCCTTGGATGCACTGAGGTATCTCAGATGACACTAAATGCTTATGTTCCAGGGGGAAACCAGCAAAAATCAAGTCCATCCTGGTTTATCAACAAACTAGACCTTTGCCCACTGTAGTGGATATTTACACATCTCACTTATATATAGACCCCTGTATATAGAATCCTAAATGGATTGAGCACCTTGACCTTGAGCTAGATTTCATATTGACTTTAGCTGAATGGGAAATGCCTGTAAGAGGGAGCATCAGAAGGAACTAGCATACGAAGACACCAATTACATTATAATAATAAAAAAAGACAATAAAAATCCAACAAAAAGTCCCACTTTATGTATCAGCAGAAAAATTCAATATGCTACTTATAGGGAGTCTAAAGAAAATAAAATTATCACCTACTGTCAGTATCACATTGTTAGTAAAGGTATAGACATTTGAACTTTAATGCAGTTAGGAGAACTGCACTGCCCTCACAGCCCAGCAGTGTTGAGTGAAACAGATAAGAGGACTGGCATGCACTGCTACAAGTGTATGTAACTCACAGTAACTGCACTACTACTTTCAGTGTGTCACAGACAACCCCTGAAGTGATGACTTCACAACAACCCCTTACTACAGAAGAGGCTCTTCGATGAATCAGTGGAACTCCCAAGAACCAGTTCATGCATTAAATGAGACAGTTCTAATCCTTTACTAAAAACCTTCTGGAAGTATTTCTTTTCTTTGAGCTGAGAGGACGTGTGCCTGATGATCCAACACAGCAACTGCATCTTTTGTTTAGAATGCCCATTTATCTGGACCAGAGTGTTTTATTCATGGACAACTTGAACACAAACAGCCCAGTGCTCATCACTGAAACCCATTTACACTTCATTAACTCAGCAGAACCATTTGAGGATACACTGTTAGGTAAATGAACAGCTCCAGACAGAAGCCTGGGGTTTGTAAATAAATGCTTGGAGGTTTACTAAAGGTAGCAGGAAAGACAAAAGGCTTTTGTTCACTTGAGATTCATCTCTTTAGTCTGATCTCCTGCAGCAGGAAATCTGGCTGTAAATTATATTGCTCATGATAGACTATGATGCATGGTACCCTCAGGCTGTGTCTTTGTTGACCATTCCTGCTAAATGGAGTGCAGCAGAATTAATTTAGCTGGTTTGTTTGCCTTTTTATTTTTCCCCTGGGAGAAGGTATTCTCACAAATTATTGGTGACCAGTTATAAATGATTTCACAGTCTCAAGACCCTCTGCTTCCAACATCCAAGGACCTTGGAGCAGTTATTTATACCCAGGGAACTTGAAGAAAACAGAAAACTACAGTGTTGAATCTGCTGACAGGGAGCAACTGCTTCCACATTTGTATTATGTTATCAGGAAGTCCTTAAAATTTGTGCTTTCTGATTGAGCAGCTTGGCAAAAGAAAGACAGACTCTAATGAATCAATCTCAGCGTTCCTTCCTTGCATGGCAGCCGGTATAGATTTCTCTGTTGTGTTCACTTAACTGGCTGAGCTGATTGCATTTTGGGTTGATGAACTGGATCTTTCAAAACATTTAAATTGGAGAGGTAATGAGGGAGCTAGAGCTAAGATTTTCATGCAACTCATAGCATGGCGAGAACATAGGTAGATGAAATAAAGGCTCCAGCAAATTTGTCAGCAAAATTCTCACTCTCTTTTTTTGTTTCTGGGATTTGAGTTGATATTTTGCAAGACTGGCTGTATGTAAGGGCAAATTCATCCACAGGAGGCCTCTGTTTAAAACTGTTGAAACTAGGGCTCATTCCACATTAGTAGGGGTAGAACTTCAGTTGTAGGTGTTGTACTTTCCCAAGTACAATAGTACTTGGATTTTTGAAACCAGAAATGTCTGGGGCAGAGACTCCCAGATATGAAATCAGTGGCCTAAATAATCACTCTGATAGAATCAATATTAGTATGCCTTTGATCAAGGCTACTGATCTATCAGTGCTATCAATTCCTTTCCATTTTCAAGGGAGTATTCTGGGAGAAATATAAGGATGAAAAGGACATATTAAATGTTGCAGTCTTGTAACTTCTACAAGTATTACTACTTTTGGTTAGAGGAATACGGGAACCATTAGACTCTACCAAGAGGATTTTGATCCACCTAGCAGTCCATAGGTTTCAAGGAGGAAATGCAAGTTGTGCAGATTTATTTCAATGTACATGTTAATTGTTTTCAAAAGTGTGTAAAATCTGTTGGTTTATTGGTAAAGACTTGTAAAAAATACTCTGTATCTGATCCTAAATAAAGTTCTAAGATGAAGACATTGATTTGTTCAGAAGTGATCTTTTTTCTTTGCAGGTCTTTTCAGCAGGACAAGAAAACACATATTCATTGCTATACAAAAGTGTATCACACCCAAATTCTGCCTCTTCTTGACCTTCCAAGCCAGTGGAAAAGAAATGCCTCATTCAGCCTGACATCTCTGGGGTACGAGTGTTGCTGCTCTGCTGTAGTCAGCTACATTTTTATCACAGGCTTATCAAGTAGGTCATTCTAATTTTGCACGTGAAATGCTTTCACCTTCATGAATAGTTATGAGTCAAACAGGCTTAAAAAGACTCTGAATAGTTTGACTGGGAATGCTTCAACCTATGGATCAAAGATAAATTTGACCAGCAACTGAAACTGCCATTCTCAAGTCTGCTTGGTGTTAGAACTCGCTCAGTTGTAACTCTTGCTATTGTCACAGTGGTTTCTCCTGTTAAAAAATGATGGAAAAAAAAATACAACAAATTCATTTCAATCTACCCATTTTTCCTGGTAAGGTTTTACTTCGCTAACCTACCGAAAGGCTAGAGAGAGATAATCTATGGCTTATACAGCATCTTGCAATATGGAATCATTCCCTTGATTGAAGTCTTCGAATACAGCCATATGTTGAATATTCATAACATGTTTATTAAATGTATAATTCAAGTGGTCTACTGATAACAATAGATTGCTTGATAATAGGAAACACAACAACAAAAGAGTGGATTGCATCAGTAATGCACAAATCATTTTAGAAAAGATTGCATGTATTAAAAAACCCAGAAGGTTGATTTTCCACTTTAAAAGGTGGAAAATTAGAGACCTGGAGAAATGAAATAACACTTCCAAAGTTATGATGAGACTATGGCTTATCCCAAAAAGCAAATAGGGGCATGGAGTTTTGGCATATCTACACTGCTTCTTGGTTACAACATTGCACTGCTCTGCCAAAGGCATCTCTATAGCAGCACACCCCAAACCAACCCGAAGTAATGACACCCGTATGGAGTTACTACCTTCTGCTTCCTGATTCCCAGACTTACACAGTGAATTAATGAGCACTCTTTAAGGAACAGTTAGCTACAGGGGTTAGAGAGCACTGTGTTTCATGCCCCCAGTCCTTGTACATTCCCTTCTAAGCTATTGGAAAATAGACATTAGGAAGTATTTGATTAAGCTTTTTGTTCTCCTTACTGTCAAACCCTGATACAAAACAAAATGCCCTTGGCAGGGGTTGGAACTAGATGATCTTTCAGGTCCTTTCCAACCCAAACAGTTCTGTGATTCTATGATTTTTCATGTAGGGCCTGATTTTAAAAAATACATATAAACAGTTGTTAACTTTGATCAACTTCAAATGTAACTGGGCAATTAAAAATGCCTTTGACAATATTTCCTGCTTCAAACCCATGAAAGTTAATTTTGTCTGAGGCTCAAGACTAACTAGTCCCTGTACTTCATAGAAGAGAAGGCTCAAGGGAGACCTTAAAACAGTCTCCCAGTACCTAGAAGGGGGCTACAAGAAATCTGGGGAGGGACTTTTTGTAATGGCATGTAGTGACAGGACAAGGCAGAATGGCTTTAAACTGACAGAGGGGAGATTTAGATTAGACATTAGGAAGAAGTTCTTCCCTGTGAGGGTGCTGAGGCGCTGGCACAGGTTGCCAAGAGAAGCTGTGGCTGCCCCATTCCTGGCAGTTTTCAAGGCCAGGTTTGATGGAGTTTGGAGCAACCTGGTCTAGTGGAAGGTGTCCCTGCCTGTGGCAGGGGGTCTAAGCAGATGATCTTTAAGGTCCCTACCAATTCAAACCATTCTGTGATTCTGTGACACTTTAACTTGCAAATAACCACTGTTTGATAACATTTTTTTTCTGCTTTCTGCAACTGGACATGTGACTCCAGCTCTGTTTTCAAGCTATGTCTTTCCTGTTGAAATAAATAGTGCCAAGTGATGTCCCTGAGAATAGTGATACTCTCTAGCATAGCCTGTGCACAGGCCATCTTGTATATTCCCATGCAATTCCTATTCATGGCACAAGAGGTAACACCATCTCAGACCCATTCCCAACCTGGTCTGTGTGTGGTCACCTTTCCATAGGGGAAATGAACATAATGCTATTGATTGAGGCCATCCTCTATCATTTAGGCCTTATGGCTGTGAAACAATCCTAGGCATATATGCCTTACCGAAGTTGCTGTGTATGTCAGCCTCGAGAAATGCTAGTCCTGTGCAATGCAGAATGAGCTCTACCCTGCTACAGATAAACCAGGTCAGCATTAACTCAAAAGGAACTTTCAAAGTTGCATTCCCTGTCTGCTTTGCATCTAAAATAGCTATTTCTTCACATGGTGCTTGCTTGTCATGAATTCTGCCCGTTAATTTTAAGTATAATGAGCTACAGCAACAAAACCCTACAGAAACAAGACCTAAGAGTGCCTGCACTTCTCTGTGTGTGTTCTGTGACAGCAAAATCTCTGTCCTGGAAGCATGTTATTCATAGGACAATCCCAGCAGCACCGGAAGCCATCTGCTTGCTGCTTTTTACAGAGACCATGATCCAGTCGTGCCTTACTGCTGCGAGGCACTTCTGCCCTGCTTGATGCTTTCTTTAGAGCCGACCTCACCTCTCAGTGATACCTTCTGTCGTGGTTAACGTGAACACAAACTACTTTCATTTCAAACCCCACTGCAAGGAAGTAACAATCTGCTGAAGACCTCAAAATTTCTGCTGGCAGTTGATCCCCAGGTAACATGCAGGTTGGTTTAATAAGTGACTGGTGATTTAGGAGGATAACAAGAATATCCCAAATTTTCATGGTGACAGTAACAAAGAAGTAATTAAATGAGATCTCAGCCAGGGCTCAGTGAATATTGAGTGAATATTCATATCTTCCCCAGCAATTTAAAGCATCATTTTCCTTTTTCTTCATCAAGAAAGTCTGTATCCATGTCGATGGCAGAGGGGTTGGAATTAGATGATCTTAAGGTCCTTTCCAACCCTAACTATTCTATGATTCTATGATTTGTGCCATCTTCCAAGAAAAGCCCAACCATTTTGGTGTAGGTCATTGCACACAGGTTGAAGGCACCACCCCTACCCATCCCTTAGCAGATCTGCACTGTATACAAAACCATTCAAGATTTGTACCATGGTCCAGTGCCCTGGGAGTCAAAGTCTGGTACTTTATACTGCTCATGTACTTTAGAGAACTCCTTTCCCATCACAAAATAAGAGAGAAAAAATAAAAGCACCCACCCAGTCCCAAGCCTACAGAGCTCTATATTGTCCTAACTTCTCTCTCCCTGCCCTGCCCCTAGGAATAAGTCATCTTCATCTGGCATAATTTCAAAGGAGGAAACAGAGAGCAACCTTCCTTTCTCTGCAGCCCTGTTCCTAAGAAAGAGTTTGACATGAGTTTTGTGCTCCTTTGAGGATAGTAATGACCATGGGCAGAATTCCTGCTTCTTGGAAGACAGCATGGTAAGCAGCCTATTATACACAATATTCATTAGTCTGCAGTATGTTCCTGAGAGTTTGAGGGTACTCACTAGAACATGAGACTGTCTGGTTTATGAAATCTGATGAGGCTTCATATGACCTGAATTCCATCAGTTAATTTATTTTCCAAACAATAGAATCATAGAATAGTTAAGGTTGGAAAGGACCTTAAGATCATTTAGTTCCAACCCCCCTGCCATGGGCAGGGACACCTCACACTAAACCATATCACCCAAGGCTTCATCCAACCTGGCCTTGAACACTGCCAGGGATAAATTGCCTTAAGTCCAAGTAAAAGAATTTTCTCTATTACTCCTATTGGATTCAGGTGCTGTAATTCTACTCAGGTCCCATCTTTAAAGTCTATATCCACTCTTAGAGCTGGGTCCAAATCAGGAATGAGCAGGATGAAGCAAAGTCTCTGAATTCTGGTTTGCTGAGCCAGTGCTTATTCCTCATTCACTGGGCAGTGAGGAATTTTATTGAAGCATTTTGTCTTTGTGAAGCAAGTGATACATGCTCTGTGGTGATATATCCTTTCCAGACTGTGAAATGCTAATTAATACTGATTCTCCCCCAAAATATTTTGTCTCTTCATATTTAATTATTAATTTAGATATATTATTGAGAGGGAAATGAAAGCTGTTTTATTTCTTCTACTTTTTCTATAACAACATTCACATTTATACAAATGAAGGCACAATTAAGCAGCCTGAAATTTAATTACAATCTGCATTTCATGTAAGCAAACATATTAAAGCTGAGAATGCTAATCCTGAATGCATAATTTGCCATAAGGTAGCATAAAAAGTATACAATTGCAAGCAGCATAAAGTATGCTTTTCCCACTCCTTGTTTGCACATGGTGTTGCTCACAAGGCTCTGCAGAACTGCGAAATGGGAGACACTGTTTGTCATGATGCTTCTTAGCAAGAGGATATTGATAGAATATGGGCCATATTGTTAGCTGGTTTAAATCATCACAAATCTGTTGAATTCTATGAGATTAGTAATTTTGCACACAAACAAAACGTGTTTCGTATGGGTTAACCAGTGCTCTTCAATGAAACTATGCTTATTTACACTGGCTTTAAATCAGATTTTATAGAATAAGAATGCAGTGGAGTTTCTTTGCCAAATTAAAAGAAAATAGTCAGTATATTCCTTTAAATTCTAAATTTCCTACTAAAGTTTACTGCAGCAGCTCCAAATCCATTTTTGCAATTAATATCTACAGTGCAAACAGTCTTCATACTGATCTGCTACAGAACAAGCAAATGAGATGGACAAGGGGGTGTTTAGTTCTTATAATTTGTATTATTGTGATTTTTATAAGTTATTCCACCATCATCACTGTAATATTTAGATGCCTGCCAGCAGTGCATTAAATCATGTGCAATTCATTCTCTCACCTTCTTTGCAGAGAGAAAAGTGGGTTTGTTTGCCTGTGTTTCATGTGCACACAGCTTTGTGTTACTATTAAAGACAAAAGTTTCAAAAATAACTGAAAAGCCCACACTGAAGGTGGGGAATCAGCTGCAAAGGTTTGCAATGATCTTTTGCTCTATGAGGTTTCATTCTGGAGACCCTTGAGTTAAAGAATCTCACTTTTCTGAGGAGAAAAAATGTCAGCTGAAGTATTCAGGCCAGTGATATTGGTGACCTTCTTAATGTTGATGCAACACTAGTGCTGCATTGTCCCAGGAATACAGGGCAGTCCTCACTGTATTTTTATTTTTGATTAAAGAATCATAGAATGGTTTGGGTTGGAAAAGATCTTAAAATAATCCAGTTCCAACCCCTTGCTATGGGCAGAGACTCCTCACACTAAACTGTGTCACCTAAGGCTCTGTCCAATCTGGCTTTGAACTCTTCCAGTGGTGAAGCATTTACCACTTCTTTGGGCAACCTGTTCCTGTGCCTCACCACCCTCACAGTAAAGAACTTCTTCCTTCTATGATTCTTAAGGCAAACCTTCAGGTCCATGCAAAACAGAGGAGACTCCCTGTCTGTCTCTTCACTGAAAGTATCTTCCAAGCCAAAATGTCAACTCAGCGTATTCCATGATACTTAGAGATCTTTGAAATGACCTCAAGAAGCATTTCCAGAAGAGGAACCCTCGGATAAAGCCTTGTCTTAGAAGCACCTTCAGAACACATTCAGCTGCCAGACAGATATGATGCACTGTATGGCAGCTCCAGCTATGTTACTTTAGGTGATGGCATAGTGCAAAAATATTGGAAGAACTCAGAAAGGCTGGAATCAAGTTTTGTGCAGGCCACTCTCAGCCTGAGCTGATTTTAGCCTACTTTAGCTGAAATAGCTGTTCCCTAGGTGTCAGGTGACTATTGCCTAAAACATTGTAGCTTAGCTCTGTCAATGCCATGTATGGAAATGTCTTGTCAACCTGGGTAGCCATTGCGTACAAAACCATTAGGCCTTTGTGTTAATTGAAGAGCTTCTGACTTCAGCTGAAGAGCTTCTGACTTTAGCTGTGAAACGATGATAAAGCACAGGAAGCTCCCCAAACTGTGGACTAGGAAGTTCCTCATTATGAGCAGCATGTGAAGATGAGTGAAGAACCTGAGTCGTTGGCAACTCATCATAATCCCTTCTTCCTTGGGAAATAACAGGCAACATTGACCTTAGCAGTCAGGAGACACTGGAAGGCTTAGCATAATAGGAAAGGGGACAAATAATAGAGTTTGTCTAAATCATTCTTAAGTGCATTATTAACAATAATTGTATTGCAGTATGCCTGACCTAACAAGAACAGTAGCATTTCTCTTTACAAAGTCAATGCATTAATTATACTAAAAAGAAATTCATAGTTCTGCTAATTGGATGCCCATAACAAGATTTTTCTTGTAAAAACAGACAGGATTTGTAAACTGCTTGATCTCAGACAGAATGAAGACCACATACTATAGACTTGTAGAGATAAAGGGAAGGATTCAGTCACCTAAACACAGTCACTTAATGCCCTTTGAGACATCCTGTTTTGTTTCCAGCTGCTGTAATTTATGGCTTTCCCATAAATTCTGTGTCATATCTGCCAGCTTATATGCAAATGAACCCCTGACTACACAGACCATAGGTTTGATTACTGAAAAGACCCAAGCATCCAGAGTGACCAAAGACAGCGTTGAACATCTTAGGATGAAGCCTTGCACTGTTCTATATGCTGATTGCTTAGGAAATCTATCACAACCATCCTTTTGTCAAATAATATTGCCTTTCTTGGTTTGACTGGAAATCGTGGTTTTTTTTGTACATCTCCTTTATGTCTGACAGAATTAAAAACATCCGGGGACGTAATGTGCAGAAGGTGTCAGTTTATTGAAAGGCTTTTATCTTTGTATTTTGGAGTTGGTAATTACCTCTTATGAGTGAAACAAAAGGCTAGTCTCTGCTCTGGCTGCCTTTCATTTCCCTTCAAACTAAATGTGACTCCAAACTGCTGTGTTTTCTTGGCAATGATTTAACCAATATAGCAGGTTGTTACAAACCAAGTTATTTGCATGATACAAAATTAGTTAGACAAGTCTGTTGCAATTTATAAATATGCAATTATGGTTAAACAAATAAGAAGTTCAGACTTTGCAAGGTTTCCAGTGGGTTGTTATTTGCACAGTTATAGTGTATCCAGAAGAAAGATCTGACCTTTGATATAAAAATGCAGTTTACCTTATTCAATTGGGAATTGCAAATGTATTAAAACATATTCCTGGAGTTTATTCAAATTAATGATTATAAAAACAAATGAATATGTGAAACAGTTATTACAAAAAAACACAACTACCAAAATACCCTAACTACTTCCAAAGACCAAGTAAGCTTTTTCCAAATAAGCAAAAGGAGGATATAAACTTCATATTCCTTTATATGATAGCCCAGGTATTAATTTCAACCTATTTATCTTCAGAGAAAGTTAATAGGGCCTCTTGCTTTATGTCCTAATCTGCTCATCATGGAAAGCTTATGTTTCCTCTCTTTTACAGGCTCTTCCGTGACTCTCTGATCTATCAGCCTGACTTCTTATGTACTAAAAGCCACAGAACTTCCCTCCATGTCTCTGATATTGAATATAATTCATCCTGCCTATGTTCTCCAAGCTGCCTATCCTTGACCCTTTATATGTGATATATATCTTTCTATAAATGAAAACTCATTATCCCAAATTTATAATTGCCCTTATCCAGGTCCTTTTTTTATTCTGACTGATGACAACAAGCTGTCATAGGACTCAAAATAAAGCAGTTTTCTCCTGTATAAAAGTCAGCCAGGTTATTATATGGCCATTGTCTTTAACTGTTGGTTTTCATCTACAATGAACGTTCCTTCACAGAAGAATAGTGCTGCTCAAGTTTGTTAGATTAGCTCATAGGGGACAGAAACCCAGGCCACACATTTTAACAACTCCTACCAGGAGCATCCTATAGACTAAATACAGGAAAGAATCATCAGTCCTCAACTTCCTTCTTACAGCTTCTTAGAGATGCCCAGACAAGAAGTTCTTCTATCAGATTTCATAAAACAGCTTGTACTGAAAACTGAGGCAGAGTTAAGAATACGCTTCAGTAAATGGAACAATAGGAAGGGTAAAAGAACATCACAGTGGCCCTCCTCACTCATGTCAGACTGACTTGAATACAGATATTTTCAGTTGATACGTCATTAAAGACATGCCTATTAAATCTATGAATGACAACTGATCCACTAAATTAGATGATAATTTCCCATTGATTTCAGTGGGTCTAAAATTTCATTCTGCATGTGTCCTGGTTTGAGCAGTAGCAGTCATTTTTTCTCCTCCTTGGTAGCTGGTGCAGTGCTGTGTTTTGACTTTTGGGCTGAGAACAGTTGCTGATAGCAAGTATGTTTTGAGTTACTGCTCAAATGTTTGGTTTGTCCAAGGACTTTCTGAGCATCATGCTCTGCCAGGGAGGAGGGGAGGCCGGGAGGAAGGAGAGACAGGACACCTGACCCAGGCTAGCCAAAGAGGTATTCCATACCATAGCACATCATGCCCAGGATGTAACCGAGAGTTACCCAGAAGGGCTGGGACTCTGGGGGTTGGAGGAGGTATCGGTCGGTGCTCGGTTGGGCAGGGTGGGGTGAGTTATGGGTTAGTGGCTGGTGAGGTGTTGTATTCTCTTCACTTATTTCCTTTATCATTATTAGTAGTAGTAGCAGTAGCAGTAGTGATTTGTGTTATACCTTAGCTATTAAACTGTTCTTATCCCAACCCGTGGTAGCTACATTCTTTGGATTCTCCTCCCCAGCTCTCCAGGATTTGAGGGAGTAAGGTGGGGGAGTGAATCAATGAGCTGTGCGATTTGGGTTTAAACCATGACAGCATGTCTGTAGGTTTAATTAGTCCTATTCATCTCAGTTCACTGGTGTAAGCTTGGAGTAGTTCCAGAGACCTGAAAAGAGCTGAAGAGCCCTGGAACCATCATTTGATTTGAAGGATCAGAGGAATGAATTCAAAGAAGAGCAGATTTGTAGCTGCCTGACTGATTGTAAGGTGCTGTAAGCTCACACTCTTCTGTTCTTTGAGGTGTTTGCATTAAAATAAATAGTCTCTAAAGGATTCCGGATGCACAGATACATAATAGAGAAGCATAGTCATTCCAGCATCCCAGAACTAACATATCTAGACTGTGTCTGCAGAAGGTGAAACAGCCTGACAAAGTTCTGAATTACTCTGGATGTTTGTCAGTTGAATAGGAATGTGCACTGATTCAATTCTGATAACCACTTCTCATTTGGGCATCTGAAATTAGGTGAAATTAACCTGGCTCTTACAGTCTACTAATCATATAAATTCCTTATTGGATCTAATTTTCCTACACCCTTTCTTGCCTTAGCCTTAAGGGAAAGAAAAGATCAAGACCAGGTTGGATGAAGCCTTGGGTGATATGGTTTAGTGTGAGGTGTCCCTGCCCATGGCAGGGGGATTGGAAATAGATGATCTTGAGGTCCTTTCCAATCCTAACTATTCTATGATTCTATGAAAAGCAAAACATGAAACTGTGGATGAATGGATCCCTACAGGACTGATAACAAGCTCTGATTCTGAACACATTAAGGAGAGTTTGCTTCTCACTCAAGAGGTGGTGGAGTTCATTGTAAGCAGCAACAAATTCAGAGCCCTAACATAGTCCAAATTATGCGTCTGATGTACATAACCACCTTTGGCAGCTGGGAGTGATCAGGTTCAGCAACTTAACTCACATTCCTGCCTCCCCTTCACTCAAGACTCTCTAGGGGGAAAAACAACCAACTAACCAACCAAACAAAAGGAAACAACAAAAAATTGCATCTTAGAAAGAAGGAGGAAATTCTGAATCCTTTCAGATGCATGTTGCCAAGGAAACCCCACCTCGCTATCCTTTTCATCCTGCTTGACTGCCTCTCTCTTTGGAAACAAGGGACATTGGGAATCTGTTATTATATGGAATGATTTGAGCCAGTTATTGATAGATATATTTTATTCAATTCCAAATGTCACTCTTGCTTTTTTTTGTAGATTGTGGCAAGGTTTAAGGGAAAGAGTTTAAAAGTGAAATTAATGCAACTATTGACAAGTTATGTGGAAAGGAAGTGTGTGAATTTGTTGTTTAGAACACCACAAACTCCAGTACTTGAAACAAATGAGAGGTGTCCTTGATATTATGACTTTTGTTATTCTGTGCTGTTGTGGCAGCTCCACACAGTACATGTATAATGTGATAAACAATAGGGAAAATGTACTATTTGGTTCTAGTCTGTGTCTTAAACATACTGTGCAGCACATTCCCTCCTAGTGGTCGGTAACCATGCAGCAAAGGTTGGTGACTTAAAAGCACCATAAGGTAAAAATGTTGTTTCCCTATTTTAAGTTCAGAGAAATGACAAAGAGAGGTGAAGGCTGAACAATTCATTTGCTTTCATAAAATCAATATTCTTATTTCTGCTTCACATGACTATGGCATGCACACTCTAGCTCATAGATCCCTGTAGAGGGATGGAATAAAGTCCAGACCAATCAGAAAAGGGAAGACATGATGAACAACATCAAGTTAATAAAAATAAAGGAGAAAGAGTAAGAAAGGGAAAGAAAGAAATATTGCAAAATCAAGTGATGTGTTTATTATTTGTCTCTAGAATACAAAAGTAATTCTAGGCTAGTCAAAAGCAACATGAAGCCAACCAAATGCAAGTTGAACAGAAGTGGTGTAATGTTAGAAAGAAAAGAATGAGTCATGTGCATTCCATGTGCATTTCACACCAGGACCTCAGTCAATAAATCAACACATGGGTTTAATTGCTGTGACAAATTAATATAGTGAAGGGAGTTAGATTCTGCTGGGTAATGCAGTCATCCAGCAAAACCCTGGGCAGCAGAGATATGTAGGTCAGTCATTATGGACCAGTGAGCAGAGGGAGTCCCTAGTGTGAAAGCGTAGATGGAAATCTCACAATGTTATCTCTGTCTAATAAAGTAGCAGCTTGAAAGTGTGTCTGGCTTCAACATCCTTCTTAATAACCTTTAGCAGAAGAGGAAGGTATTAAATAAAGTGGCAATTAACAAGACTGACAGAGCAAGAGAGTGGGATTTATTGCTGGATTTGTCAATTTGCTTAATTATTTGGGTTTTTTTTGCTGTAACTGCTCCTGTTTTTAAAGCCAGCTTCAAAAAGGAAAGCACTGAGCAGCTCAGATTTTAAAGTCAGAAAAAAAGATTTAAGGGCTTGATAAAACTAATATCCCAAATAAAGGATGTAGGATACGGTTGCAGCCCACTTTCCCCATTACCTCTTTCATAACCCATCATGTGCAGAGGTGAGCACTCAAAGGGAGTGGTAAGGCAACCAGGATCTGGGGCATGCAGGACTATTGATGTATGATGCCCACTCCTATGCAAAGGTCTCGGCAGAGCTGTAATATTCAGTACAGTGCTATATGGTCAAAATGATACTTATGAGGACAAATTTCTGCACAATGGATTACAGATAGGAAAAACAAACTCTGCATCCTCATAATATTGGCTTGCTAGAGCAAAACTGATGCCAGTTTCTGCTCTGAGGCAGGAAGAGCTGCAGGTATTTCACCACATTGATTGGTTACCCACTCTGTGCTCAGTGCAAGCAGCGAGGATGGTGTTGGACCAGCTTTCCATATCACACTGATTCAGTTCCTCTGGTAGAAACAACACTTTCATCCAGCTACAAGTAAGTCCTCCGTCAGGATGTGCTGGTGGAAGAACACAACTGGACAAGAAGATAAGGTGTATTTTCTACTGTTGAAGTCAGTTAAGTACATTGTAACTGATAAACTTTATAAATAAATAGAAAATTTCACTTATAAGAGCTGTGAATTTCATAGCAATGCAACGGCCTTTGGATTGCTTTTGGGTTTTGGATTGCTTTTCTCTGGTTTTATCATAGTTTCAGGAATGGTACCACCAAAAAAAAATGCAGCACATAACAAACTTGTATAAAGCATGTTTAAATAACACAAAAAAGTAGAAAGATTACTGGGCATCTTCCTTGCTGCATTGTCAGGAATTTCTCTGTCTCATCCTGCAATTGTATCACAGCATTTCCCCAAGAAAACCCCACACATTTTATAGGAAACTCTGTAGGAGTTCCATAGGAACTTCTTTATAGGAAGCTCAAATATCAATACACAATTCTCACTGACTGAAATTAAGGCACCTTAGTTTATTATCCTCTAATATTTTTTTCTCTGATTCTGTAATGATCATCTGCAGGATGATCGTTAGAGCAGATAAGATTACAAAACAGCAGCGTAGTCAGCTCTGTTCTCTGCATATTCATCTTTAGGTGCCTCTGTAGTTAACTTAATGAATCCTTTCTATTAGCCTTCAGGGATGGAATATTGAATGAACATATTTTGTTTCATGAAATATATCTAGGTCAAATTCATCTTTGCAAGCAACTTATTAGTTTTATGGATTTGCCCATGGTATTGTTTTTCTTTAACCTTGTGACTTACACACTTACCCACAAAAGGGCTTTTGCTTTTCCCATCCTTCCCAAGTCTTTCTTTTTCTTCTCCAACAGCACTTTTTGTGGTAAAAGTCATTCAGCAAAACCAAACGTATATTCATTGTACGTTCCTATTTCAACTGCGCTTTCAGTCAGGAATCCTACTGTTTATGGTTTGGCAGCTATTAGTCGCAAAAGACAGAGGTAAAATGGTTAAAGATATGAGAAGGGACTTAGGCTAACTGTAAAGTGCAAAAAAATCAAACCTGCTCCTCCAAAACATAAGAGATGCAATTTGAAATATGTATTATAACCACAGAAAAAGGGCAATTTGTTGTTTTTTCTTAATGGATATACCTGAATTAATTATAGTGGTAAAGTCTCAGCTTTCTAGATTCAGGTGGCTCACACCTGAATTTGGTTACTTTCAGCTTAAATACTAGGAAGTGTTATCAAAACAGTATATGTGGTGTGTTGTTAACAGGAAGATATCCTCTTGCCACTTCAAGTATCTCAGAGATATTTTATAACTATGCAATCATAGATGGCAAATGACAGCCTACTCCCCACTGGATTTGGGGCAGCCTCCAGGCAGAGAGAAATAATCCACCAAATGGACCCAGTAGATAGGCTGCTGCTATTTACTACCTTCCAGCAAGTGCTCCATTGCCAGCAATGGCTTTCTTTTTTTTATTTATTGAGTTAGTTATGTTACAAAGCTTAATTCTGATGATTCATTCAGGCCTCACAAGGCTTATAGTAAGCTGAATCATTTAGTCAGGAAGGGAACACAAGAAGACACTAAAATAAACCTGAGTCCAGGACACAAGAGGTACATAAATATTCTGTCTCAAAATATGTGAGATACAGAGCCACCATCTTTTGCAAATGAGAACACTAATCTGTAGCCTTGAGTCTGAGATGAATTTCCAAGTCACATTAGGTAAACTATCATTTATATTCTGAGGCTGTTATATGTTTGAAGTTGGATTGAAAGTGGTACTGGGAAATCTTGTATGAGACAAGCTTATTAAAATCTTCACTGAAAATACACTCTCTGAGGGAAATAAATTATGTTGTATTGTCTGGTAAATTAATTTATTTTCCTGTCCTTGTAGTATATTCCCCTTTGGGGCTAACATCTGCATCTTCTGTTTATAGTCATCTTGGAAGACTCAGGTCATATAACCCAACAGACCAGTGTTATGTAGAACAAAACATGGTACAGTGACTCAAGCATTCTGTAAGAACAGAATTAATGCTTTTATGCTGCATTTTTATTTCATGTTCAAGGATAAAAATAAATTCCTTTTACAATATTATCTTCACAGAAACTAGACTCATAACATTAGAAAAAGAGTGTGATGTGAAAAAAATACTAATGCCTGGAAAAGCTATTAGACATACATGCTCAAAGTCAATGGGTGACCTTGGAAGAACATTGAGATTAATCTCTTCTTTTTCTATCCAAGTAAGTCAGAGCTTACTCAGAGGAAAACAGAACATAATCAGACCCATTTTTCAGTGTAGTACCATACAGAGGCACATATATAATAATCAGTGTTCACCCTATCACATCTCAGATCTATATGTGTCTACATTTCTTAGACAGCTAGTTGGGCCTTTTGTTTTGTTGAGGTTTTTTCCCTGAAAAGTGGCCAACCACAAGGGCTTCTGGACATCTCACAGCCTTTGGTATGTTTACCCTGGTAACTTTATTAAGAATTACTATTAGCTTGTTTTTACAAAGTTCTGAGATATCGATGCTGTTTTCAGATAAAGGCAGAGCTAAACCCCAAGGTTTTTCAACACTGAAGTAGATTTCCCAATACGTGTTTTCAAAGTCACATTTCCCTCAGTCAACCCTATTCCTTTCATTCTTCAATCCGAACTTCTGATCCAATTGACTCATGCAAAGCGTAACTGTAGCAGTAGGGATTGAGTGAGGCTTACACAGAATATCCTAGTTTGGTGATTATAGTAT
The DNA here is from genome assembly GCF_012275295.1 of Melopsittacus undulatus. Taxonomy (NCBI): domain Eukaryota; kingdom Metazoa; phylum Chordata; class Aves; order Psittaciformes; family Psittaculidae; genus Melopsittacus; species Melopsittacus undulatus. Next base: position 6,385,516 of record NC_047527.1, on the reverse strand, counting down.
CCACATAGGAGATCTGCTTTCAAATCCACTCAAGAAAAGAAGAGGAAAGAAAGAAAAGGAGAAAAGAAGAAAATAAGAAGGAAAAATCCATCAGGTAGATATTAAACATAACAAAAATAATAAAAATGGTGGGGAATTACTTTGTGTTTTCTCAGCTATAAGAGATGCAGAAATTATAGCTGCAGGTGCATCTCATGATGCCTGACTATGGGCTCTGCTGAGAAGTTGCTTGGCATAATATCCAGGTCCTCAAAACTCTCAGACCCTACCTGTCCCTCTAAAATGCCAGGACCATAGGCAATTCTGAGAATACCTGGTAGTGATTTGCTTTTAGGCTACATTGAAGAAACCTAAAGCCAGAAATCTTTCTGTAGTAACTAAGGGTCTCTGAGAATCTAAATGCTGGCTTTAGGAACATCCAGATGGATTTAGCAGCCTAAACTTATCTTCTAAAAATCAAGTTTCTTTGAGGATCAGTGTCAAGATCTTTGAGGATCAGAATATTAGATATTAAGGGAAAAGTTTCCTAAACTCCAGTTCAGCCTCCTAATCAAAAAAATTAGCATATGCTAACTGAGGAGTTTTTCAAGCATAATTAGCTGCTCAATTACCTACTCTCTTCTTTTTGGTTTTCCTATTTTCTAGTTTATGTAATGTTTGATTTACAAAGGTGACACACTGTTATTGTGTGGGCTACATTTATGTGCAAGTTATTTCAGATGTTAGTAGAAACACAGGTGGGGAAAACCACCTATCTCTGATACAAACATCAATAGCTTTATCATGTTTACAAGGATGCTGAGTTCCCATTAAATCTAGGATAGAAGCCTTTCTACCACACAAATTGCAGTAAGCTTCCTTTACTGTTCCCTATTTCAGGCTTTTTTACAAATTAGCCTTTATCTGCACTGTCCCCTGGGAAACCTGTGCACAGACATACAACACTGAAAAAACCCTTAAAACCAAACTGCCTTGTTCTCAACACACACACATTTGCCTAATGGATGAATGCTGTTTACTTCATTGTATGAGTACAGGCATGAAGTATTCAAGATAGGGGGAGGAGAGGAAATATATTGTTGACACTAATGCCTACAGGTGTGGAAACCGAGGTGGCTATAAATTTCCATTGGATTTGGTACCTAATGGGGTGGTATTTTTTCAATAATTCTTGTGTACTTGTCACAGAAATTTTGCTAAATAACCCATATATTTTATATATATATGGGTTATTTTATTATAAATAACCCACAGAAATTTTGCTAAATAACCCATATTGCATGTCATAAATACAGTAATTTATGGTGCATTGCTGTCTTGCAATCTACTGCGTGGTACTAAACTTGGAAACTTTGTCAGTTCGGAAGCATAATCAGTGGTAACATATCTGTATATTTAAAGATCCTTTTCTCTTCTTCTCCCAGTACCCAAATGACTAATGACTCTATTAATGGACAGAAAGAACAAAATAGTAAGTCAGATGATGAAAAGCAAAAGACAAAGAGGGTGGTGAGGCACTGGAATGGGTTGCCCAAGGAAGTTGTGAATGCTCCATCCCTGGCAGTGTTCAAGGCCAGGTTAGACAGTCTTGGGTTGCATGGTTTAGTATGAGGTGTCTCTGCCCATGGCAGGGGGGTTGGAACTAAATGATCTTAAGGTCCTTTCCAACCCTAACTATTTTATAATTCTATGATTTTATGATTCTATTTTCACCAAGAGGCACGACTTACATGAAGGAGACTTAGGTGACTTGAATGGTTGGATGGTCACATCCAGAGTGTATTGGTCATCAATGGATGAATGTCCAAATGGAGACCAGTGAGGTCTGTATCTTCATCAGTGACATAGTGGGATTGAGTACACTCTCAGCAAGTTTGCAGATGACACCAAACTGAGTGGGGTAATTTTCACACCTGAGGGACAGGATGACGTTCAGAGGGACCTGGGCAAGCTTGAGAAGTGGGTCCATATGAACCCCATGAGGTTCAATAAGTCAAAGAGCAAGGTCCTGCACTTGGGTTGGAGCAATCCCCAGTATCAAAGCAGGCTGGGAAATGAATTAGATGTAAGAAAGACATTTTTTACAGTGAGGGTGGTGAAACACTGGGACAATTTGCCAAAGAGGTTGTAGTCGCCTCATCACTGGAAACATTCAAGGCCAGGTTGGATGGGACTGAGCAACCTCATGTAGTGGAAGGTGTCTCTGTTTATTGCAGGGGAATTGGACTTAAAGTCTCTTCTAACTCAAAATATTCTACAATTCTATGACTTAAGGGAGTGGCAATGCACTCTAGAGCTTCTCTTTCAGAGAATGTGTCTAGTTGAAAGCTAGCTCATATCGTTGATATGGTCACCACTTAGTAGTCTAAAGGCTAAATTATTTCAAAGAGCACTTTCCCTTGTAAGAACAGATATATCTGGATCACAGAAACCATTGAGATTATAATCTCCTAGGTAAATTTAGGAGTGAAAGCTCAAGCACCAAAGGACTTCAGACATGTTTATCTTTTTTTTTAACTGAGCATTTGTAAAGGTCTCTGCAGAGATACTCTACCCAGTCTGGGAACTCAAGATTAGCATAGCTCACTTAATGAAAGATAATCAATAATAATGATACTCCACGAATAGCTGAACAGGATCTGTCACCCTGCCTGACTGCTTAGCCTTTTCCTTAAATAAAACTGAATCTTCATAAAATGCAGGGATAAAGAGAAACAGTTCAACAATGTGTCAATTTTTGATATTTAATTTTTAGCTAACAACCTTATTCTCTAGGCAGGAAATAATTCCTGCAGGAGTGTTGTTGGGGGGAGGGGAATGATTGTGGATTCATTTACTAAAGAAAAAGAAGGGAAGAAGTTCTTCTCCTAGTTATTAAATAATGAAAGTAGGTCATCTCTGCTTGGATCCCAAGTTCTTCAAAATAACTCATCATTTTCTTTTCCTTCTTCCCTTACCCTAGTTTCTGATTTTTGAGATTTTTTCTTTTTTCCCTTTTTTGTTTTTGCTTTTCCTTTTAAGAAATTCAAATAAAAATCATGCTTCTAAAAAGCTCTTAGGACTCCGGTAAATTCCACATCAGGGCTTCCAAGTTTGTTGCTAAGCCGCAACAAAAGGATAGTAGAGTATCAGTGTTCTCATGTTCAGCTAAACAGTTATAGGTCTTTCATAACAGAAGGAAGAATTTAGTCTTTTACTTGAGTAAACATAGTAAAACATTCTTTTCCACTGCAGGCTATAGCATAACTAGATTTGTCCCAAATGTTGTAAAAAGTCATTGGTGATATATTTATGGTATGCAAAGACTTAGGTACTGAACAGGTGGCCAAACAAGTGAGAATCTGAAATTCCATGGTTGCTAACAATTTGGTTTTATTAGAGATCAGGGGTGAGATTCATCTCATCCAGCTTTAGAGATCTTCAATGTAGATGCCTCCAGCTGTGCTAGTCACCCTTGATTTCTTTGTAGTCAGCTGAGAGAATAAGCATGAATGAGTAAGTACAATTTCCATGACCTACTTTGGAAGCCTAAATTCAGACCCTACAAGGATTATTATATCTCTTCAGAGACTAGAAAAAGGTCCTAGATAGAAACGTCAAAATTTGTTCAGATGAACTACACTGTAGTTGACATGAGAAAGTGATATGAAAACAGGTATTGTGAGATGCAGTGTAGTACCATTTGTAACATCCTACTCAGGAAATAAATTTCTACTAATCTTACTGAGAGTCTGGTTCTAAAGAAGTTTCCCACACTAGTGTAGGAGAAATGTATTATTACAGGAAAATAAAAAGAAGAGCTTAATACACAGAAAAAAACACACCCAAAGTGTTTCTAATTATATATAGTGCTAGGTATCCAATTGGCCTGAAAGAGTGAAGTGTTAAATGAATTTCAGTTAATGTATCCTTGAGTCTTGAGTAACCTCTGCATAAGACAATTAAAAAAATCCACAAATTCAAAGTGAATCTCTTCCAAACTTAAACTATTTTATTTCTACTTTCAGTAAAGCCCCATGCAAACACATCTGTTTTCAAATATTTGCATAGGAAATTGAAATGTGCCACTTTTAATGCTTCTGACTATGTCTTTGTACAGTGACAACAATGAGGGTCACCTTTGAAGAGTCAGCTCCAGGTTAGTGGCTGAAGACTTGTACTAGGTATATTTATTGTGGGTTCGGTATCAGTAATTTCAAAGGGATACATGATTCTTCCTTCAACAGTGTTATCTGCAGGGCTTAAGCCAAAAATTGCAATGAAAATTGGGCTAAAAGTGATACTGAGCCTCTATAGTATGTATGGTCATGCACTGTTCCCTCTTGTTATTGCTAATGTTGAATAAAATCCTATCCTGGCTCAAAGCTTCCCCTTCCAGGCAATGACCCTTACTGTGCCTTGAGTGATGCTGCTTGGGGACTCCAAACCCTCAGTCCTTGACATCTCTTTACTTTCAAAGCAGCATATTGCATTTGCTGACAGCACTTTCTGGCATTGCCCTGTTCACATCTCAGCTGTCTCTTGTGTCCTTCAGACCCTTGTAAGGAAAAGTATTGCTTTCAGCATACCTCACTATGGCTCTGTCTACTATAAAATGTGATAAAGCAGTTCTGAGTCAAAAAATGGGGTCAAATTCTGGTCTCATGACGGAAGAGCTCTTTCTTTTCATGTGAGTGGGTCTTGTACTCATTCAGTTCATTTCATGGAGCCACAGAGTTTAATAGGGCTAATGGTATAAAAACTATGGAGTTTCCTAGAATATAGCTGCAAGAAAGGAGCTGAAAGACTAAAAATCCATTTCAGCAGGTATCTATGAAGGGTTGATGAGTTTTGTTGTCTATATAATTATTAATGATATGCAATTGTTTCCATTTTCATTATTTACTAATGCATTGCATGGATCTTGGGTGCCACAAAGAAATGGATTACACAATAAAAATGGTCATCAGATTCTGGTCGTGTCTAAAAGTATATAATGATGGTTTTTGAAATTGTCACTGATCCATAAACCCATTCATATGTTATTTCCAGAACGAAATTACCAAGTACACTAATGTTTGATTAAACTGCAAAATCAGCAAGGTAGTTATTCTGAAAGTTGCTGGAACAGGAAGCTAGGAAAGTACCTTATTTTGCCATGTGGACTGTGACAAGTGGGACCTCAGCAGAGACAGTGACAAAGCTTCTAGAGCCTGGAAATAGGAGAACATCAACAGTTTGTCAGAGCCACATTTCACAGACATATCTGATGTTTTTTCATATATTCTCACCTGCAACAACAGCAGCAAAGACCTGACAAGCAGGAGATGACAAATGCTCTCTAATAACATGCACTGTTGTACTAGCTGATCGCCACTTCTCAATGGACAAAGCATCTTTTCTGCTGTCACCATTAATTCATTGAACTATGTAACAGATGGTTACTTGTCTAGTGTCCAAGCCAATCCTATCTTGACACTTGGAACAAAACATGAAGCAAGACACTCTAAGTAATTTTTATGTCTATGTTGACTTATAAGATATAAGAAGTTGAAGTATAAGATATAAAAAAGATATAATATAAAAACGAATAATTATAGAACTAAGTTTGATCCTTTCAGATGTACTTGGGAAAGAGCAGTTTGAAAACCTCTTTCTTAGGCTTACTTTAGCGACACTATCTTAACATAAGACCACAAGAGAAAGCTGAGATGGAGCTGTCCAGGTATGGGAAATATAGGAATGATTTATGTGTAAACTGCCACTGACTGCAGAAGTTGGGTGCCCACATGCATGCAAGAATCCAGCTCTTACTGAAATGTTCAGACCAAAATGCAATCTGCAGAAATGAGGCAAAATATCTCAGAGAAACACTTTCATTCTGATTTATGATTCTTTTCTGCTTCTGAGGAACCTTCACAGTTTTTTTTCCGCAATGTTTCTGATGATGTTTCACATTTTTTACTTCATTATCAGGGATTATCTAAAAAAAGAACCACTGAATCTCATCTAATGGGTAATTCTATGAAACTTTAAGAGAGATAGTCTTTGTTTCTATGTAAAATGAAGGAAAGATTGAACTTACTTCTCTCAAATCTCTAAAACAAATCTATTAAATTTGCTTACTAGATGACTGTATTCACTTAACAATAGTCCCTTAGCTCTGTAACTCTGGGCAATAACCGGTGCATTATCATAGCAGAAGAGAAAGATGTACCAAACAGGCATAACTATTTTAAAGAGTAAAATCTCAGAGGAATGCTGTTATACAAACAAATCTGATATAGCCATACAAGCTGGCACAAACCGTATCCTAGCATAAATCATCCTAGTGTTATTATGAATCTAGAAGCTGGTTTTAGACCCACAGAGGATACGACCTCTTGCTCTTGCAGTGGACAGCTAGGAAAGCCTGTTACATTAATTGCATCTTCAACCATGCATGTGTTGGGCTAAAGCACGTTTCTCTGATCAGCTCGTGGGAGCTGAGCCACATAGTTCACACAGAAGTGGAAAGACATAAGTTATATACACTGTGAAGGAGCTGCCAAGGTCACTGAACCAGTGGGCTTTGTATCATTACAGAAAATGAAATTCTGTGGGAAAGACAAATTTTTACAAGGAAGGAAACAGACAGAGTGAGTGTTTTGCAAATGACTCTGGGAAAAAGCAGTGCAGAAATATTGTTCCCATTATGAGTACTAGCACATGAGATAATTGTGTTTGACGTTGGTAATTACCATATTTGCATGTTTAGGTTGTATCTGTTCCTTCCGTGTTATTAAGCGACTGAAGCATTATTTCATCAGGATGGCACACTGTCATCACAGGGGCTGAAATATCTTCTGTGTGTCAAAGCACACAGCTGTATAGCCCTTCATTTTTAAACTTCCTCAAATTTGCAAATACATTCCAAGAAAAGAACAGCAAAGCTAATGGAGCTGTGGCAGAGGGAGGTGGCTTTGGAAGGCTGAGGCTCTGTAATTTATAGTAGCTGTGCTAAGCTGCTCTGCTGATGCTCCCACACACAGTGAGATACAGGATTAATAATTACTGTGTTTTGTTCTGTGCACTTACAGACCTTTAGTCTGACTAGTGCAAAATGCTTTATTGATATTAATTAATCAAACTTTAAAAGCCACACTCAGGGCACTTAATTCACTGCTACTTATGCCAGGCTTCAATTTATCCGTAAACCTTATAAAAGTCCGGAGAACTATGTAGCTCTGTACAAACCCAAAGATACACCCTGATCATTTGCTTAGGACATTTATGAGTTGCCTGCTGAGACATTTCTGGAATTTTCTGGGCAATCAATATCAAACATATGAAAACATCTCCTACTTAAAGAGAGATCTAAGAAGAAATAAAGGAAACAACTGAAGACTAATAGAAAACTTTGCAACAAATAGGATAATAGACATAGACAAATTGCCCATCTGTGGAGAGTCCATTCCGCAGCACCCATCTCTCTCTTCATATGCATTCTAACATCTCTATTCCATTCAGCAACAGAGGGTCACTGCCAAAACTGAGCAATTAACCAGTGAAAGTCAGGAAAATGAGAAAATGTTGCATTGTTTGGAACCAGATTTTTAATATTGGCCTTCAGTCCTTGGGTATTATTGTTGATAAAAAATAAGCAAAAAAAGCAGAAGTACATGGTTGTAGTTAGACATGTACATCAAAGGAAGAAATATTATGCCAAAATTAGATCAGTAATTTCCTAAAGTCCTGACATTTTCAGTCCTATCCTCCCGTTAAGCCACGTACTGAATATTTCGATCAAGCAAATGACCAACTGGTCATCTTCAAAAACCCTTACCTGGTTTCAGATGTTATTGCTTCCCTTTCAGTTCCATTTACAGAGGTCTGAAACTGAGAAGTTAATGCAGAGGTAAAGAAAATTATAAACCATTTTGAGAAATCAGAATTAGTATTCTATTTGTCTTGGGAGCAACGATACATACAAATGATTTATTTTGCTGAAAGTTAAGCTCCTATGCACACCCAGTATGATTCTTTGACAAAGAGACCTTGAGGGTTTTTTTGTCTTTTCTCTGAGAAATGATAGGTGAAGCACATGGTAGAAAATAAAGACCATTATTAAAGCAGAAGACAAGACAAAGTTCAAAGGAAAGTGAAGAGTTCTTGAAATGAAATGGGGAGCTGAAAGTGAAAGGTACAGGAAGACTCAGTGGAACAATAAAGATTAAAGTTCATGTTAGAAGGATAAAAATAGCTGAAAGTGAATAGGAAGTGGGCATAACACTTTGTTGTGTTACAGCCCAATCAGTTGCTGATTGCATATTCAGGACAAAATTTAGAAAAGACAAGTGGAAAAACTAAAACCAGAAGATGCCTCTGGAGGCAGAACAAATCACTGCTCATATATAATTTTGTATAATGTTATATGAAGTGTTTTAAGTAGAAGTAAAGGCATTATAGGACAGTACCTTTAACAAGAGTAGTAAGTAGTAATTTATTGATGTCCTCTTTTGATTGTCACACAGCCACCTGTTTTAACTATTTTTTGTGAAACTTTTAAATATGACTTGTAGCTGTTCTTGCTTAGTCCATGGGCCCACAGAGGCCTTCACCACACATTCCAGGTTATTCTAGTAGAGATGTAGTCACTGTGCATTTCAGCTGAACTGAAGACTAATCTATTCTGAAGGCATCTTTTGTCCATCGAGTTTAAGCATTTTCTCTCCTTTGAAAATAGCTCACTTAAGCAAAATAAAAGTGGTGCTATCAACAGCCATCATTGATATCACAATTGTAACTTTGTAGGGTTTTTTTTTCCAGAGTTTGAGCAAATTTATGAAATATTTTAATGCATTTTTGTTAGTTTGTTTTTACAATGTTGTCTGTCTTATCCTCTAATCAACTCAAATATTGAAATGTATAATTGCCACATACACAGCAATTGAGTACTTAATTAAGGTTCCTTAAAAACCCTTTTCCAAGATGAACTCCTGAGGTCAAGATAGTTTATATTAAAGTTGTTTTATGCCATGCTTCATGAAAGACTTCTCTGTCAGTCTAAGAATGTCAGTAAACTGCTGTATGAGGAACCATGCTTGCATGAGAAGGATGTTAACTTATAGAGATAAATGACTGTAACAGAAGATTAACATTACTCTTGGGCAGATAAATCTGTGTGTTCTCCTTGTTCCAAACATTCAAGCCCAGAATGTTCTAGCAGAGTTTTCATGTATAAAAACCAAGAGAATGTGCTGGGCTCTAGGTTTTCCAGGGGCGCAACCACCTACTTGAGGCACGTTTGTCAACATATGCTTTTCAGTCCATTAACAGCTATGTTGCTACTTTAAAGTTCTACTCAGCATCCCAGTCTGAAGGACCAAGAGGAAAGACTGAAGCTTTCACTATAGTGAAAGATGTGAGAGCAACATTTTTATTTTTAGAGTCAAAAGAGCAAGTGGCTTATGTCATCTTTATATTACTCAGTAATCTAGACAGAGAGGGACCTCTCCTTAGGTTTAGTAACACAGAATCATCCATAAGAGTTTTTATCTGACAGTTTGGTTTTGCCTCTGTGTTGCCATATTTCCACCTCAATAGCTGCTTTCATTTTCTTCTGCCCTGGAGGCACAATGACATCCCTCACTGCCATCAGAGCAGTTCAAGGCAGATGTTTACAAGGACCATGATTCTTCATGTCAGGAGCAGCATGGTGACAGTGATTCCCAAGGCATCTTACAGCCTCCTGGAGGGATGTCTTTCTCAAAGTAGAGGAGAGATGTTTGTTAGGCCCTACGTTTGGACATAAAATGGAGATGGCAATATCATGACTTCTTGTGGTCCATGGTATAGGAAAACTATTGCTGCTTGAATTCACCTCTCTAACCTCTCTACATTTTGGAGGTGAAACAGAAATACCTTGGCCTGAGAAATTCAGAGACAAGCTGGCCCAACAAAGAGTGTATGTAGAAATATTTTGTCATTTATCCATGATTCTGTGCAGCTCACCCAGCAGTTTCTATCTCCACTCTGTATTTGTCTGGTCTTTTGATCATTAGTGAATCAGAACTGTTTGCCAAAGGCATTTCTTTTGTAACTAATGTTGCATTTTTCACACTACATTTCTATTTTCCAAGTATCTAAGAAAATATTCTACCAAAGATATTAAGTAAAGAATACTCTCTCAAGAGTCACCCTGGGCATTTCCCCTGCTGGTAGGGCATTAGGCTGCTTGTCTCTAAAGGAGGCATAAGGACTTCAGTTAGCAATGGGTCACTTTTTGATTTCCTGTTTCATGCTTTCTGTGAGATAAAGAAAGCTGACTTGCACACATGCTCTTTATGTCACATTTGACCAGTGAGGTTTTGTGAGAGAGCAGACTTTGGTTCAATGAAAAAGATTTCCATAGATTCCACAAATATGGTTCAGACATTCTTGTAGTGAAGATGGTGTGACACCTCCTCAGCAAGTGATTCTTTAGAGCATATCTAGTTTTAGCACTGATGTGTATTATGCCATTGACAAGGAAAAATGTGTTCATATTTAATCACTTGGGGCTTACACAGGGTCATGGCTTTTTGAACAAATATGTTTCTAATTTATTTTAAGACTTACTGGTTTGGGTTTTTTTTTTTATTTTCAAAAATGCTTTTAATAAACTTAACTTTATTAAAGGAATAGAAAGGATATGTTTGTTTCTTGAAAAAAAAAAAACCAAATGTTTTCTGAAATTCCTGGCACCTTCTTAATTTTTAATTAGACACTTTCCACTGCAAATATATGAGATACTTTTGGAAAGACCTGTGCAGGCTTTTCCAGAAATTGCAGAGATGTATGTGTTTTATTCTAGTATTCAGTATTTGCCTGGGTCAGGAGTCTTCCAACACTTATTTGTATTCTCCAGGCTCTGTCGGTGCAACTTAAATAGCTAAAAAATTGCAACGTACTGTAACTAATCTGCAGCAGTACAAGTCAGCATGATTCATACTTCCATTAAAATTCCTCAGCTTCGTAAATCTTCCTATTTTCAAATTTCTGTGGAAAGAAAACATATCTAGGAGACTATGAATGAGGCCATTCAGAGCCACCTTCAGTAGAAAACACTGAGATATTTCATAATTGCCAATTACACTAGAAGACTCAGTTTAGTGCCCAACCTGATACACTTTCCTGCTTGCTAGGACACCCAGAGTGTGAATATGATGGAAAAGCAACCAAAATCATTGACTACCTTTCCAGGTTCTTTTAGGGGGGCCAGGATGCTTCACTGTTATAGAGCCATGTTATAAGCTACTGACCTGTTAGGAGATGTATATATGTAAACCCCAGATGCTCAGCCATCAAAGACAGGCAGACTGAATGATACTCTGCATTAATACTCTGGATATATGTTCCTTGTTGCATTCACACAGGCATTCCTCTGTGTGCTTTCTTGTTTTCCTATCATTTTGGGTTATCTAATTAACATGTCAACTCATATTTTTCCTATGCTTCAAGAATCTTGCTTTTACTCCCTTTATTTCACCCAGTTTTGCTTTTTGTAATGGCTTTTTTCATAATTTATCATTCATTTACATTTCAATTAACACTAGCTGTTTGTAAAAGCTACCCTCATGGGAAGTATGAAATAAATTATTGAAGTTGGTATAATCTGCACTTTCCATTAGCGCCTCATTTACCTTAATGGCACTAAAAAGACTGTCACTTTCCATGCAGTTCATGCTTCTAATACGAATTCCTCTGGGAGCCAACCTCATGCGAATTACATATTTGCATATGGTATAGTTTGGGTTAGGTGATTATAGACTGAGCTTTAGAGTGCTATTCTTTATGGATGACAGCTACCTAGAAAGCTACTAGAGTCAAAAGATGACACTGCTTGATTCAAATAGCTAACATCTCTAGGAGGAGTCCCCATGAGCATTGTCAACTTATGGGCACTGAAAATCTATCTGCCAATTTTCAAAACAAATGAAGAACTGAATCATTTATTATTAAAACTGGGCAGAGATAGATTCCTCATTTTGCACAGAAGCCTTTGTTTTGTGGGAAGAAATGTGAATAAAAAAATTCCCGGAACTGAATTCCTTGTGAACAAAGGAATTCTTTTGTTTTGTTTGTGTAAACCGAAACTTGTGGGTTTGGGGTTTTCTGTTTTCTTTTTCTTTTTCATTTCTTTAGCTTCCTATTGTTTAAATCTAAAATGTTTTAAAACTTTTTAAAATCTATATTTAAAAATATTTTTTACTTTAAATCAACACCTTCCAGGCAAATCAGGTACCTTTTAGTTAGAGTTTTGTCATGAGCATTTCCATCAGGAGGCTGTCAACCAACGATCTTTATTTCTATTTTCGATACGATAACACCCAGGCACTCACCAGGACTCAGATGTAGATGCCACACAGGTGTGTAGTAAGAAACAGGTCCATTCCCAAAGGATTTTTATAATGTAAACAGATAAGACGGTAAAAATATCAATATGTGAGAGACAGAAGAGAGATGTGTATGGTGATTTGTTCACTAGATATACAAATTAATCAGGGTAATCTAATTATTAAACGATCCACGTCTTCTTGTTTTGAATTTCAATAAAAGGTATGCAGTTACATAGTAATTTGAAACGTGCTATATCAGTTTCAAGAAACCAAAAGATCAAGATGTCCATCAAAATAACTAGCTACAAAACTCAGCAAACTGAGTCCTGGAGAGCAGATTTTGCTTGTTTGCTGCTCAGATATCAGGAAAGATGTGGCTTGACTTAGTGCCTGCCAGGAGATTGCCTGTATGGCTACATCTATACTTTGAAACAGCAGCATCCAATTTTCATGAACTAAGTGTCAGTATCACATAAAAGTTGGCCTTGCCCTCCCCCAACTCTCTTACATCTTTCAACTGTGACTGCATTGAGTTTAATCTTCATTTTGTGGCTCTGTTTCAGTCAAGAGACTTTCAGCCAACAGAACAAAATGCAGTCTTTGAACAGTTCACTGCCTTTTAAAGTTGCTTCAACCATTTCCAAGCCAAATCTAGCACATACAGTCACATTCCCAGGTTCTTTGAAAGCATTGTTCCCATTACCTCAGTTTAATCCTAGTAATTTCAGCTGTAGTGTTAGGATATTTTTTTTCTACATCTAAACTGTAATAGAAATACGCAATATAATAAACTCTATAAATAAGATAAAAAAGGAAGAAAATATTCACTTTCACAATTAAAAATTTAAGGGCCGCTGCAGGAGTTTATTAGACAACAGGATTAAAGCAGATAAGATGGAAGTATTTCACATAATATATCCTTACATTGGGCAGCTCACTGCTGCAAAATGTTAGTGGGGCCAAACACAGAAACAAGCTGTAAAAGAATTAACAAAATCATGGAGACAATCCACCTGCAGCTCTTAAATAAAGTTATCTAGATGGAACCATCTTCTCAGGGATACCTGATTCGATTATGACTCAGAGGGTGTACTGAGGATCACACAATATTTACTATGTCTTTGATTACATAAGCATTCACTAGAAACCAGGTGACAACAGGATACTGGACTAAAAAGACTCTTTTATCTAAGTAGTCACATTAGGAGAAAAAATGCAGTAGCAAGGAACTTCCCAATAAACTTCATCTGCTCAATTTCACATCTGTCTACCTAGCCTTTTATTAAAGTTTCTTCTTCTTCAGGTTTTACAACTGTCTATTGTTTTCACACTGAATTTCTTTTGACCTAGTAAAGGACACAGTGTCCCTTTGTTTGAATGAATATAAAGGAAAAAGATACGGAAGAAATATCTACATTTTTTCTCCCCTTAGGAAAGAAAACAATATCATTTCATAAATAACTAAGTCCCTATGGGCAGGTACCTGCTCCACACCATCCAAGTCTATCATGTCAAGTTAGAACAGCTCTAAATTTAGTACAGGGTGAAAACTTTACAGTTATAATTTTGTCATTTACTGTAACAGGAATCTCCGTGAAAAGCTATTTCACTTCCTGGAGTCAATCCAAGTAAACAAGGTTGTAAGGGACAAAAGAAATCCTAACCCTTTTTGTAAGAAATAGAGGGGGAAAAAAAACAACAAAACCCAAACCAAAACAAACAACAGGAAAATAATGTTGGAAATTTCAGACTAAGGTCATAAGCCCTTACAAAGTACAGGAAGTCAAAAGTTAATGATCTAGCAGAGCTGACAAACTGTTAACCTGATCTATCTTCTACAAACCAGAAATGTGTCAGTATAGTCAACAGTGATTTTCCCTTCATTCAGCTTTCAACTGCAAACCCTTTTTCTTAATGGTAGCAAATGTCACCTTACACAATGACAATCCACACTGTGAGGGTGCTGAGGCGCTGGCACAGGTTGCCCAGAGAAGCTGTGGCTTCCCCACCCCTGGCAGTGTTCAAGGTCAGGTTGGACAGGGCTTGGAGCAACCTTGTCTAGTGGAAGCTGTCCCTGACCATGGCAGGGGTTTGGAACTGGATGAATTTTAAGGTCCCTTCTAACCTAAACCATTCCAGGATTCTATGGGTATCGTTCCCAGTTTTTCACAGCCTTAGTCAGGTGGAAGGTGAGCACTAGTTATTGTTCAGTCTCTTTCTTAATGCTTCTGAAACAGAGCACAGCAACTCAGTGACAAGAGCTTTCTGCAAGGGGAGTTTGTTTCTACTTTTCAGAGACTCTTCCTTCCACAATAGGCATGTATTATCTCCCATCGAAGCTGGAACCAACACATCAGTCAAAACAATTCAGTGATTAATTTTAAACAAAAAGCCTGTTTACATGAATAATCATTACTCAGTATGCCTAAATAAGAAAAGACTGCTCACAATAGCCACCTATTGTTAGAAGTCAATGCATTATGCATTGTTTGAATTAAATCAGGATCTATATTGCTGTGGATTAATCTGGCTGGTGTCCTGTGGATTTATTTTTTCCTTCATTTTTTTTGCAACCCATCTGCCAACTACAATAGGTTGTAATTTTGTTGAGCTTTTTATGCTGAAAAGTTATTAAAACCAGATGTTCATTTCTTGGAGTACCCTAAGCACAAAACATTTCATAATGAAGAACAAAATGTTAACAATTACATGTCCTAACTTGGTGGATTAAAGATGCTATTAAAATTCCAGGGTATGTCCTATGTTTAATGCATTAACTCCTTTTTCCATTAAGGGAGGCCTGAGGCAGACTAAGTTTCGTTTTGCTTGAGGGAAAAAGGAAATGTATTCACATCTCTAGCATTGTTCTTCCACTGTGTTTTGTCAAAAATACCATGAATATAATTGAGTTTTGGGGAGGACAATGAAAATACACAGGTCAGGGGTTTTTAGCTGGGATTCTGGAGATAAGGATTGATGTGCAGGGCTTTCTATGACTTTTCAGCTGAGGTCAACTCTGCGTTCCAGTGAACAAATAACCCATTGATGGAAAAATAGAAATGATAATGAAAAAGAGACAACTTTATCAGAAAGGAAGATAAGTAAAAGACTGGATCTTCAGCTGCTCTAAATTGGTGCAGCTGCATTATTAATTCTAGAGACACAACTCTTCGTAGAATATCTCCTACCATAAGTTTTGCTGAAAGCCACTGTTAATTTTCTGCAGCCTGTTTCGGAGGGAGTATAGCCTGGTTTGTTAACATCAGGTGAACTCCTTCCGTCCACACTATTTAAGACATTGTAGATATTCCCAATGGATTTCTAAGGCCAAGAAAAAGGAGGGAAGTAATCACTGCAGACTGGGCAGGCCAGAAAAGCTATTGGGTATTTTTTCATGTTCCCTTTTCTATGTTATACAAGTCCCTGTGTTACAGCCTGCCTCCTTGAACTGCTCTCAATATGTATCTCTGCTCCACAAGTCAAGAAGCAAGAGGACAGAGCAGGAAGTAACGGAGCTTCGAATCAAAAGAAAGGGCTGTGTTTGCTCTTGTTTGGTGCCTTGAAGGGTTACAAGGCAAGCCAGTGGTAGAACATCCAGACAATTTTCCTAGCAGGACTGTTTAAAACATACCAGTTTTCATGTAATTTTCTAAACATATGCTGGTGGGTAATCCATGTTGGTTTTGTATGAACAAGAAATGAAACAATTTAATGCTATATAGTCTGGAAAACACTGCTGGGATAGACAGTGTTATTGTGGCTTGCTAAGACTGAATTGAAATCAAGAGGAAAAATAGTTTTAACTGCTGCACTTCAGAGAAGTATATAAAACATGCAAAATTTGCTTTTAGTGATTAAAATTTCTTTCTGTCTTTTGGATCTTACAACACATGTACATGGAAGCATCTTGGAAGCCGAACTCTATACTGAAAGCAAAAGCTTACTTTCAGGTCGTAATTTGATCAATTTAGTTTTATATGGTAATTTTGTTATTTTAAAAAGCAAATTACCTGGCATGCCACAAGAACAAATTTTCTGGCACTGTTGAGTCTTTCAATTCATACACCGTTAAGTTTTCTTTTGTGTGGATATCAGTTGGATAATCTCCTCTCATTCAGTGCACAGAGCTCCCATTAACATCAGTGAAAATTTCTGCTTGGAACAACTGCAGAATTAAGTGATATGTGCACTTCAATGGCTTCCCTTCACTTTGGATAAGCTTTGCAAAGGTCAGATGTTTATCTGGAGCTTATCTGACTCACACAAGCCTCTGGAGGTTACTAAATATCATAAATTGAACTTTTCTTTAAAAACTGATGGAACTTCCTAATCTGAACCTGACCAGAAATACCACAGGTAAAGGTTTTCCAGCAGGATTTTTCTCTTTTTGCCAGGTTCAAAAGCACATAATAATGAAGCAGCCACTTATTTCATACCCACAGAAAATTCTTTATGAAGTTTAGTTGTAAGCATGGGTAAAGAAATCGGAGTCGTAAAGGAAGATATGAGATGTTTTCTTTCTACCTGAACTAATTTAGCTGTCCTTACATAGGGTCTGAATTGAAATATGTAATGACACTTCAGAGTTCTCCCCAGAGTAATATCAGTTAGGTCTCTGTCTTTCTAATTGATATAAATCCTCTTCCTTAAATCAGATATTTCTGTTCTTTATCATCTGCTTCCTGCCATCTATGCATGTGTAACTGTACACACACACATATATATATTTACATACATATGTATGTACGACCATTGTTCTCAATAAAATATAAAAGGTATATAGGCAGCAGTTCACTAGGTCTTCCAAACTTAAAGACAGGCTGTGGGAAAGTGTTTGCCTCTAGCAAGATTGTTTCTTACAGTTCACAACTTTCTCTCCTACCAAAATAGAATTCTTTCTTTTCCAACAAATGAAAAAGAATAAAACAAAGATTAAGATTAAAAGGATGCAACTTGCAAAATTTGATAAGCAGGTGTGGTAATTCAGTGTGTACTTGTAGAGCTGCTTTTCTAAGGTGGGAGGCAAAAAGAAATAAGAAAAATCCTTTCCCTGAATTCTTTTTCACCCACAAGTCTATCAAACTGCTGCTTTCTCTGTATGTAATCCACTAAATGACTCTGTAAGTGCACCTACTTACACATGCTTGCCCTCCCATGTTCTTCTTCCACGTTAAATTCATCAGTCTTGTATCAGAATGCTATGCAATGCAGAACTGTATTCAGATTCCTTTCAGTAGACATTTTTATTGGTTTTTGTTTTGTTCATTTTTTAACAACTGTTTGACTTCTTGTTGCATATAAATTTTGAGTATACAAAACTGTATACCCAAAATATTTGGGTATATTTTAGATATACAAACACTCTCACACTGCACCCACATGGCGAGAGGAACAAAGGCCACTTGGCTTACAAGGTCCATCCACTGTTAACCCAGATTTTCTATATCCTTTAATCCTGAAGGTGATTTTGCACTAATATCTCAAATTCCAGAGATTTCTAAGAGCACTCAACACGAACACTAAATTCATGCTGGAATTTGTTTTGTTAAAATTTGGAGACACCTTAGAAGTGCAGTCACAAAGTATGGATGGAAAGGAAAACAAAGCTAGGTAATGCTTTAATGTTCATATACACATAGAGCCTGCAATGCTTTGGAAGCTGAAAGAAATGGTGATCCGTCCTGTTATAAAAGGCTACTTGTCTTGTTTCTGCCTAATTCACACAAGATGAGTGCTTGGTCCCACATCTCATCTCTAGGGAAGTAGGATCTGCAGCACTGCCTCTAAGGCTTCTTGTCTTCATTTCAAAGTATTTCAGTTTAGTCTTTGCTCTGAGGTCAGCTGAAAGCCTTCAAGGCCTGGGGATGATCTGGCAGAGCTGTCTCTCTAAGACCCACATATGAATGCTTTGGACCCTATTTTAGCAGGAAGATGTACCTGTGATATACAGTTTGCCACTGGACATACGTAGCCTATTGGCCTACTGAGTACTTACTGGAAGACAAAGATGATATTTCATACATTTGAAGATAAAATATAAAGGTAATTGATTAGAATTTTTTTATCCCAGTGTTTAGAGATCTTAAATACCCATTTGTAATTTAAAAGTATCTGAAATTGTTTAATGCATCCCATTTTCTCTTGAGATTTTAATGTCTATTTTTAAAGTATTCTAAAAAAGAAATCTTGCAAAACAGACACAGAAGTCACATCTGAGAATGATGATCCATAGCAGGAATCTTATTAGGAAGAAATTATTGGAAAGCCATATTCATTACCAATACTATTTAACAACTTATTGACCAGTTTGTCAGAGATGGAAGGATAATGTTATACTTCATTTTTACAGGACTATAGTTACTGCTCCCAAGATATTAAGATGTAGCCATGTAAGTAAGTAAATATTTTGGATTTATTTTAATTCCCAATACAATATTATAAAATGCATCTGAGAAATGGATTTCTGACAAGTGTTCACAGAACCCAGAATTCTTAGAGAAGCACATTGTTTTGTAATTATACCCATTTACGAAATGTTATGGCAAACATCTGGTATTTTACAGAAGGTTCCTTTTTGTTCTGTTTGTGGGTTTTTTTCCTATGACATTCCTGCAACATACTCCAGATAACTTTAGTAAAAAATCTTTACTCACATTTCTTGCCTGTAGCACTGCTATGCAGACATCAGAAGGAAAATTTCTGCATCTTATATTAAGACTATTACTTTCCAGACCAAGATACTTACCCCGAGTGGCTGTGCCAAATGTATATTTACCATGTAGGACTGACATTTTTTTTGGGATTAGCTAAATATGTTTTGCTTCAGTTAGGGCTCTTTTTACTGAGCAATCTTTGCTTTTTAGTAGAAGAAATGTAGCAGTAGAAGAAATGATGCACTCAGAGAGCAAGGCCCTCTAAGGTAAGTTATTGCCTTGTATTAAACCAAACTATATTTAGTTGACTAAACTCAAACAAATAAAGACAGTTCACAATAGGTGGAAGTCCAGTCAGGTGATCCAGGAGGGATACAGATGTAATCCAAATCTCTTTGTCACGTAAGAAAACCCCATCCTTACTGTGAAAGTGGTCAAATAGGTTGTCCAGAGTATTTGTGTAGTCTCCATCCTTGGGGATACTAAAAATCCAACTGGATATGAACCTGAGAAACATGCTCTAGCTAACACTTCTTTGAATAAGGAGTTAGACAAGACAATCTGCAAAAGTGGACATTGAACTCATCAGTATTGTAATTCTTTATCCTTAACAAAGCAAATGTATGGGCTCAGACATTTGAAAGAACTCAAAAAGATCTCATGTGCTTGAAAACCTGTCCTTTTTTTTCCAAGAAGATGTTCTAATAAAAAGCAGTTCTTTGCCCAGGTTTGCAGCTCAGAGCTGAATATTTCTACTTCAGCAAGTCACTTTCTTACTTATTATTGGTGTACATGGGCTTTCTTATTCAGACTAACACAGCAAAAGCACCAGTTCCTAGTAGCTTGCTTTAAGCATGCCACTGAAAAGGCTATACAGAAGCTACTTGAGTGTGATGTGATGGATTGTGTCTAGAATTCCCCTCCTTAGCACAGCTAGCTCTGAAGAGAACAGTTTAGTCCCTTCAGTATACAAAGGACATTGATAAGCTATTGAAAAAGTCAGTGAAGCACAACTGAAATGATACAGGTATTACACAACACCGTGTGTGAGGAGCTATTACAGCGCCTAAAAATGAAGAGTTTTAAGAAGAGAAAGAAGAATTCAGAGAGAGCACTTTGTGGTCTCTGCATTAATACATAATAAATAAAAGCAGTGCACGGTGACATCATATCATCAGTATTTTTCCTTGTTCCTGCAGAAGAAGGCAGTGAGGAATCTAATTCATGTTAATTGCTCATACTTTGGTGGGAAAGTACTTTAGCACTTAATTGTGACTTAATCAATGAGGTTGTCCAGAAATTACTCTAAAAATCTAAGTCACTTAATAGAGAAAAAGTTTATTTTCTGTAGAATGTTTGAGTCATCCTGTGGAATTCAATAGTAGGGATCTAATTCTTTATTCAATGCTGTATAATTGTTGCAAGCAAACAACAAACTACTGATTGCTTGAAATTTTCTGTCAAGTTCTACACAATTTTACTTAAAGCAAATGCCTTAAAGCATGAAACAGGAAGGCAGGATGGTCTACATTTTTTAAAAGACATTATCAATGTATTTTAGCCAATATTTTCTAAAACTAGAATACAGACAAGACTGGTTAAATTGGAGTTTACATTCACCTCAGTAAAATTCTGATGATCTAGATATAATTGCTATTTATTTGCCTAATTAAAAAAAAATAAAAAGGACTGGAAGTTTAATTTTTCCTATTCCATTTTTTATTTCTGGTGCTTTTGAGGAGTGTTTGATTATTGCTTTTCTATTTTGGCTTTTTGCTTGGTTTGAGGGTTTTTTAAGCAATACCAAGCTCTGAATTTTTGTCTTATTCTATGATTCTAATTGTAAAAATATTTTTTAAATGTTATTCTAATGTTTATTTTCTATAATCTATTTTTTCTTATTTTAATTTTAATTCTTTCTACAGTTTCATTTCCATATTTCTTTGCAAATTTGCTAGCCACAGGAATGGTAACCAATCCAAGCATAAGAACATGTGGATGTGATTACTTAGCACAAATCTTCCTCTGAAATGGCCTGCTGCTTACAGAAAAATGGATTCTACCCTTCTACAACCAAAAATGTTTAGAGCTGTGACTTCAGTCTTTCATACTGCATGCTGTTGTTCAGAGCAGCATCTGGATGTTGTCTGTTTGGATGAGGGACAAGGCTCTATCCCACAATAAATACCAATAAATTAATTGTTAGCATGTTACCAGCCCAGTTTTGTCCTGCATTAAACATCACTCTCCAAATAATTTCTAGACATTTCCAGGCACTGAGGCTTCCACGGGACAGGAATTGTTCACAAAAGCAGTTTGGATGAAGCCAACCTGTCCTGAAAGGCAAGAGATACTAACATGTAAATGCAAGTGGCTGTTTAAAGGATCAGTTAACAGGACCTAGCACTTGATTTATTTTTTTTATTTTTCCTCACTTTTTTTGATTTATTGCTTTTTTTTTAATTAGAAAAAAAATAAGAAAGGGAAAGTAGCATGATTTAAAGGTGGGTGGTTTTTATATGACAAAGCCACCAGCACTAGCCAGGATCAAACCAGATGTTTGCCTAGAAGTTCATCTACAGATCTGCTCTTCCTACAAGCCTAGAGCTTGTGTGCTCAAAGTGGAAAGGCAGCACCTTTTGGTCAAACCAAATGAAGGAATGAAAAAAATTAACCAGATCATTTATTTCTTACTGCTTTTTCATTCCTGAGTTCCAGGAAGGCTGTTTTTTTGCATTTTCTAACATTGTAACAGACAGATGAGACAAACTGGAGACTTGATATACATACAGGATCAGTCTGAATCATTAGTAAGGACACAGTAAAATACGTGGGTTTCAGCTTGGCATTTGAGATAAAGGATGCCGTATTTCAGAAGGAGAAAGGGGAAGGAGTTCTAGAGAGGTAGGTATCAGGTTATCACAGTGCTGTGGGATCCCCCAGGGCTGCATTGCAAAGCCCCTGAGCAATTCCACCTCTCCCATGCTGAGCATGCACAAGACAATCCTATGGAGTGATGTTCGGAAGGAACCAGTACCACCCTTGGCAAAATTAAGTAATCCTTTGAGAAGATTGCGGGGGTCAAAATAAAGGAAGAAAGAAAGCACAATTCAATTCCCTTCATAGTTCCTAAATTCCTCCCAACCACTGATTTTCATCAACAGAACAAAAACAGGATGATCCATTGCACTACTGAGTTACTGTCACACACTGAGCATTGCTGTATAAACTGATGGAAAGCCCAGCGCCAACGTCAAGAACAACTGGATTGAATCTAGTCCATGCAGTTTGTGCCAAAAAACAGTCCTTCATATTAATTAGTGTTGCACATGTAGAAACAGATGCTTCCTCTCAGTGTCTTTCTCATGACAGGCAGGATGAGTAGCTATTGAATAACACTAAAATCCTATGATAACAGTTCGTTTCAGGATCTTCTCTAGCGACCCTGTTTCTTTTCTTTCTTATGTAGTGAGATGCTTTTGCAGTCAATGTTTGACTTCCAGACGGGTGCTTAATTCTGTAATAGTGAAAGTCAAACATTCCCTGCCTGCTTATTTGTTATGTTTTAACAATTTAAATTTGTAGACTAAATTGCATTACAGAGTCATTGTGAATGGTTCAGAGTGCAAAATTTTTGTTGCTTTTCTTGGTCTCACACACTTCTCTCTCCACAATATATGTCCTATTGAGTAGAGGCTTGCAACCATGTAGTGAGATGTATACACTAACTTAATTTACTGTACTGAACACCTCAGAGCCATGGATGCAGTAAAATAAACAACATCAATTAAATTATTCCCTCTTATGTCACACTGTAAACTTCATAAACATGTAAATTCAAAAATCTCTATAAACACTTCAGTATTATGAATCACTGCAGGGTATCACAGCTGGTTACCTGCAGAAATTGTGTCTGGAACCTAGTTCATCATTTACAGGCAGGCAGCAGATGTTAAAGGGAAAGTGTTTCATATAATCATCCCAAACACAAAATAAAGCAAAAGAAGCAGAAACACACATAGCCAACACTAGACTTCTTCTGCACCTGTTTGATATAATATCAGGGATCTGAATTTTGTTAGCAAATGTATATAGATGGTTGGTTGAGACCATTCTGAAATGCTTTTGTTCTGAGCAGCATTGCACTTAGGTTGGGTTCTCTCTGTGATGCAGAAATGAGACTTTCACATGTGCCACGATGGTAAAAAAGCTGCTACCTACAATTTTGCCTAGAACTAACACTGGGTTGAATTAATATTCTATGGTCATTATGATCATATGTGTCTATTTTTATCTTGGTTTGTCAAAGGACCTTATGACAGCTGGGTGCCTAAATCCTTCTGTGAAGCAGTTGTGTTTTCCTGTTTCCCAGGCTCTATTTAGTATCCACCTCCTCTGCCTAAAAGAACTACCCCATAAGGTGATTTAGAGTGTTATTTGATAAACACCTGACTCTTTGACCCAGCAATGGCAAGACTTGTGCCTGTCTATGATGGATTGCAATCCATCTGTTTGCCTGCTCTTAGACCAGGTTAGAGTATTTTATACAACAGCCCTGTTAGCCAGGCTCAGGCTGTGGGAGTTGTGACCTGCCAAACAGTGCCTCACATGCTATTTATATTTACTCAGGAGGTGGTGGAAGGGCTTTAACTCTGCAGCTCAAGGGCTTCTTTTAGTGCTCCCTAAAAGAAACCCCCCTGGAGACTATATAAAGCCCTCATGGACTGTAGCACTGGTGTACCTCTGGCTCCAGGGAAACAAGGGAATTCATTTTCTTGGCTTTGGGACCTGCTTTTATTATTCCATCTGTATTTCCCTTCTTCCCAGTATTTCCCACTAGGCAACTCATTCATTTGTTAAGTACTTTTTGACCACTAAAATGATGATTTTCCTTCAGTAAGAAGAATCCTGAGGAATGAAAATATCGATAAAGATGGGCCATAGAACAGTTGTAAAACTATACATAAGACAATAGATAATAGTATATTTTATGTAGTAAAATCTTATTCTGTGGATTAGTTTTGTAGCACAATACTCAGGCATTCTGTGACAGGACAACCCCTCCTCCCTCCAAAAACAACGTTGAATAAAATGAAAATATAACCAATAGAAATCCAATCATTTAAAAGAGAGATTTTAGGAAAAAATATATCTAGTAGGAGCAAGTAGATACCAAGGGCAACAAGAGACCCAGAAACGTGAAAGCTTCATGTAACTGCTCTATATCAGTAAAAATGTCAGCCAGAGCAATTGCATTTTAACCTGACCTACTTTTTACCACTATAAGCCAGAGGGGAATACAAAAAACCCAAAAATAGGTCAGGTATTTGTGACTTGAAACAATAAACTGTGTGAGGGGGGAGAAATATCCACTCATTCTATAATAAGAAGCTCCGATTATATTCTTCATTAAAAAACATTATATACTGTGATAAATAAACCATGCTCAACGAGTATGATGGATAGCAGGTATTTATTGATTCGCATATTTTCTGATTTTGGATGGTGAAATCCCAGGCCCAATGTTTATGGAGTAAAATAGTGAATTTTTCCATTTATCAGCTAGTAGTTTACTTTGGCATTTCTCCAACGTGCCAGCAGTAACATTTTCTTTCACTCTGTTAAGGTTTGTCTGCAGGAGAGATGATTCCCATTTGCTGATTCCCAGAACAAGGAGATTTGCAATTTGAAGACAAAATAGAAGCATCACCATGTAAACTATACTAAGGCTTGCAGCTTCAGCTCTGGCACAATGGGAAGTCTCAGTTAAGGACCACTGTGTACAATGCTGAAATGAGTCAATGCTGAAATGAGTCTTTGGAGACTAATTCATAGAACCAGAGGCCAATCCCTACCTCCCCTATAGGTAGGAAAGGCTGAAGAAATCTGAGTGCAACCCTGAAAACATTACCCACAAACTATGGGCCAGGCCTTCAGCATCTGTAAATCAAACTGTTCCACTGAGAGTGGACTAGGTTGATTACACTTGCTTGTAGCACCTTTCCCTGACCTTAACCAGCCCATTCACTCCTCATATTTCTGCCTAATATATCTCTGTATATATAAAATAGGCATCAAATGAAGATTGTTTTAGGCCATTGATATTTACTGTGTTGTTCTAGGCTGCTCTTTTCCCTCCCCCTCCTACTACTGTTTACAGAAGGAAAGGGAAAGGGAAAGGGAAAGGGAAAGGGAAAAAAAGGAAGGGAAAAGGAAGGGGGGGGGGAGGGGAGGGGAGAGGTAAGGAGAGAGGAAGGGAAAGGAAATAGAAAGATAAACATCTCACAGACAGTATAAGCATGTGAAGCCTGCTCTGGTACCTTTTCACTTCTGCTTTTCTATTAGAGAGAAACAGCATTATGTGTCTTTTATTCCTAATCTCCTAACAATTTCTGCTTTTATGGAAGTTAACCTAATAGAAGAAATTCATTTTCGTTCACTAGTCATGCCTTGTTTACAGAATTCCTGACAGTGCTTGAGCTGCTGCTTTCTGTCAGTATGTGCTATCATGTGGATTTCACCTAAACATTTTGTATCATTTGTTACACTTCCTGATTTTTGGATCTGTGACCCACCTCTGTCTATTGACATGTAATTGCACAGATCTCATTCTGCTCAATGTATAAAGCCTTACTTAGGTCATGCTTCATAAATGTGTATTATATGTGTTTTAGGTGGAATAATAATAATAATAATAAATAACAATAATAATAATAATAATTGTAATAATGGAGTGCACTCATTTTCCCTTTCATCACTTATTAAATAGCAAGTTTTGTGAACTAGGACTTGTTCTTCCCTCCTGAAGAAAAATCATAATCATTCATTCTCCTTAGGACCTTTGTTGTTCTCAAAAAGTAATGAAAACACTTAAGTCTTTTTCTGTAAATGGATAAATAAAACTTCCTGCCATGTTATAAAGTACCAAAAATGGACCTGAAAACACGGGCCACAGGATTTGTTCCTAGAAAGGCAGGGACCTCAAACCTGCTTGTGTCTTTTATTCTAATTTTGATCTTTGGCTTGTCATGTTATGTCCCCATTATTCACCCTTCATTCTCTTACTCATCCATTAGAATTCCCATTTTCTTCCTGATGTTTTCTGGGGTCCATTACACTTCTCCACAGAGCTCCCTTACACATGACTATCTCACACACAGAGCTGACAACTTAAAAAAAAACAGCTTTTCATTTGTGATATCTCCCTTTTCCCTGGATATTTTCTTTTCCTTCTGTTCTGCAGAAAGATCACCTTTTTGTTGATATTTTATGTGTAACCTTTCGTTTTTTTTCCACATCATTACCTTACTGGCTTGCTGTACTATCTAATGCAGTCCACACAGTGGCAAAGCACCAAGCCTCTTCCTACTGTAACTGCCTTTGCCATCTGGTGTGCTCACTGCATATCATCTTGCCTTTCTGGCCACAGGTACTGGACAGCAGAATGATCCTAGCCTAGAAATGCTTCCCAGAAATTTGTTTTCTGAATAGTTTGCCAACTCCAGTGTAAGGACTGAGATATGAGTTCTGCACATTGGCTTTAAAAACAGAATTTAATTTGGTGAAAGAAACCCCAAACAACCCAAACTCAACAGATTTTAAAGTAAATTTATATTTGGTTGTAAAATATATACATATATACTGTATATATGTGTGTCTATGTAATATATAGATACAAATGAATAGATAGTCAGTTAGGTGGGTGGCCCCAGTGCTGGCATGATGGGCAGTGAAAAGCTCCAGTGTGGTGTACAGGGGGAGGTTCTAAAAGGGGGAAACATCTGGAGGAACCGAGGGAGGTGCCAGGAGCCTGCAGCTTGTGCCATAGAGGCTGATTATTCTTTGCCCATATCTCAGAAGTAGCCAGAGACTGGCTAAACCAGTCTAAGAAGTCAAGGATATCTTGAGTAATCCCATCTATTCTTCACTGTAGTCTTGTTAAGGTTGTATCTTCTGCAAGCACATAATTTAATAGCTGGGTCATTTTTCTTTTAGTTATGAATAACCTATAAACTGTTGGTCATGCAGATACCTTAAACTTGGGTATGCAAATAATTATACAATGGAGGTTTACATTTAGAACCATAGAATGCTAGAATCATAGAATCAGCTAGGTTGGAAAATCAAGTCCAGCCTTTATTCCAGGATGGCCAAGTCCATCACTAAACTGTGTCACTAAAGGCCTCATCTACATGTTCTTTAACACTTCCAAGGACAGTGATTCCACCACTTTCATGGCAAGATTTTTCCAATGCTTGATAACACTTTTGGTGAAGAAATAGTTCCTAATATCCAATCAAAACCTCCCCAGCACAGCTTGAGGATGTCTCCTCTTGTCCTATAGCTTGTTACTTAGCCCAGCCACCTCCTCACTCTGTCCTCTGCTGAGGCAGGTGTAGAGAGCAATAAGGTCTCCCTGAGCCTTCTCTTCTCCAGATTAACCCCCCAGGTCCCTCAGCCATTCCCCATCACACTGTGCTCCAGGCCCTGCTCCAGCTCTGCTGCCATTCTCTGGTCCTGCTCCAGCACCTCTTTGTCTCTCTTGTAGTGAGGAGCCCAGAACTGAACACATGATTCGAGGTGCAGCCTCATCAGTGCCCAGTAAAGGGGGATGATCATTGTCCTGGCTCTGCTGCCACACTTCTCCTGATACATAATTTTATGATACTTGCTTGACATTTCTTTCGAACATATATGTGCCAATTAGCTGATATTTGTTTTCTTTTCTGTTTTTTTTTTTTTTGCATTTTCTCTCCTTAACAGCAGATTAATGGATGCTAGATCTCCCAACTATCTCCAGTCACAGAGGATATGATTGCTTGGCACTAGGTCAGTGCTTGCATAATATGAGTGGAAAGGGACCTTTAATGAAGTCAGTATTCCCCTCTCTCTGCACAGTTCAGGAGGAAAGTGAGCTACTCTGCCAGCCCAAGCACTCTGTGATCAAGGCCAGTAGCATCATAATGCCTCCATCCTCACAATTCAGCTAAACTTCTGGGCTGACCTAGTGGTCCCTTGGAGGTTTGCTCTATCCCAGAGATGGAATAAATTGAGAACTGTACGTTTAAAATGTCTACTGCAGCAGCTTGTGCCAGAGCTAAGATACTGTGACAGTGTTTACCCAGAAAATATGGGAGAAAGAAGTTAGAAATCAAAGAAAAGATAAAGCAGAACTGTACTGTACTCTGGTTCTGAAGATCAAAACATAACCAACAAGATTTCTTTTCCTATATAGAATTGCATTCAGTTCCTGTAATTGTTTCTAAACCTGAAGAGTCTGGAACAGGATATAGGGACTGTAGTGATAGGACAAGGGGTAAAGGGTTGAAACTTAAACAGCAGAGGTTTAGACTGGATATAAGGAAGAAATTCTTTACTGTTAGGGTGGTGAGGCACTGGAATGGGTTGCCCAGAGAGGTTGTGAATGCTCCATCCCCAGCAGTGTCCATACCCAGCAGTGTTTAAGGCCAGGTTGGATGAAGCCTTGGGTGATATGGTTTAGTGTGAGGTGTCCCTGCCCATGGCAGGGGGGTTAGAACTGGATGATCATAAGGTCCTTTCCAACCCTAACTATTCTATGATTCTATGATATGAGGGTTCAAAAGGTGTACTTTCAGCTGATAGTTTTTCCCACTGAATCTAAATGAAAAATGAAAATACCCAAGGATACTCCCTTATTCCTTTTACTTTTGCTTTCCTCAGCCTTTTGAATTTCAAGAAGTTCTGTAGATTGGCAGTCCTGTAGTGAGGTGTGCACATCCTTCCCTGTTCTCTCTGCTCTTCAAAATGATGTAATTCTCTAAATCACTGTCTCCTATTGCCACCAAAGAGGTGGCTGCATCAGCAGTTTTTTGCACATATAGTTCCCTCTATGAACATAGAAGTCCTCACATTGTCACTGTGAGGTAATCTTCAGTTTGCATTCCAAGACCTGATAGAAGAAACCATGCATCATGTCTTGCTGAGGCCATGCTAGGGCATTCTGGAGTGTGAGTAGTGCTCATAAGGGATTTGTGCAAGATCTGGTGAAAAAATAAAGCTGCTGTTAAAGTGAGTTAGGCTCACTGAACAGCATCTGTGCTGTGCATACTTGTGTGCAGCCATGTCTCATTGCTTATTACACTGCTTTCTACAGCTTCGGGCTATTTTATGTCGTCCACTCTGAGACTGAAATTGCTCCTCACCATAGCCCTCATTCTCTAGTCAGCATGTTTTGTCTATTTCCACAGCTTTCATGAGATTCAGAAACTCCTTTTCAGAGCTACAACACATTTTATGCCATATTTTAGGGTCTGTGGCCTGACTTGCAGGGATCCCCCCTGGGTTGCTGTCTGACTAATGTAATTTCTGCAGCCTAAAGACAGTTTTTACAACAGCCATCCAGGCTTTCTTTGTGTTGACGTTAGTTATCCTGCTGGTGTTGCATGCAGTAAATAGGAGCCTTTCAAAGTTTATATTCTTTATTTTTACACAATTTGTTGTTACATCAGTACATCTGAGAGACATGATTTATCTTACCAACAAAGCTAGATACCTTCTCAAAGCTACCTTACCTGTGTATTCATCTCAATAGGGTTGGTACCATCTCTGTTAAAGGAAATTTGTTGTCCATGCTAATACTTTACCTTTGTTTAAGGGTGCTCAAGACTGGTTTTAGAACTACCAAGTAGCATGAAACTTCCTGTGTGCCCAGCACTCCCAAACTTAGTATATATGCCAACAGGAGGCAGGTGATAAAAATAACTCCTGGGTTATGGCCAGCCTGGTTAGCTTTGCAACTGAAAAATACATATCTCATTTGTATGATGTTACTGTTCTCTGAAATACTGAATGAATTATTCCAAACACAAGAAGAAGTTAGGATTTTAGAATGATCTAAATTTCAGCAGAATCTTTGTGTACAATGACAGTAACATCCATAGGTTATAAATTGCTTAAATTGTTGGTTTCAAAAATACATTTCAGCAGAAGGTCCAAAATGGGTTTATTGTGTAAAACAATAAAGTTATTGATTTTAGATACTTCCTGCTCTACCAAGTAAGCATATAAGAAATCTGTCATGCAGAAGGCAGGATCTTCTTGTTTTCACCTTCAGAAGGGCAAGGAAACTTTTTGTGCTGGTTTGTCGTTCAGTCTGATGCCTGAATAGTTATTGACAACAGCAGTGAGATTAGATACACAGATGGAGCAGTGTCAAGAAAATAGATCATTAGGAGAGCTGTCATAGGCTAACCTTGTCCAAAGACCAAATGCCCACCCAGCTGCTATCTCACTTCCCCTCCCCAAAAGGACAGGGTGGAAAATCTGATGGTTGAAATAAAGACAAAAGAGATCATTTACCAATTATGGGCAAAACAGACTTGACATGTTTGGTGCTAGCTTTGCACCAATAAGTGTGTCATGAAGCAATTGCCTTTGTGGGAGGAGACTGAAAAATCTTACAATGCTACTGGAGGTATGTCACAGGTAAATCATTACAACAGGGATAGTCAATTTGATTACAATAAGGTTAAATGATTTCAGGTAAAATATGATTTTTGTAGATTTCCCCTCCTTCTAAAAATGTACGTATAACTGAAAAGTTAAACTTGCTGCTGTTCAGCCTATACTGTATAGGTAGTGTTAGCCAAGTGTTATTTCTTTCAGCACCTAATGAATCTGCATGTTTGTTTGGTTGGACAGCACGTGTTCCATCATGAACCATGGTCATAAATTGATGCAGAAGGAGAATAAACTGAAGTCTATTGAGAGAATTTGATGGAAAGCAATACAGCAAATGATTTACAAACAAATGAGGAACTTTTCAGCTGTCTCCAACTAAATTGTTTGACTCTGATTAAATAACTTTAATGCAGTAATTTTTCACTTAGAGTTACCAATCACAAAAATCGGAATTTCTTATCTGTTCAACAATATATGGTCATGTATCTTGATAAGCTAATATTGTCAAAGACCCTGTGCCTCCATATTAATATATATTATCATGCACTCAGCTATTTCTTGTTTGTAGAATGACATTTATTCTGTCACAAGTTGACAATAAGCAGTGTGCTAAAAATGAGCTGAATTTATTTTTTTGCTTGTGATGGAACGAGGATATTTATTTATTCAAAGATTTGGTCTGTAAAAGCTTAATCTCATTTTTGGATGTTATTACATAATTTTCTCTGTTAACCAGTTTGCTTGTAAACCACTTCATGTTTATTTAATTTTATTAACCCTTATTTGGAATTTACAGCCATTCAGTTTGATTTCTAACTTCTTTTAAAAATCTGTAACCAAAACCACTAATAACTGATTCATGTGAACAGGAGTGAAAACATGGAAGGGAAAATCAGTGGGTAGGTTAATTTAGTAGGTAGTAAAAATTCGAATAGACAGATTCCTGAATTTAGTTTAAACTTACTGAATAATTCTGGATAAATGAAAAAGACAATATTTGTGGAAATGCTGAAAACCATTGAATTAGAAATTTTTAAGGCTATTGACAGTCCTGAAATAGACACTTGCAAAAAAAAAACCCAAAAAATTCAACTAGATTCCCAAAATGGTGGCTACCAAAGTATCTTCATTTATGCCTAGTGGTTAGCATGCTTAGCAAGCATATGAAACAGAAAGGCAGCAAGTCAGTAATAGAAGGAATGACTGTGTATCCTGGCCAAAAGCACACCCAAAGGGCATATTTATGTTGCAGTACTTGATCTAGTGAATATTTAATAGAGTTGAATATGGAATAAAGTCAGAAGGAGACACTGAGAATACCACATAAGATTATAGCGCACTCTAGGGAACTGGTTAATGTGTGTTCAAAGTCTTCCAGAAATAAGCAAGTTTTTAACATGGATCTCTCAATTTTGTGGGTTTTGGTTTTGTTTTTCTGAAATACCTCTTCTGGGCAGTTCTGAAAATTGTCTTTTTCTAGACATAAAATATTTTGAGAAATATCAGAACAACTTAAGAAAATTCTTTCCAAAATATTTTTGTGCTTGGGATAAGAACACGTTATTTACTTTTGCCTGCTATGAAAAGTGATAGAAAGGACAAGTGATATATGGGGATAAGGTGGTGCTTAGCAGCAATAATATTTTGGTGCATATTAAGGAGTTTGTGAAGGACCTTGGTTGTTGTCTCTTGAGAAACGTGTTCTGATTTTAATCCTACATAGCAAAAAAGGATTTTTGTCTTCTACTAATTAAGAGTATCTTTCTTCAATAGAATCCAGTCCCTGGCATTTGTTACATCTTAATTGTAATATAAACAATCTGCTTTGTGATGAAGAAAAATATATGAAATTTTAAGGTTATCAGAAATAGAAAAAATTATTTTAAAAACTAGAGAAACAAAATATTAAGTAAAGTAAAAAAGATACACAACCTTACATGTGAGAAGTAATTAACAATTTCAGATCAGTTATATTCAGTTTAGTGGAAAACTAGCTTGGACTACAAGGGTAGAAATACAAATTACATTTATATATATAGAAATATGAATATAGGGAGAAATAAATTGGTAGAAAAATGTATTTTTTATAAGTGTTTTGGATTTTGCTTTATAATCTCAGTCTTTTGTACTGTAAGTCAGAAATCCATTTCCCACAAAATAACCATTCCTTATTAAGAAACAGTTGCTTCCAAAGTTAAATGGATGTTGGGATTCCCAGCATTATGACAGATACTTTTTTCTTTTTCTGTTTCTTGAGTGCTGTTGGTCTGAAGACTATGGGTTGCATTGATCCATTTTTCAAAGCTTATACTTCTTAGCTTTGAAATAAGGCATGAATAAGATAATAAAATAAAGTAAAGCAAAAATAAATAAACCAAACCAAAACAAATTTGTTGAAGTGTGACATATTCAAAACGTGGTGTCTTTCTTTGAGTGCTTGTCTATACCATGGTATGAAACAGCATGGTATGAAAAAGCAGGTGACTGAGACCACTCAGTAGTTCAATTCAAATGCATTTGAATTTCTTGCTAGTTTCATTTATTTAAAATAGCTACACAACAAAGAAGTTGCAAACTCATTCTGTAATAATCAACCGAGTTTCATTTACACTTCAAAAACATGGAAGATAGGCGAACAGGTATCTGCTGTAACCATAAGAAAAGCTAACAAAGGTATCTTTCTCAAAGTTAATTCAAGGAAACTTTAAAATAAGTGATATACAGTCACTGAAATTTGGCACAGATCTTACATTTTAGAAAAGCCTGTCACTGTTTGCCCATCACTGTTCCTATTTCCACGTGGGTGTCAGGAAGAAACCAGCCAGGTGGAATAATGACCTCCACAGTGGTTTGAAATCAGTAATTTCTGTGGATACTTTTAAAGTTGAGTCATTGGTGAGACGGTTCTCAGAGCTGAGATGAGAGATGTTAAATGATTTCTTTGCTGGCTTCTACAGAAGTCAACAAAAATGTGCAGTAAAGATGTAGCCAGAGCAGTCACCTTTTTGCCTCCCTTTAAGTGTGAGTGTTAAAAAGGGCTTCTTTAATTTATGAAGTAAAAATGTTAGCATTGTATAGGTTTAAAAATAGTATTAATTTTGGAGGCAATTTTTCTGGCCTAGGGATCCCAGACCTGGTGGGACAATGTTTCTTCAAGTCCAAGTTACTTCAAAAACATGTTTCCATATTCAGGCTATTTAAAAAAGAGATCACAGCTATTTCACATTCAGTACAAATCCTTCCCTGGAGGTCTGCGGTGAGCTCACAATTATAATTGTAAATTTCCAAATGGAAAGTTTGATGTGCTAAGTTATACTTTGCATTTAGGGAGAGAGATCCAGAAATCAAGATTTAATTGTTTTATACCTAAAGAGGAATGGGATGAAAATACCAAACCACAACCACAACAAAATACCCTTTACTAAGAAAGCTCAAGACTAGAGAAAGCAAACAATCCGACATAAATGTAGGCTCCTAAAAACCTACTTTGTTTTAAAATGTAAATGAAATGTGCTTCCTTTCACTGTTCAATACTGCTGTGTAAATTTGCATATTATCTCCTTCTCCC
Organism: Melopsittacus undulatus; assembly: GCF_012275295.1. NCBI lineage: Eukaryota > Metazoa > Chordata > Aves > Psittaciformes > Psittaculidae > Melopsittacus > Melopsittacus undulatus. The sequence continues at coordinate 6,351,515 of NC_047527.1, read as the reverse complement.
TTTTCAGTATCCTCGACCAACAGCTGTGACTTGTCAAAACTTGCCAGCACAAGGGAAAAAGAAAATGAAGGGGCATATTGGAAGCTGTGTCAGCTTATCTATTGCTTTCAGTAAAATGTAATTGCTGAAGATGCCATTAAGAGGTGTCTGAGAAAATGTGTTAAGGCTGCTTAAATTGTTTTGTTTTTTTTTTCTTCTCTCCCTTTAATAGCAGTGGTGTGATACCTGGGAAGAGCAGAAGCAAGAGAAAGAGCATCTTGTGAGCTCTTCTCACAAGTTCCCTCCCTGTGATAAAGGGCCTCTGAAGCTGATACTTCTGCAGTGGTTTTGACAGTCCTTCATCACAGGTGTTTTGCAGTGTCCTTTATATTCCTTCTTGTGCTCTGAAGACCTTCATCAGCCCTGCTCCTTTCTGAAGCTCAGTTTCACTCTTGTGGCATGATATATTTACAATAAAGAGCTCTAAGTTTCTGTGTTACCATGCAGTGAGTGGAAGGGAGCCTCTATGTGCAAGAAAACACCTATAAAGTGGACCACCAAGCATTGTCCTTTGTACTGGAGAGAGAGATCAAGCTTGTGTCATTGATACTGAGAGCATACTATAAAAAGAGGTAACATCTAGCTGGAGAAGTGACCTGTCTAAGAAGATGGGCTGAATTCTAAACTTCAGCTTGATAATAACACTTTGACATTGCTCTGGCTGCTAGGCAGGAAATTAAGGTGGCCATAGAGCAGTGCAACATCTGCTGTCCCCAGTGCTTCATCCATTGCTTTGTAAGATTCATACTAAGATTCAGAGATTGCAGTATGATGTGAGCCATGTAGGACCTCAGTCTCTCTCAGATGCCTTGTCTGGCCCCAGAGATCAGTCTCTGCTCGTAAGCATACACTGTAACACTGGTCTTCTGGTGCATTACTATTATGTGGTGTTGCAGTGAGGGTAAGTAGGTGAGGCACTCTAAGAGCTCAGATTGTTCACTGAGCTTACTACACAGAGGTGAGAGCATGTGCTTTTATCACTGTGGTTTTGTGTTTAAAATGCAAGGGTCCTTAACATCTGGCAAGACTCAGATACAAGTGGGAATGCTCTTGTGTCAGAAACTTAGTTTGTTGCTTTCAAAGGAAAGAAAGAGGGAAGGAAAGGGAAAATGGGATGGGAAAGGGAAGAAGGAAAAGGAATGGGAAGGGAAAGGGAAGGAGGGAAAGGGAAAGGGAAGGGGAAGGGAAAGATGATAGAAAAAATATGGAGGGAATGATGGAAGTCGCTTTCACCCTGCAGGTGACAACTCTGAAGCTGACATCAGGATGTCAGCAGTTACAAATGAGATCTCTGGGCTGCCATAGGGTGATTTATGGAATGTGGGGTTATCAGGTTTCAGTCCAGGGAAGGACTGAGCTGCACTGAATTATCTGTGCTTTCCTGACCAGTGGATCAGGATTCTTTGTGTTTCCTGGCTGGCCTCATTAAATTTCTATAATTATCTTTTTATTGATAAAGTGCCTGCCCTTGGTGAGACTCAAGGGATGCTGCACAATTAAAGTAACAGATTATGTGAATGTAAGATAATATACTAACTGTTGGAACAAAACTTGTCTTACAGAAAAGAAGGGTTAGTAGTTGGGATTCTTCCCTAATATTAGAACTAAGAAGGGAGTGCTTTCTTGGCAGTGAAAAACTCATCAATTCAATTGGGATATTTTCTAAAAACTAGCCTATTTCTCATTGGAACTGCTGACATTTAGTTTTCAACCAACTTATTCATGTCTCTCCTGTATGTCTCCATGGTTTTGTGACAAGTGATTTTCTAAATTCTAACTAACTTCTAGCTGGCTTCTAGCTCTGGAGTTTGATCCCTAAAAATATGGAAAATTAGTCTAGGTCATCAAGATACGATATTCAGTTAAAAAATCTGAAATTCCAAGCTGGGTTCTAGCTCAAATAGGAATGTGGGAATATAGGGCAAAGACAGAGAACCATAGAGTAATTTAGGCACACAGCTGCCAAAGACAATCAGGAGATTGAAGAGGATTGAAGAGGCTTGAAGGGACTCGTTGTGACTGTGGCACTCAGTGATGCAAAGTATGAGATGGAAGTGCTTAATTTGACAGGAATACATGAAAATGGTGTAAGGGTGTGTGCTACCTTTGCCATTTTCCAAATTAATCCTGTACTATTTATGCATTTATTATCTAACTAAATAATATCTAGTTCTTTTCCCTCTTAGCTGTATACCCTAAGCAAGATTCTGTAAACTCAGGATTCATTCTTTTTGCCTTCCTTTTCAGCACCCAGATCTTGCCTTTTTGGCTATCTAGGCAACCACTCTACCAAGACAGTAAGAAAATAATTTCAAGCCAACTGACTAGCTACCAGGAAAAGATAGTGATGGTCTCAGGAAGGACCTATAGATGAGGTTTTGTGTGTGTCTTTACAATGTTATGCAAAGGATATACCTTTCCTTTACAGCAGGCTAAGCAAAGTAGGTATAGTAATAATTAATCTATCAAATGGAGCATCTTTAGGGCAGGGGTCAGGGAGTCTGTTTTTGTTTTCCTGTTTCTAGGCAGTCTGAAGTAGAAAATAAATGCTAAACCAGGATCTTGGCAAGATAAAGACACCTGGTAGCATCATTTACATGACTGCACCTTGAAGGTGATGCAGACTCCTGAATGCTTTGTGCTTAGGATCCCAGTACCCTCCACAAAGTGAATATAGGGTCAATAACTAGAAGTTTAAAGTAGAAAAAGGCCTTTAAGTAGCCCAGACTTGAAGGCAGAAGGAGATTCTCATTAATTTTGATGTTGTTTGTGTCCATATAATTATGCTAAATCTTTCTGCTTCTGTGAGATTAAGTGCACTGTGCAAAATAAATATTTAGTTAGACTTTCACCTTGTGGGCAATGCTATCATTCTTCTTTTAATTACCATACGGTTTTTTAATAATGATGGGTAGCACTTGCCTTACTGCTTCCATATGCAAAGCACTTTGCAAATATGAAAGGTGATTATGTCACCAGCTTTCTATAATGAAATGATACTAGAGGAAATACTGGGAACTGTTTGTTCTCTGCAATTTCTGATGATTAAAATAATATTTATATAAATAATTTAACTCCCTCAACTTCTTATATATATATGGCTGAAAGCAGGTTTCTGAATCCTTTATTTATACAGGAAGCCAAAATGAGTTCCATAGGCAACAAACTTTAATTTCAGGGTATACAGATGTTCAAAATTTCAATCAGTGTCTAAGCAACCATTACAGCCTGTACAAATCTAGCCAATTCAGACAGCAGGATTTCAATTCAACAAGCCATATGCAAATGCTTGTTTTGGACTAAGTTGCATTTCTGCTCAGCCACTTCAGCCCCCTGACTCCCAGCATTGCTACACACTCTGCCAACAGCAAAGGTAACCGGGGGTAAGAAGCTCAGGGAAGGATAGCTGTGAGCATGGCAAAATGAAATATTGATTCACTTGCATACCCTTTATAAAACTTCTGTGTGTAGGGTCCAAGTCTGATGGATGACAAAGGCATTGCAAATCAATGCCATTAAACATGGCAATCCAAAAAAGCAATACGCGCAAATTTTGTGGCCCCATTGTAGAAGGCCACCAGATTTGTCTGTGGGTATTGTTGCATTTATACTTCTCTAAGATGATGAAAATCTGATTCATAAAATTATAAAATCATAGAATGGTTTGGGTTGGAAGGGACCTTAGGGTTCATTCAGTTCCAGCCCCCTGCCATGGGCAGGGACAACTTCCACTAGGGTAGTTTTCTTCAAGTCCTGTCCAACCTGGCCTTGAACACTGCCAGGGATGTTTCACGGGTGACTCCTCTTCCACAAGTCCACAGGTCACAGGTTCACAATGTCAAAATCTGGTCTGACAAAACATCCCCAGTTCTTACAGTAGCTAATTAACAGAGTGAATGCAACTCCATCCGATCTGTGTGTGCTCACATAAATGTAGACTGAATCATGCCACAGATTTCACTGACAGTATTGAGCAAACTTTCATGGACTACTAAGCAGGAAAAAAACCTATGCCTACCATAAGTGTAGACATCTACACTGCAGACCTCTATGTTTAGTCAGGAAGCTCTTAGCCTTTATGATTGAAGTTGTATGCAGAGATTATGCTTTATGCACTCTATTATGGGTTACATACATATAATATAACCATTTTCATTACTATAAATCATCTTAAAATAGTTGCAACATCAACTTAGTATACTGTTGTGAAGTAACTGCTGCTTTCTAGCCTCTACTACCCTTTCAACAAAATAACAACTGTTCATTGACTTTGACAAAGTTCAGTGGATTGACGTTTACACAGGAAGCCTTCATTAGAGGAAGGGGTGGCAAAAAGTAAAAATCTTACACAGATATTATCAGCTATCATTAAGTTTTTAAGCATGGGACTGGTTCATTATAGTTATTTTTCTGTTGGTCAGTAAGTGAAGACCATGTAAAGACTTCAGTTAAGTGATTGTTTAGTGTATCTGTTGTTGCTTGGCAGTCCACGAAGAAATAAGTGACTATTAGTATTTGAAAACAAGACTATTGGAAAAAGGACAGTGTGGGTTTAACCTATTGGAATTATATATATAATATTGCTAATATTATACATATAATCACACTAATATATTGCTAAGCCTAGCAGGGGAAAGGAACTTTTCAAATCAAACCTCAAAAATCAAAAGACTGACTTCAGTACTTTATCTAAAAATGTCTCAGAGACTAAAATTTAAGTTCAAATTATGTGTTTGGTATTTAAACATCTTTGATCCACATGCACGTGGGGAACCACAATATTTGTACTAGTACAAGGAAGGAAAATGTCACCAGAACATTGCAGCAGCAGGATGGATCCAAGTTTCTTTTCATATTTCTTTAATTTATTTGTGAGTTTCAAATGTAAATGTGCATTCTCTTATGTTTTGGTTTTTTCCTTCTGCTATATTCATACAGTGTTTGGAAAGGTCTTCATTAATGTTCCTCTGCATTTTGTAGGTATCTTATTATAATATCAAATTATCACATTCTGGTTGGTGTTAAGGCAAAATAGAACAGAACAATCTGATTTCAACATTTTGTTCGCCATCATTCAGCACCTGTTGAGAAAGATAAGAAGCTCTCATGAGTAACTGGAAAAACTCCCTGTGTCTTTACACTCAGAAGCCAGTCCTATCTATCCCTCATGGTCCTCCAGAGGTACAGCTTGCTCTGGGCAACTGCTAAATGCATTAGCAGCATTGCTTTCCTTTTAGGGATAATGCCTTGAAAGCAGAATTGTCATTATTGTGAAATTGCTTCAGCCAGCACTTAATAGGACAATATTTAAAACATTAACTACAGACTTCCAGATGAGCTCTTCAGCTCTTCTTTTCTGTCACATTACACAATACAACTGCTTTATGCTGACTATTTGCCCTTTCTTACTCTTTTGTAGGCTTATCTCAATAAGGCCTGTCTCAGAGTCACTGGAAGGAAGAAAAGAGAAGCTGAATATATCTGACAGCACTTTCTATCTGATAAACTAAAGTTCAAACGAGTGGAACTCTTTTGCCTTTCAAAGACCTTCAGTCCCCTGACGTTTTCTCATGCAATATAGCCCTTTCTGAAAAGCAGGGACTGCTGTCACTTTCTTTGTGCAATGAGGTGGGACCGATCCACCTTTGATTTGTTAACTTTGCTGAAGGGTAAATATTTCTGCTGTGGGAAAGGGGAACATGGCATCACTCAAAGGAAAGTATAATGTTATTGGCTTTTTTCTAACTGACCATCAAAGTAAGTTTTAGGGTTATTTAGAGAGATCACACTCCAGTCCTTTCTAGGCCAGGTTGTTCTCTGTTCTTATAGTGCCAAATAAATGACCACACGCAAGGTGTTCTATTTGACAGCATTCACTTCAATGATCTCTCAGATCAAGGTGAGTATATTGATTAGAGCTGGGTGGGATAAAAGTTACCCTTCAATAGAAATATTTTCTAGGCTATTCAGCCAACAAGAAAGCAACAGAACAAGGCAATGTGATATTTTCATCAATAATTGGCTTGGCTGTTGCAAACAGAGAAGGTCTTTGAACTGACCTTCAGGAGGTCCATGGTGTCACAGACCAAGGGATGCACCCTGGATATGTTCAAACCTCTCCCTTTCCCTGGAGATGAAGTTTTCTGTGAGCATCTAAATTGAATGGCAGGATCAGACCTAGCTGCACTGTTTTTGTTGTTTGAGAATGGGTGGCCCTGAGTCTTTTTCTGTTAAATTCCATTAAAGCAAAGCTAGTCCCCATTAAAGAGTAAGTGTTCTTTGAGTCTGATGCAACCTCAAGAACAAAAGTTAAATGACTCTAGCTACTACAGTGAATAGTTATAAACTTTACTACTGTGATTCTGACTTTATTAAAGTCACATTAACTTTTTAATGTGCCGGGGGTTGCCACTGCAATGTCTGATAGATTAAGCTGAAGGCTCATTCACTGCTCTTTATAATTCACCAATAGACTTTTACAAAACAATTTATATCTGCTCTGTAATTAGTGAACTCCAGAATGGAAGCATCATCAATACTGACAATAGGCAATATTCCTATTTTACTAGCTTCTCTACTTGTCTTAAAATGTATTGTCTCACTTTTGTCTTTTGATTTGTAATTCAAGATGTAGGGTGTCAGTTTGGGGTAGAATGAAGGCTTCTGAGCAAGCTGATTTACAGAGTGAAGAGGCAAACCTTTCAAGAGGTGAAAGCTTAAGTCCTGGTATAGTATGGGCTCAGAATCAGAAGACTCCATAAAGTATTCATACATTTACTCCATGGTCCAGTGACAATATTTGATATAGGAGAAAACAGGCACATTGCTGGTGAGAATCTGAAAAACTTGTGCTTATTACAAAAAAAAACCCCACTCTGCTCTAGTTACAATAGCATCTCATCTGCTGTGATTAGGTATAGGAAATCCCTTCTACAACCTACAGATTACCACAATGACCTTCTCTTTCCTCCATGACAAAATCACAATGCATCACTGATTTTTCATGAGATTTTGAACTGGCTATTCTGAAAGGAGTCTCAAAGTGGTCTTCAGGCCAGAGAGTTATCAGCTCTTCTTAGGAGACATCTGACCATTGTACAAGTATTAGTCTTATTGTAAATTTTAACAGCAAATTATAAAATGTTTTTGAACATTAGGAAATGATATGAAGAGACCTGTTCAAAAACTTCAGTGTTTAAGTACCAGATCCAGTTGAGTCATGGCCATCAGTAGAAGCATTCATTCATTTTTCATCAGGTGCAAATTGCCAGTGTGATAAGCAAAACAGTTCACAAAAAAATGGTAATTTTAAATGTTTGCCATATTAAGGACAATTTTAGAACGACTGAAATGTAATTTTGCAAACAAACATTCCTGGGTTTCAGCCTTTTTTGGAACTTCGAATTTTATTTTGCTAGTAGAAAAAGTTACACATGAAATGAAACTATAAAGTAAGAAGTGCTAAATTATAAGATTACATCAATTCATATTCATATTTTATACAGAAATATGTGGGTTTGCCCTGTTATGTGTAGGATCCTTTTATTTGTACTTTAGCCAAGCATTTTTCGTAGGTCACAAATCTATTTCCGCAGTCTTTTCAATGCATGTTCAATGGGGAGAAAATACTGTTCTCTTCTTTTTACAAGCATGGATTTGAGAGATTTTGTCAGTAGAGGCAAAGTTAATGTCTTCTGAAAGTAAGAAAGAAATGAAAGATGACTTGTTCTTTTTCAGGAAACTATATTATTCTTTGTAGACTTCTGCAATTTCATGAAATACTTATATTTTAAAATTTATCTACTATCTATATATTAACTCTTTTGTTGTTGTTGTTGTTGTTTCTTTTTTTCCTGAGGGTGTTAGCAGGGAATGGATTAATTTTTAATGAGGTCAAGTTTATCAATGCACAGAGGCAGTATTCTGAGAAAAAAAGTTTGGCTCTACAGCTGGAAAATGGAGATTACAAGAAAAGGTCTTGGTCAAGACCAAAAAGATATAAGTTTTAGGCCTGCATTACCCCATTTGATTAAAATCAAAGCAAAGCAAATTTTGTGTTTCTCTAAAAACAGATTGAATCATGGAATACAGTTCTTAAAAAAAATGTATCATAAAAAATATAATTTTTGTGAGAGCATTTCTTAATTTGGATCTTGTTATTTTTATACTGAAGTAGAACAAGGTGGCTGAAACCAAAATAAAAACCCTGATTTCCAGTCCCCATCAGATTTATCCACAGCATCTGAAGCGGTCACCTTCCAAGTTGTCTGCCAAGCCATTCCTACTGTGCTTGAAACCCCAGAATAGTAAATATGTAGAGACCAGGTGTAGGGATTAAAATATGCAAATTGGGAAAACCCAGAAATGTTCTGACTCTTGTTTGTTTTATTCTTTGGTGGAAAGGACAATCACAAGTGCAAGAGATCTTATTTCCTTTAATTTCAGTCTTCTTCATCTTCATTCTTCTTTCCTTCTTCTTATTCATCTTATTCCTTTCCTACTTTTAAAGGGAAATCTCAGAACCCATTAAAAACCAGATTTAGCTATGTAGAAATGTAGAATGTTCATTCTGGCAAATTGCTCCATTTCTCTGCTGTTCAGCTATGTTAGCTGCTGTTAGATATAATTGTCCGACATCAGATCCTACTCCAGAATTACAGAAATATGTTAAATATATCAAAAGAACCAATTAGCATTTCAATTTTTGCTTAGATTCTTTTATTGATTTTTCTTGGGTTTAACACTATAGGCTTGAAAATCAACTTTTTCCTGATTCAACTGAATGAGTTTTGGAATTGCCAGGCAATCAGATCGTAAGTTTATTGGGAAAAAGACCAATTCTACTTCTGCACATATATTGGAATCAGGAAGCCAGTTACAAAGCTGTTAGCCTGAATCAGGGTAGTCCTTAGAATTTTCTTCTGAGTTAGAGTTTCAAACACATATAGAAAAAAGATGGGAAAAAAATAAATATAAGTGCTAACGTGTAAGCAGGTTATTAAAAATCGAAGGGCTAAATATTTTTAATAATAAATGAAAGAAATCCTGAGTAATACCAATTTGAGGTAAAAAAAAAATTCAATAAATAGTTTTTCAATTAGAAATGTTCTTCCATTTTATATTTTAAAGAGGAAAAAATATCCCCCATAATCTATTTCCTTCTTTACCTCCTAGAACCCCAACCAAATATTTATTGGAAGAAATGATGCATTTTAAAAACTGAACAAACAAAAAACTACACCAAACAAATCAAACAAAGAAAAAATAAAATCTCTGAAGCACCCAGGGCATGAACATACTTATGTCTTTACATGTACCTGCAGTTCTTACCTTGACACTACCTATGAAGTTTTAATTCCCGTCATATTTTCTCCCACAGTTATGACTTCAGGTCATGCATTAAGGATGATCTGAATAATGTCATATTCAGCAGGAAAGATGAGCCTTGCACTGCACATTTCTAGGTGCCATCACACCTCCTAGAACATCTGAGGGATGCAGGTATCAAGCAATTGTATCTGAAGATATCCACCCTGATTCTGTTATGCTCCATCCCAATTGCCTGATCCAGCAAAAAAAACATTATGTTGCCCAATGCTTCTTTCTAAACCATCCTTAGACTCAACAGGCCAGCAAGTAAATCGTAACTTTTTCACAGGAGCTTTGTCCATAACAAAGAAGCACTATGTTTTCATAAGGAGAAGGATTAAAGGAAGAAAAGGAAATGTATACTTTATGTATACTAACAGCAATAGAAAATCCTCATCAGAGAACTCAAAAAAACAAGCCAACCAACTCTTTTTACTTAGCATATCTTGCATCTTATTATTAAGTATGTGGCAAGCAGAAACAGTAGGAAAATATGCTGTAAACAGGTCATCTGCTTCAACAGTTGCAGCAGCAGATTCTTATGCAAAGTCTGAGTGTATATGCTGGGTTATCATTTAAACCCTTATTGGGTGTGCAGGTTTGTTTTTTTTCTATCTTATATTGAAGATAATGTGGTTTGCTTCTCTTAGGATTCACACCTTATTAAAAGGATTTGTTCCAATCTCTGTTTTTAATCAGAATTATTGTAATTATTATACAGTATGCTTGGAAAATAAATGAATAAAAAGTAAAGCTCATGTGCTCTTAAATAATCTTTTTTTCTCTTTCTTTTCTCCTTATTAGCTCTTACAGATTGGCACAGGGAACTTTTAAATCTTAAGTGCTTAGATATGGTTCAGTAGTTCAATAAATCCCAGCATTTGTTATGCTGAGATTTAAAAAGAATCATTCTAATTGTTTTCTTCTTTGTTTCAGTTCCTCTTCAGTATTCTGAAGGTGTGAGGTAGACACTGTTGGGTTGGGGCTTTTCTTTTTTTGAACTCCTGCATCTCTCCTCCAAAATTTATTTCTGTTGCTGCCTTGAATATCTAAGAGGTTGGTGTTTTCCATTTGTAAAACATATGTCTGGTTGGTTCAGAAACAGATCTCTGGTGGGGAATAGGCTGCATAGTGTATATGGCCATTTTGAGCAGACTGGACTTGTGGAACCTAGCATGAGAGGGCAAGGAGATCACAACAGGAAAGAGTAGAGGTTTTAGTAGAGACATGTTGAAATTAGATTGTGAAGAGCCAGCCTAATGCAATACCATGGGCCTTCTTGATAACACACTGAAGGGTGTTATACTAATCTTTCTCTGTGGTTTGACACTTAGTAACTAAGGCCTTGTGACTTAGTGAGTTAAACAGGCTAAAGCAATGGTGGAGTCCTGCCATGTACAGTTTGCTCCATGCATTGCTTTGCTAGAAGCAATCAGAAAACAACATTGAGCACCCCATGAGGATCCCCTAAAAATCTCTGTTGCTGAGTGTCACATGAACAGAAGAAAAAAATAGTGGGAAAAAATAAATATGGAAATGTTTATAAACTCGACCATGTCTTGCTGCCAGTTTAACCTGTAACTGCAGTGCAGTGAGTGCTGCCAGATTCTGATTTCCCTGAACAAGTAAGATACAGTGTAAATCTGGATAAAAAAAGAAAGTATGAACAAACTACAAAGTCTCATCCCACTTGTGGTAATAACGGTAAAAAAAGGGAATTGCAATCAGGTATTTAGACTGTAATCTATTCAATTTTGTACACATTAGTAAAATTAAGGATGAGACCCAAGCCGTATAACCTGAGGTATGAAAAACTGAAGTTGATGAGCAGTGAGTTGAGGATAGGGCAGCATGGGACTGGTGGGTAACAGAAGAAAAGGAACAATGGAGGTTAATTATGCTGCCTGACTTTAGACTTCTAGTTTAACTCCTAAGAACCTCATGGGTGCTTCAAAGCTTACTTTCTACACTTGCTGTATTAAAAGCTTAGCATACAAACTTGGATAAAAAACCTATCTACATAAAACAAACATACCCAATTCCATCATGCTATTCTGTCTCCATGATCAGAATAACTAGCAATTGAAATAACCATAAAGCTTTTTCTTCTATCATATTTGTGTCTATAGCACAATTACCACCTACTTCTTTTTTTTAACTGATGGACTCTATGGGCAAATGATATTTGCATTTCTGCAGAGCAGATTTCTTTGAGGTATTACATATGCACAGATAAAAGATACACTTTGCATCTCTATGCATAAATCTAGATGTTTATGCTGAATAGCACTGTCTAGCCACAAAACTCTTAAGAGTCATTAGCATGGAGATAATGTGTATTGAAACATAATTTTAAAACACCTGTCATTTTTTGTAAAGCTAACATTGCTTTGGTTAAAGAATATATGAAATGATAAGCAATAGCTGATGACTGTGATCTGTGCAGTGAAAAAGAGCTACAAAATCTAGGAAATTCTTTGTAAGCACCTAGGAAATAGCAATGAGCGACTGTTAGCCATGAAGAAAGCATGTCAAATCAACCTTTTTTTCCTTCTTCTATAAAATGGTTTGTTACTTGAGCAGAAGCTGGCAGCATATTTTGAATTTGGTAAGACTTCTGACACACACTTAGGGGTTATTTCCCCGAATAAACCAGAGCAATCTGGACTAGATTAAACTATCACACAGTAGGTGCAAAAACAATTAGAAAGCTGCACTCGGGGATTATTTTTCAACAGTTCATAGTCAAAACAGAGGAAAGTGCTGGGCAGGTTCCAACAGGCGTCTGCCTTTGTTTTGGAGCTATTCAATACTTTAGTTAATGATCCAGATGATGGAATGGTAAGTGTACTTATTAAATCTGCAGGTGACAACAAGCCTCAAGAAGCTGAAGTACAAGACTGGAATTCAAAATGATGCTGAGATACAGGAGGTATGGTTGGAAAAATATGATGAAATTCATTAGGGACTAAGGCAAAGTATAACACTTCACAAGCATAATCAGCTGTAAAAAATCAGAATGGGGACCAGCTGCTTGAGCCGCAGCTATACAGAAAAGTATTTAGAAGTTGTAGTGGGTCAGAAGTGAACACTGCTATCTTCCTCCAACCTCTCCCTCCATCATGACTGTAAAACCAGTAGAATAACCTTCAAAACTGTATGCTGTTATCATTCCAATTCATTCAGTACTGGGGAGGCCTATTCTTGAACATCATATTCAAAAGAACTATGGACAGGACAGGAATGAGAGTGATCACATACCTGAAAAGCTCCTTGTAAAAATGGAGTCTCCATCTTCTTTATTGTCACCCTTCAAATATTAAAACATGATGATAAGGTCATTTCTGAGTCCTTGGATCATCTTTGTGGCCATTCTGTGGACGCTCTTCTGCCTGTCCACAACTTTTTTGTATAGCAGGGACTGAAACTGTAAGTAATATTCCAGGTGTGGCCTGAAAAGCCCTGAGTAGAATGGGATGATGACTTCTTTATCTCTCTTGTGATGCCCTCATTAATGTAACCTAGCATCCTGTTGGTTTTCTTTACTGCAGCTGCACACTTTTCACTCATTGAGCTTGTTGTCCCCTAGGACCCCTGGATCCCTTTCCATACAGTTAATGTGATGCTGAAAACAAGAAAGAAATATCCATGGAGGACAGGACTTTTTGTCATTTTCTGCGCCCCCTTCTGTACCAACTGCTGCATCCGAGAGCTGTACTCTAAGGCTGGCAGCTATACAGGCCTCTTTCTAGCACTTTTTAAAAGGTGTTTGACATACCTTATGAGAAATTAGTTGTAGAAAAAATGTCCAAAGCTCTCTCAGGCCAAGAATAATTGGCAGAGACCATTAGGAGTTACTAGAGCTTATTGAAAACCACAGCCTCCTACAGCCATCCTTTCCTGGGAACCTGTTTAATACTCAGTCATTTTTAGGTGTTTGGTAATATCAATCAGAGACTTGTGGTTTGAGTAAAGTCCAGAACCAGCTCTTTCACCACTGGAAACCAAAGAAATTTGTGTGAGCAGACGTTATTTAACTACCAGAATCTAGTGCTACAAAATGTTATGGTACACACTATTATTGTTAAATCAGGACTATACATGTTCATTGTGTGCTCAGAGTATTGACAGGAGATCACACTTGGACAATACGCATCAGAGTGAAAAAGAATCAAATATTCTGTTTTATCCTGTAACAGATTTTACATGCAATAGTATTGTTGGAGGAGTAAATTAGGTCTCCAGGGGGTCCTAATCACTAGGCTATAGATTTATGCTCCCACTTGTCCTCTGCTGGCTTTTATGAATCTCAAATTATTTTGCTATCCAGTAGATTACTTTCCTCAGGAGGGAGTGAAGAATGACAAATATGCACAGATTCCCTCATTCTCCTACTCTGTTCTGCATCTCGACAGTGAAAGCAGCTTACTCACAAAATTAAAGTAGCCCTGAATCTCTACAGGTAGAGGTAGATATCAGCCTGCACTCTCCAGCTCATGGGAGAGTCATTACAGAAGAAAAACTTAAGGCAGAGAGAAGAAATCAAAGGTTTTCCAAACTTTTGATTTGTGTGAGGCTTTCTGTGGGAATCTTTAATGGACCACAGTCCTCCAGGCAGAATCCTGATGAAGCAGAATGAGCTGGATATTAAATATTACAGCCCTACCACGACAGAAATACACTGTGGTGTTGAAGACACTACCAAAAAAGACAAACAACCAACTCTTGTTTGCTTTAAACCTGACAGATGTTACTTTTGGTGATTTGGTTTTCTGCTGAGAAGATAGAGATAACCATTCCCTGCTCATCTTCCCCAGATCACCCATGACTTTGTAGACCTACAGCATCCCCATAGTACCTATCTGCTGATCACCAAAGCCAGGCGTGAACACTGGAGGTTTTAGACATAGAGGACCAGGTTAAATTCACTGAAATCTTGTTACCTGACAAGATTAAATTAGTGCTGTAATTACTATAGATTTTCCCTGTAGTCAATGCAGTGAACAAGTTTTCATGCATGAGTTTGGTTCTCCTGCAGTCTAAATGCATTTCTGAGATGCTGTCACCCTATTTCCTCTGATGACAGAGGAATCTGGGCCAGATAAGCAGAGGACTTTGACCTTGTGTGCTCTGCATGTGCATGGTGAGGTCCTTCACTCAGTACCTACCACACTGTCAATCACACAGCATTCAAAGGCTCAGGAAGTTTTAGATTGTTAAAGTGCTTGTTTTTCCATTTAGTGTTGACAATAGTTCATTCTACACTCAAATGCATGTGAAACTGATTAATTTGAAGAGGCAACAAATTTGTGTACTAATCGAACCTAATATCCTCCTATTTTTGCATATGTAGTTTAAGCTTGCTCAAAAGAAAATAAACCCTGTTGATTTCATCCCTTTCTTCATGTCTAGAAACTTTCCTCCCAGTGTTTCTGCACCTTTTTTAACACTTCATGTTTCCAAAATACACCTCAGGGACTGTAAGCCAAACATAAAGTCATACAATACGTGTGATAATGCAGGGGACTCTAGCTAAATAAATAACTTTTTGATTTTGAATCCTGGCATGATGAACTGGTGACATTGCTACTTTAGGGCCTAAATTCAAAAGCCTTCATCATTCAAGTCTTCTTTATGAGATATTTTTTCTACAGCATTCACATCCTCTAATGAACACATGAGCTTAGACTTTCTAAGGATTACTGAGAGAAGAAGTGGGCACTTTCTGCAAAACGGCAATGGATTTTCTTTGGAGGATAAGAGAGAAACATGTAAGTAAGGCTGAGCACTGCTTTGAGGAATTGACCCCCAAGGCAAATCAAACACAGGGAAAAAATGGCATCACAAGATGAACATCATTAATTTGAATAAGCAACACTAAGGAAATCTAAGATAAAATTTTCACAGAGTTTGTGCAATGTTACCCATTGTGACAACACAGAAATTGAAGTATTTTTGACAAACTAAAATAAATATGTCCATATATTTTTTGTTGATTTTGTAGATTAAAATTAAAGCTTTTCAATTTTCTCATATGGATGAATTTGATTGAAGAATCCTAATGTTAAATTAGCATTAAGAAGAAGGAAGGAATCTCCTCTTCTGTGCAGACATAGCAACTACAGTAGTGGGGATGTGGTCTGCAATGCAAACTCTGAGCTGCTAATGAAGCATATAAAGTGAAAGATAAATGCCAACCCATTCCTTCAGGATTCACCGACTAAACTCTTCGAACACATACTAATCAATTTCCATGTAATGGACATTCACTGCCCACTCTAACACTGAATTCTCATACTTTTAGGAGCAAATATTTTTGAAAGGATTTGAAGCAGAAGATGCAGTTTGTCAGTCACTATAGATAGCAGTTGATTCCTTCAGGAGGTGCATGTGTATGGCTGAAACTGAAGTCTCAACAACAGCTACATCACGGGCATTTTAGAAGTACTGTATTATAACCTCAGCTGGCATAAAATGCTATGCCCAGTGCAGCTACAGTGATTTACACCTGCAGAAAATCTGGATAGCTTTAAAGGTTTGTTTATGAAGATAAAAAAACAAATAAAATCCCAAAATCACTTTTCTGTCTGTTTTCCTTTCTTTCTTCTTTGCTACTTTTTTATGATATCTCAAAAGCCAAGGAAGAAAAGTGAGAGCAAGCTGCTGTGACTGAAACAAAGCCTGGGATAGCAAATAATTACTAGCGAAGAGCATAAGCAAATTAAAATGGAAAGGAAATGCTACAGACTACTACTGTGCTATATTCTTTGGAGAATCAACCTCCGATGGATTAGCAAAAATGTGCCTTGATCCATTATCATGTTCTCCAGTTCAGCAGGCGAGAACTGATCCTTTGAATGGAGGTAGCGTGAAGTAAATGCTGTAATTTGTGACTGTGTGACAGCAAATGAAACTCGGCAAGTGGGCCAAGCTATCTGAAGCAAAACAATAATAGCTTGGTGGGCATATTAGGCAACCCTGGAGGAGAAGAGATGAAAGATGCAGGCAATAAGGAGAATGTATGTATTTTAGGTGTTAGACAGCCCTATTCTCAAGGCATTACAAGCAATAAGAACATCTGAAAAGTGCATGTGGGTTAGGCAGAAACATATTTGCCCCTGGTAAACACATTTCCCAATAATACCTTGGTGAGAAGAAGAACTAAAAAAATATATTATCACTCTAGCTAGTAGATTCTGTTCAGATGGCATCTGGCTAGAGGTAAATTGTATTATGAGACCTTTGTCTAGTTTTTATGATTTGTGGGTTCAGTTTCATCAGATATAGGATATAGTGTTCATTGGGTACTACACACTCTGAGGATTTATGTTGCATAGCTAAACATCATGTCTGTATATCTTTTCTCAGTAATCTCTGATAATACTCAAATGGACTTTTTATTTTAAACATCTGGACAGCCGTATGGTTTGTAAGAATTAAGGTGCTAAGTGAAGAAAACAGCACAACCATAAAACCTTTCGAATAAACAAAGCTTTCTTTGGAACATTAACTCCTTTACAGAGAAATCTTCTCTCTTCCTAAAAATGCACTTAGTACTTTATGTCTTAATCTCAAGGTAACACTTTTCTCTTACAAATAATCTCAAGGCGTTTAATGGTACCATTACTGTAGAAAACGATGAGATATTTGCATAAAAAGCACATCACCAGAAAGATATACAAAAAAACCTCATTTTTTTCTCCTTCAGCTTTTGTCTTTGTTTCATACTAAAAGCAGCAAAATACTGTTCAGCGGGGTGTTATCTTCTACTCAGTAATAACGCTGTCAGCATTGTCATAAAAATGGCTAAAGGTGTAATTCAGGGAAATTTGTCTGCATACTAATAATTGAGTTTCTATTTGTTGACATTGAAATCCAGAAGAGAGGGAGAGATAATGCAATGAATTCAGTTCTTTGGTGGAGTCTGTTTTTATGTGTGTGCATGTCTGTGTCAGTGCATGTCTGCATCTGTATAGCTCAAAATCATATGTAAAATTATTCTTCCATGTGTAAATAATAGAAAAATGCTGAGAATCACTACTCTCAAGTCATATAAAGAAACAAAAGCATTGCACATTGCTTTCCTTCCAAACTATTTTAGAGATGCCAATATACTTCTGTTTTATATCTTAGAAATATAAAAATACATTTTTATATATATGTATGTACACACATGTATGAGACAACAGCCTTCAGTAATATGAGAAAACAAAATATGAAGAACTGGATATATTGCTAGCCTGCCTTTTTTTTTTCAATGCACTTTTTTCATGAATGATTTTATTTCTATTATAAAATATAAAATTGTAAAATAATATTGTTTGATTTTACTGAGGAATTCCAGTCTTAACTGAAGCTTGAGTATCACAACCTGTATTCCTGCATTGACTTATTCACATGCATTTTAAGTCTGTTAAATGCAGTGGAACAGGATGGATAAGTAAAGCTGATTTGGATAACCATGATTTTCAAAATTGGAACCTGGATTTTAAGGAGTTAGCTAGGTCACACCTGACCTATATCGCATCATCTGTTGTATGGAGGTTTTCTCTGAATTCCTTTAGAGGAAATTAGAAAATTCTTGTGCAGATGTAGGGATTTTTTCTGGTTGTTTATCTTTTACATTCTTAATACTGAGAGTTTGGTTGTACTGATATACCTACAGTGAAAAATTAGATTAGATATGCATAAGGGTTTTATGCAAAAGGCATTGTTTAGAGTTCTCCAGCTTTGTTTTGTTTTGAAGACCTTCTTAAAGCAACTTATCTAGTTTTTAGTTGGATTTTATTTTATTTTTGGCAAGAATGATTTTGGAAATTTTAAGGTATTATTTTGCTGGAGAATAAAATAAATGGTCTTGGTAAGACTGAACTGGTGTTGTTCTGAAAAACAGTAATTTCCACAGAATATGATCAGTACTGAGGCATAGCTTAGCAATGTAAGAATCCTAGTTTCCCTGTGTATAACTGAACTTGCCTGAATATATGATAGTCGCTGAATAGTGCTGATACCTTTGGAGTGATCCCATGCTACTAATTGTCATTACTTTTGTGAACAAGCCAGTGACAATGCAGTGAAGGCCCACTAAGATGATCAGGATCTATAGTACATGCCATATAAAGACAGGCTGAAGGAAACAGATTTACTCAGCCTAGAGACAAAATGGGTAAAAGTAGCTGTAAGGGCACCCATAAAGGAGTTTCCAAAGAAGGAAGATCCAAGCTTTTCTTAGAGGTATTAAGGAGGATGGGTAAAAAACTTCAAGAAAGGAAATTTGGTTTGGACATGAGGAAAAGTTTTCCCCCAAGAAGCATAATGAAGTATGGCAAGGCTGTGGTATCTCCATCTTTGGAGATTTTTGGAACCAGAGTGGACAACATAGTCTGCAACCTGAATTAACTTTGGCATTAGACTTACTTTGATGTAGGATTTGGGCTAGAGACCTCCAGAGGTTCTTTCCAATCTACTTTCTATTGTTTTTTTACTTAACTGAAGAACATAAATACAGAGTCTAATCATTCCAGGTTCTTTTTACAGTCAAAGGAAAGAATACCCTTCTGGAGGAATTAGTCCTCCACTGGTTATAGAAGGAGCCAAGCTTAGCTCATCTTCTAACTTAGGTTCTACTATTAGATATTCAAAGCTTTGTGTCCTGGGTTCAGCCACTTAAACCACGACACTGTCAAAACCAGATGCTAGTCTGCTGGTCTGAAGAAATACAGGCTTGGAGGGAACCATGAGTAATTACTTAACCCTAATTGAGCACAGCAAGTTCTGCCCCTTTGTTCATCTTCTGAGGAAGAGTTGTGACTGGGTGGAGAAGAAGAAAAGAAAGCAGCCAGGCACACAGTGCCAGCAGTGCACTGTACTGACATGCAGTCTATGACCCAATCTGAGCCCTGCTGGTGATGAAGAAAATGTAAAGTAGCATTAGCAATCAACCCAAACCCAATCCTCAATGCAAAGGCTCTTTTTTTTCCTCAGGTTAACACTCTACGTTTGCTTCTACAAAAGCAAGAAAAGTATTTGTCCAGAGATTAGAAACTGCTCTAGTGTATAGGGATTTACAGAAAATAAGGTCTTTGTGTTGAAGGTTTTGAACCTTGCCAAGTATTTATTAATGAAAAAGGGAGCAAAATGAACCATCTGGATTACCAATTTTATATATATAATATACATTTTTATGAGAGAGAATGGCTCTTCAAACATAAATATTACTTTGCTTCCTACAGCAAACCAAATCTCTATTGTAGAGACAGTTCATCATTGTATGGAAAGCTGGGGCTGAAAGCCTCCTTCTAGGTTGTAAGGTCTAAGTCTTTGCTGACTGGTGCAAAGGAAGGCAAGAGACTACACATCTGTGTACACATTTTCAGGCCTGACCTTTAAATCCTGAATACAGCCTTTTGTGTTTTCCCCGAGGAGGTAGTTAAGGCCATAACAAGCAAAAGAAATCTGGATGCATTTTCCTGTATTTTCTGCCATGCATTAAAGGCTTGTGCTGCCCTCCGTATGTGCTTGTAAGAAATGGGCTCTTTGAGCACAGTGCTTCTCTCATTTCAAGTAGCCCCACAATAAACTAAATTGGTTGACTTTGCTGAGGTTTACCTCAACGGCTGACCCACAGCTTGAGGTGCAGTATCAGTATTGCTTCTTTGGAAAGCTAAGTGGAAAATAAAGGAGGCTGTACAGTATAAACTGCAAAAGTCCTTGTAAAACCAGATGAACAATGTGGACATGTTATAAGTGTAGACACACTCTGAGGAGCTTTTTGAAGGCAAAGGCAGATGACTTGTGTGTAGTGACAGAGAAAGCAGCAGCCAGAGGAAGGGGTACATGGTCATTAGACACATCCAGGGCAAGAGGCACTAGTTTACAGTGCAACTGGAGGGAGTGTCCATGCCCAGGCGCTGGCCATGCCGGGGGGAACACAGGTTCCAGGTGCTGCCAAAGGTGGCACAGGCAGAGGAGGAGGAAGCCAAGGAGGGAGCAGCAGCAGTAGCAGCAGGACCCTGAGGGAGGGCAGAGGAGGAGGTGGGAACCAGGGCTGTTTCTCTGACTCCCAGCACAAATGAACTACCTCTTTTAACATGACCCTACTGCTGACTACTTGTTGGCTGTTGCTTGCAACGACTGTCAGACCTTGACTATTGCACACAGGAACACTGGGAAAACATGGTGCCAAAAATGCACCCAGAAAATGGACATACACTGTTAACGAGGATTACTAGCACTGACCTTGTCAGACTTTCTCTTTGCTTTTCTTCTCCTGTCTGTTGCAAATGAAAAATGCAAACAAAATCTGGAGGGGTTGAAATCTGAGAGGTGGAAATCTCCTGTTTACTTTGGGGGCATTTTATTTTGTTTAGTTTTTGCTTGAGTTTTTTGTTTGATTTTGCTTTTTTATTCTCCTGAGGGGGCATTTTGATAAGGTTTCAGTTTGGAAGTTGTAATGTTTGTTGAAGTCTAGCACAGAACTGCCTCTGTTTATCACAGTAGTGTCTTCTATGGCACAAATCTAATATGACAGGAAGGACACACCTTTTCCCTTTTGGGGTTTGGATTTTACGTATAATAGCATGGTAACAGCAGTGTTCTATCAAAAACCTTTGGTCTCAGAAACATAAAGTGTTGTTGAGTAAGGACTGGAGAGAAGAAAACAGTGCAGTGTTCTCTCTATTCCACCTCAAGTGTTTTCAGAGATGAGACAACTCCAACCTTATTGTCACTTTTATAACAAAGAAAGGAGAGAAGGTGAATCATCCCTCTGTTCTCCTCTTTGATAGTTCTTGTATCCTAATAAATTGGCTGCTTCTCGTTTTGAATGGCTCCAGTCCTCACTGTTGTTTATTATTGGTAGGGTGATAGCTCTAGGAAATATTTCAGTAATGAGATAAGCATGTAGTAGCTTTTCACTTTCTTTTTGGTGTGGGTCTTTTAGATCACATACACTCTGGAGATTCCTGTCAATGTCTGAAGCATATTTTCTGAATGATTTTTAATGTTTTTGGAACAATATGTTTTTATAAGGAACATTAACACTACAAAATCCCTAACATTCAACCTGGTGTCTACCACAACCCCAAGGTCCTTTTCTGACAAGGTTTTTTCCAGCTCGGTGGGGCCTGGCACATAGTGGTGAGTGGAGCTGCCCTTCCTCAGGTGCAGGACAGTGCACTTCTTGTTGAACCATATAACATTCCTGTCAGATCATTTCTCAAGCCTGCTGAGGTTCTTCTGGATGGCAGCACGACCTCCTGGTGTATCAGCCACTCCACCCAGCTCGGTGTCATCAGAAAACATACCAACAGCACACTCTGCCCCCTTATCTGTATCTTTATGAGATGTACTCAAACACAGTATAGATAGACCATCAAAAGAGGTGATTATCCCACTGTATTCATCATTTGTGTGTCCTCACCTTGAGTACTGGGTGCAGTTCTGAGCTCCAAAATTTAAGAAGGATGTGAAGGTCCTCGAATGTGTCCCACAGAAGGCAATAAAACTGGTGAAAGGGCTTAAAGGAATGTCCTATGAGGAGCAGCTAAGGACTTTGCACTTGTCTAATTTGAGGAAAAGGCAGCTGAGGGGTGTTCTCCACAAGTTTTCCCACCTGAATGTGTTTGTGGTTTGTTTATTATAATTAACATTATCTAATGTTATCATTATCTAATATTATCATTATCTAATATATAACTATTGTTATTATTATTTATTAATCAAAACATATTATGTTGAGGTCTAGATATTACAAGCTTAAGATTTAAAATATTTTGGCTACATATATAATTGATTGGCTCTTCTTATTCTAAGATGCTGTTGAAAGTGAACTAGTCCCTGTGGGAAGTGGTTAGGAAAGGAAAATGCTCTATTTATTCCAGGCTGTTTTGAAGAGATCTGTCCTGGTGTCCTTGTCCCAGAGCTACCTCTCCAGCTGCCGTGCTGTTGCTGCCTGTTGTCTGTTGCTCTTCATCCCAGAAGTGGTTGCATTAAATGGATGAGCAATGCCACAGGAATCCTCAGAAGGAAAACTGCTATATTTGAGGACAATATTTTGGTTAGAGATATTTAAAGAAAAGACAAAATCACCACTGTTTTCAAGGAATATTTGGTTCAGCTCCTTCACATGACACAAAACATCATGCTTTGTCTCTCCTGCTGCAATACGGTGAGTGACATCCCTAATAAAAAGTGACTGTACTAAAGCAAACCAATGGGATGCTGCCAGCACAGTTGTGTTGATGGCTTCAAAGTTGCTCCTGGGACTGTCAAGCAGTTAAGCTGCAAATGGGCTATTTGCTATGCTGTGCTCCTTGACATAAAATGTTCTTTACATTGCTAGACAAAGAAGGAGAGTGGGATAACATTATTTGCCTTTTTACTAAGATTTCTTTCCTGCACAAAAGCATATGATTTAGGCTCTGTTTTTGTTTTGGTTTAAATTATTTTCCAAATAACTCCATGACTCAGGAAACACAATAAATGGTGGGAATAATGTACACCTCCAGAATGCTGTGTATGAGAACACATTATTTTGCATCCAGCACATTAGCTCTACACTGGCCTTTGTTTCCACCACATCATTCACGGTACAAGTTAATTACATAGTTTCAGTGTGCTGCTTTCTTTCTTACCACACAAGATAATGCAATTCTGAACTTATTGAAGCAAAGTACGTGCTTTTCTCCCTATTATGCATTGTGCCAAACAGCAAATAATAGTAATTAATAAAACCAGAGCAGAGTTTGGCAAAGTCACTTCTTGTTTTTATTAATAAAGAAAAACAAGGTTTTGTTCAGCACAGTGCAGGGTGTTCTTTTGCAGTTCTCAAAATTGGTCATAGCCAATCTCTTCTTGAGGCAGGCAGACAGTGGCCCTGAAGACCTTAATTTTCTTTCCTCAGTGTACCCCAGAATTAGTTTTTCTACAGCAGAACAGGAAAACTGCAAGCACATTGCTGGAACTTAGTGAAGCAGAGCAGCTATTGCCAGGTTTATCCTGTGTATGGATTTGCCAACAGAATTGCTGCTCTGATCTTCCTCTTCTTCTGTCAATTTAGTTTGATTAACCAAACTGTAGTAGTTGTCAGGGTTTCCCCCTTTTACCACAGTACTTATTTAAACATTCATCCATCAGTGCCAGACTACGCACACCAAAGTCCTTTTGCCTACATACTTAATTATGTTTATCTGCATTCCAGAGTTGGCATCTTAGCACCTGGCAATTCCCAGGCTGGGGTTTTGCTGCCTTCAGGAACACACAATTGCCAGTGGGGTTGTTAACATTCAAAGGAAAATAACAACCAGAAAATTTCTGTATTTCATTTCTCCTACACTAAAGACTGGCTTGGTCAGCAATGTCTGTTTCCTCTCAGTAGACTGTGCCATGAAGGAGAATGGGCTTCTTTTGCTTACCTTTGTCAAGAAGGTTGTAGGTAGTAGCACAGGTACATAAAGAGGCTGGTAACTGCCAAATGCCACCTCAGAAAAGAGAGAGAGCTGCAATTCCAAAATCCCATTAGAAACGGGGTGCTCCTAAGGCTTATGAACTGAGAGAGGCCAAGAAGAAAGGAAGTAGAAGGAGCTGTAAGTGGAGAAACTTGTCACACAGGCATGCTGGAAGAAGAGAGATTACTCTATCTTGCTATATAATTACCCCTCCGTAAGATGTACATACTGCAGAGCTGTGGAACACTGTTGTAATGAAGTTCTTCATCACCAGTGCCAAATAACTCATTTCACTAACTTGAAGCTATTTCAAGTTATTTCAACTTCTATGAGATACAGAAGACATCATACAAAACTTCTAAAATTAGGTCATACAATAATTCTAAAATTAGAACAAAAGCTGAAACATCCGATGATAGTGAGTCCCAATGTAAAACTCTCCTAACACTTTGTGCTGGTAGCAATTAATTACTTAGTCATTAGTGCTAATGCACTATACTTTAGATTTTGTTTATAAATAAGTGGGGTTTAGTCCAGGAGAGTAATTGTATCATCATTCATTTTCAGTCACAAAAGCCAAAGTTGCCTTTTAAATGAATAACTTGACTTCAGTCTGCTAGCATTTAAACAGTCAAGCTAGGCTTTAAAATTAGAAACATTTAGATAAATGACCAGGAATTTTCTCTTTGACTCACATTAATTCTTTTTTTCTTTGGTCTGACTTCCACTAAAGAAATGAAACAAGTTAATAAATAGCCGGGAGGTGTGTTTTGTTTCTTGATGCAAGTTCTGTTTCAGAAAAAAAAAAAAGAAAAAGAAGAAACTAAAAAACCCCAAATCCCACCACTTAATCTTTAAAAGTGTGCAAAATCCACAGGTTTTACCCGCTCAGAGATTTCTATTGCCCATTAGCAAAAAAACCCCTCTGCTGTATAAGGCTGATTTTATATAATATATACATAATATGTAATATTATGCTTAGAATTGCATAATATATGAGTCTATATTCCATATCTATAATCTATGATTCCATGATTCTATATATATAATGTATGATTCTATATTCTATACCTATAATCTATGATTCTATATAGATTCTATATAGATTCATATATCGATTCTATATAAATTCTATAATCTGATTCTATATTCTATACCTATAATCTATGATTCTATGATTCTATATAGATTCTATACATAATAATATATAGATTCTATATAGACTAATAGATTATAGATATAGAATTTTTTCTTGTTGTGGAGTGGAAGCAGGGAGAAAATAATTAACTCCCTTCTAACTATATCTCAGGGAAATTGCAAAGAAAAATTGCATATACACGTTGAGAGTTATTAGTTGCTTAGCTCAATGCATGACTCTTGTTTTGCATGCATTAGCTTACTCCTTATCCTACCTAGACTACACGGGACCTACTCTAAGTTCGTATAAAGAACTCTTGAACTTTTTTTCTGTATGACAAATGCCATGTATCACTGAAAGAACAATTATAAAACATATTGATCTCTTAGGAAGAAAAGAGCAGTTCAGGAAATCCCAGATGTAGAGAATTAAGACACCATCTTTAAGTCTGAGTGATTTGAACACCACTTTGGTTTCCTGAGAAGGCATACCTCAGGTTTGAGAACAGATCATGTTCTCACAGAACATGTCAGGTCAGAGAACACAGAGTTTCAGTATTACTTCTCCTCTTAATAAGGAGTAGTAGCACCTTTCAGGTGAGAGAAAAATTTAAAAAGCTAAATCTCAAGTCTTGGCATTCAAATTTGGCATCTTGATAGCAAAGAAAGGTTTCTCTTCCTCACTTGGTGTGATATTGTCTACTCTCATGGAAAGCACACCAGATCCCTGCTTTATGGATACTCTTAGTTTTAAGCTACATATTCTAGATGTATTGTTTATTACTTATATTATGCTGAAGTGGAAGCATTTTATGCCTGAAGAAGTCTCTCCTGGATGTAGTTAGGAGACTCCCAGTGACTTCAGTGATCTCTGAAAGAAGTTTGTGTTGGAAGAGCTACAGCTTATGCTTTTTTCTTGTTTCTATCACCTTATGCCATTTATGTGACAGAGGCAAACTGCTTTAATACAAAACTAGTTAGACTTCCACACAGAGATACACAACACCCTATCCAATTTTGCATTCAGCACTTCATGCACTCATATTTGTATTATTGTAATTCAATTCTTTCTTCTTTTTCCTTTTAGGAACTTAGTAGGGTTAACTGTGATTGCAGCACTTTCATACTGGTTTTCAATTTGCAATTGAAAAAACCCCACAGAAAATGGATATTGAGTTGTATGAAGAAGCATTAATACCTGCTGAATAATTCCTCTAAGTAGAACATTGATTTTTGCAGTGCAGGTGCCAGACAAACAAGGACAAAACTATTAATATTCATATTTCAGTAAACAGGGAGGACTGAAGTGTACAGAATTTAAAAGAAACTTAAAAAGAAAAAGTTATGCCTGCAAACTCACACTGCAGAACGCTTGTCCCTGTCTTGATCTGATTGACTTTATATCCATGTAGGCAAGTGATCTTGAACAAGCTCTCTTGGAGCCTTAAAGAAACACAAGGAATTCACCTTCCAACCCATTTGCAGTCCAATACCTTGTTCATCTAGGAAGAACACACAGCACAGCATGACTTCTAGACACTGGGTGTAAGTGGTCTATTTCATTTGTTCTCAGATGGTTTGGTAGAGTGAATACTACACAACAGACTATATTAAAAAGGGAGTGTCTGGAAGGAGGACAAAATGCTGCCTGGGTATCTCTTCTGCTGCAGTAGAAACTGCTGGAAAGAGAGAGAGGGGAAAGGTCTGTCGTAGTATAGTAGTTCAGTTACTTTCTGGACAGTAGTTAAACACTCCATAATGGAAATCACAGGAAAAAAGATTTCTGAGGTTTTATTGCTTGTTTGTTTGTGGACTTTTGTTTCTTTGCTGTACATTCTCCAGTTCTGTTTTGTGGTCTCTCAATCGTAAGCCCACCTGACCAAGACAGCATTAAGTGCTCTATGCTTTGTGGGGAAAGAAGGGAGGAAGTAATTATTAAATTGTTCTCCCAGTTGCTGCAACCAACCTCACTCCACACTGTGCTGTCACAAAAAGGTAGGAGCCTTTTACCATCACTCAGTGACAGAGTACTCCTAGGCCACTGAGAAGCCCATCCATCTTGGCCACAAAGATGACTGATAAGATCATCCTTGATGCAGAACCATCATTGACGCAGTAGAACTACTGAGAGACAGGTTAGAAGGAACATGTGGAGAAAATGATCTGCCTGAAAATGTTATGATTTGCTTAGAATTCCTTCTGAATAACACTCAAGCCAATACAGAAAGGCTAAGGTGCACAAACATATACTAGCATTGTCTGTCATTGCAATCCTTACTTTGATAACCAAAAAAGTCTGTATTTGTTTCATATTCTTAAAGATCTGGTTTGCCTCTAGAAATGCTAATAATGAATCTGCAAAGAAAGATACTGATATATAAATTTATATATGTTGTATGGATGTACTTGTGTACACATAGACATGTCATGTTTAATATAGATAGAAAAAGAATAAACACTTTTATTGTCAGGTTATCTGCATTTAGTGAAATTACTCATCCAAGTACCAATGGAATTTCTAACTTGAGTACAGTAGGTGGCTGGTTGCATTAATAAAATCCACTTCTGTTAATTACCTTGAAATATATCCAGGAAGCAATGTTGGATTGCAGGAAAATGTGAACTGGAAGGGTCCTGAAGGATATGATTTTCCCTTTACTATGGTTCTTTGGGGATGTCTTCATAGATATATAGATTTCAACTGGAATTCAATAAAAATCTAATAAAGAGAAAGTAGGTTTAGGTTGCTGCTTTTAGGTATCTACAAGGGAACTGTGTATCTAATAGACATTTAAGATACACATTTGCTTAAGCATAAGAGTTTGCTCTACTTACACTACTGCTAGGTGTTGTAGCAGCCAGCTTCCCCCCTGTTGCTATTTCAAAAGGGAGCAGTTCTCCTCTAGGTCTTATGCCATATCTGCTAATCCCATGCAGATGTCTGACATACCTGGCACAAGCACAAATTACCATTCGACAACACACAACAGAATTGTATATGATTTTCCTACAGAAACAGAGCTTTGATTTTTGATTCAGTTTCCCAAATGTATCCATCATGTATGTTAACACCATTTCCTAAATGATGTTAACACCATTGGAGATGCCCTCACGTTGCTATTCAGGAAGGTCCCTTGTTTCTTGTAAGTTTCTTTGTCATACCGATCTTCTGAAACAGCAACTGGAGGGCAGGATGTTTCCTTGAGGGAATCCCAAGTAGCAGTAGAAGTCCACCTTTAGCATGCTCTATGTTTGCCTCAGGTAGCACTGTACCAGTGTGATCTCATACAGATCATCTGAAAGCACAACAGAATTGCAGCAAGGATGACATGAAAAGGGATTTAAATGTTGAACTGGTATATACAGAATGATAGGTGATTTTTGAGGATACGCTAAGAAAATTTGGCTCTAGAAGAACAACAGAAAGCTTTTAGAGAGATTTCATTTGTTTTAGCTGATCACTATCTCTCTGTGCTATGAATTAGATAGACTGCCTTCCTTACTGTGCACAGAAGAATATTATTCAGGTTTCAGTCCGCAGATGCCCTAAAGTCTTCCCAGTTGAACTGGAAATTCTCTCTGTTGTCAGGCTTGTCTTTGAGTTTTTTGCATGAGTTGAAGTAGTATTTACCTTTGAAGTTATATCCCATCACCTCTTATTGAAAGATTTTTCTGAGGACCACTGAGAATAAGAATAGTAAAGTCTATCTCTAAGAAAGAATAGGCTTTACTAACACCTTAAACAAAAATTTACTCAGATTTTAAACTGGAATTCTGTCTCAGTGTGCTTTTATTGTATGAAAGAGTGTGAGGAGAGTGTGCAACTCCCTCTCAAACATTATCTGTGTATCCACTAACGGAAGCAACGCATGCCATTTCAAGCAATCACAGAATCACAGAATCCCAAGGGTTCAAAGGGACCTCGAAAGATCATCTAGTCCAACCTCCCTGCAAGAGCAGGGTAACCTAGAGTACATCACACAGGAACTTGTCCAGGAGGGCCTAGAATATCTCCAACGTAGGAGACTTCACAACCACCCTGGGCAACCTGTTCCAGTGCTCTGTCACTCTCACAATAAAGAAGTTCTTCCTGATGTTAATGTGGAACCTCCTATGCTCCAGTTTACACCCATTTCCCCTTGTCCTATCACTGGATATCACTGAAAAATGCCTAGCTCCATCATCCTGACACCCACCCTTTACATATTTGTAAACACTGATGAGGTCACCCCTCAGTCTCCTCTTCTCCAAGCTAAAGAGACCCAGCTCCCTCAGCCTCTCCTCATAAGGGAGGTGTTCCACTCCTTTAATCATCTTTGTGGCTCTGTGCTGGACTCTTTCAAGCAATTCCCTGTCCTTCTTGAACTGAGGGGCCCAGAACTGGATGCAATATTCCAAATGAGGCCTCACCAAGGCAGAGTAGAGGGGGAGGAGAACCTCTCTTGCCCTGCTAACCACATCCTTTCTAATGCACCCTAGGATGCCATTTGCCTTCTTGGCCACAAGGGCACATTGCTGGCTCATGGTCATCCTCCTATCCATCAGGACCCCCAGGTCCCTTTCCCCTTCACTCCTTTCCAGCAGGTCAACCCCCAACCTGTACTGGTACATGGGGTTGTTCTTCCCCAGGTGCAAGACTCTACACTTGCTCTTGTTGAATTTCATCAAGTTTCTCCCTGCCCAACTCTCCAGCCTGTCCAGGTCTCGCTGAATGGCAACACAGCCTTCTGGTGTGTCAGCCACTCCTCCCAGTTCAGTGTCATCAGCGAACTTGCTGAGGGTACACTCAGTTCCCTCATCCAGGTCGTTGATGAAAATATTAAACAGCACTGGTCCCAGCACCGACCCCTGAGGGACTCCACTAGTCACAGACCTCCAGCTAGATTCTGCCCCATTGACCACAACTCTCTGCCTTCTTCCTTTCAACCAGTTCTTGATCCACCTCACTAACCTGTTTCCCAGCTGGACATAAATAAAGTGGAAGAATGGATTAACTGTTGTTCATACAACATATCAATTACTAGCAGCTTCCCACTCAAAATCAAAAAATTTAGACTAGCCCAACTATTCCTCAGGAAAGACAGAGAGAGGAAAGACAGGGAGAGGAAAGACAGAGAGACAGGAACCACAGCATTCTAAAAATATAGAGCTTTCTGCAATAGAGAAAGCAACAATGCAGAAAGAGAGCTCACTTGTAGAAATATCTAACGTAAGCAAATGGAGGAGGTGATTCAAGAAGCAGAGTCAACTGAAAATGAGTATCAGGTTCTGCTAAATGATTCAGAGATGGATTTAGGGATCAATAACTAAATACTGTAGTACAATAATCAGTTTTGTGGCTTGGGTTTTGTTAGGGTTGTTGTGGTTTTTTATCACCATTTACAATATGTACAATTGTGCAAATAATAACTCTGCAGTTTAATATTCCAGATTGTGGCTCTGCCAGAATTACCACTAAAGCACCTTTGTAGTTCAAACCATTCTTGTGAGAGGCTAGAAATATTTAACAAGCTGAATCTCCTCAAATTAATATGTGATTACATGCATATTTCTTTCCTTTAATCTATATATTTCTCAGCATTTCGAATCACTTGCTGACATGCTTTTCTTCCTTCTTCTTTTTACCCCCAAGAACGTGTGTTTGCCAGCTTGAATACACAAATATTCTCTTGTCGTTGCTCCAAACACACCCCTTCAGTTGTTAATAGATGTAAATGCTTGTGCTCCTGATGGTTTCTGTTTGCTCTTGATTCAGTCACAGAAATCCATCTGTAACAAGGAGTCTGAAAAGGGCATGCAGCTGTTTGCTAAGGAGATAAACTGACACATCATAATTTTGAGCTTTTGGCATCCTCCTTTGATTTAGTAGTCATGTGGATACCATGACTTTATAGGCCAATACTTTAAGAGCTTGAAGTCCATTTCACTATTGATTTCTCTTTCTTTCCCCCCCCTCCCTTTTCTGTTATCTCTAGACATATTTGTGGACTTTGGAACAACCTAATGATGTAGCAATCACTTTCAATTTGTGCAGGGTTCTTTAAGGCTTGGTAGTGGCTCCTCTTTATACCCTATCTGAAATGTGTTAGAAGCTTTACAAGCAAATAAATAAAATCTAGCCTTGGCTGTTAAACTGGAATCAGTCCCATACGTAATCACTCTGAGCACATTATAATAGTCCATAATTGCACTTTCTTGTTGATAGGGTTTAAGTGACAGCAGAGTGAGTACTGGATTGGTTACTCTGGACAGAGGGTGTAACTAAAAGCTGAATTCTGCTCTAGGATGTAAATGTTTAAAAATATGCCAAACCCCTGGCATTTTTCAGTAATTCCTATGGATTTATTTATGTTATCAGAAAATACAGTTTACAAACTGATTTTGTTGCAGATGCATGGCAAACATTTTATATACAAGAAAATAGTCTAAATTCTAGCTGACAATGAAAACAGAAGTTACAAAGCTGTATTTGGAAGTGTCAAAATGCTCCTCGATAAAAACCCTTTTGTACCTAGGGCTTGGGAGAAAGACAGAAGCCCTGTACAAATCAGTCTTCACACTGTTCATGAGTACTAAGCAGAAGAATAGGCTCTATATGAAATCATAGGCACATCAACATTGCTTGGTCTTTGCAACCAAAACTGTATTCTTCCATTTGGTGATCAAAGGGCTATCAGTAAAGACTGGGTTATATCCTTGGCCTCCCTCATTTTGCAATGCCTCTTTCACTTTGTAAGTAATATCTGCCATACATACGATTCCATGAGATTCTCAAGGTATTACTGAATTCCAGCATATAGGAGGTCTGAATTTAGTAGTCCGAGGACCTCCTGATTTCTTGAGCAGGATGACCTTGTATCATCCTGGCATACCATCATTCAACTCAAGAGGATGCAAATTTGAGCAAAAGCCTAAAGACATTCACCACTTCCATGGTTAAACTTATAACTTGTAGAAACTCACTCCAGTGTGTGTTATTTCTAGAAACATTGGCAATGATATGATTAAAAACAATAAGGAGTAACATGTACTGGCTTGGTTGAATTTTGCTCTGTGTTTTTTTTTTATTTGTCCAAAGTTGAAACCAGACTGAAATAATTCCTAACCAAATTAACCAAATTCTTTTCTTGAAAGACTCCGTTGGCTGATCCATCTCTAACTGTAATCATATTCTCTAATGGCAAGCACAAGAGATGGCAATTTGCTTTCTCAGCTTCTTTTCATGCAATATTTCAGTACCAACAGGGGAGTAAATATTGCCTGTTAGTGTATAGTGTTATCAGTCCTTCCATGTCCACTCAAGCACAATCAGAATAAATAATTACTGATGCAGTATGGTAACAGAGCTGTGCTGTGCCTCACACAAAGTAGTTGTTTAAGTATCTCCAAACAGTAAGAACTCTCTTCAGAAGGCATCAGCAAATTGTAGTCTCACTGTGACAAGTGGGCACAGAATTTTCTGTAATCTTTTCTGATTGTCAGTCTTGACAGTAAATGAACATTGGCACCAAATTGTTCCCAGTCCTTTAGGGTCATGTTCTGTCTCTAGATGTTTCAGCTCTCCATTCCTTCTCACTAAGAGTTGCACACCTGAATACTACAGAAATAACAGTGGCTGGTAGTAAGGCATCTGTTCTTCATGTCTAGTGATGGAAAATGAAGGTAGGGCTTTGAGGGTATATATCTTTGCTTATGTGGAAGGAGTGTATGATTGTTATTAGTTAGAAGGTGCAAGGATGGTGTCTTTCTTCTGTTTGAAGTGGCTGCCTGACTTTTCAGGGAAATACAGGATTTCAAAGAAATGCAGAAAAATAAATTCAAACTGTTGTAGATTAATGCTTCAGAAATGTTGGGGCATAGATTCCTTATATAGTTGGTGGAAAGAATTGGACAACTCCACTGTATGACTCAGAGCATCCAACTGAGGAAAAGCCACACATACATTCAGGGCTCTGGGGCTCTGACAACTTTAAGGCTAAGACAACTGTGTCAGTTCCTAGAAGATGAGAAGACTGAATATCCCAATCCTCATCTTCCTTCCGAGCTCAAAACCTCCTTACCTCAGCCAAGCAACCACAGAACCTTACTCTCTGAAATCAGGATTTTCCTGACCTCTTCTAAAGCATAGATATCCAGGTATTCTGATCATGGTTATCTAACAATTTTGCACATGACTGATAAGGTATAAGCACAATCCCAAAAGCTGGACTTCCTTGAAAGACTAGTAAGCACCCAAAAGATGATTATTTATTCAGGGTTGGATCTGCCTTAGTCAAGCAAACAATTAAAACGCATTTAATGTCACTAAAATGCTGTTGCAGTGAAAGGAACTGTGGAGACTCCAGTTAAAATGTTTTAACTTATGGGTCCAGTTTAAAGCTCAGCATGTCAACTAGCACTGGTTTCCTAGATTAAAACCTGCATCAGTTCGTGCCACTGAAATACCAGTTAGGCTTGGAGAGAGCCTTGTGTAAACTGTCTCTTGCAAAGCACCACAGGGCCACTGAGGAGTGCTCTAGCCACTGGATTGGTTCCCTCATGAATGCACATTTACACATTTGGGAAAGAAGGAGATATCAAATGATTCTAGGATAAAATTCAGTTGATAAGCAGGATTTAAACTTTAAAAATCCATCTCAGTCTTCATGGAAGTGGGAGAAAAATGGGAGAAAGATGCTTAGAGATCATACATATGTCTGAGGAGTTGGACATGCTGGCTGGGATGCCCCTGCCATGATTCAAATTATATTGGGAAGTGATTGTTACCATTAGGAACAGGAGAAGGTACAAATCTAAGGGAGAAGCTCCACCGTCATTGAGCTACAGGTGTCCAATCTTTCCAGGGAGTGTACAGGACATGGAACACAGCACTGCCCCGGCTCTGCACACTGCATAGACTAACAAAACCTCGAGCCTAATGCTGCTCATTTCATTTGTATAACTTTATACCATTAGTTTATTTTTCTGTGTTCCTCTCAAGTATCTACGCCAGTTCATCAATATCTATAGAATCATAGAATCATGGA
Organism: Melopsittacus undulatus; assembly: GCF_012275295.1. Taxonomy (NCBI): domain Eukaryota; kingdom Metazoa; phylum Chordata; class Aves; order Psittaciformes; family Psittaculidae; genus Melopsittacus; species Melopsittacus undulatus. The sequence goes on along the minus strand of NC_047527.1, from coordinate 6,317,497 downwards.
ATAGTTATGGCTGGAAAGGACCTTAAGATCATCCAGTTCCAACCCCCCTGCCATGGGCAGGGACACCTCACACTAAACCATATCACCCAAGGCTTCATCCAATCTTTTCTTGAACACTGCCAGGGATGGAGCATTCACTACCTCCCTGGGCAACCCATTCCAGTACTTCACCACCCTAACAGTAAAGAATCTCTTCCAGCAATAGCCATAAATAACCAAACTGCACAACAATGAATAGCTTATGGAGTTAATTTAAGTCCATGTGAACTATTCACATACGCCAGGAAAGGAGAAAATGAGCTAGCAGGGTTTAAGCCTATCATATTAAGGATAGCAGCAGATGTTTAACTTCAGACATGCAATTTCCTGAATTAAGGTTCACTCTGTTTGGTATCAGAATGTCATTAAAAGTGGTATTTGAAAGCTCCACCACCAGATCAACTTAGATTACTTACTGTAGTAGAAGAAGTGTGAGAATTTCTGAGATGGCCACACATTCTGCGTGCCATGTATGCATCTGTCCTCATGACATCAAGTTTGAATCAGCAGCCACACAACTTACATTTTCACCACCAGAGTAAGGAACAGTGAAACATCCTGTTTCTTGCTTATTCTAAGCACTACAGGTAATGGATATTTACTTGGTTTTTAAAGAGAGTATGGTTTTTAATTTCCTCTGGAGCAGTGCCATGTATCTATTAAACATAGAGTCTACATGCTTATGCTACAGAAAATGAAAAATGATTCTTCTGGGAGGTTTTACTGGTTTTGCCATATCCACAAAATAAATAAATACATGAAAGACAGAAAGGGCAGTGATGAGACAGCCACTTGTGTTACAGAATTAGCTCTTTACTCCCAGTGAATAGCCTCTTTACAAGAGCAGTTTATTTCAATCTCCTCATCTTCCTGAAATGAATCTGTAGTGAAATGCAATTATAGTGAATATTTCCCTATTCCCAGTGCCTCTAAATGTACTTATATTAATTTGACAGTTATATTAGTTAATATATTGTTTTCTTCTCATATATTTTCTTGCATATATGTTTTTGAGCCTGTGAGTATGTGTGTTTGTGTGTGAAACTCCCCAGACAGGGCCAGATTTGTCTACTAGGATGATTGACACTGACAGCAATTGAGAAAGCAGTTGCAAAGATGTCTAGTCCCATTTCTGGGGCTGCTATGGCTGCTCTCCACGGAACTAGACTGGGAATACTGACATTTCCATCCTGGCCATCACAGAGTTACCCAGGAGATCAAAACACATCATTTAAACCAGCCTCACGATTCTGAGGATGCTGTTGTCTCAAGGTGTCCCTGCAGAGGGTCCATTACTGCAGCAGCTGCTGAAGGAAGAGGTTTTACACAGTGGATGCAGATTGAGTTAAATTTAAGAACTCTCTAAGGATTTACCAAAAGCAGCTTGATTGAAATACATGGAGGGAGAATTATGCATAAGTACTTAAATTCTGATTCTTATTGGGAGGACCACAGAGTAAGATGTGACATTAAGAAAGGAAGGATTTCAGTTAGAAGTGCTAAATGAGTATGAAGGTAGTGAAAATTTCCCCCACTTTCTGAACATTTCATTTCAAATCAATGTATGGTTTAAGTGGTGGCTTTAAGGTGTACTACTAAAACATTCAGGCTCATACAGCCCTGAAGTAAAGTGTATATATGACTCCAATCTCATGTCAGCAATAACATTAAAATTAGTGGCAGAAGGCCTCTAAATTAACCAAAGGAGTAAGGATTTATATATGACTGTAGTCCTTATAGGCAGCTCAGTATAAAATATAAATATTTCTAAATACCCCTATGGAAAGCAAAGGTATGATTAGAGTTGATACCTTGTTGGTCACCAGGACATGCAAGTAAAATGTGTAGGAGAAGCAATAGTTTAGATTATACTGTGTGAGGCAACATCACTTCTGCATGAGCAAGGCTGTTGAGTGAAAAGGCTGAAGAGAAAACAGGGGAAAGATGAGACCTCTTGTATCATTTACCTCATCAACATTTACAAAACATACTAGAAAGAGATTTTCTAAGCCCTGTGAGAGGTCTAGAAATGTAAAAAGCAAGATTACACTAGAAACCACACTGAGAAGGATTTGTTTAGATTAGGAAATGCTGCCAGGGTTCATTCACTTGAGCAGCCCATATCCTTGTTCTAGCCTTCAAAGCTTTTTTCCCCCCCAGTAATGTGAGAGTATCTCACTCCTACTCTCTGTTCTTTCACCAGATATGGGAAGTTCCTTCTCTGGAGGTAGATTGGCTTATTCTTAGTCATCCTCACCTCACTGTGTTCTGCAGATCAAGCGGCCAGGCAAAAGTAACAAAGAAGCAGAGATCACAAAGATAATTACTTTCCTACGGGTTTCACCAAAACAGCAAGCTGAATAGAGAAGGCAGCTCAATTATTCATAAATTTGCTTCTAAACACTATCATGTGCCAGCTCTATAATCAACCATGGCAGCCTGCATTTCACTATCAACATTAAGAGGCCGAGATATATAAGAAGAAACTCTATAGATAAAGGGTTGATCACTGAGAAACTCAAGTCCATAGAAACCAGGCTTCCTTAACTCTGTATCTCACAAATTACTGAAGTTCAGTTTACTTGACTGGTTTTGGCTTTTTTCTAAAGAGGCATTTCTATGGCACGCTTCTTCACTCTGCTGCAAGAAAAGCTGAGATCTGATGGCCATTTATTTCTGATCATTTTGCTGTTTGTTGTTAAATATAGTGCATTTAAAATCAGCTGTCACGGAGCCCACTTTACCTCCACGCATCTGCCAAAAATATTCCTTTTTGATCTGCGTTTGCATATTTTGGATGTTTGCTCTAACCCACCGATTTTCCTTCACAGAGCTGTGCATTGGCAGCATCCTGAAAAGCCTCTGAAGGAAAATAGGGGCATTTGGGACTGGCTTTTTGTTGTTTATTTGCTTGGGGGAGGGGATTTCAGGGGCAAAGAAAGGAGCTGCTCAATTCTTCTTAAACACACTCTCTAATATCTGAGCTTTTCATATAAGGCAGCCACACATAAGAGGAAGTGATCGAAAGTGCAGAATTAATCCCACTTGAGTGCAGCCAAGAGCTGGCTGCAGAGTAGATTCTGTACCTGGGAAATGCCAGATGTCTATACATTCAGAAGTGCAGAAATTACCATGGAAATTACCTGTTTGTCCAGCTAAACAGCTCAGAGGCAGAAGTGACTGTCGCAGGGGGTCATATTAGATGCATGGAGTTGTCCCAGCTCCAGCCAGAGAACCCAAAGCATCTGTGCAGATCAGCTCTGTACAGAGTGGTCCCTTTGTTCCTGACTCCAAAGGACTTGCACACTGCCCAAATCTGTTGCGGTTTAATTCTCCCTTTTTTTTGACCCACTTTGTAAAAACTCAGCAGGTGTGATGGAAGGAAAAGTCGAAACTAACAGCACCATCTACTGGGTATACGGCACTATTGCCTTGTAGAGCTAATACAAGAAATGACGAATGGAATAAACAAGAGCAACAGGTCTTCAGCGGTATATGATGTTCAAAGTTTCCTTCCCGTAGGCTGTGATTTGTTTTCGAGGGAATGGGAAATACAAAAATAAACTGATTTATCTCTGTTGTTTCTCTAAGAACAGCCTGGACTGCTCATCATGGCTGCACTTTGCACAATTATTCTAGTTTGGGCTACTAATAGGGATCATAGAATCGTAGAATCATAGAATACTTAGGGTTGGAAAGGATCTTAAGATCATCTATTTCCAACCCCCCTGACATGGGCAGGGACACCTCACACTAAACCATGTCACCCAAGGCTTCATCCGACCTGGTCTTGAACACTGCCAGGGATGGAGCATTCACAACCTCCCTGGGCAACCCATTCCAGTGCCTCACCACCCTTACAGTAAAGAATTTCTTCCTTATATCCAATCAAAATTTACCCTGTTTAAGTTTGAACCCGTTACCCCTTGTCCTATCACTAAAGACCCTAATTAATAGTCCCTCCTCAGCATCCTTATAGGCCACCACCAGCTACTGGAAGGCTGCTATGAGGTCTCCACGCAGGATTCTCTTCTCCAGGCTGAACAGCCCCAACTTTCTCAGTCTCTTCAAACGGGAAGTGCTCCAGTCCCCTGGATCGAAATTACTTATGAAAATGGTGAATGAACAGCTGGGTCAGCTTCGTTCAAAGATTTGCTTTCACATCCAGGTTGCTCAAAAACTTGAAGAAATGAACAAACTAAACCCAAGCAAAACTAATCAGAAGTTGTCTCTGTCATATGGTGTTGATCTATATTCATTAGAAAAATTAGGAATCTGACAAAAAAAATAAAAGCAATTTACAGTGTAAAAACCCTTGAAACAATGAACTCCATGCTTCTCTTACCTGGATTTGCAACATAAGCTTGGGAGTTTTCTTGAAGGAGAAACACAGACATCTATTTTCAAAAGAGGCTTTTTGTCTGCATATTTTAGCTTTAGAAGCTAAGTATCTCTTAGCTGGAAGGTCATGGACAGGCATAAATTGATGCAGTGGAGAAGGAGAGTGAATGGCTTTTAAATACTCATTACCAGTCTGTTGACTGTCTCAAAAATGCAGTTTTGGGAACCTCTTCACTAAAAGCTTTGCAGGTATCAGAATATTTTTCTCAGTGTGGATTCATACATGCAAAAGTTGTCTCACTACTAGGATTCTTTTTTGCAGCAGCAGCAGCCTATTTGTGTTGTAAAAGCCTGTTGTCCTCAAAATAAGACACTGAGTGTTTTATTCCCTGTTGGTGCCACCTGAGAGGCAGACCTGGAAATGCAGACTGACTTTTGCCATCTCAAATCATTTCACTGAAAGGCATGATCCTTCCCATCACACCCACCAAACTCACTATACCAGCAATTTGATACAATTGCACCACTACCACAATGAGATGAAACAACATTTATTGTATAAGCCATTTCTAAATGTTAATGGTATTATGATACTTAAGATATAGTAATGTAGCTGCAGAAAACAGCAAAAGAATGGAGTGTGCATAACATGAAATTGCACAATCCAAATGAAACTCACATCTGCCTTTGGCTAGAGGCAAAGCACCACAGCAGAAAAATGAGATCTGAGGAAGCTATGATGCTCCACCAGCAGACAAGAGCTTCCTTTGGAAGAGATGAGACATCTTCTGAACACATATAGACAAGCAGCACTTTTCTGACAAAGAAAGTGAGAATGCAGATCAGTTTGTTCTTGCTCAGGCTTCTGGAAAAATATGTGTTACATGGGCTTATTTAGTTCTCCTTGCCTCTAAAATGAAATTGTCTGTTAAGTCCTTATATTAGTACCAAAACATCTCTCACCACCACTTCCTTTTTAGTAGGTTCTCCATAAGAGTACACGATTCACCCTATCTTCTGCCTTAGAGAATTTATGATTTAAAGAACAGTCAGGCTGCCTTGCTCTTGCCTAATTCAAACCCACAGCTGTCCATTTACAGCAACATGTACAGTAGTTTAGAGAGGTTTCTTTGCCTTTGCACACCTGCTTGGGGGATTCAGTCCTCCACAGTATGAATGGTTGCAGCATTGTAAACTGATTTGTTTCAGGAGTATCTGATCTCCCACCTGCACAGGGCTGATCTGGGGCAAGTATAGAGGGTACTGGACATTGGCTATAGGACTCTTGTAATGAGACACTGGGCTCAGTCAATCATATCCTAAGACAGCATTGACTTCCAAAGAAGTGTGATAGAGGAGGTGATCACTGATGTAGCATCATACTTGTTTTTTACTGGTTTGTTTTTGTTTTTCTGTTTCCACGGAAGTTACTGACATTTGCTGTAATCAGTTTTACTTCCCTTTTCCCTGGATTTCAAGGCAGGAAATTATACTGACACCCTTTGGAGAGTGTGATGTGATTTTCACTCTACAGTCCTCAGTCTTTCTCCCACATTCAGCTTTCTTCACAGGGCAGATTGATGCTGAAGTGATGTTTTAGTGATTTAAATAGTATCAGATGGGTTTTGCTGAAGAAAAAAAGTATCACAAGTAGCAATTTACCCTCTACAGGAACAAATCTGTTCTGTGTAAACAAGAGCTTATTTCAGGATTTTATATAAACTGATGCCTGGTTAACAGGATTTCCCAGGTGGCCATAATGAATGTAGCTCCTTCTATTAGCACTCCTGGTGCAATAGGAGAGTTTTTTGTAACATGGGAAGATCATGTATTTTGCTGGATCACCTCTTTTCCACCCATACCTGTGCATGTCACCTTACCCTGACACTAACAAGTGTTAAAAGGAATTCACTTATTTGAATATCAGTTGGAGTAGGTGTCTATAGCAGAATCTGTCACTGCACACAGGCATGGAGCTTTCCTTAACAAACACCAAAAAATCAGTGTTAAGATAAAATCAAGCTTCTACTTCAAAAAAGCTCTAAAAAAACCTTTCGAGAAATGCTCTCATTCACAAAGCTTTAAGAGCTTCTCCTGGAAAGGCTATAAGGGCAATGTGAGGAGTCATAGAATCATAGAATAGTTAGGATTGGAAAGGACCTCAAGATCATCTAGTTCCAACCCCCCTGCCATGGGCAGGGACACCTCACACTAAACCAGTCATGCACGTTACTGTCATATATGCTGGTTTCTATCTCCTGAAGAATGATCCTATGTTTCTCCCAGTCTTCTAGCAATACCTGTTGATTTTGTCTTTATCAAGGAGCTGCTTGCTATCAGTCCATGCATGAATTCAACAGTGAATGCTCGGCTTGGAATTACAAAGCCAGAGTGACATTTCAGGTCTTTTGTGATGGATTTGATCCTACTTAAAAATATTGCTATTCATTGGAAAGAACCAAATAATTATAATGGCCCAAAACTGTGATCCTGGAAAGCCCAGATGAACTATTGAGCAGAGCACTCATCAGGAAACGACTCAATAGGAACATTATCTTGCGTAGAATTGCCTAAGTTATATCCTTAACTCCTGAATTCTGAGGGGGAGGAATTGGGTTCTGAAAGAGATCTGTAGTTATGGTGAATGAGTCTTAATGCTCAGCTACAGCTGATTATCCCATGTGACCTTGAAGTCTCAATGACACCCTGGAGCTTATACACAGGTAACATCTCTGTTACAGCAATAGAAGGGGGAATGATTTTTAGTGTGTGAGAAAACTGTCCTTGTGTAGGTCTGCCAGCAGCACAGCCCATACCAGAGGCCAGAAATGAAAAATGAAGAAAATTCACCTTTTCCTTTCCTTTTCGCAGCTCCAGCATCAATCCTTATTCAGAGATGACCCTGGAACAAGGCAATGGGGAGAAGGACAAGCAGGAAGACTGAAGCCAAGACAGGGTCTTGTCCCTGCTTCCAAAAAACTCTAAACAATGCTGGGTAAAAAGAGCATACAGCTTAACTGGGGCCCCAGGGATTCAAGCCAGACATTAAAATCATCTGTGAACATTACACTAATGCGAATGCTCCACTGAGCACCTTACAACTCCTTTTGATGATTACATGACTCTGTAAGTCAGGTTATAGTTAATGCCATTGCCTTAATTCATCTATCAGATACACTGGATTTCAAGACATCTGCCATCCATGTGATTGTCTTCTGTGCCTATGATATGGGCACCATCCTTCAAAATTATGCCTTTAACAAAGCTATTCTGCAATTTTTAACACTATCTTTAACCTAATTGGACTAATGGCCTACTTGGTCTAGTCCTCTTCTGGCTTTTGATGTCTCTTTGCCTTTCATGGTGCTATTGGTATTATTTGAATGTATGATTTGGAAGCATTACTTGAAAGGCTGCTGCTACCTACCCTCAAAGATCCTACCGCACTCTCTCTTATTAAATCTGCCACCAGTTTTACTCTGCTGGTTTCAGGTGTTCATTTTCTTTCATCTTTGTCCAAGTATTATGTTCCCCTTGACACAGAATTAGCCCACAGGATGCACACTAGCCCATAGGATGCACACTAACCCATAGGATGCACATCTAGATATGTCAGTCCTGATCTAGATGGTGGCTGAGAGGTGTCCCCAAGTGAAGGGAAATCTGTACACATTCAGTAATGTCCTTCAGCTCCATTTCCAAAATCCTGCATGTTGCATTCATTGTTCTGGGGCACAGGTGAAAAATAACCACCAATGACCCTGGTTCCCCATTAATAGTTTTGATGGGGAACCATAAACAGTATTATCTGAGAGACATTACATACATCTGAGTCACAGATGATATACTGTTTTGTGACCTCTGTCTCAAGCTAATCAATACAGTGTTCATAAACCCATAAGGAGCTCACTGTTTTTCCCAGTATGCATCGAAGACAAAGTATGTGGAAACCTGTTCCCTTTCCAAACACCACTGACATCTTAATAAGGTGTTGAAGCAGGAGATCAGAAAAGAAGAGTGAAGAGTGATGGACTGGATTTATAAGTATGTTAGAGAAGTGGGGACATCATAATGACATTTGCCCAGTTAACTAGTGGAATTCTGGACATTTCTGGCAAGGGCAGTGATGGAATCACATTCCTTTCCCAGATGAATCACAGCAATCCAGGACTGAGGTCATTGAAAGGCAATCTGGGGCATGCCTGGTGGGTGAATAAAACCTGTACATCTGTTCCCTGCAACAATAATCCCCTAATCGCGCATTAGATATTTTATGCTATTGAAAAAATCCACCAAACAAAGCCCCCACAAAACTCTCAAAGTATAAGCAGTCATTTCATTTGGAAATAGAAAAAAAAATCTATTCAGTCATTTGTGTTCTTAAATACCCCCTAGCCAGCTGAGCAAACCCCATCTGATACACTTTACATGCAAAGGTTTTTCAGGGTAATTCTGGATGTTGCCTATCCTGAAGGCAAAACTTAAATCGCAATGTGGTTTTATGACACCTTCCTCCTCTCTCCCTATCCTGTCTTTTTCCCCTGCTTATCTTCTCTCCACCATGCTACTAAATCAGGCTCTGATGTGTCTTGTCAGAAGAGTCGCTGAAATGTGAGCACAGTGTTGGGCTTTCTTTTCCTGTTAATAAAATAACATAAGATAATGTGGAAATATGACTAAAAGCAGATTAGCTTGGTTTTTAGTCCTCTTTCTTTCATGCAGATCAGGGTTCAGCTAGGACATATCAAAAACTGGATCTGAAGGAGATATCCAAAACTGGTCTACAGTGCTGGTACTATCCTGTTGTTCCTTCTAGGAAATGTTGGAGTGATAGTGCACTGTGATGGCGGAGTTTTATGTGTGTCTATGCATTTCACATAACACACCAGCTCTTTGCACTAACAAACTGGTCTAACAAATAGCCATAACATCCTCAGAAAGCTTCACATCATCCATGTAGTATGCCTGCTCCAAAGGAGTGTTTGATGCCAGATATACACCTGGAGTGGGAGTCCAGGCCTCAGTTCACGACTGATCTCATCCCAGTCCCTTTATGCCTGACCCTGCTTTGTCAGACTTGTCCCAGAACTGCCACTATCTTGGCTGGGCATCCCTGGGCTGTTCCCAGCACTGGAACTGGGATTAGTAAACCAGGCATCCCTGACAAGATTCTTCCACAGGGAATTTCCTGTTAGTTTTAAGTCAAAGATACCCTATATACACAAAGGATGCTTTTCATGCATGCTCTCACCAGCGCTTCCTTAATAGGAAGCTGACTTAGTTCTTCCCTCACTGTAGAGCAATTTTAGGCCTCTGGTGCTTAGTTCATGCGCTCCTCTACATGGCAAGAAACATAAAAGTTAAGCATTTACATGGCTCAGTGAACCTCACTCCTAGAACATTAAGCTTACTGACTCTGAAAAGGTGGCTTTGATGCCTTCTTTTAACATAAAAATCAGAGCACACTGAAGTCTTACTTATTGCTCCAGCAGATTCTAGTGTTGTGGGTGGAAATAAAAGCTTTGATACTACCTTAAGCGTGGTGAGAAACCTCCACTATTGCTGCACTGTATCCTCTGGGCACACTTTCTTTAGGGTTATTCCCTTCTCTATTCCACACAGTCTATGCCAGCCCCATCACCATAGCATCTGGATGCTTTCTAGTACAGGATTAACAGCTGTCATATGGCTGCTTGCTAGCTTGTTCTCATGTCTGAGGAAAACCAGGCTGTCACCCTTGTGCAAGTATCACATCTGACTTAAATCATCATTTCCCAGAAGCAAGATCTTCAATGTATTTTGTATTTATATTAGTGTACAGAAAATTATACTCTACCAAAGAAATCTTTCTTCCTGTCCCTCTCTCCTTCATGTCTTCCTCCTTCCCTCCTTCCTTCTCTTCCTCTTTACCTCTCTTTTTCCATCATCCCCTCCCTCCCTTCACTCCCTCCATCCCAGATGTAAAGGTATGAACTGCATTGTCTTTCACCTGCAAGGACTGTGTAAGCTACCATCTGAGTGTCTGTAGAAAGAAACAGACACAAAGTTATTGTGTGTTTAGTGATATCTGTGGCACAGTAGTTACACACAACCTCAGAGTTCTGCTAAGTTCTGCTAAAGGATGCTGCAGGACTAGCATGGGAATCTGGACATGTAACTGTTTTTTTAACCCTCTTTCTTTTCTTTTTCCCCAAAGACTTTCTGTGAAGACTGTGAGAAAACAAACTGGTCTATTCACAGATGGAGCTGCTTTATTAAATCAATCTTCAATCAACCACAAAAGTTAAATGTAATTTACCCTCCTAAGATAGAATTGACAGCTCAAGAAAACATTCGGGATTGACAACCGACTGAGGGCATCATTGCATCCCACCTTCTGCAGTGAGCATTTTCTGGTTGAAAGTCAACACCCTGGCCTGACCCAATTTGAAGAAGAATAAGCCCAAAATTCATCCTAATCTTGAAAGCAGGTATTGTGGCTCTGATGAAGGTGACAACTCCTTAGGAAGGAAAGTAAAACAGTTTGATTCGTCCTGCCACATGAGCAGCAGCTGCACGCTCCTAAAGCAACAACCGACATTAGATGTGTGGAAGGGAAAAGCAGGATTTGTTCTCTGCCACAGGGATGTCACAGCAACACAGAAGTGTCAGAAGACTTTGGATGCAACAACAGCAGGAAAAGAAATGGGCAAAATCTGTCAAGAAATTAGAAATGGAAAGATAAGGGGCATTTTTCTTTTCACTATGGCTTTGTATAGGCGTCTCTGTGTGTACAAGGAATAGATAAAAGGAAAACAAAGAAAAGAAACCCATTCTTTCTTCTGTTTAAAGCTTTTCTTAAACCTGCCTCTTGAAAACCCACTACCCCCTCCTCTAGCCTGGTTTGTTGTAAGGAAAGTGTTTCTCCCTCACAGTGAGATCTCAGAATTAGTGCTTACCAACATAGCGCTCATCATCAGTCATGCATTGTCCATTCTTTATTGAGCTACTGCCTTTGCCACGCCAATATTTTCACATTTTATTAAAGCCTCTCAGTTTTTTATTATTCATTTCCTCACACAGTCACTTCCTCACAGTTTGCTCCCGTTGTGGTCTGCAGCATTCAACAGAAATAGCACAAAACCTCCAGCATGTCAGAATCAAAGAACCTTTTTTTGATGGGGGAAAGAAAAAGGCCCTTCATAGAATACCTTTTATATTTATAAGAAATTCACCGTCACAGTGTTCTTCACTCAGATGTTATTGTAGTTTGGATGGAGAAGGACCAAGTATACTTCAAGATATATCCCATCTTTAATCCTCAAAGATTAAGCCTTAATCATCAGGCAACAAAGTATCCTGAAGGGAAGGGATGGGGAGAGAGAACATGGGAAACTCAGTTCTTTCATTGAAACTCTTGCATTTTGTATGAAAGTATTTACATAGTAATTGAATTTCCATTCTGTCTTTCACAAAGTGAGTCATTGCCACATCATAAAGGTCTTTCTCTCTAAGACATATCAGGGCTCTGGCATTACTGGTGTCCTTTATGTGTTAGCATGGAATTGAGCCTTGCAGGTTTTTAGTGCGTTTTGGACACTGAGTTGCCAAAATACGCAAATCCTGAGAAAAGATGGGAGTGTCTGGGAAACCTGGAGCTAAATTCCCAAATCTTTGAAAGAATTGTATTTTCTGCTGCCTTCTCAGCACTTGACTTTTGCTGCACTCTGTTCAGGATAACGTCTTTTGCTCCCCATTTCTGTGTTACTACCTCTTCATCTTCACTGTGTAAGGAGTCCAAGTGTCCCATTTGGGGCTATAAGTAAATTCAGGAGCTGGAGAGACTGAATCTCTTAGGTGTCCAATGTTCATTTCCTCTTGCTGAATCCTGGAGGAATGATTTCACCTTTGCTGTGCCCTCACTGGGAGTGCACACCAATTTAATACTAAAACTTCAGAGGATAACAGAAGCATTTAGAGCAATAGAATATATTAGCTCATCCATAATTTCTGGCAGAACTGTCCTGGTTTGTGGCAGTGACAGAAAGAGGGAAGACATCTGACACTGGTGACTGTTTAGAAGAGAGTAGTGAGCATTAACCCAAAGCTTCTCAGAAATATTGGTCAAACCTGTATCACCACCACCACCACTATCCTAAAGAGGTACCAGCATCCAGCCTGACTTCTCTGGGCTCCCAATGGAAAACAATGCTCTTTGCTGCTCCCAGCAGCCTGTTGCTGAACTGATATGTGCCTGGAGCAGCTCATATTGGCGCAGCACTCCTCAATGCTGAGAATCTGCCACCACAGTGACTAGGAGAGGACTGTCACACTCATTTCACCACTAAACTGACCCCAGCACTGGTCCAGCACTACAGAGTGGCCATGGATTGACAGAATGTGCACACAGATTTGGCTTATGAAGGCAGAGGGAGAGCACAGTCAACCAGAGGGAGAGCAGCAGCACACATAATTACATGAACAAATTGATGCTGTTTGACCCAAACTGGCAAGGATCCTGCAACAACCAACACCCTAATTTCTCCCACTAACCGACCATGGAAGGCAGATAATATCAGCTCACTAAAGACAGGAAACTGCTGCTTCCTTTGGATCATAATTTAATTAACTGTGATTTTCCCAACAAGCACTCTTTTTTTTCCTCATTACCACAAAAATAAAGACAGACCCAGGGCTGATCCCATAGGCTTCCAGGCTTTAAAGACAACAACAGCTTAATGACACAACTTATGCTGTATTTATCCTCCTGCCCCAGGCACAAACACTCGATGAGCTCGTGGGCACGGGCTGGCAATGGAGTCAGCCCACCTAGGACTCAAGATGCAATTCGGATCTTTTCTGTCAACAGTATCCAAACTGGAGCCAGATTAGCCAGGGGGCTTTTCTGTTGTGGTTTTAACAGTCCTGGACCCTTTTCAGACCTGTAACTGTATAAGAACCTGGCAAAATTAAAGATGTAGATTATTTTGCCAATGGCCTTCACTCTGTCCCCCTTTCTTCTCCCCAGAGAGACCCTCTGCTATTTATTATCTGTATTTGATGCTTAGAGGGAGGCTCTTAGGAGAGCATGCCGTGATTTTAAGTTAATAGTGCCATCTAGTGATGTAAGGAAACATGTGCCCTGAGTCACCAGGCAGAGCTGCAATGCTAAGGGTCTTCCCTAGGGATTAACCATTTTGCATCATATTTAATAGTCTCTGTAGCATCATGGTGACCTGTCCCAGGGGCAGGCAGAGTCTGCACACACTCCTGAAAAGAGTGGAGGTTGGAGCAAGGAATCCAGAGCCTGGGAAAAAGGAAACTCATTGAGATCTATATGTGAGGTTTTAGGATACTCTGCTTAGCAGTTATGAGTGGGAAAAAGTAAGGAATCTGGTCCTCTGATGCCCTTGAGTATTCCTCGTACATATATACACCTATATGCCACATATATATGGATGTTTGTGGACATATGCATTTGTATCTCCCCAGCAGCACATATGTGTATCTGTTGAATCTTCAAAATGCAACAACCTGATTCTCAGAGGCTGAATTTCATTAATCTATTTCCAAATAAGGGGAAAAGGCACATGGACACACACACAAACAGTAACTAATCCCAAATGACAGCTATATATATATATATATGCATGATCATTTGAATTATTTCATTTGGAAATATAACCAAATGTATGTAAAATTTCAGGGACTCTTTAATAACCCCTAGAAAGTGAATTTTCAAGAGCAGGTACAATGAAAGTTTTTTCTCACTCCTATTGTGAAGCTTTTTCCTATATTCTCTTCATGTGCTCTTCAGAGTTTGCCTTTGTGCCTGTCCCTGAAGATAAGAATGACTACCTGAGGACTTGTTTTTAAGCCTGGAGCATGCAATGACAACACTTTCTGTGATTTATTTTAATGAGAAGGCAATGCACTATTATGAAGCCAGATTCCAAGCAAATCATTCATTCCAGCTGCTCAAGGAGTATGATGGGTGACACATTTCTGTGGTTTTCTATATGTGAGGGAATGAAATGGAATACAAAGGTGCTCTCATTTCCTGAATAAAAGTAGGTCTTGAAAGAAGGTCTGCAGGGATTTGTACCAGCAAGTTTGTGGCAAAGGTCTCAGAGGAGACCTGGCTGCTCTTTTCTTGGCTTGTATTTATTCTGTATTTCATGTTTTGCAGTTTCCCCTAATGTCTTGTAATATCTGAGTTTTAAAAGTGCCTGTTTTTGTTTCCCTGCTCATAATGCTTTCTGGTTTTAACTACTGGTGGGGTTGGTTTGTTTCCTTCTGACAGTTCAGAGTTTACCAAGGGGTGCATGCTGATGACGGGAGTGATACATAATTCCTCCAGAATCTGGATGGCATTTCTTCAACACACAGTCAGGGCTGAAATGCTGATTTTCAGGCATGCAGAAGCGAATATGCAGGACAAAGCTCTGCAGACCTGAGAAGTATAGTGTGCTCCTGGAATTACGCATGAATTTTTCCTATTCATCACTGGCTTTTGCAGGTGGTGAGTACACTGCAGTGCTCAACATCTCTTGCATTTCTTTTATCCTGTGACACATGATATTTTGAGATTTTGGTCTTTCACTGTAAAATTTAAGTTTCATGTAGACTGCTTGAAAGTATTTTCTGCCCCAGGGTTTGAAGTCTATGTTCTGTGGACTGAACATTAATTGCATTGTTTCCTGTGAGTTTGCAGACTGTAGGAGCACAAGTCGTTTTCCTTTCCTATTATTTTTTGCAGCATTGTTTTCTTTAGACCTTAAAATAGCCACAGCAGCTAGCTTGGAATCAAACTGAAAAACTAGGATGTGATCAAAGAAAGCCTGGAGATACATATCCAGGGACTTGCCTTCTGTCTCTCCCTCACTATTTGTTGCCCAAGATTGTAGAAAGTAAATGCACTCCTGGAAGACTTTGTTTGAAAGGCTCATCTAAGGAATAGCACAAGGCTACAGTGAGGAGCTGCAGGGTCTAACTGTTCTTCGCATGATTCAGGCAGGGAAATTATGTATATATGTGACACACAAAGGCTTACCACAGTCCTGCAGCCTCTAAAGATCCTGTGAAAAAACCTTTGTGCACCCTGATGTGTATAATTTATTACACAGTGGGTTGGGTTTTAATGGCTATGTGTATCTAAAAAAAGATGCCTCTCAATTATGCTGATCAATGGGTCTGTTGGATGTAAAGATCAGTTTGAAAGCTGTTTTTTTTCAGTAGAACAGAGAGAAGTTCACACCATTCTGAGTGCCATGCGTCTGCAGGTAAAGTACGTCACTGTACTAATTAGAGCAGATTATGAACTGACTGGCTTGCTATGACATAGAGATATAAGGTGGGATTTAATTTGCCTTTGCAGAACAGCAAAGGTAGAACCCACACTAGTGGTCAGGTACCTGGGGTTTGTATATCTGGATTTTCCACAGGTTGCCTGACTTTGTCTTTACATGGTCCTTATTTGGGCCAGGTGAAAATGTACTTGAAGAGGATCATATCTGTATGGGGTGTTGTAGTTCTCTATGTTATGATCAAGGCCATGCAGCAATACACTGATTGCTTTCTCTTTCCTATCTTAATATGGATCAGCATTTCAACTGTCCCCCGTGAACATACATCTAAAGATAAACGTCTGGCAGTACTTCCTGCAGGTTTTTATAGTTGATTTTCTATTTGAAGTCTAAATTGAGAGTTGCACCATGCCACTTGCCGCATACAACCTCTATTCCCACATTTTCATCTATTTTGTCAAGACAATGGCAAATCCATTATGTGAGGATTGGAAGGGATGAGTTATCTAGGCTATCTAGGTTATGAGGTCTTAGGATTTGGGGTTACTGGGAGGTTTTGGTGGGATGCCACCTTCTGTTTGCTCTTCAGAAAGAAAGGAGACTAATAGGTTAGTAGGCAGGTAAATACCTGTATGCATGTCAGCCCTGTGGCTGTGACACATATCCTTCTTATGTTCCTTGACTGCATGCTCAGCAACTGTTGTTCCCTGCCTTTCTCAAAGCATTCATGTTAGGTTTCAAAAGAGGAATGTGCTGTCATGGAGCTGAGCAAAGTAACACTTGCGTCTGGAGCAGTGGGTGTGAAACACGTCTGCAGAGATGAAGTCATTTCCCTAAAATATAGAGCACTCGGTTCCCCTATGTCCATGCTTTGGCTTGCTGCTTCCTGGTTAATCAAAAGATAAGGGACTGAATGTGGTCTCTGCTCATTCCTGTACATACAGCCATTTCCCATAAGTGACAGGGGACTAAAACTGTACTGTCAGAGCAAGCAAGTGGTGGAGCAGCTCAAAGGTCAAAACTCAGACCCAGACATTCCCACTCCTGTCTTAACCTGGAGTTTGCTGTCACTCCTCTGCATCCTACAGGTCTGTCTAAGTGTAAAGCAGGCAATGCCATGTCACAGGTTACCTTATTCTCTTTCAGGACAGTCACAGTAATTACCATTCACAGGTCTGGCAAGGACTCTTACTCATCCTCACAGTTAACTAGGAGTCACTGTAGTTTGCAAGTCATGCTCTCATGCCTGGATAAGAAAGAAAAATGCCTTTTTCACAGCAGGTCTGTTGGGTTCAGAAGGGTGGCATTTTACCTGCTGCCTCCAACAGATTGGCTTAAAGAGTTAGTAATTTAAGATAGTGATTTAAGAGAGTGATTCACCTGACCTGTTTTCAATATCAGTTTTAGGATGAGATGACTCACCCTCTGGAGGGGCATCTCTGTCTCTCACAGGCTGCTGAAGAATCTTAGACACCTAACTGGTATCTGTTGAATGGATGTGTGTATCCACCATGCTGTTATCTCTGTACAACCAGGTCACACTGTGCTCCCTGTACAGTCAAAAGAGTCAGATTAGGGACCCCCTAAACTTCACCAATTTTATTAATTTATTTTGTTAACTACCAACAATGCAGTTTCCTCATGCAGATGGGGATGCCTGCACTATAACATACTGTGTTGGATGTGATGAACCCTGCACTAGTTAATACTAAACCATCTTCCAATGGATAATGTTAGGTGAGAAGAATCCCACTCTTTGTGGTCATCCAGCAGCCATTTCTAAAAGCTCAAATGTTTAAAGCATAAGGTTATAGACAGGATAAAGGTCTTTATTTCACAGATCTACTAGTCTGTGCAGCTGCCTCATATGCTTTATGGAGAAGGTGAGGTATATATAGCATGTGTGCAGAGATGTCAGAGTACTGTGGCTCATATCCTTTCCCACTGACTTCAGTGGTAGTATGAATTACAAAACAAAGAAAAAGTGGAAGTGGAACTGTAAATAAGTAAAAACCTGGTTAAACACAGAATCTGTTTCTATGACAGGAGCAACGATGATGCTTTCAATAATGCAGAATCCTTGGATTGTCAAACCCATTTTTGAAAGGAAACTCTCTTTGGAGCCATTTTAGATGATGTTGTTAGTCTAATTAGCAACGGGTTTATCACATTTCCAGCTTATTCACAGGAGGATACGTTCTAAAAGGCTGCTGCTTTGTTTAAGCTCATTAAGATTGTATGGGCCATTACAGTTACAAAACTTATACTTTTGCTTATTCTTTGGGGGAAAAAAAAAAGAGAGAGATCTACTTGGAACAATCTCTGATGCACTCAGACTGCATAAATAAGTTTTTATATATTCACGCCACCAATACCTTGTCTCATTTGTTCTACTTGTACCTATATTTATAGAAAATGCTTTCAGCCCAAAAGTAACAACTACTACGAATATTACAATTTCTTTACACTTTAATAGCTCATGAAAGAAAACATTTACTAGTATAAGTAAGTCTTGCTTTTGATTAAACTCTTATCCTCAATTTCAGCTAAGATGCCACACTGAATTGCAGCTGAGCAGGGGTACAGCTCTCCCGAATTCAGGCTGTTTCCTAGCACCTTAGAAGCAGTTATACAGAACTTAATGGGAGGCAGTGGCATGAACTGATACAGATTAAGAATGCAGCAAATGACCTTAGTCTTTGGTCTCAGTGTTTTTTTACCCTGTTTCAAACTAGTAATGTTTTTAGACACAAATATCTTCAAGATATCTGTGTAAAACCAAATCAGCTCTTTATGTTTGTCATTTAGGGCTGTTCAGCCTGGAGAAGAGAAGGCTGCATGGAGACCTCATAGCAGCCTTCCAGTATCTGAAGGGTAGCTATAGGGATGCTGGGGATGGATTGTTCATTAGGGACTATACTGACAGGACGAGGGGTAATGGGTTAAAACTTTAACAGGAGAAGTTTATGTTGGATATAAGGAAGAAATTCTTTACTGTGAGAGTAGCGAGGCACTAGAATGGGTTGCCCAGGGAACTTGTGAATGCTCCATCCCTGGTGGTGTTCAAGGCCAGGTTGGACAGAGCCTTGAGTGACATGGTTTAGTGTGAGGTGGCAAGGGGGGTTGGAACTGGATGATCTTAAGGTCTTTTCCGACCTAACTATTCTACGATTCTATGATTCTTATGATTCTATGATTTTCCTATTTTTTCCTATTTTCATTTTTTCCAATGTTTCCTTAGGGAATGACATATGTAAGTGTACACACATACATGCGTTTACAGTGACACCATATAATTCAGACCTATGTATCTCTCCTAGAATGCTGTGCTAGGATGGTAAAGAATGCTTTTTATTCCCTGAGTCCTATGATAATGCAAAAAGAAAGAGGGAAAGGAAAATGTGAGAAAAAGAGCAAATGACTTCCATAAAGAAATCTATTGATAAAGAGAAACTGAAAACAAAGCATGTGTAATAGTGGAAAACAAAAATACAACGCAAACATGGCATGCTGCAGGTATTAAATCCCAGGTGGAATTTACTTGCCATTTGTTTGAGTGGAATTGGCATTTCAGAGCAGTCTTCTGCCACTCAAGAAGAAGAAATTTTATAGCAAATGAGAGTATGGTTAAATAAGTTGAGGCATCATGGGTTAACTATACTAGAGCTCTATACATGAATGGACTTGCAAGTTACTTTTAGATGGAAAAGATAGTAAGGTCATCATGATGGACAGATATGACAGTACAGTGAGAGTAGAGACCTGCATCTACAAAAAGGTGTGAACAGCACTGAGATGATGCTAATACCCTTCAACACATCCCTTGCTGAGATAAAATGTTGTAGGAGGACTGGAAGCTTCTCAGAATTAGTAAACCAATGACAGAGAAGGGAAGAATTACAATTATTTAGCCAAGTGTGAAAATGAGAGGGGGAGAGAGTAATGAACACATCAAGAAGAAAGGTATTCCAGAGAGCATTTCTTATTTAAAACTAAGGAAAGAGCATATTGTGAACAAAGAGAAGGACACCATTAATGCAATTACAGATACAGATTCACGTTGCAGACAGAATTGGGTCAGTTGCTACCAGAAGACCCAGCATTCATTATAATTCATTTAGAAAGGAAAATCAAGCTGCTGAAAACTCAGCAAAGAAATTAGGACCCAGCAAAAAATAGGACAGGAGAGATAATCAAACACCCTGACAGGGCTTCATGTGTCTCTTCCTACCTCCCATCTCTTCAGACCCAGATCCCCGGGAAGACACCTTCTATGAGTAGTATCAACTTGTACCCTGGAAAATACCCCTAGGTAAAAAATGGTTTGCCAGTGGGAGAGGGAAAAGAAGCATGATCTCTGTCAGTTCAAAAGGAAAAGAACTCAAGATATTCATGATAAGCAATTGCTTTATCAACATTAAAACAGCTGCTTCTGCCTTTTTTAACAGTCATACAAGGATACACTCCTGTCCATGACAAACATAATGATGGTTTTAAAGACAAGAGCATTGGTTCAGTGGGAACTGGATAAAACTTGTCATGTTTCGTGTAGTGTATGGAATAACAGGTCCCTACTATCGTTTTCTGATCTATTCTTGGTGTGAAATGGGATGAGCAATGAATGAGTCATGAAAGGGAAAGGTTGGACAGATAAGGAAAAACTTCTTGACTTTTGCTTTTGTTTGTCTAAAACATGATTTTTTTTTAGTAGTTTACATTATCCACGTATTTGCTACTCATTCATGCTACTACACTGATATCAGATCAAATAGGTATTTCTCTGTATATAACCTTTTTGCCAGGTGCTAATGGCAGCAAAGACAGCAAATATCAGGCTCTTGGGGTGGGTATTTTATTTCTTAGATAAGTAAGATGGTAAACCAGATCATTATACAGCCAGATTTTCTTTTCTGTCACAGGAAAACTGAAATTCCACTTTGTTGATAATGTTTGTGAGTCTTTCCTTCACAATCACCCACAACCTTTGAAAACATGAAAAATAGTGGAGTTTTTAATCTTCTTGATTTTTTTAGGGGAAAAGAAAGGAAACAGGAAAAGAAATAGGGAACCCATGGAGATGGATTTGGGGATGGTTTCAGGCATGAACTCTTCTGGTTTGCATTGGTCAAAAGGCTTACTTCCAGGAACAGAAGACAGGCAGCAACTCTGCTGACCTGAATTTGTATTGCATAACTAGTAATACAATCATCAGAAATTATCAGAATTTAACATGTTTCAACCATCTATAGTCATTTGAGCATTATATTTATTTCTCTTTTCACAGATAAATGTTAATTAAGGTGAATAAATTATATTCCTTAAATTCTCCAGCCTATGTGTTTTCTAAAGTCTTTGCTTGCTTTCAGACTTCCGCGTGCTATGGGATCCTATTTTGCTAGACAGCAATTGCTGTCATCCGAAAAACAACTTAAAATCTTCCAGGAAAAAAAGAATGAACTCAACTATGTTGGAGCCTGGTTGGTTGTGACTACAGTCATAGCCCCTTCTAAAACTGATGAGAGGCTCCATGCAGCATGACAGGTTTTGCATGAAGCAGCAATTTTCTCTTAACCTTTCCCATTCTTGCATGTGCTTTGTGTTCCACCTTACTCACATTAGTGTCTATGTGCATATGCATATGAGCATGTGTTTGTAAGAATGGTTTGGTTAAATTTGAGCTTCAACAGAGTGGTGGGAGTACTTCCACTTGCATCTCCTCAAAGCCCTTCAGGAGGGTTTAATTTCTCTTCATTGCTTGCAAAGTGTGCAATTTCATGCTAGTATTGTCATTTATGGTCCTGGTGTGGTGTAAATGCTAAACTCTATATACCTGGAGAAATCATAGCTTAATTTAACCTAACTTAGTTTAACCTGAAGCAATGTGAGAAAGAACTACAACTTTTTCATCCATATTTATCTGATGTGTTGATCCTTGTGTAGTAGATACCGTATGGCTCATGCAGTTATCCAAATCAGTGTTCTCAGAGAGCTGGAGCCTTCTTTTGTCTCTTTAAATATATTTGTGTTGCTATGGGAACACATGAACTGTGTTGGTAAAAAAACCCAAAACATGCATTTCTTTAAAGTTCCTCAGGGTTGACCATTCCCTTAGGGAGGATCTGCTGTAACAACAATTCTCATTTATTTATGTCACTGAAATCCCTACAGGAATCACAGGATGTGCTCCCCCTGAGCCTTCTTCCCCCCTCCTACTGTTTATCCTTCTCCTGTTTTAGACTCACAGCTGGTTCTGAGAACTGGATCTTCTCACTAGACTTTCAGGACATTGAAGTCATTGACTACAACCACTCTACCCTAAGGCATATTTCTTATTGTAAACTTAACAAGTCCAGGGCAATGTTTCTTTTCAAATAAAATTGAGGCAGAGGCTTCCAAATGATTTGTTTTTCACAGTTATCACACACAGTGTGGATGGAGTCAAAACACAGAAGAGCTTGCAGGCACCACTCCTGCATTATCATCTCTGAACACCCCCTAGGTTTGTTCCAGCAGCAGAAAAATTACCATACCTCCAGTCACCCATGAAGCACACAAAACATGCATTATCAGACAGCACTTATTAAATCTGAACAGAATTTGGCATCAAATTCTGGAGAAACAGTAAGTGATTTCTTTCAGTGCAACCCAGAAACAGGACAGGCTGCACAATGAAAGACTTGCACCAGAAACCGGCTGAGATATTAATGTAGAGGCAATGGTAATGAAGTCTTCAAAACATTAGAAATTAACCTTAATACTTATGGTTGCACATTAGTAATGGATTAGAAACTGAACTATTTCCTTCTTTATTATGACAACTACATAAGCTTGTATTCATCATGTTTTATCAGCTGAGAGCAGACATTGAAATAACTTAAGATGTTTAAGAGTATGCAGTAAACCACTGGCATAGCCAGGAGTGCAATTTGGTCACAATATTATGCTACAAAAGACTCAAGCCTGGGACAGCAGCTGTGTAGAAACATAAAGTGTACTTTCTATGAAGAGTTTGCACTGATACTGTTATCTGACTAAAGGTTAAGCAAACCAAATATAAGAACCTGGAAAGGATCAGGGGTACAATGATATGCAAAGGAACATGAGTAATATAGTGAAAACCTATTCAGTGAAAGCCAGAGCTTCATTTGGTGAACCAGCTTCCAATTAAGGCTATCAAAGGAGAAGGACTAGACTATTGTCCTGCTGTGGAACCTAAAATAACAAGCCAACCAAAGACCATCCCTCCCCAGAAAAACTGTGTAGACTAATGGGGTTATTGCCTATAGGGGGGATCGCCTTGGTAAAATGCTGTTTTATCTGAGGTTTACCTAAGTTCCTGAGTCTTATTCTTGTTTTCTGAATATACCATATTTTGTTGGTGTACATGTACTCTCAAAAACAGAAGGAAAAACATTGACTTCAAGCAAGATTTTCAGATATTAAACTCAGGACCATGTCCTCAAATAGTTCCTCGACAACTTCTTCTACAAAAGTTTATTCTTAAGCATTTAATTTCAGATTCTATGAATACCACAGTCATAATCACAATTTAATTGATGTTTTAATCCTTCTATTTGTCTAAGCAACAGTAAAGGGAATGTCAATTAAACAGCAGTTTTGCTGTGATAATATTTAAAAGTGTTGTAAAAGAAAACAAAACAAATCTTTGACATTTCACAGCACTGACACCTACCTGAAAATATATTTTATATTTCAGTGAAATATGCAGTGAAAATGCATTTCTATGCACTACACAGTTCTGAGCTGAATTGCAGATTTTTTCTTGTCTTGAAAAGAAGATGCCAGGACCTATTTGAATAGACCAAGGGTTAGGTCATAGGCTTAGTGCATGCTGTTTGTCAGTGCATGATTCTATTTTCTTGTCTAACTAAGAGAAAACTTTATTGCCTTTTCCCACATACTTTCCACATACAAAATGGAGCAGATGTTGACCTGATGATGTAATCTAATGATACATACTGCAGAAAAGATAAATAATTTTTGGAGCAGAGCCTGGAGAGCTGCTCTGCAGAAAGAGATCTGGGGGTTTGGGTTGGTGGCAAGTTCAGCAGTGTGCCTTGGCAGCCAAAAGGGACAACTGTGTCCTGACGTGCATCAAGCACAACACAGTTAGTTAGCCAGTCAAGGCTGACTGTCCCACCCTACACAGCCCTGGTGTGGCTGCACCTCAAGGTACCATTGGGCATCTCAGTATCAGAACATCAAAACATTCAAGTGTGTCCAGGGGAGGGCGACCAAGAGGTACAAGGATTGGTGTGAGGGAGAAATTAAGAATGTATTGATAGGGCATTATCAACAACAGAAATTAATAGGGGCATTGGGGAATGCTACTGATTTGATATTTGCAGTATCATACACCTGTAAAGAAACTGGACTACAGTTTCCTGATATCAATAAAAATTAACATGGGAAGCTGTTAAAATGTTACTGCTTCACTTCATTTTCTTCTGTTTGGTGTCTCAGTGACTTTGTTGGATACACAGTAATTTGAAATATGTTGCTTCCTGATTGATGAAAGAAATCTTGATCCAAGACCCTTGCAAATTATAAATTAAAAACAAGCAGATAATAGTGTTCTTTAAAAATAAATAATTTGCCAAAATGTGAAAATGCAGGATGTCCTTATTTATGGCTTACATTTCAACCTTCTATTTTGTTTCTAAATGTAGACTTCTCTGATGCAGGTAGAATGGCATTTATGTAATTTGTTCATTTTCAATCTGTATTTTAAATTTTTGATAGATATTACTAAGGTGGTATTAATTAACCAATACAAACTTATTTTTAATTAGTCATCTTTAAGATCTTTCTAGAATGAATAATATGAATCTAATGCCATCAACAAGACTGCAAATTTACAAGTGGACTGATCATGGGATGCATCTAATCTAGTGGCTTTTCCTTTCCCATTTGTTGCAAGCTATTCTTTACTGTATCTAAACCTCCAGTGTCGAGATGGATCAGTAAAAGCTTCCTCATTTAAAAGATCAATTATTGTAAATGGTGTTTATGCAGAACTTTAATTGTTTTAGAGCTATCTATCGTTTAGCTTTTGTTCATTGTGCTAGACCTTGAAATGCACTGGCATGGTGCTTTTAGGATGCTCTGTGTGCTCAGCAGCTGTGCAGAGGATAAGTAAGTGGGCTTTTTTAGCAGGATGGGATGTATGGAATTAAGACCACATCATTCATATTGGACAGAATGAGAACAACAGACTTTTTCTTTTTCTTCTGAAAGAAATGTTCATGTGATGGGAAGTGAAAACTTGTATCTGTTGAATGGACTTTCAAGATGTCTTGCAAAAATGGGCAAAACACTTTTCATTCCACTTCTTTCTTTTCTATCCCCCATATCCCAAATCATTAACAAATAGTAGCAACACTAATAATGAAATAAAAATAGGTGGCTGCCTACAATGATCATCCAGAATTCTCCCACACACTGCTCCTTCCCTAGCCCCACTAAACAATGTTGATCTCTTTATATAAGCAAAGCCTTGCATTGCAGGAAATAGCCTGGCTTCTAAAAATCAGCTGAGCTACTTACAGCAAAGTGGATTTGACTTTATCACTGAATCGTATAAAAGTCGGATTAAGGATTGTTTCCTTTTCAATTTCTCAGGCTTGTGCTTCAAAGCATGTAGAAGCCTACCATAAAGCTGGGCTTCAGCACTGAAAGCTAATCCCTTTCTTTCTTGCAGTGGTAGGGGATGTTTTTTGCTCCACTCTGAGATGCTGCCCTGTATTTACCCATCTCCACAGGCGTCACTGAACAAGTTTTCTTCTTCTCTTTATCCCTCACAGTGTTGAGAGGAATCTTGTCCTCTGCTTGCTTCATTAGGCATCAGGCAGCCTCCACCAGGGTGGTTTCTTTCAAGAGAAAAAGAGAGACCATCCTAGTGAAAGAAGTAAGGAAACTGTAATTCTTCAGTTCTGTTCCTGAGCAGGGGTTTCAGGGATGCAAGGGCAATCGGGGGAAAGCAGCCATTAGGGCCACTCAGAGCATGCAGACATCAAAGTCTCCCCACACACTTTGGAGCTCTCCAAGCCAGAGCATGCTGTTAGCTATCTCAGCTTCATGTATTATGCAGACTGTGGAGACTGCTCTTTGATCACAGGGAAACTGAGAAGAAAAAGCACAGGAAACAGCCCAAGAGGGTTGCTTTGCAAACGAATAGCTGCTTGCTCTTCTGCAGTTACCATTGCTTTCAAGACCTTCCCTTTTGTCTTACCAAGTTTCAAAGGGTAGAGAAGAGTAGCTTTATGTTTGATTCCCAGGTAAGGCCTCTCCAAAAGAAAAACAAAGCTAAGAATAAGCAGGAGGCTGAGGGTCTACTTCTGTGAGAGGGTTTGAGTTAACTTCTTTGTTTATGTATAATGTCTGAGCAGAGGGGAGCAAAGCAAGCTTTTTCCCAAGAATGGAGAAGTTATATGTTGTTGCCCTTCCTTGTTGCCTTCCTTGGGCAAACAACAAAGTGCACATGGGAAGGGAATAAGATACTTTTGAAAGATTAACCTTTCCTTGTCCTCCTGCTATTCCAGCTTTTCATTTTCTTCAGTGTGGCTATTGCAAAGGGAGGACACCGTCTGCAAAGCAAGATTCCTGTACTTTCTTGCTCAGCTTTGGTCTGATAAGCCATTTGAAGTCTAAGGACTGTTGAAGTTGGGGCTGTTTACGAGCCATCTCCCCTGAGGTGGGTCCATTTTGGGCAGGGTAACTTCAGTTTGCCCCCGATATTTGGTAATGCTAAAGAACTACATTTAGGTTTACCTAAATAATTGGGCCACAATTGGGCAAATATACATGTGGTTGTTGAGCCATTTGACTATGTTTGTATTCTACTTAGGCAGTGGCAGAAACTTGCTGTATTGTATTGTTGATCTATTAGAATAGTGTATGGCACAGCTTTGGTCAGGACCAACCAGCAGTCTCCAGACAATTCCCAGGCACTTAATCAGCAAGTGCTGGCTATGGACCATTTCCAAGAAGTGTATTAGATGCAGCCATCCTGTTTTGGAAGGTAAGAGAGTTTAATAGTATAGATACTGACCACTCCATGCCAGTACTATCAGTGCCAGAGGAAAGTCCCAGTACACTTAGTTTAACAGTGTACATTGAGCCTTGACTCATTCTACTGAACAAGCATTGGCTACCAATCTCAAATAATACAAGAGCAGGGATAAAAACTGCATGTTCCCATCCCAGCTGATTATCCTCACTATGAGTTTGTGCTCTTTCATGACTGTTTTTCTCCTGCACTTTGCATTCCCATGTCTGCAGTAGCACAGATTCCTCCACAGGAAGAATGGTAGCATCTCTACCCAGGATGTGCCAAATCTTTGAGATTCTCCCTTGGGATATGGGAAATCTTCAGTGAAAGAGAGCCTAAGACTCAGGTCTTGGCCCTCTAAGCGCTCCTTTATAAATATTTTTGTACAGGGACTGTTTGGGATGGAGTTTATTTTGTTCATAGCAGCTCATACAGTGCTGTGTTTTACACTTGTGACCAAAACAATGCAGGTACCACACTCGTATTTTGTTTCATCTGTTGCTGAACAGTGTTTTCATGGCATCAAATCCTTCCGTGTTTCACCCTCTTTGTTCATTGTGAATATATTGGAGGTACACAAAAGGTTTGGAGGGACACAACCAGGCAGATAACCCAAACTAACCAACTAGATATTTTATGCTCAGCAGTAAAACAGGGCATTCAGGGATGTTAGCCATCTCTTGCTCTGGGACCTCCTGGGCATCAGTCTACCCATGGGAGGTGGTGAATGGATTTTCATCATTTGTTTCATTTTTGATTTTTCTTTTCTATTTTTACTTCACTCATGAAACAATTTTTATCTTGACCTACAATTTTCTTGCTTTAACTCTTCCTTTCCTCTTTCCTTGTCCCACCGCAGGCTGGAGGGAGAATGCGAGTGAGCACTTGTATAGTGTTTAGCTGCCCACCAGGGATAATCCTCAATTTTACGGCACGCAGGTGAAAGCAGTACCTGAAACCATATCATAGGCTCAGTACTGTGAACACCACACCTGGATCTGGGCATCTAATTCCTAACTGTTGCAATAGAGAATTATTTTTTCTTTAAATCAATCCATTCCTGTCTGGATTCAATCACTTTTCTATTTCCCCTCATTTTAAATGAGTAACCCTGAAGAACTGTGGCAGAAGTGAATATGAAAACAAGAACTCTGTGTATTCAACTTTTATCAACTTGTACTTTCTTGAATTTCTTAAAAAAATTAACCTTAATCAGATATTCAGCTATAATAAGTTTTAAAATGAGTAGAATAAATACTATCCAACTCACCTGGAAAGTTCTCAGTACAGCAAATGAAATATGCCAACTTACTCCAATAATAATAATACTTAAGTTTACAGAAACAAACCAAAAAAGCATCTCCATAATGGTATTTTTGAGGCACATCTACAGGAAAAAAAAACCACAATGTGTCCTCCCCACTTATTTATAGTTTGTTAAGGACTTGGCAGCTTCCTTGCTTGCTGAGAATAGTCCCACAGCAGATGTCTAATGGCACTTACCGAGGTCCTGGAGACCAAGTTGATAATAACTAAAAAGTGCAATTACAATAATTCTCTCAGAGTGCCACTGGGTAAAATCCTCCCAGTTACTGTGCACAGGCTTTTAAGCAATTTTCAATCTGTGCCTCATTACACAGTTAGCAACATGTTCTTTTTCACCCCCAGCATTTGGAAGGATAAGCAGGAGCGGAAGGGCTTTTACCTCAGCACTGTATTCAGGGTTATTTTCCCATTTCATTGTGCTGATGAGGCTTTTCTCTCAATGACTACAAATTGCATCCTGTTTTGGACCCAGTGAACTGAAATCAAACTCAAGAAGGTAATTCAATTGCATGTTGAGCTCATGAAAGCTAGCAGTTTTCTCCTGCATAGATTGTTCCATTTCTGAAAGTTCCCAGTTACCTTTTGGTCTTACCTCAAAACTGCAGGGACTCAAGGCAGAAACTGCCAGTTATTCCTTGTAATTTTGTTAAGTTCCAGTGTTTAATACAGTGTGGCCCAAGGGTGGATGAAAACAGGACATAATGCATTTCAGCATCAGGTGAAGTTCTGTTGATGAAATATTCACTGTAGAGTCTCTGTAGGGACTCAGTGGGTCCTACTGAGCATAATATTTGCCAATGAGTTCAAAACTCAGCTCTTTAAGACTGAATTCAATGGTATTGCATGCATAACTGTGCATTAAAATATATATCCTCACTGATGGATGATTCAAAAGGAAAATTAGAGTTTCAGATTCTGAGATAAAGATTGAAACTTGAAAGTTTAGGGTGTCCACGCTAAGTGACAGATCAATAACAACAGTACCACATGGATATGTACATGTTTTTAACAAGCATAGTAATTTTCTTCTTTGCATACTGTACTGCACTAGTATGTATTAAAATTACTGTAATTAGACATTTTTCTTTGTGGCAAAGGCTTAGGAATATTTCAAGTCACCATCTCATATTCACAGTTTTTCTGCCCTGTGCAAGATACTCTGAAAGACAACAGCATAAATGAGAAATTCTTTCTTTTTGAGGTGTTTAAATAATGTAGGTTTCTGGATCTTTTTGAAGGCAAATGGAACTTTGATTTTCAAATAATTACCTGAAGACAGAACTTGAGCTAAATTATTAATCTCTTTTGCAAATTTAAGCCATTAACATATTTCCATAAAAAAAATCTTACTTTCTTTTTGAAGCAAATCTCACTTCTAAACTTACATGTGAATTTTCTGTTCTTTCTTCTTCATTTGTAGCTGACCATGATCATTTTTGTAAGTAGCCAGTATTAGCTTCCACTCTCTCTATTTTTGACCTTTCTTTTAACTCCTGAGAAGGATTTGTTGACTGGAGGAATGTTCACTGCTCTGAGATACAGTGAGAATCAAATCATGATTTGGAGACACAGGTTTACGTAGAAGTATGATACTTGACTGAAAGGCATGTCTTACCTTGCAGAGCTCAGCTCAATATTATTGCATAAGATAGTGCCCCGTAGCCTCAGTTATAAAATCATTGACCAACACCTTGAGGCAAGCTGAGCTTCCATTCCCTTTCATTCTTGCCAGAAGGCTGTTTCAGACCGTAGTGCTTGGTAGTTGGAAGCCTTTTATATATTCACCCAAATTACACTCATAGTTTATCAGAATCTCTCTTTTGTGTTCTATCATTTTTCCTTCGGCAAAAAGAGCTTTTTTCCTAAGTGTTACCTCCTTAATGTTTACAGGTACATTCCTGCCCCTTTTACCATGATTAATTTTTAGATTAAAGACAAGTTCTTTAGGTCATGAAAAGTTTTCTTTCTCCTCTGTTTTCATATTTGGTTATTTATACATTCCTTATTTAAATTAATCATTTTTGAACATTAACTGAACATTCAATTTCAGATGAGATTTCACTAATACCTAGTATGACAGAGAAGATCTGTGACTGTTTCTCTGTCTTTTAAATTAATTGTGTTATTTTATCTTGTCTTTTTGTTGACTTCTATTGAATTTTACTTTGGCTTTGCAAGCTCCTGTATCTTTATTCTTAATCCTTCAAACATTGCATGTTAATCAGATGCAACAAATGGATCTAAATCTATTCAGTCACTTCTTTGCCTCCAGACTCATTTCCGTCCTATGAAGACATGCATCAAGGATATACAGTACAGCACACTCTGAGCAGCTCTTATATGCTGCTCTGGAGCATGCCAGAGAATGCCTTTCTTTTCCCACAGGAGGAGAACATAATGCTGCTACAAAACCTGCTCTTCTTTCTTCAGCATGAGTATTCCAAAAAGGAGTAATTTATACATCCATCCTCATAGACTTTTTTTATATGATAATCTCCACATAATAAAACCTATCTATCTTCCTTGATTATCTGCTATCATCCTTTATCTGCTCACTTCTTCTCCTTCACCTCTTCCTCTTCCTCCCTTTCATCTTTCCTTCCCTCCTTGATCCCTTTTTCTTCTGTCAGAATCATCACAGTTGTTCTTTTAAACATGTATGAACCAACTGCCTGTAATATATGAATCCTCACAATGAGAGGAACTGAAGAATCAGCCAGTTGTTTGGGGCCTGATTGATTTCCAAGTCACATTTTATGTGTCCTCAGACACTGACTGACTTATGAACTTTCCACTCTATTCAAAGCTAAGCCTGCAGGAAGCCTGACAGCATGAGGACCTGGGCCAGCTGGGAGTGTTGAACAGACTAGATGTTGTAATTATTACATGGTCCTTGTAACAGCAGGGATGGGACAAAATAATTCTGCTTCCTAGCCAGAGGAACAGGAGCAGACAGGTACAGTCATATTCTGCTCGGCTGAAGCAAGAATGCTATATAATTTAGATCTAGCACTGAACAACTTACGATCCTCCCCTAAATAGCATTTTATTTGAGAGGAGGCCCAGCCAGCTCTGACAGCAAGCATAGCTACTGCTAAGCATAAAAAAAACACAGAGGAGAAAACATGGACAATTTGCTATTCATCACACCACAGTACTGTAAAAAGTAACAGCCAGGAAAGCTGAACTAACTGCCCATTATACAAACACCATGGTGCCCATGCTATGAGCTTATTGGGTCTTCTGCATCTAAGAGAGTTTTAACAGACAAAGGTATCTTGTCAGAAGTCATCATTCATAGTCTGATGGCAACCAAATAACAAAGCAATAGTGGGTTTTGTCACTTAGCTGTGGTTTGGCTTCAGGACAAATCCTCTTCAATCTGGTGGGAAGGGACAATAGGTCAGGCTAAGAAACACAGATGTATAACTGACAGTACTGATCTGCCTGTGGTGACCGCAGGAGATGTGAGATGAGGCTTTGGTTTCCATCAGCCTTTCCAACACAAAGTCAATTTGTTTGTTTGAAAACACATAGCTACTGCAGTGGATAGAGTGTGTTGCCTGAAGGGACAGGTACCTTGGGACTCCTTTTTCTGCTATTTGCATTTGGTGTACTTGTTTATAACCCCATAAAGTTCATGTCACACAAGGATCAGTGAGGACATTATCCGCCTGTGCCACTGGTGAAGATGAACAAGTTCTTTAGTGAATTCTGTAGCCTTTTTATTTACTGCGGAGTGAAAAACAGTCACCTGTGAGCCCACACTGACTGCAGCAACATAGGACATCAGTCTGAGAGAAATT
Source organism: Melopsittacus undulatus (assembly GCF_012275295.1). Lineage (NCBI taxonomy): Eukaryota > Metazoa > Chordata > Aves > Psittaciformes > Psittaculidae > Melopsittacus > Melopsittacus undulatus. Next base: position 6,285,629 of record NC_047527.1, on the reverse strand, counting down.
TTGGAGCTTGTCTTTTGCCTATACCTGTTACCTCTTCTACCTTTCCTCATAATGTATACATCTTTGTAGCATCACAAGATTTTAATCCTCTTCATATATATAGTGTAGCCTAAGGTTGATTTAGTGTTCAGATGAGCACAATGGCAGCTGAGTTATTAACTCAGTTATTAATGGTATCTTTTACTGACAGTTAAAACAACATGAAAATTAAGCTTCATAACAACAAACTAAATGATCTTAAAGTCCTTTCCAAACCAAACCGTTCTATGATTTTATGATTATAAACTTAAGTCTGTACTAATGCTGAGTTACTTTGCTGTTAGAAGGGAATGGGCAGATTAACATATCTAATAAAGACCAAGCTTGCACTTCACCATGTTGGGATTTTTTTTCCAATGGATTCTCCAGCTTACAGCAGTGAGAACTTAATACCTTGGTGAATCCTATCCTCAAATAACATTTAGGTGAAATTAGACTACAGCTGAAATGCCTAGCAAGACTCATTTCCTCAATAAAATAGTCTATGAAATAGCTGAGGGAATATTGAAACACTTTTACTCTGAGAGAACAAGTGGAGCATTGACACTTCACCACACTACTCCTTTAGGATTGATTGCAAAACTCTCCTGTGTACGTTGGCAATAAGAGGATGTGTCTAATTGATTCCACTTCTCAATTTTGTCTTGTTTAAAGGAGAGGTCTATATTTGCACTGACTGGGGAACCATCAAAGAATTTCTGTTAAAAGCTTTTAAACTACAAAGCCTATAAGTACTCTTGTCTAATAAAAATATTGCTTGAGAAATTCCCTCAGTGAAGAGTGATCAGGTGGTTAAAACATTGTGACTGGTATGAGTATTTTCAGGGTCTCCCCATTGTTGGGGGGGGGGGGGGGGGGGGGGGGGAGGGTTTATTCCTACTTTACTTTTAGCACTTCAGCCTAACAGTGTATTTCTTTCTTTTGTAAAGAGTCATCCTTGAAGATAGTGCACTGATTGGAGCTACAATAATATCCTATCAAATATAAGTTAAAGGAAGCAGAGCTTGCTTGGTGCAGATCTGAAGCTGTACCACTAACTTTTATAAGAGCCATGGATCACCATGTGGACTTTGTACTCCTGGATTGACTTCTTCCAATAAACCTGAGGTAAAGGGTAGGAATAAAACTGATAAACTCTTTGACAGTAAAAACTATTCTGCTTGACATACTCAGTTCCCCTCCAGAGTATTAATATCAATGAGTACTTTCCACTCCTATGGGCTCTATACTGGACAGGAGGGGCACTCAGCACATGCTGCTGGTGAGTCCAGTCTTATAGAGACAGACAGAGTTGGAGGTATATTTTGGTGTACAGGTCTGTATAATGGGACCTTTATTATGTGGTGGAAACTTTCTTTGCAGACAAACTGAAGGGGATTGCAGTATGGCTCAAGGGCAGGTAGAAGAATTGTGTACTTGGGAGTATTGATCATGGCTTGAACTTCCCTTTTCCTTTTTTTGTTTAGGAAAAAAACCCATATGAAAGCCATTCATAGAGAGGCTATGCACTCACTATTTTAGGCTCCTTAAAAGGAAGATCAGATGAAAAAAATGCTTTCACTCGTTCCTCATAGAAGTAACTCCATGCTTGCAGTTAGAGCCCTGAGTAATGCAGAAAGTAGTGTCTGTTACCTGAATTCTCCTTTCAAGTAAGAGGGAATAGAAGAGGAAAAAAGTATGATATATTATGGTATAGTATGATCCTGCCATTTGCTGAGGAAGCCAGAAAGGCTGAAGTACTTCCACTTTAGATCTGACACATTTTCACTTCTAAGTTTATTTCTGGATCACAGCTGTTTACTGTAACATTTCAATCTGACCTGAACTAAGGAAATTAGGCAAGTGGACTTCTTCCATGTTAAACAGAAAAGTCAGTAATATTGAGGCTTTTCTAGAACTCTACCCTAGAAAGACCTCAGTGTTTCTAACAGCCATTAATTTCCATGTATTTTAACAAAAAGAAAAGGAGAGACATAGCTGTTGTGATACCCTTAGGCAAGGTGGTGGCTGATGGCAGCAGATGAATAGTGGAGAGGTGGCTCAATTGCTGCATCTGTTTTTCTAGAGAGGACCACACTGGAAGACTCTTAAGCGAATACCATGCTAAATAAAATCTAACATTAAGCTAAAATAGAAACTTGCTGCTTAACTATAACAACTCCAACATCTGGCTGCCTACAAAAGAGGTTTAGGAGGATTTCAGTATTTAAGTATGATTTGTTTTTTTTGCTGTTGTGTTCATTCTATCGAAAAACATGGGAACAGAAAAAAAAACATGAATTTATATAACATTAACAGCAGAGTTGTTCTAATGCAGTGTTGATCTCTTTTCTGGGTATGAATCATCTTGTAGAAAAGGAAATACAGAACACCAGAAACCTGGGGTGGTTTATAGAACGCATCTAGCATATGCTTTCAGCTGAGCTTTGACATGTTACCAGTAGAATGGATTAAACTTTTCAATACAAGCTCTCCAGCATCGTTCCTTAAAACAGTTAAAGATGTTCAGCCTTGACAGAGAAATCCAGTAAAGGAGTAGCCAAGTGACAGATCTGTTCCACTTCCAATTCAGTATTTGCATGCTCTCCAAGGGAAAAATACATCCAAGCTTTGTCTGACAACCTTCATGTCAGACAAGTGTTCCCTTCTGCTGGAGGACATGTCCATATAAAATATTCACTGGACATTTCAATGAAATCCTGTAAGAAGCACAAAGATGGTATTTGACTAATGCCCTGTGGCAATCTTCCTGTTAAATTCCAGCAGGCTCTGTGTCCTCGTGATTTTTGGCAGTAGAAGAGCCTCATCTGAGCTCACAGTTTCATTAATAAGTAGCAGTGAGTCTTGGACAGCCAGTAAAGAAATCAGATTTGTAAGAACTCAATGGACAGCTTCTAAGAAAGTTGTGAGGTAAAACACAAAGCAAACCTATTGGCATTAAGGCATGTATTGGGTCTGAATCTCCAATTTACGTCATCTGCAACTGAAAAAACATAAGGAAACAGTGATTCATATACCCTCAGGATACATGATGGTAGCCATGTATCAGATGGAAGTTATTTACCAGAGGCAAAATTGCACATCAGAAGAGCACACAGCTTTGTCTTTTTGGCCATTCTGTTGTATGCCTGGTTCTGTGCCTGAGTATGGTGCGGCACCAGCCTGGAGTTGATTCTAACATCGTAACCTTGGCTTGACACAGTCCTTCCAGGTACACAGTGACAATCATAGAAATGCACAACTCGTTATAATCGTATGAACCAATACTGACATTGTGTGGCTGCCTGGCAAAGGGAGACCTCTTCTTCAGGCTTCTACTGTGACTGTCCACTAACTGTAGGACTAACAACCCCTTAGTGATTTCCAGCTTTGGAAGCTGATATAATAGTAAAATCTGAGTCTTCTCTCCTGTTTTCCTTCTGAAAATTCCCAATGGCAAGAGTCGTCCTTCCCGTTATGTACAAAATGATTGTGCGAGTTATTTGTGGTTGGTCATGACCCTACTGATTCACTTTATGTAGCCAGTGGCATTACAGCCATGGAGGAAATGATGCAATCATGCAAGTCCTAGGTTGGACCCAAAGGTTGAAGCTGAGAACAGAGGCAAAGATTTGCTGCCTCTTTAGCCCTGCCAAAGACATTGCTTGTCAAAGACATTCCCAAGGAGACAAGGCAGAATGCCAGTTTCACAATTCCAGCTCTATGTAGCACAAAATGCTCTTGGGAAAGTTTGTATCGAACCCAGACTGAGCCAGACATGGAAAGTCTCCAGTTACTATTACTGGTGATTTAGAATAGCTTTCATTTTGATTGGATGTGTCTCCCTGCCATGTAGAGATTGCTTTTATGATTTATCAAAGCTTCTTAGGGATGTTCTTTCTGAGTTGCCTGCTGCTTCTTTACAGTTAGCACAGTAGTGTGCAGCACTAAAGAGATATTGTTGTATATGTTCCACATTTAAGATGAGACAGGGTAATCCATAAATAACTCTTCAGCTAAAAACCTTGTGACAGTTTTGGATTATACAAGCATGCAAGACACATGCTTGTGGCAAGAGGCTGTACAATCTAAAGTGAGATGATTCTATGACTTTGATGTCCAAGTCTACCAAAAGAAGTTGAAATTTTGCTGAAAAATCACCAGATCTAACAAATTGATGGAGCACTGTCAGTGTTTCCTGAGCTAATCTATCCCTACTACATGATGCAAGGCACACTACAACAGAGTAACACCATCACTCTCTGTACTCCCTGCAGTGAACATTGTTTTGAAACCCTACCTCATGCTGCTTATAGGATGAACTCATTCTAGATGCAGGAGCAAAAAATGCTATTAATGATTAATTAATGGCTGAGTTTGAATACAAAATGCAGCAGACATAATAATGAGAAGGAGCAAAGACAACATTTACAATTTGGGTGTTGATTCCTATTTGCGCTTTCATGGCTCAAGAAAAAAAAGCACAGCCCAGGTTTCATCCATCTCTCCAATTGTGTGCAATTTTGCATGGCTATGAAGCTATTAGTTGCCTATTTGAGTGAAGGCCCACAGTAGAATCAACTGTAAATAAAGTAGATGAATGCTAATGTTATCACTGTTCATGAGTGCATGTGTGTGAGCGGGTGTATGAATATATGATTTACTCTTTCTCTGACTCAAATTAGAGAGGAATCATCCCTGGGGCATGATAATGAAAACTTGATCAGGCCACTGTGAGCTCTCAGGAACCATCCAAGTTGAAGAATAGGTTGCTAATACCACCACTCTGTACATATCAGTGCCTGGCCAATGATACTTAGAAAGAGGAAATGAAGAAAGCCCACACTTACACTTTTCTTGACTAATTAGGCCTCTGTTCTGGCACAGTAATGAACTTAAAGTCCAGAAGACTAGTTTTGACTTATTTGTTTGTTAATTACATTCTTAATTGTGTCAACAGGTTTTGGGTCTGCACTAATTCAGTCCCTTTAGTTTTAAATTTGCCTCCTGACTTTTACAGTCAGTTGTCCACCAGCTATGTGCAAACTTTGGTAACAGGCAGTTACAGTGTTTGTGTTGGCAGCACAAGTTGGAACAAAAGGAAAAAAAATTGGGATACAAAGATTATGGGAAGTAACTGAGGTTGCAGCTATAGGTACGAGTTAAGTGTAGGAGAACAGGACCAAACTCCAGCCTTAGGAGTGCGGAATACACTGTGCTTCCAGGTGTTTAAAAGTCACCAGATTCAAAGTGACCAGATTCACTCTGGGCTATACAGAGAATCATTTTACCTACCTGCCTGCTTGATTTTAGCTCTCTAACCATACAGGCAAAAAGCACTGTCCCAGGTCTTGAAAAGAGATGAAAACCTCATGTGCCCTGTTCTCTGCTTCACATCACTTGTGACTGCCATGCAGTTATTTGTGATTCACCCTATGTTTAAAGGACATCTATGCCCCTTGCTCTTATACTCCCCTAAGAAGGTATCCAAAAGGCCAAACAAACAGGGCCTTTACACCCTTATAGGCATCCGTGCATTGCCTTTTAGAACACAGAGATAGATCTGTTTTCCCAAGTGTTGCTCTCATCTTACTTCATTGGTCTAGGAAACCTGTGCATCTCTGAAATGTGGACTAAAATCTAACCAGGCTGTGGATTGTACAATAGATCTTTTGGAAAATAACTGCTTCACTGTGGACAGTCATAACAACAACACCACTCCTTATTGAGAGTCCACAGAACAACACTAGAATCTGACAAGGATATAGTTTACCATCTGGTACCACAATTTGACCTGCAAGAATAATAATATATATTTAGTATTTTTTTAAAATACAAGACTGAAAATACTAATTTGGACTAGCCAGGGTAACATTGGCATTGTTGTGGTTTTCCAGCATAGTTGTGCCAATGAGTTTCTCCTGACATTGACCAGAGTATCTGCTTATCTGCTTGTCCTGATTGCTTTGACATGCATTCTGCCAAACCCCAGAAAATAATGCCAACTCCTGTAACATTTAGGGGACAAATGACTGTTTGGATCAAGGTAAAGCCAATTCATTTTCTGCCTGTGAGAGTGGAATATAATTATAATCAAAAGTAAAAGGGAAATGCATCAATTATCCCTTCCCTGCTGTTGGTCCTCTTGCCATTTGATATGATTAGGGAGTGAGTCAGAAAAAACTGTCTTTACAGACATAGGCACAATACCACAGTCTTTTGTTGTCTACTAATCAGTTTGCAACATGAAGCAAAAAATCCCCTACATTTTACACTCCCTCCCTGTTTGTGATGGATCACATCAGTTTCTCCGTGTATTTTCTGGTTTTTGGAGCCCCTATGGAAGAGACCTTTGAACACTTCTTTTTCCACAAGAATTGTCTGAAATAGCATAAGGGTGCACTAGTTAAAGCCAGAAAATTTATTTTGGGACTTTGCTCCACTTCCATCCTTTTCATTTCCCATATTTACTAATTTGTTACCTTCAAGGTTTTGCTGCTTCAAGATCTCATTCAACTGGTCAAAAACAGCTCCATGGCTTTAGGCCACAATTAGTTTGTTTAATAATTACTTATTCAGTAAGTGAGAGCTGTTTTGCATTCTTCAAACAGAAAGACTATGTCTGAATCATAGAATCATAGAATGGTTTGGGTTGAAGGGACCTTAAATCTCACCTAGTTTCAACCCCTGAACACCGTCCATTAGACCAGGTTGCTCCAAGCCCCATCTAATCTGGCCTTGAACACTGCCAGGGATGGCACATCAGACACAGTCCTTCACATAGTTCATCTATTTACTTGCTTCACACTTAAGAATACTTTATTCTACTTCTCTTTATCACTGTCATCATGTTTGCCCCATGCTACTGGGGCAAAAGGAGTTGGAGAACTTCCTGTTTAAGTATTAAGAACCACACAAAGTACAGACAAAAGGAAGCAAAGATTTTATTGACATTTCTTTACACAGAACACAAGCGACACAAAATGCCACAATAAAGCATATGTAGAAAAATAGTAGAATCATATTGGCACTGATGACTATTCATTATTATTATTAATATTATTATTATTATTATCTTCATCTTATTATACAGGTTTCATCATAACCATAATAAATAAGCATTAAAATTTCACAGTGGCATTATAAGCTTTACATTCATGATCTTGTTTATACAAGGGACCATGTCAGATTTCTTCAGCTTGTTTGTATGATCATGATTCAAAGTAGTAGTTTTAAAAATTAAAAGCCCTTTCCCTTAACCTATAAGGATCTGTCCACATTAAACCATTGACTTGATCCCTTGGAGAGGTCTGCATTTGTCTAAAAAGACGTTACTTTTAAAACACATTTGACCAACTGGAAAATTGGCCTTAAAAAGAACCCAGGACATTTGCTATCTTCTGGTGGTCCAGCTGTGAGATGCCATGAATGCTACTGGCTGCCATTCAGCAAGATCTGTAGGCTATATAAACTGTTCTACCAGGTTAATCCATTTGGGGATTTGGCCCATTATATAAAGACTGCATTTGAACAGCATTTGTCAGGTTCAGACCTTTAGTCAAGACCTTGTGAATACCATTGAGTCAGAACCTACATTTCAAGAAAATTGATTTGCACCTCCATTTTCCCTAAAATGTCATGGAATTGACTCAACTTCTTTTGTTTCTATTTCGTGAGATCATTTTACGCTTTTTTATATATCTAGCTTAAATCTTGACAAACATAGTTAAAGAAATTGAAGTGTATGGCACTTGACAAATGTTCATTATGAAAAAGGAAGTAAATTAGAGAGAGGCAGACAGAGCTTGTGTTACAAATCATGGTGTCTTAAAAATAAATAAATAAATAGTACAGACTTCCCAAGCTCTCAGCCTCTAATTATTGCCTCTTCTGTCTGATTTGGAATGTAATTTGTGAAAAACATAACTGCCTCAATCAAGTGTAATAATGTCTCATTTAAAAATGCAACCTCTAGTGCCACATGAGAGGATTAGTTGTATTCATATTCAGACCACAGAAATGGTTATAATTAAAAATGCCACTGACTACTCATCTCCAAAGTTCAGCCTCAGCATCAAGTTACTGTCTTTAAATCCAGATTTGCAGAAGGTTGCACTTACTGTCACATGCACCAGTTATATCATGCATATTGCTTGCCCTGAACAATCAGCCTTGAAGGAAGGAAGTACTTGAAGAACGATACATCTCTGATGCATTGCTTTGCAGCCTCTGTGCGTAAATGTGGGCATGTACACCAATGCTAGTATTTTACACTTACTATGTGTGAGTACAAATGGTTAGTAACTCCAGGGGTCAGCCTCTTGATTTTTTTACATGTTTTTATGAAAAGAGAAAAACCAAAAAATAAACCCAACTCCTTAAAGTTGAAATTAATCACTTAAAACTAAGCCAAATAGTATTTGTCAGTTGCTTATGTGAAAAAAATATGCCTTATTTCTTTTTACATATTTTCTAGCCTTTCCCTTCCTAACAGAAAACTGTTGAAGTGTGCTTAATAAAACCACTTTCAGAGCTCATTACTTACAGGAAATAGTAAGTTTTAATTCCAAGAGGTATTTTCTTATAGTTTCATAAAATAAGTAAAACATAATTAACTCTTTAAAGAATACAATAAGGAACTTCACAGAAGTATGCTTCTGTCCACTGAATTCTATTCTACGTCAGTTGAAAACAGTGAAGGTCTAATTTTAGGTGTTACCACTGAGATGAGAATTAATCTGGCACTGTAAGGTGTTATATTTGAATAGATAATGGACAACTGAGAAGTTACTCCTGATGGCATTGCCAGCTTTAACTGTTAAAAAGTTAGAACCTGATTTTCAGAGTTACAATTTTAATACACTTTAAAGAGGAATTCTTCAAGGTTTCCTAGACTCTCAATCCAAGACAATTGTTCAAGCGTCAAAACCAGACTAATTGTGCTTGTGTGTTGCATACAGGGAAAGATAAGACACCTGTTAAGACCTTCCTCACAGATGCATTTTGTTTGGAATCTAAACCAGAATTTTCATGGAACAGAGGGAAGAGGGCAGGGTTCACCTACTTTCTTGATTAAATTAGACCATTACCATAACCTTCCCCTAAACAAGAAGAAAGGTCCTGCAGCAGGCAAGTCTTCCCAGTTAATGCTTAAAGATGATATTGTCCACAGACAAAGTTCAATTTTCTGATACCTCAGATGCTGTCACTAAGCATAAGTGGAAAGATGACGACTTAAAGTCAGATAATTTATTTTTTTTAAAGAACTTTAGTATATATTAAGGGATTTATGAAGATGATTGAGGCTTTAGTCTAAGACTGTGGTTAAAAAAACCCCAACTCGGTAATAAAAGGGATTAAATTTTCAAGTCCAGGAAATCCAGTGCTGTGTTAAACTCTTCAGCATTTAAGAAATCTCACTATTAGAAACAAATCTAAGAAACAAAATATAGGCATAAAATTCTATTTATTACTGAACTTTTTGTTTTGAAATATAATGATCTGTGTTTTGATTTTGAACTGATACTTTTTCCAAACATGCAATAACATTCTGGAATTATTCTTTTTATGAAATGGATAGGGTTTGGGAAAATGTTCTTTTTGCTTTCTCCATCATTACTGCCATCTTGGTGGGAGTATGTTGTCACATCATAAACAGAAGAAGGGCTTACCCTGCATCTTTTTTTTTTCTCCCATCTTTAGTTTATCAGGGCTATATCTGAACTCTTAATCACCTGGAGACTGTAAATGACATGGGACAAAACACTTCTTACTTCATAAGAAGATTTAATGGCAAAAAAAGAAATAACTAATTTCCCAAGTTGGATGCATAGTCAAACATATACAAGACTCAAATTAGTAAGAAGAGTGGCAAAGCTGATAAACTATTGATCTATCAGGTTAAAAGAGAATGGTTGGTTGAAGAGGATGGATGTCAAGGAAAACTAAAAAATGGTGACAAGCTTCCTGTCTCCGGAGATAGGGCAGTTTGGTTTGATGTGCTGTATTGACCATGGAAATCATGGAGGTGGTAGATAGTACACATCAAATTCAAGACCATTTAGATAAGGTCAGCTAATGGTGTGCCAAAAGGTTGACAGATCACTGTACAAAGCAATCTGTCTCCTCCAATGAGGAGGATGAAGCCAGCAAACAGGCTCCTTCACAGGAGATCTGGAGGATAACCAAAGTAAACTCCCCCCAAAACTAGAAATCTATTAGACTCAACAAACACCACTAGCTTCTAAGTGTGGTATGGCATATGTACGCTGCATATGGGAACATACATTCAATACATATGGGAACATAACATACATTACATAAAGTAAAAGACAACTTTGTACATATAACTATTCTATGATTCTATGTATGTAGGGTATACCACACATATATACCGCACATATGGTATATATGGCAAACAAGAAAAATATCTTGTATTATCATTTTTACTGAAAGTGATAACATGCCTTAGATCAAAAAGGTTCCCACAGTCTCTTCTGCAACTTTTCTTGCGCATATAGCTGCATATATGATAGTGTATCAGAAATGTCCTGACATTTTTCCACATTTGGAAATGATGCAAGTAGTCTTATCTGTACAAAATAGCAAAATGAAAGTGAGTATTTCTCCTGTATTGGTACAGGTAGATTTCTACTTCTGCTTTCTTACTTATTCAGGAAGGAATTAAAAACTTCTTTAATTAGTTGCTAGAAACTGCCATTAAAATTGAAATATTGGCTCTTTCAGCACCAGAAACTGTTATTATCATAAATCCATTTATGGGAAGTATAAAGTGAGGCTGTTGCAGTACTTATATCACCTACTCCTAAAAAAGAGTTGCTTGAGACTGGACTCATTGTGGAGAAGTTTTTTGTTCCTTTGGATAGGCTATGTTTGCAGCTGATAACTTTCAAAGACAGAAAGACATGCTGGGTTGCAGTAGAAGTAGTTCTGTTCACTATTTTGTATTTTCAGAAGTAAAAGCTACTTTCATATGTGCAGGTCAGTGCAGGTAGTCAATGGACTTCTGGTGCATCCATGTATGAGTGCAAATCATCTTCAAATAGATGTGGTTTGTTTGCTACATGGATAATATGATCTTGCAGGAGTTTGAGTGAAAGTAGAAAGCTGAATTTTCAAAAGCAGAGAAATCTGGTTTCAGGGTTATAACAGAAGTTAATTTAATCTGACCTTTTGCATAAGAAGAGTTTATACGTATTTGTTCTTTATGCTTTTATCCTATGTGGGGAAGGCCTGGCTCATCTGCATTTAAAGCAGGCCTACATTGATTAAGCTGTTTTCATAAGCATTTCTATTCAGTGCATGGATTTCTCTTAGGGAAGTGCATATGTATTACATAGTCTCATTAAAATAGTGAAGAAACAGCAACAGCAGCTCTTTCAGATCAGCAACTGCCAGGAAGCAGCATGCTGTGGATCTGATGATCGCAAGGTGAGTGTTCTTCCCTGTCTGTTATACTATCTGTACATAAAGATTACCAGTGACTGAGATCACCTAAAAAAGATGTGCAAAAGCAGGAGGGAAACTATTAGCATGGCAGCGAGCATGCCAAAGGTGCAACGGGGGCCAGACGTATTGTGTGTTGAAAAAGAGGCCCACAAATGGTGGTGATATGCCATGGATCACAACTCATTGCCCCTGCTAATGCTGCTACCTTAACCAAGACAAAACAGGAGCAAGAAGTAAAGATGAGCTCATAGTGGGATGTAATCTGGAAGCTTGCAAATTCTGGAAATGGGTTAATAGATCCAGCTCTTCAGATTAGAAGAGGATGAATTAGGGAGAGGATGCAATGAGAGCAAACAGCCAGTGAGTCTCTCCAGCACAGGAAAAAGGCACTGGTCTGCAGCAGAGCAATCATCCAAGGAATTTTGCCAGGACCTGTAGCCTCCTAAATCAAGTTCAAGGTTGAGAAACCATAATGGGCTCAGAAAAGGGCTTCCAAGATGGTGAGTGGCCCAAATACATGGGTTCTGAGGAGAGGGTGAAAGTTCATTTGCAAAGAAGAGACCAAGTGACAGTCCAAGAGCTGTCTGCAAGTATTGAAAAGGGAGTTACAAATACATCAGAAACAACAACTCCCCCATGGAATAAAAAGGTGGTATAATAAAATTTAACAGCAAGAAATTGCAGCTTGGAAAGTTCAAATTGGAGTTTTTTTCTTTAGAAAATGTTACAGCAGTCAAAAAAGTAATTCGGAATAATTGTAGTATCTATGTCCATCACTAGATAATTTCAATAGGCAGCAAGACAAAGACACAGCTGACCTTAACATGATGCTAGTGATAATCCTGCTTTGAACAGGAATTAGACTGGGACACTTCCAATTGTCCCTTCTGTCACCTCTAACATGTTTGGATAGATGGACAGTTGTCATAAAAGGATGAGGAAATTGCTTGGAATGAATGCATGAACATCGTGTTCCACTCCTGGATAAATGCAATAATAGTGCTTAATATATTTATGAATGCACATCTGCACTGACTGCACAGTCTCAAATGCTATCAACTGAATATTCACTGTGGCAAGAAGTTCAATGTGTGGCTATGTGTATCACTCTTAAAGATATTGAGAGCTTTTAGTTTATTTCAGAATGATCTGAATCAGGCCTATAAAACATTTGAAGTACAAATAATTGATAATAATAATTTTAAGTACAAATAATAACAACATTAGTTATTATTTTTCTTTCAAAGGTCATATCCCTCACTTCTGTCATTTTAAAGAGATGCTGATCACCTGCACAAAATTTCTTTCATTTCCAGTTCTGTTCTGAGCAACAAGGAAGGATAGAAGAATGGAAGGACAAAAGGATGGAAGGATGGAAGGACAGGAAGAACAGAAAGGACAGAAGGAAGGAAAGAAGTTACAAATGGCAGCATATGTTGATGATGTAGAGATAGCATGCTGAAACACTGTGCACAACAGACTGGAGTAAACCATTGTCCTGGGTTTAGCAGTAGAAGTCAGTTTTTCTCCTTCTTAGTAGCTGGTGCAGCGCTGTGTTTTGACTTTCAGCCTGGGAACAGAGCTGATAACACTGATGTTTTTAGTTGTTGCTCAGTAATGTTTACTCTGACCAAGGCCTTTGTGAGTCTCATGCTCTGCCAGGGAGGAGGAGAGGCCAGGAGGAATCAGAGAAAGGACACCTGACCCAAGCTAGCCAAAGAGGTATTCCATAACACAGCATGTCATGCCCGGGGAGGTAACTGGGATTTACCTGGAAGGGCACACTCTCTTCAGGGTAGGGCTCATTTCAGCAGGTGGTATCTTATTCTCTTCCCTTGTTATTTCCCTTCTCTTTATTATTATTGGTGGTAGCAGCAGTGATTTGTGTTATACCTTAGTTACTGGACTGTTCTTATCTCAACCCATGAGAGTTACATTCTTTTGATTCTCCTCCCCACCCCTCCAGGAGTGGGGAGGAAGAGGGGGAAGGAAAGAAAGAGGGGAGGGGGGGGAGTGTGAAAGAGAGACTGTGTGGCTGACTGTGTTTAAACCACAACAACCGTGACTTGAGTACAACATCTACCCAGAATCAGCAAAATATCTCCTGTCCATCACAAAGCCCTAATTAGCTGGGGGATCTGTATTTGAGCTTTGCACTGAGGATTCATAAAGGATAAGCTTCAACTTTCAAAAAAGTTGTGTTGAGTCACTTAATCAAAACTTCACACTTAACACATAAAATGCATCTTGAGGGAGTGGATTTCTGCAAATCAGTCATGGTTTAGCCACAGTAGGCAGCTAAGCAACACACAGGTGCTCACTCACCCCCCCCCCATCAGTGGGATAGGGGAGAGAATAGGGAAGGTGTAAGTGTGAAAACTTGTGTGTTGGGATAAAGACAGTTTAATAAATAAAAAATAACCAGAAGGGAAAAAGCAGTAAAGAGAGAAAAAGAAACAAACAAAAAGCCCACCAAAACACAAGGGATGCAAAAAACCCCAATTGCTATTCAGCAGATGACTGATGCCCAGCCATTGCCTGAGCAGCAGCAGCCCTGGCCAACCTCCACCCCACACACATAACTTATTGCTGAGCATGATACTATGAGGCACTGGAATATCCCTTAGGTCAGCTGGGGTCAGCTTTTCCGACTCTGTCCCCTGCCAGCTCCTTGTGCACCCTCAGCCTACTAGCTGAGGTAGGAGCAGAAAATGTCTTGTGGCTGTATAATCACTGCTCAGCAATAAAAGAACCCATCCCTGTGTTATCAACACTGTTCTCATCATAAAACAAAAATGTAGCCCCATACAAGCTACTATCATGGAATTTAGATTTATCCCAGTCAAAATCAGTACAAAAATTTAAAACCACAGACAGTACATCAGAAGATGGTGGAAAGTAACTGCCTTGTTTGAATAGTCAGAAAGTTTTGTAGCTTTGCATGATGTCAAGGACAGGATAGAGAATAAGTACAGGAGGGAGAGAAATTCATGGAAGACACAGGCAAAAGGAAAGCAGGAGGCAAAGTCAAATCATGGGAAGCAGACCAGGCAAATTTGGGAATGTCTGGGCAAAGCAGAATAGTAACTTAGGGCAATTTGGGCTACTCAAAGTACAGCGTATTAGGGGAACCACAAACCAATAAAGCAAAAGGCACAATCTTACTGTGGTCACATTCCATCCTAAAGGCAAAATCAAACCAGAGAAAAACAAGCTGTTTTTTTTTTACTTCAGTGATATCTGTGCACACAGTTGTGCTATATTTAATATATCTCCTGAATCTATGGTACTATAGCTTGCCATAAAGCAACTGCATTGAAGAGCTGAACTCTGTCTCCAACACACCTGAATTTATACTGACTTATATGTGAAAACAGTTCAATAATTAAATACACACTACAAGGATGGGGAAGGGGATAAATAAATATTAAAGTGTGAGCTAGAAATGGTCAATAATTTAACAACATTCAAGATCAAAATTGCTGAGCATATGTACTGAAATAAAGCAAAATAGTCTGTAAGAGTTCTCCATGGACATGACCTTTAGCATCTAAATGACCAGCTGGAGTGAAATACGTTAGGCTGTTCTGATAATAATTTTTAAATGGAAATTTAAGTCCACAAAGAAACTAATTATTCAGCAAGCCTGACACATATTGGCATGCTGAGACTGCTGAAGAAGTGCCCCATGAGTATTCATTATATATTAAATTTCATGGGATACTTAAATAAACCTTCACAAGGGTCTAACCTTCTTATTAGAAGTTCTCACCTTTTCCCTACACCACCACTTAGCTATTTCAAATTCAGAGGTAGAAGAGGTTTTTTTTAACATGCAGAAAGCACCAGAAGAATTTACAAATTCTAATGAAAGCTTTGGCTTGAATTCCTAGTTTCTACATCAGCTTGTGATAACTTTCTCAAGCACAGTTCTTCTCAGGCAAGGGAATAGTGAAGAGGAGCAGTGGATATTTATGAAGTGCTTTGAAGTGAAATAGCATGCAGTATTCCTGTTAATAATTTCCAAAGCTCTGTGCTAAGGTTTCAAGACTTTAGAACACATCCCTTTAAAGCTGAACTTTTCCAACTTCCTGTATTGTCAGTGGACAGACCTGATTTTGAAAACAAATGAGCAATTTAATTGAAGACAAAATGGGCATAGATTGGAGGCTGGGAAAAGACACAGATTTTAAAGGACCCTGATTAGTCTCTTCAGTGTTTGCTTTTGATCAAGGTCAAAAGTAAGTATGAATAAAAGAAGAGCTGATAATTAAGGATGTCATCCAGTCCATGGATACTGGGCCTCACCTACTTGTCTACATCTTAGACACCTAAAAAGTGAGACTTAAATTAAGTTCTCTGGTCGGGGAAGAGAGGTAAGTAACCACCAAAGCAGAAAATGGGATCACTCCTTCATACTTTCAGTAGTAGCTACCTCTTTTTGTTAACTGCACAGAGAAATGAACACTTTTGTTTTAATAGAACAGATTCGTTTTGCAACTATATTTTAAGGACAAATTAGATGATGACCTTAGACCTCTCCTCAAAGTAGAAACTTCTCCAGTGGTTTCTCTAGGTTTTATTTAGGTCAACATGCAAATATTATTTGGAGATTTAAAACCACCCCCTTGAAAACCCCTCCTTTGTCCAAGTTCTTGAAAAACTGCCTTATTTTCTGTGAATGTGCTCCCATAGATATATCATGCCAAGAGGAGCTTGTGCAGTTTGAAGGGAAATCCTTGTAGCAACACTGCTAGAGTACTTAAACGTATTTTAAAATGCTTTATGTGAAAGGTCAGTATATTAAAATCCCAAAAGTTGAGACAGAAACAAAGATGTTAACTATGCAGTTATTTTGCTATTTGTTGTGAAAGTAATTCTTGACAAATACTTTTCCATATACAAATAAAAAATTCTGAAAATAAGTCCATGTTGATTGCTACAATTTGATGAAATCCAACCACTTTGATGTTATTTATATTGTAATGAAGATTTCTTTGCAACATAATCTACACAATTAGAGTGGAATTACAGTATTGAGAGTCGTTATCCAGGCAACATCCCATTAAAAAGAATAAGAGAAGAAAGAGAGGGGGAAGCTATTCTGAGAACCTTAGAATGAATGCTCAGCTAGGCTGTTACTGCCAATATTTTCCACAATGTTCTGCCAGCATAAGGAAGATAAAATATGTGTCTTGTCATTTCACAGGAGTGACACCTCCCAGATATTTCTGAGGCTCTGCCATACCCCACAAGGAGAAAGTTGTGTGGACCTAATCCAACTCCATGTACAATCCAACTCCAATTCTGAACTCAGACTCTGAGCTATGGAAGAATATTATACATAAAGAAACATAGAAACCTTTAGATGCATTTATCCATTGGTCAGAGTGCTGGTGTCACAATAGAATGTGAAAGTGAACATACCAAAAGGCCTGCCAACTTCTGCAGCAACATAAAAGAGACCTTTTCATATTCTCCTTCTCTCACAATTGTGTAAACAGAAGGCTTGGAATGCTGTTTAACAGACAAGGCAAGGCAAGAAACCACCAATCTGAACAGCTACATGGGTATGTTGTCAGGCTCAGTGTACTCAAGATTTAAAAAGTTGGAGTGACACAAGTAAGACACTTTGTATAGACCACATAGGCAAATACATGCACGTACATTAGACATCTATATAGGTGTAAACTAACTTTTCTCTTAAATTTTGTCAAATTTTCTGTTAGCAAACTCCTGAATACTTTCTGAAAGAGGAGCAGGCTCTCATACAGCACCCTGAAGCTTGCTGATGGAGGTTGAATTCTTTCTTTTTTTTCACATACTCCTTAGAAAACTATGTCTGTGACTCAAAACCATTGCACTGTACAACACCTTAACTGACATGTTCCATTACATTTAAAATTCTGTAAACAATTTATCAAGGAAGAAGAAAGTTGTGATATATAAGTGGTATATAAACACTAATATGTTGTGGCTGAAAAGTGATAAAGGCTTCTCAAGTGAGAAGTGGGATCCAGAAGTTCTTGATTCTTGACAGGTTTGTTAACCGGGTAAATCTGGCATTTAGCTTTAAAGTGTCAACGTATAAAAGGGAAAAAAGGATAAAATACTATCTACTATTTAATCCAAATACTGAGGTAATATTTAATGTTTTAAAAAGTTGTCAATATTTAAATACACCAGGTAATTGTCTCTATATATTTTCTGCCTCTCAAAGGGACAGATGTCTTTTAGGTGCAGTATAACTTCCTGTAAGGGTGATCTTAATCTCACCCTTTTGGACACTTTCTTTCCCCTTCTTGTATTACAGGATCGCAGAATCACAGAATCCCAAGGGTTGGAAGGGACCTCGAAAGATCATCTAGTCCAACCCCCCCACAAGAGCAGGGTAACCTACAGTTAAAAACATGTATAATATCAAACCAACCTTGTTCTTTAGCAAGCTTTACCAGTCTGCTAGCACCTCTTTTCTTGAACTAATTTATGTAAGTTTTCCACTTTTCTTCTTTTGAAAAAGAAAAAAAAAGGTTTACCTTTTGCATGTACTAATATTTCCCTGTGGTTGTGAGTTTTTTCATTTTTCAAATCTCTTTATTCAGAAATCTCCACTATCTTCATCTTAATTTACTGATAAGAGCCCTGACAATCACCTTTGTCATTTTTTAATAGTTCTTGTCAAAAGATATAGAGGGATGTTTGCTTGTAGTTTTAAACAAATTATCAAAAAATTGCTTTCCTTCCAAACATAAATAATTGTGATGAATAATTAATTTTTTCTTTTTTTTTTTGGAAAAACTTCTGTGACATTGAATATCTATCAAAATGTTATGAAAAGGCATAGAAAGTTATTGAAATAGCTCACTTTGATAAGATTTTAATTAAAAAATTAATGAAAAATTGGAAAAAAAACTAAAAATGTGAAAAATGGGTTCTTTTCCAAGCTCTTAAAGACAAATTTAGATATCTTTGTATGAATAGATGCTTCAACCAGCTGTAACCATATAATAATCAGGACTGTATACAGCACTGCAAATGGGCATTAATAAAACATTAATACAGTATTGCAGAGGAGCCTAAGAAGAGATCCTTATATCTTTTACCCTTTCCACATTCCTTAGCACTTTATTACCACAGCCTACATTCCTCTGATTGTTTATTTTAAAGGTATTACTGGCTACATTTTGAGTTTCATATCAGAGTTTTGAATCTTAAAAACATTAAAATTTCTTGGGGTAAATATACTTACATACAAATGGAAAAGTAAAATTTGTACCTCTAAGATTATAACGAGCACAGTAATGATCCTCTATAAATGTAAATGGAAGAAATGTTAACAGATGCCACTGATTCTTTACATGTAATTCAGTAAACTCTTGTTTTGGCAGCTTCTAACTGGAACAAAATTCTTCCCAACTTAAAGCTGGGGGTTTTAAAGTCAGATACCAAGATTTCTTCATTCTGTGTTAAATATCTCACTTCTTTGCATTATTTGAATGTACACATCTTGAAAATTATTAGCAGAAATGGAATCATCCAAATACTTTCTTTCAACAAAGGGAAACACTGAAACTTTCATAAATGTTTTTCAGACTTCTCAGTTCATCACAAAGGAGGTTTTAACCTGAGTTCATATATGCTCGCTTCGTCTTCTGGTAATTACCCCAAAATTGCTACAAGTGTATAGCTTTGTTAACATGTAAATAAGCATTAAAACAAGGACAGCCAATTTCCTGGGTTAATATTCAGAAGAAATGGGAAACACATTGATCCAATCAGTTTTAGAGAATTAACCTTCTTATTCTGATCCTGTACTTCAGAAGTAGCTCACGTCATGTGGACAAAGGACATACAAACTGGAGTATTTGCTTCTTCCAAAAGCACCAATATTTGGAAGCTTGAATGCCTTAAAGCCATAGCACTTTATTCTCTGAAACAGAAATGGAAATGGAGAGTTTGAAAGTCCCACCTGATCTCATTTCTAACACTGCACTGTTGGCTAAGGGATTCTCCTCCACTCAGTGAAAAGGTTTGCCTCCGTTACCCAGTACTTCAGGCACTATTTGAAGTAGTTGAGTCCTGCCACAAGGAAAAACTTCTCCAGGAAAAGTTCAGAGTCCAGCACAGCAATGTGGGCAGCCCGGCCTATCAATGTATTGGCGGTATTTGGCAGAGCATGGAACACATTGTGTCTGATCAAAGTGCAGTCCTTCGCACCAATCAAAGGCTGGAGCAGGTTGTTAATCATTTCTGCATAAACAGGACCTGCAAAAGAGTTTAGATGTCACATCTACATGCAAAAGCTGCCATATCCCCTTTTTCCTCCCAATATTGTTTGATTACAGTCACAATGAGAAGGAAAATGGAAGCAAGGCCAAAGTGCAAGAAGTAAAAGTCCACTTCAGAGATTTGCCAAGTGTCAGACATTAAGCTAATGGAGGCCATCTGAAGAGTCTGCTGAAGTTGCTAGCATGAAGAGTGGGACACTCCTCAGCATTTAGGTACCTTTCCTCAGTGGTAGAAGGGAATACTATTGGTTCCTTCAGGAAAGAGTGTTGGAGTCATGCTGCCTGTGAATTCAGATGCAAAAGGCCCTGGCAGGACATTAGGGTTTCTCTGGGAATCTAATGCAGGGTGAACATCACACAGATAGTTAAGGAGTTTACAGGGCAGAAACAATGGCTCAGGAAACTTGTACTCATAAATGGTCTACACTGAATGTAGATCTAGCTAGGTCAAACATCTCCCTGAGAAACTATCACTGAAAGAGAGAGAGAATTATCTTTTAATACATATTTGAGGTAGGATAGAAAAAGCTGCAATTTAGGTAAGATATGTGAAGGCTATGTTATAATAAACTATGTTATAATAAACTATGTTTATTATTAGGCCTGGATGTGTCTTGCTGCTTCCAAAGAGTACCCCCATTTCTAGGTAGTTGCACGTGTGAAATAGGTATGAAATTACACTGAGTGTGATTTCTGGAAGTGATATCAAACTGAAGCCGTGAAATCTTTTATAAATGAGGGAGACTGCTAATACCAAAGGCAATACCTGGGACAATACACAGCCTGAGTTCACAAGAGGGTTAGGCCTCTGATGGCAGAAGTCCTGATGCATTTTACAGGTATTACAGAGCAAAATGATTTAAAATCTGTCCCTTAATTTGCCTCACCATCATCCAAACACTATTGAAAACAAAGAGAAAACCCCCTGACTTTGGATGTGCTGAGAGTGATTTCATTATGTGGAACAAAGCTGAGGCAATACTAGTAAATCAGTAGACTACAGAAAAGCATTGTCAAGAGGTAGTTCTATTATCATCACTTTAAAAAATTAAGTAAGAGGGAAGGGGAAGAAGCAGGAAGAAACCTTCGATTACAACCTGAATGAAATTTGTTTTCATCAAAAAGCTTCTTAAAAAGCTTCTTTTATTGATATCGGTAATTTCCTGTGGGAAGAGAACACTTTCTTCCTTATCAAATCAACATTTGAGTTTTCATCATGCTGATGAACAACCCTTCTCATGCAATAACTTCAGTTACACAGAAACAATTCCTCAAGAGTTTTTTAAATAGAAAAAGGATCTTAAACATACCTGCATGTCTGTCCTTAAGTGCATTTTTGCACATTTCTATTCTTGCTGAATGAAAGGGTACATATCTGTCTTGGGGTGAGGCCACTAGCACGACATTTTTAAAATACTGAAGACCTGTGTCAAATGCATTAAACACATTTATCATAAAGATGTACAGCAATAAAAATGCATACAGTGTCAGCAAGGCAACTTCATGTTCAAACATCTTTGAAACTCTACAGTGCAAAATAGATGAAAATTAAAACATGCAACACAAGATTAAAAATATTCATAATAGCTTAATCCCATTTCTGCTGCTTCTGCAAATTGTTTGTGACTTATAAACACCAATACAGGTTAATTATATGAAATTAAAAACCTTAAGAACCGTCTCTATTCTACATAAGTGTTTGATTAAAACCTTAATCCTGCAAGTACTTATGGCTCTGAACACTGGAAACACATCTACAGCCCACTGTGATCAATGAAGGGTTTTGGATAAATAAATGTCCACAAGAATGGGGATGAAATCCGAAACCAACACAATAAAATAGTACAACTTTCAAACAAAATGGAGAGAGGGAGAAGTAACAACGTCACTATGATGTCATGCTATTATACCATTGTTGAGAGAGCCTTGGGATCCAGCCCCTGCATTCAACAGCACATTGATAAACACACACTACTGGCACATGGATTGGAAACCAGAAATCCTCCCTGTTCTCTGAGGGCAATGGGGCAAATGATGGATCATGGAAACAGACTCCCTGTTTGCCCTGTGTGTGGTCACTTGACCCTTCACCACCCACATTCAACAGCAAAGTAGGAAAATTGACACAGATGATCTAGTCTACTGGCCCAGAGAGTATCCTGAACACAAAAAGCTGTGGGTTTGATCTTCATCTTTTCCTCTCTCTTATGGGGAAGGGTTTCAGAACCAAGCCCTTTGATTTCTAGATTTTTTGAGGAGAGTTGACCATCACCACCACAAAGGAGTCCCAAAGAGTCGTGATGGCTCCCTTTACTAAGCCTGGCTGAAGCTGTTTATCATTTTCTTGTGCAATCATACCAACTGAGTTTGTGACTCCAGACTGAGGTAAAAGTCAGGAAATAAGACAATGAGTGTTACCATAGCTAAAATCTAACGTGAAGAGGTTCAATAGGTATTAACGTTGATTTATTTCAAGACAACCACAAGGAACAATTAAAAAGGTTGAAAAGCACCAGGGACTTCTAGTTTAAGAAACTCAGAAATTGGTGGAGACTTAAAGAGTTATCCAGGAAAGTTGGCACAATGCTGCTACTGATATTTCTCCCTCTTTAGGGAGAAACTTTCAACTGAGCTACTTAATTAATTCTGGGAGCAGGGTGCTAGATTAGGGACACCTCTATTTGGACTCAGCATGTAAGGTCATATGTTCCCATCTGGACCTTCCAACTTCATATTTTTTTTGCCTAAACATCTACATGGAGAATTCAGACTTTACAGACAACCTTTTTCACATTCAAATTTCTGCTTCTGAAGGAACACCTTCTTTCATAGCCTGTTAGATCTCCAGTCTACCAAGCTAACAAACAATAAATTCATTTAACTCACAACACATGCTTGGGGGTTCTTTGCTTGGGAATTGTGTAGACCTAATTTTATTTGAACTTGACAGTAGTAAAGCAGATGTCAACTGTGCTCAACAGAAATCAGAGCCAAGAAAAGAAAGGGAAAATTAAGTTAAGGAAATTTAGATAATGTCAAGATACAGCAGCTACCCATCATTTTTTTTGTCATGTAGTGTGTTCATAAAAATATGAAACAGCTCTATGTTTGTCCAGCTAAGAATTACCAAGTCATATTCATCTTAAGATAGTCTTTGTTTCCTATTAGCAATGTACCAAAGTATGAAAAAAAATTAAGTATCGAATATTGACCTCGTGATTACCTACTTAGTACCAGTTTGCTGACACCCCATATTAAAAATAACTCATAAAAGAAAACATTTATTTGAACAGAAGGATCATGCTTGCTTTCTTTTCTTTAGAAAAGCCTGTTTTATTTCATTTATTCATGGCAGACCAAGGAAATGGTAAAAATATCTCTATTAAGACAACATTTTTCCAGTGTGAGGCTATTCATCTCTGTCTGTAGTACAAAAGTGTCACAATAGACATGAATAAAATTTGCTTTTCATCTCACAGAGTCATATTTCCTAGAGACAAGCAATGTTCAACTTACAAAAATAATAAAAAAGGAAAAAATGGTTCTCATCTGGTAACATAAATTAAGCAATAGTGGCCTGTCAAGAATAATATTTCTCACGTGCAGAATATAAAGTCAGGTGCATGTTTGCTACAGCATAGAGGTCTTATTTGGTGCTAACAGTCTGGCAAATATACCAACGGATAACTGGCATGGAAAAAAAAGCACAAATAAAGTAGATAATAGATGCTAGATTTTAGAGCAGCCCTTCTCAAAAGCACGAGTGCTTACAGAAAAATCATTAATAAAATGCAGATTTATTTTACTCCCTGGAGGACATGGCAATCCAGCAAAATCCTTTGGAATAAATAGCCTTTGGTATTCACAGAGCCTCACCAAACCGTACTCACCCGTTTTTTGGCTGAGCTGATAGAGGAAACACTTGCGCAGATCCGCATTGTCCCTGAAGGTCAGTTGCAAAAGCGACCCTGACTTTTTCAATTTCTGCATGAGCCAAAGACCTGGAATGAAAATCATTCCATATTTTTATCCTGTTTGTTAATTATCCACCAAGGGGATTAAAGACATGTGCCTACAGTAAGGGTATCATGGTAATTCTATTTAAGTCTGGCTTCCTCTTGTATTTCTAATCAACAGGAGAAAAGTCTAAGGGCCTCTCTGAATACAGGTAATGGTTTTAAACTGTAAAAATGTAGATTTAAACTAGATATAAGGAAGAATTTTTTTACTATAAGGGCGGTGAAATGCTGGAAGAGGTTGTCCAGAGAGGTGGTAGATGCTTGTCCTGGTTTCAGCTGGGATGGAGTTAATTTTCTACCTAGCAGCTGGTGCAGTGATGTGTTTTGGCTTTAGACTGGTAGTAATGCTGATAACACAACAATGTTTTAGTAATGCTTACCCCAATCAAGGACTTTTTCAGTCTCATGCTCTGCCAGTGACAAGGGGCATGGAAAGCCAGGAGGAAGCAGAGACCAGACACCTGACCCAAACTAGCCAAAAGGGTATTCCATATCACAGCACATCATGCCCAGAATAGAAACTGGGGGAAGCTAGCTGGAAGCCACTGACTGCTTCTTGGGAACTGTCTGGACATCAGGTTGGCAGGTGGTGAGAAATTTTATTGCACATCACTTGGGTTTCTTGGGTTTTATTCCTCTCTCTCTTCTTCTTGTTGTTATTATTATTATTTTTTATTATTGTAATTATATTTTTGTTTCATTAGTAAACTAGTAAACTGTTCTTATCTATCTCAGCCTGTGAGTTTTACCATTTTCCAGTTCTCCTCGCCATCCCACCTTAGGGGAGAGTGAACCAGCGGCTGTGTGGTTAAACGATGACAATGCCCCATCTTCTAGTTGAAGATGTCCCTGTTGATTGCAGGTTGAACTACATGACTTTTATACGTCCTTTCCACCCCAAACTATCCTATGATTCTGTGATTATACACATTGTGGTAGCATAGACATTCAGGAAGGCTGAAGGGATATTCCATTCCCATAGCACTGTCAGTGCCTTCTTCAGCCTTGGAGATGCCTCTGCTTATTGGCAGTGTACAGGGAAGTGGAAGAATATAGTGGAAGCAAGGTCATCTCTCTGCTGTACACCCTTGGGTTTTCCAGGGAGCACTGTGCTGGACCTAGTAGTAGATACTGAAAACTCTTCTCATTGCATTTTTTCTGTGTGGGTTTGAAGTCTTCAGTAAATATTTCCCACAACTTCAGTGTACAGGTTCTGTTGTTACTGTTTATCGCTACCTCCATGTGTTGCTCTTTCATGCACACTGCCATGGCCTGCAGCCCATCATAGCTTTCCCATCAACTCTTACCTGTACTAACCAAAGTACTGTTGTTGTAAAGGGTTCCCAGATGCGGCCCAGAAAGGGACAGGAAGGTGTGTAACTTGTTGAGGTAATAGCGAAACCTGGGGCGAGTTAGTACAGATCGAATGATGACGTTACCAAGGGAATGTCCAATGAAACTGTTGGGAAAGACAGTATTACATTAACACAAAACCCACCCATATTTTATTTATATAAAACATAAGGATGGCATAAATTGCTCTTGAGGGGACTCTTATCAGGCCTTGCAATAACATCCTTTTGGTATCACTTCACCTTTTTTTCAGCCTAGTAGATATTCTTTCATATATAGCAATATAAAAATTCATCCCACTGATTTAATAGCTTTTGACACAGGGCACTTTTGGAAAGGCTAATTTCACTGAATGTTGCTCATGTAACTCAAACTTTTACAGACTATTAACTGTCAGAACACTTACCTTATTCGGGATATGGAGAGGTTGTACAACTGGATGTGCTGAATAATTTCATCCAATAATCGGTCAGTCATGGTATCGAAATCAGCAAAAGTATCAGTCTGGTGAAAAACACAATAAGAGAGTGGATTAAAATACATTGCACTTATTGCAGACTGATGTTGTTTTCAAAGTATAATGGACGCAGAAGCATAATAACCAGCCCAAACATTCTTTACATGAGCTCAAGGTCTCCAGGTCCTCTAAAATTTTAAGTTCCTCTTTGAGAGAAATTGCTGAGTGATTCAAAAGTCACAAATATGTTCTTAAAGCAGCCTGACTTGACAATGGGGAGAATGCTCAGCCACTGAATATACCAAATTCTGCGCATCGTAGTAAAGCTTTTGGCATTTAGAGTTTAATGGATTATTATGCTAGTATAGTTTACAACAATATATACTGACATGCGAGTTATGCTGATGCTAAGGATGCAATCAAGATTATTTGGCCATCTTAATGAAATGCTGTGTGTTAGTTCTTCAGCAGTTATCAGTAAGAGAATGAGTGTTTGAGAGGAACAATTTCTTGCTTGCAACAGTACTTCATTTCTAATGCAATAAAACAAATAATTCATTGTCCAGTCTATAAGACTGCAGACAGATCTTATTCAGAACTGTGTCATGTGGCAATTCAACAGGACTCTAAATCAAATTCATAACTAATGAGATGCCACAAAAACAATCATCAAATGTTGGAACAGCTATTCAGAGCAAAGATACCAGTAATTAATGTCTTTGTGGCACAACTCATCTTGTTAATTGCAGCTTTTGCAAAGGAAAACATGAGCATATTCACTTTGCAATACAGCCTTAAAATAAATGTTCTCATAAACCACAAACAGTCCACTAACCTTCTGCGCATTTGTTTTGCCTGCATTGATAATTAATCATTTCCTCTTAGGCTCATTAACCCAAATCTTTCAAGCTGTTTAAAAGTGGAAGAATATCAGCCTGAACATTAATCATAAACAGAGCACATCAAGTGACATATTTCACCTGCTTATATTTCCATCATTTAGTATCGTCTCAGCCTGATTGAGCTTGTCAAATGTATCACAAATGAGGGACTGAAAAAAGTGATTTGCACTCTCCTTTGTAAGGCAAGCTTCAGCTGAAGGATTGATTTCATGGGTAACTTTGAGTGTGGTTCTCAAAGAAGGGAAAAAAATGCGAGAGGATGCTTTGCAGCACCCAAATAGAATCACACAGGTTCTATTTCCGGTGTCATGGGAACTTCCTCACCTTCGCAGACTAAAAGTTCCCATAATGGGCCCTGGAAAATGTTAAATAGAGATTTTGTAAGATGTTGCATTCTCTGAAAACATGAAAAGGAGCTTTGATGCAAGTCTGAAGTAGTCTCCTCGTTATTTTCATCTTTCCCTGTGCAGGTCTGCTGTTGACAGATCTGCCCTGGGAAGCAGCAAGTTGACAGGCTATCACCAACTAGCCACTTCATAATATAAAAGCTGTTGAGAAAAGAAGGTTTGGAAGTTTTGAATCAAGTTTCTCAGCTGCTCATAAATCAGAATAATTTCTGACTGGGCACTGGAAAACCTTATCTTGTGCATAAAGTTAGGCCTCTGTGTCATAAATATAGGTTCATTGCAGAGCAAAGCACAGATTCATTTCTGTTTCTCTGCCTAGGCTAGCAATGAATATTTCTGGAAGACGTTTCTTTATCCTCCAAGGAAATAAATCTTGCAAAGGTTTCAACCTGAGAAACAATGGCTGATGCAGCCAAGCAAGCTGAGAACACCTGCTGGATAATCCACATCCTCTGGAGAATTTAACATCACTTATCTTCCTGCTTTCTGTCGGTGCTGTGTTGTCTGGCATCCAACAAGCAGAATCACCAGTTTGCAAAGTTTGCAAACTGAGAGGATAAATGAATTTTCTTCTTCTAAGGTCTAGTCCTATAAGTGCTAACGTCATTGCCTTTGACTTTAATGCTAGGAATATTGTCTGATGGATTTGAACACCCCATCACGTTAGACAGGACCAGGACCAGGCTTTTGCACTAAGTACTAAATAGAATTCCCTGAATTCTCCAGTGCTTTTGTTTCATTCAGCTGGTGAAAAGGCTTTGCTGAAGGTCCTATTTCAGCAGTGTCAGTGGCTTGTAGCAGGTATAAAGATGGAAATTAGCTCTGCAATACCTGATTTCTTTCTGACATTAGGAAATCCAGTTTTCCACCAGGGAGTCCCAGTTCTATAAAAGTCTTTACCAGCCGCAGATCTGCACTGTTACCTAAAAATAAATGGTGCTTTATAAGACGTAATTCAACAGAAAAATAACTAATATAGAGTCAATTTAACACATTCATTTTCCTATATAACCTGACACCAGGGAGCTCTTGCTAAGTGCTGCTAAAACACCTCAATACATGATAAGATCATGCATTGTAGCAGCTGGAGAGCAAGAATACCCACAGCCTGCACAGGTGGGGCTAGACCTCACCTCCCTGCTACTGGGGACTGCATAAATCATAGAATCATAGAATGATTTGGGATGGAAAGGACCTTAAGATCATCTAATTTCAACCCCCCTGCTATGGGCAGGGATGTCTCACCTTAGAACACGTCTCCTAAGGTTCCGTCTAACCTGGCCTTGAACACTTCCAGGGATGGAGCATTTACCACTTCTTTGGGCAACCTGTTCTAGTGCCTCACCACCCTCACAGTAAAGAACTTCTTCCTTATGGCTAACCTGAACTTACCCTGTTTAAGTTTAAACTCATTGCTCCTTGTCCTATCACTACAGTCTGTGATGAATGTTGAGCAAATAGTGGGGAAGAAAGGGAGAACATCAGGCCCAGAATAAAATGACTCTGTCCTCTATTTGCTGAACAGCAGAGGTAAGACAATGTGCTGAGGTCTGCCTTTCCACCTTCACAGCTCGTGTGGCTTCCAGGGGACACTTCAGCCCTACCAGGGGCCTTGGCACACGTGCTTGGGTATGGAGCTGTACTTTCAGAGGCAGAGCAGCCTGTCCCTCAGTATTCGCAATTGAAATCAATGATAAAATACTGTAAGGCTCCTAATATTTTGGGAGGTGCCCCATTTCATACTAGGAAATTCCGAAGTCTTCTGAAATGTTTTATTGGAAAAGGGGTACCTCCACCTTGTGAGAAGGATGTTACTGTCACAGAGATATCGAATGGCAAATTGTCCTTGCTCAAGTCAGCCAATGTTTGTTTCCCACTTTCCCGAGAATGCCTGACATTTTTCACCCCTCCTTCTCTGTAGTTTCAAGGTTAGTATCTACACTTTTCCCATTGATACCAGTAATTTGTCAAGAGAAGATTCATATAACATATCTGTTTTCTGCTTAGAAAGCATAGATATAAAAAATTCCAGGTCATGCTTCCTCTGCAGTGAATAATGATTTTTATTCTCTCACTTTGGAAAGCTGGCCACTATTTACCCTGTAACAGTGTTAAAATAGCATTTTTATCCGGTGACATACTGCAAAACAAGCAACTGTGGAAAGAAAAGAGTTACTGTAATGCACTTTTCCTGTGAACTGATGTGCTTTGGTGAGGAATTCTGCTTAAATAGCAACAAAAAAAGTTTCAGCACCCATTCCTCAGAGTAAATATTTTATATTCCCCTAGATCCTTTATTACAATAGACTGAATGACACAATAAGGACTAAATACTTAGCTAGGATACATAATTTCCTTAGACTCTCCATTCTTTCACGCTTGCTGAACATTTGTCCTTTGCACCAGCTCCTCTTGGCCTTACCATCCAATCCATGGACACACACAACCAGATGAATTCCATCTTCCAAATTTTCTTCTTCTTCCTCTGGTGGGAAATATGGGATATCAGAAGCTAGTACAGATACGTCACTGTACAGAAATCCTTCAATCTTCATCTCTTTTTTAAACTTTTCTTTGGCCTGATAGAAACTGGAGAATACATTAATTAATCACAGCAGAACTGGGTGTTTAACAACAAACCTTCCAATTAGAAACAAGGAGGCTGCTATTAGAAAGAAGTTATGTTTTCAGCCTTCAAGTAGAAACCTGGATACTATTTCTTATCTATTCTGATTGAGAGAAATCAGCATGCAGTGAAAAAAAATCTATTTCTGAATGATTGGGCTACATGCATATTGGGAATAGCTAAAGCAGATTAACACCTCACACCTTCCAGAGGAATGAGGGATTTGCAACAGATAATTTACTGGTGGCCCATAACGCTGAGACTAAGATATAGAATTAGCATCTTAACAATATCATCAGTCTTATAGATGTTGAAATGCAGTATGCATGATTTTGCTAACATCAGATGCATTTATAAGCAGGTAGAAGGTGTTCTTCCCATTCTGCAGGCTGTGCAGTTAAAGGATGCACCTTGTATGGCATATATTTTGGTTTGGTTTTGGGTTCTTTTGAAACATTTTGTAGCTAAGAAGAAGAGCAGTTCAAGTGCTGAGAGAATGAAACTACCTCCTTTCCCCACTAAAAGCCTGAAATTCAACACATTAATTCACCCTAAAGCATTCTGTTGGCTGAAGGTGCCAACCTCTTCAGTGGCATTTTGACTTAGCAAAACTTATCCAGAGCTTTTAGGAATTAATAATGACAACATAAGTGTAGAATTAGGAAGAAAACCGGGATGGACCAGGTTAGGAGATATAGACCTTTAAAGTCTTGGGACAGCTGAAGGCCACTTGATGTAATGGGAAGCAATTACTTACAGCAACCTAATGGACTTTAAAGGGATGAAAGAATGAAAAAAATGGGCAGTGGACCTGGAGGCCCTGGATTCATGTGCATGAATACATGCTTAAATATTTTGCTTCACAAAGAAGGACCAAATTTTATGCTTAGATTAAGAAGGACGTACAGCAGGGTCTATAAAGCAAGCTTCAAGATGCTTTAAAGCAAAGAAAATAAAGCCTTGGGTCACAACTGAATGCACATGCAGAGAGACAACATTTTGGGCAGCCTGAGAAATACCCATGCTACTGTTTTCCCTCAGCACAGCAAAGACACCAAAATATAACCAAAGCATACATATGCTAGTATGTCAATCTGTGGAATGGGTCACAGTGAGCCACAATGTGGCATATTTGGCACAGGCAATGAAGCAAGAAAAAACACTCCAAAGAGCTTCTTCTCCAGCTACCCAGGATGCAAATTCTTCCATTTTCTGGAACCTGCAGCTGAGACCCTACTTGCTGCTGCTCCTGTTTCATAGTTTAGTTAATGACTGCAATTATTTAAGCAAAATAGGAGAGCTATAGCACTGCCATAGTGAACTAACTATCTGGGGCCAATACTCCAGGCTGGGTAACCTTGACTTCATGAAGGAGGGCCAGATCTTAAGGACTATTTAGACACCTAAATCCCACTCTTTTTCATGAAGATTAAGGACCTAATAACTTTTGCAATCTTGATCTCTCTGTGTTTTCATCTTTCCTGTCTATTTAGATTATTTATTCTGTATGAAACGTTTGTCTATTTGGATTACGTATAAGTATTCCTCAGGCAGCAACTGTCTTTGAATGCAAGTTTACAGTATGCTTACAGCATTAGAGCCCTGAACTTTTGTCAGGTTTTCTTGACATTACAGTAACATTAATGAAGAAAGTGATTAGACATTCTTACTTCAACATCCTTTCATTCGTCTCTTCATCCATCTCATCTGAATTTGAAGAGACAACTCCAAAAGAGCCCAGAGGCTGGCGTGTGATGGGGATCACAGCCTGCTTTGCAGAGAAGCCAACCACAGCAGGGGTCTCTTTAAGCACAGAAGAAAAGGGAAGACATGTGGCTGTGCAAGAGACAGACAAGTTAACCACATCAACAGTCTTCCTACTTTCCAGGGCTACTCCTTCCGTCGTTGCTGAATGAAACCCAGTGCCATTAGCAACAGGTTTATGCTCTTGGCTGTTGGGCTCCTGGGGATACTCAGCCTGGTAGGATCCTGCAGCAGGGTTTGCTGAGGGGGGTGAGTCGTTGAGCTCAATATCTTGTAACCCTTGCATTTCTGCATACACTGCTGAACTCTCATCAGCTAGAGAGCTACCACACTCTCCTTGCATTGAGCCGAATTCAGTTGAAGTCTCTGAAGGAGCTGGAACACGATAGCAAAAATCTGGTACCAGCTTTATGCTTTGGGAAAGACTCTCCTCTCCTGAAGTTCTGCTACTGGAGTAAAAGTCTTCTTGCATTTCTAAACTGTCCAGCTTAATTTTGTCCTTTGGATCCTCAGTGCATGCATCAAACTTATCTATATTTTTGTCCAAGTAATTGCAAGCCCTTGGTGTTTTTAAGCTGCCCTCACCATTGCTCTCCAGCGACTGGCACTCAGAGATATTATCTTGGAGCTGCTTTGGACAAATGGGTGGTCCTACATTTTCCAAACTACAGAGAGTCTCTGGAAAACCTTCCTTCTCCTCCTCCCCTTGTAACTCATTGTTACTGCTACTGTGTTTGATAAGGGGTTTTTGGGAACCTCTTGGTTGCTTGTTTCCAGTGGTGATTTTACACTCAGAAAAGTCCACAATTAATTTTCCATCCCCACCCTCTGTTTTTATGCAACTTTTTGAGTTTCCTCCTGACTCTCCCGAGGCTGCTTTGCTGTGTTTGGATATATCTACCTCTTCCGCAGGCTCTTCTGGGCTACTGATCTGAGGAGCTGAGACAGATTTTGTCAGTTTGGTAAGCTCCACTTCCCTCTCCTCTTCCTCAAAGGGCAAAGAGCTGATGGATGTGAGTGATGCTTGGATCCCACTGGGCAAGCTGGTATTGCTTTCCGTGTGGCCACCCTCCAGGGAGTTTCTGTGGATGACGTGTCTCCGTACCAAGT
Organism: Melopsittacus undulatus; assembly: GCF_012275295.1. Classification (NCBI taxonomy): domain Eukaryota; kingdom Metazoa; phylum Chordata; class Aves; order Psittaciformes; family Psittaculidae; genus Melopsittacus; species Melopsittacus undulatus. The sequence continues at coordinate 6,253,216 of NC_047527.1, read as the reverse complement.
GGTGCAGGATCTCTCTATCACTGGGCAGCTCCAGTGCCCGGCTACGAGCATCAGACCATGCCACTGAACTCGGTTCACTTTCAATGCCTGAATCTGATATTATAGAGGAGGATCTTTTTATGACCCCTGACATAAGGGTGAATTCTTCACACTCCTCACCTCGTTGCTCCTTTGTGAACAATTTCACTTCAAAGCTGTGTGTGGGCAAAGCTTTTAAAACAGGGAGCAGAGCCTTGGGATCTGGATCTCCTGTTTTTTCAAGACTGGTTAACTCATTCAGTGCAAGCTCAGATGAAGTGAAATCATTCTCAGGATGCCTAGGTTCATCTGGTTTATGTATTTCAGTCTTGTCTTCCAAGCCATCAGTTCCACATGCTCCGCACTCATGCTGAGCACTGACAATTAACACTGGATCACTTTTGTGGGGATCCTTATTGCTAGGGTTTGTATCTCCAGAGGTAACGTCCACTGCAAGTCTGTTGTGTTTCAGTAAAGCTTCCTCTGGTGATTTAAAGTCATCTGCTGTGCATTCTGTATTGCCTGGCTCTGAGTCAGAAGTAGTTTCCTGACTTGAAGCAAAAATATTTTCAGGTTTCCTTTGGCCTTCTTTGTTCACTGTACATACCTGAGATGTGGAGTGCTGGTTTAAACTCTTAGTTGTATGTGCAGTACCTTCAGTACCACTGTATAGGCAGGAGAGATTCCCAATTATCCTATCTGTGTGTATTAGCAGAGGACCTTTCCCAAAGTCTCCTTTCATTACTGCAGTGGCATCATTTGATGCAAAATCCTCATTGTCATTTCTTACGTCTATTTGAGTGTTTGCAGGAACCTCAAAATCTGGGAAAACTTCAAGATTCTGATCTGAAAGAAAGAAAGAAAAAATAAAGTAATACCTGCAAGAACACAACAAATTACCCTAAGGTGCTGTGGGACTTTGAAAAGCTATTGTAAGGTCTAAAAAAGTATGTATACTTATATTATATGTTATACATACATTAGGGGCATATTACAAGTGCATAAAGAGTTCACTTAACCAGAATTATCCTCACTAAACTATTATAGTTAAGCAAAAGAAAACAACATGAATAAAATATACTTTCCTTAGTATAACTGTGCTTAACTTGTTAGTTTTTACAGTGTACACAAGTGAAACAAAGCTGGTATTTCTTTGTATTCCTGCTGTCATACGACATTGGTCATTCACTTTGGTCATAGTACATCTCATGCTTATGATGAGATTAATACTCAGTTTAATAGTTTAAATAGCTGTAATGAGCATTGCCAAAATTTAGGCAGTCGGGGAACTCTAGAAGTGTGGAAATTTTGGACAGCAGTTCATATTTCCTAGAATATGGTACCTATAATATTATACATGTTGCTTCCTTGCTCATCTTAATAGTGGACTAAAAAGAAAAGGAAATCAAGGTCTATGAGGTTTTACTACAAATCTGAAGAACTAAATAATTTGTTAATTAAGAATCTGATTTGGGTGCTAAAGAGGAAAGTATTTTTGAAAGCAATGCTGCCTTTCAGAGGCAGCATGGGCTTTCTGCCCAGATTTGGGGCGTTTATTCTGAGTTTTCTTACCACTAGATGTCACACTGGGGATGAAATTCACAGCGCTGATTTTCCTTTAAAGTTGCACTGTAACAAAACTCCGAAAGATTTTGTTTTCTTTCTACATTTTGCCTCCAGCTCTTGTAACTAAGCAGCTTATTTTGAAGGTGAAAAATATTAAGCTATAAGAAATATTCTGATTCTAGGTGAAATAGAAGAATTCAGCCACATTACATAGCAGATCATAGTCTCATCCAAGCCAGATTCAGCCCAAAGGGTGTAAAATAGCTTATCTTGACCTAGGGGAGTGAACGTCCCTCAGCTCAAGCTGTCTCTCTGTGGTGTTTCACTCACCTTTGCAAGGCATATCCATGTACCTATCTTCAAAGATAACTGGGAGCGTGTTCCAGTCCCCATCTATGTCAAGGCATTCTGCTGGAAGCGGGGGCATGCTGGTGAAGTACTCTGAATTACGGATTTCTGTAGAAATCTGGCCGTGACTTTGAATCCTGAGAACAAAGTAGGGAAGAAATTGAGTGTTTGAGTAGTTACTGTGCTGTATCCCTATCACTCCTGAAAGCCTGGCAGCAAAGCTGGGTGTGTGGTTAGAGAACAGAGGCAGTGTGTTTAACAGGAGAGGAGGCAGTACAGCATGACGAAGGGTACCTGGTGCTCCTAGGAGGTTTCCCATGAGTTAATTTCAGTTCAGATCTCTGAGACAGAAATACCTACAACTTGCACACTGCAAAACCTGTGTTCCAGCTGCTGCTGCCACAGGCTCTTGTTAACTACCATAACTCATTGCTGTCCTCCTGGAGGTCACTGCAGATGAGACCAGATCCCTCAGCTGGCTTTCCAGTGCATCTCCTCCAGCTATGGCAAGAGTTTTAAAAGCCAGATGCAGGAAGCCATAATCAAAGATTTGTTTGAGCAGTACAGGGAGGACTCACTGTGCATTCAGAAGAGCTAGGATAAATCAGAAGGTTACGTGGAGACCTCATAGCAGCCTTCCAACATCTGAAGTGGGCCTACAAGGACACCGGAGACGGACTCTTTATCAGGGACTGTAGTGATAGGACAAGGAGTAATGGCTTTCAACTTGAACAGGGGAAGTTTAGATTGGATATAAAGAAGAAGTTCTTTACTATAAGGGTGGTGAGGCACTGGCAAAAGCTAACCAGAGAAGTGGTGAATGCTCCATCCTTGATGGTGTTCAAGGCCAGGTTGGACAGAACCTTGAGCAGAAGGTCTAGGACAGAACCTAGACAGAACACGGTCTAATGTGAGGTGTCCCTGCCCATGGCAGGGGAGTTGGAACTGGATGACCTTAAGGTCCTTTCCTACCAAAACCATTCTGTGATTCTAAATCAGCCACTGTCTGTGGGCAGAATTATAATAACTCTCTCCATCTTTCAGGCCATGTGAAATGCTACCTGGCTTTCATCAGTGAATGTGACATTCAACTGGCACATGAACGTGGGTTCAGCTATAATAAATACAATAATTTTACTTATGAGATTTTCTATGTAAGCATCGTCCTCAAACAATGGGGAAAACATAAAATGCAAAGTTTGTTTATTTGTGTTGACTCTTTGATGAATTAGTCTGTTGATATTAAGAAATAGAGGAAGCAGCATGATGATCAGCTGAAAGCAATTCTGCACAGATCCCATAGGACAGCACAGTGGCAATATTTCAAATTATCATTAACAAAAAGGAGGTAATCATCATATGGCAGTGAACTGGAAAAAACACACCTTACATTATGAAGCAAAACTCAAACAAGCAGGTTTCTAATTCATGCCAACGTGGAATATTCCTATGTCCAGACACAAATAGCTTATTCAGACCAGCACATCAGCTTCAACTTCAGAACGTAATTGTTGATGTTTATCATTTGCTCATACCTGTAGGCTAGTTATTTTATCCTCAAAGAAAAACAAGTCACTGGTTGTTAACACTTGACTCAGAGAGGAGTCACAGACAGCTAACTGCTCATTCTTGCCTGCAGCAACACCTAGGTGTTTAGAGTTAACTCTTGGCAGCATAAATTCTCTCTGACACATTCATTAACAGCATCAGCATTTTATTAAAGACCACATCTAAAAATAATAAACTAAACTTGTTTTGAGACCAAGCTCTGGCACAAAAGATGAATACTTGGCATTAAGATGTGTGAGAATCTATTTTTTTTCCCTGCAAAATATTGGAAGGATAAGTCACCCATTAGAGGCTCCCACCCTGTGTGATACCCAGCCTATTGAAAATGGTGTGTCCTCATCTGTTTAAGCAGTCAAATGCTGCCAGGCATGGCCTCATACAAAACTCACAAGAACAGCACAGGAAACAAACCCAAGATTCTTGACTGGTAAGAAGGAAGAAAGAACCAGGGTAATAAAACCAGTTACTGTTTCAGGTGGTTGTACTGTACTTGCACACTCAGACCTGATCTCACTTAGCTGTGTGAACCCGATTAAGGCTCCCTGTTGCAACCCCCAACATTGATAAAGCTCCATCAGCCAAGACTCTGCGTTTCCAATACATAGAGTCATAGAATCATAGAATAGCTTGGGTTGGAAAGGAGCTTAAGATCATCGAGTCCCACTCCCCTCCCATGTGTGGGGATGCCTACATTAAACCATGTCACCCAAGTCCAACCTGGCCTTGAAAACTGCCAGGGATTGAGCATTCACAGCTTCCTTGGGCAGCCCATTTCATCATCTAGCAAAGTCAAAAAGAGAACATGGCTCTGCCATGAGGCCTGTATAGGCCGAGTTTGCTACATCTACTTTTAAAGTCTAACTACTTTATTCTTTTTTACTCAGTCTCCTTGATAATCACTGAGGAAAAAATATGTTTATCTGCAGGAATGGTTAGCTCTGTGGCTGCCTGCAGAAATAAAAGCACTTCATGCAATTAGGCTTCCTCCTGTGCAGGGCTATGTTTGCTTGAATGGAGAGATGAGTATCTGTGCCCTCACACCAGGATCCTGACATGGGTTTTCCCTTGTACATCGCTCACTTAAAACCTGACATGGGAGGACTAAGTGAGCACAGCTGGGCACCTGCAGCCATGTTGCTGCTCTAATTTGGCAGAACAAGGTAGCCGTGTACAGCCCTTTCACTAATGAAGTCATGGCCCTTTCCATCAACGTTGATTCAGACCTTAAGTCCCTAGTGATAGATTTGAGAAAGTAGTTTCCTTCTTTACACTACATCAGAAGCAGATGTCTCACTTAAGCCTCATCACTGCAACAGGACCTGATGTCATGGCCTTAAACCCCCCTCTGAAAGATGTGTTTCCACACTGGCAATGCTATGCTCTCCCCATGGTGACAGGCTGTTTCAACGGACAAACAGTCTGGACATCCCTCATTACTCAGGAATTCCAATCTGAGCATTTTTGAGCTCTGCCTTCAGGGGTCAGGTGCTGAATATTATCCATGTTCTCCACTTGAAAACACTGGATGAAACTGGAGGCAGGATCTGCCCTGGTGTAGCTTTAAAACTGGCTCCTCATACTGCCCATGTTGGTTCCAAGCAAGAAGTGTCAAGCAGAAGGAAATATTTACCTTGCTGTTGTTTTAGAGCATGTTTTTCTGGATGGAGCCCAGTGCAGTATTTGTTTTCCAGGACTCCTTTGCATTGCTGATTCTCAGTCAATTAATTATCAGCCCTGAACTCCCATCATTCTCAAGGTTCCTTCAGCTAATGTGGTAGCATTCCCCATTCCTGTCCTTTACTGTTGCATCTAGTGAACATCCACAGCTTTGCACCGGCTGTTTATTGCTTCTGTCTGCATTTAAAAGCCTTTTCTGCTATAGAAAGTAACACTGGACTAAATACCAAAAGAAATCCATGGCTACCTGCCTCCTAAAATGTTTATTATGATGGTAAAAAGCCTTAAGTGTTAAGGTTTTGTTGCCTGCCAGCAGCTATTTCTTATTAAAAGTGTCCGTAATGGATCTAGTGTAAGGAGTTTAAGAAGTTAAGGGAAGAAAGATATAAAAAAATACATCTGCCTGCCCTGAGGCTGGTGGTATTCATGGAGATACACTTTGAAGAGAGATGCATCCAGCTGTGACTGAGAAAAGAGGTGGGGAGAGAGGGACTCTTTGTCAGAGACTGTAGCAATAGGACAAGGGGTTTAAACTGAAACAGGGGAAGTTCAGGTTAGATATAAGGAGGAAGTTTTTTACTGTGAGGGTGGTGAGGCACTGGAATGGGTTGCCCAAGTAAACTGTGAATGCTCCATCCCTGGTGGTGTTCAAGGCCAGGTTGGACAGAGCCTTGAGCAGCATGGTCTAATGTGAGGTGTCCCTACCCATGGCAGGTGGGTTGGAACTGGATCATCTTAAGGTCTTTTCCAATTCAAACCATTCTATGATTCTATGATCTCCTGAATCATATTTCTAGAGTACAGGAATCTTGAAAATAATAATTTCTGGGGTCTGATCGCAGTCACTTACTTTTTACACTGGTTTCAATGGTTTTACAATATGGATCTAGAGCAGAACCTGTGACTTCTCTCAAACCAAACTCCTCCATGTCCAGCAGAAAAAGAGCTCAGTCTTGACCATAAAATATTTTAAACTACATTTTCAGATGTTGCAGTGACAGGGGAAGGTTAGTGTGTTACTTACAGGCCTTCCTGAAATGTGAGCACAGCGCGTTTCTGGTGCTCAGTGTAGAAGAAGGCTTCTGAGAATCTCCTCACCTGAGGAAGAAGCACACAAGTTAAACTTAAGATCTGCTGAAAGGTGAGGAGTACAATCAGGCTAATAACAAAGCAGTGACTGTCAGGACGTGATTCTTTAGTATCCTCTGTGTTATATCACTCTGGTGACAGAAAAATAAAGCTCAGTTCTGCTTCCCTTTCCCAGTCTAGCACAAAGCTGTTAGTGTCGTTGCATATTTTGCTGGGAGGGAACAAGTGCCCCTTGACAGTATATCTAGATTTGCTTACATTCATCTTCTGCTTTTCTAAAAGCTGTTAAATTTACCATATTCCCTTGTACTCTTAAAGTAGAGAAGGAAGATTTCTCTTTCCCACTGTGCAAACCATATAACAGTAGCAGAATGAATTATTAAATTAGAACAATTTGTCATCTCTTCTATGGATACATCCACAGTGACACCCAAAGTAAAGCAAGTCTTATATATCAGCCAGAGGAGTATAAGCCTTACCATGGTAGAAACTCACCTGCCTATGTCACGATACATTGAGAGCTCTTTAAATCTCTTCATGGACATTAGGTCTGTTCAGTGTTGGATAATCAATTATAAAAAAGCCACAGCTTTGAAGTAGCTGGCAGAGCACAGAGTGTGAAATAAGCTATAAAAAATCAGTGCTGCTATCTGCCCTGGCATAAGCTTTGAGTTTAAACGAATCAAGCATAATATGCCATCAAATGTACTAAGATACTGAAATGCAGCCCATACGTTACTAATAATAGTTGTAAAAGTGACCTCAGTTACAGCATCAGAAAATGGCGGTGAAAAGCTTAAGTCAGAGAATCTCAGCATCTCCCTAAATCCCATTTGTGCTTTAACAAACAGCCTTTCCAATAAAAGGGCCAACATCCATTCGAAAAGACTGGGTATTACTGTATGACTTTTCATCTGGGGCTCTCAAACTGTTTGCCAGACCTGGAAAAATGTAATTACATGGAGCTTGTATGGGGAGGAAGTGAAGCACACAAGGGTGTGTAATTTGCTAAAGGTTGAGCAGGCAATTGGCATCAACCACAGGCAAGATTCACACTGCTGGAATACAGAGTTGAGTCCTTTGGCTGAAAGCTGCCCAGGTCCTCTCAGAGTTGAGGATGACCTGGTCAAACTAAACAGTGGAGCATCAGTCACTTGGTCACCTCCTCCTGAATTTTATGCCTCCTTTTTGCAAGCTAAGCCATGCTCCAGGGGAGAACAACTAGAGAGTTGTTCTGGTCACTCTGGAGGGCAAATGGACCTCCACTGACTTTGACAGGAACCAGATCATGAGCTGAGATATCAGTACTTACACTTTGGACTCCTAAATTTAAACAAGGTGAGTCCTACCCTTTTCTGTCTGTCCCAACTCTAATGCACAGATCAGATTATGAGTTCAGCTTGGGTGATGTCCTGAACTGATGTCTGGTCAATAACCAAGAATGTCCTAATAGAAGACACTATACTTGCTGAACTAATTAGATAAGCTGATCTGACAAAGCCAGCTTGAAAGATGAGTGGTTTTGTGCCTTTATTATCAAGTACAAGAAGCAGTTTCCACATGAACAATATTAATATTTTGTTGTGTGCACATTACTAAGAGAAAGGGAAGAACTAGTTATATATATATTACAGATACACATAGTGAAGAGAGCAAATTTATATATCTCATGGTAGTTTTGTGAAAGAAGTTGAGATAAAATAATATTTTTGGTTATTTGTCTTTGTGATGCTTGTGTTTTTTAAAGCAAATGTTTATGATTTATGTATATCTAGCAAGTACAGGCAATACTTACCTCTTCCCACACAACTCTTGTTCCATGTTTGATTCTGATGTTCCAAATGCAATCATTTTACACAGAATCATGAGTACCATAAAATCAACAGTCTTTATTCCAGAAATTGAAATCTGTAATTTCAAATCCTGGGCTTCATTTCTTGTCCTGCTCACCCCATTTCAAGAAAATACCCATTTGGGAAGAACTGTATTGGAAATTTATATCCAGATAAATCAGTCATGTTTATTAGGCAGTTACCATTATTGAATTTGCTTTAAACTTCTTAACATTACCCTTAGCATGTGGTGTTCCTGAGTCAGATAAGCTGTGACTTCTGGATGGAGTGTTGCCACCTCCAGGAACTGAGTCCACAGGGCCAGGAGGTGGGAGCAAAGCCAGGCGAGGTCCTTGCTTATTTGTTCTGCTATCTTCTCTGGATTGCTCAGCAACTGGAGGAGAGAAAGGACATTTTGAGATCAAGACAGTGACATGAAGGAAAATAAGTTTGCTTATTTTCCTTTGAGGAAAACAACAAAAAATCCCTCTTGATTTAGAATTATTATTAAAGTGACCATTTTAAGTTATTTTACACCAAATAAAACCGGTGAGACTTTTGCTTTTACTCTTTAAAAGCCATATATTTAAGTGCAAAGGGTCTCATCTGCAGAACTGAAGAGCAAGAAGTAGGAACAGCCTCAATGTTTGTGGAGACTTTACTGCAGATGTAGTAATCTGGGAAAAGAAATCCAAATAAAGTGGGTTCCAAATTATCCACCAGATGGTGCTGGATACTCTGAAATAAACCGTGGCCATCATCTTTCTGCTAGCAAAAGCTTTCTCACCCATGTCAGACTAGGATACCAGATTGGTGATTTGGGGGCAATGAACAAACCCAAAACCAAAACACTGTGTCCTCAACACATGATGGAAACAGACATCCCAGAGTCTGCTGCTGCTTCACTCCCACACCAGGACATGCTGGAGCTCTCTGTGCCATCAAGATCTAGGCTGCAATTCTCTGCTACAGATCCGCAGCTCAGGAAGTTCGTATCAGAAAGCAAAGTCTCTGTGCATCCATCTCCCTGGTTTCACAATTTCTTACCATGAGGCAGACGTTTTACCTCCGTGTTTTGGCACAAAAAAGTACAGAACTGAGCTTCATCTGTTCCTATGGTTCACCTGCTTCTAGGAACCTGGTAGTACTACAAGAAATACTCCCTAAATAGCACCAGAATAATCACTTATCGGTTCTTGGACACATCTTTTTTTTTGTTACAACTGCAGTCTAGCTGAAAGCCTACTTATTTTTCACATTTTATTATGCAGGTAGATCAGTGACCCTGCTAACTAAGCCATGGCTAAAAGCAAATCATGTGTGAGAGAGACAAACAGAGAAAATGTGTGTGGATAATGCAGATATTGTCACTGAGTTTACCTTGTTTGGGTGCTATTCTGCTTTAATGACTTCTCCAAAAATGGCACAATCCCCAGTACCCATTCAAGTACTGGAAAAATCAGATACTATTGGGAAACAAAAGATCCTGCCCAAACACTTGTCTTTGCAGAGTCAGGGCACTACTTTATTCACTGCACCCAATTTTATATTATATATGCCAATTTTTTGAAATTATTATTATTTTTCACTTAGTCAGTAAGCCACCTCTTACATCATAAACTGGAAGCACAGGCTTCAAAGAAGGTGCAGTATTCATGCAAGCAACAGTAGGAATAGGTATATATGGCTATTTTCCCAGATTTGAGAAAAGGGAAGGAAGGGGAAGGGAGGGGAAGGAAGGGGAAGAAATGGGAAGGCAAGGCAAGGCAGGTGAAGGGAAAGGAAGGGAAGGGAAGAGAGGAAAGGGAAGTTGTGGAGTCTCCTACGTTGGAAATATTCAAGGCCCGACTGGACAAGTTCCTGTGTGATGTACTCTATGTTACCCTGCTCTTGCAGGGGGGTTGGACTAGATGATCTTTTGAGGTCCTTTCCAACCCTTGGGATTCTGTGGGATTCTGTGGGAAGGGAAGGGAAAGGAGGAAGGAAAATGCCTTCTTCTAAGTGTGTGACTCTTGCTGCACCGCCACACACATGACAAGAGCTTAGCAACACTATTGATTTAAATCAAATCCCAGTGACTCGGTTCCTCAAAGGAAAAGCTAGCAGTTAAAAAGATCACCAAATGTGATTCCGGCTACTCCATTCACATACCTGCTGCTGGGCTGTTACCTGTGACTGCACTTTTAAAGCCTCTCTCAGGGCAGTCTGGCTTTAACAATGCTGTCAGGCAAACCAGATCAACAGGGTTTCTTTTGAGGAGATATTTTTCTTCTTTATTTACATATCAATCACAATTAAAAAAAATAGTTCCCTTCCACTTTCTCCTGGATTGAATATCTGCTGTGTTCATGAGTTGAATACAAAGCTATGGCTGGTTAAACTCAGGATTTTTCCTTCTTCTGTTTGTATTTGATTTTTGAAATGGACCTGCCTTTGGTAGCACAGTAGAGACTAACCCCACAGGCTTCTGTCTCTGTGGTTTTTAATAACATTTTCTTTATAAATGACTGTTTTTCATATGTTCTGTTGAAAAGAAGTGGTTTCAGTTCGCATACTCCTAGAGGCAAAATACTGGGAGAGCATTGCCAATACTAATCTCTACACCATATGGAGGTACATACGACTTCTGTGCCTTTACAACAGCGATGGTCAACGCTGCAGCTATGTCCCACCAACATTGTAGAAGATCTCAACACTTATGTCTCCTTGAAATCACTGTCTTTATAATCAAATTATGCATAGATGAATAGAAATCTGTCATTCCAGGATGCTAAGGGAAAACGTTTTCTCAGCGTAGAGGAAAACAAAAGGCTTTAGAGCACCCCAGAGAATCAGCTGTTCTAGCTGTTGTGCTCACCTATCTGTTGCTACGCTGTTCCCATCAGCTTGCAAACAACAAAGTAATCTGGCTTTACTAATATTGCCATGAGAAAAAAGTCAATAAGCTTTTGGGAAGAGCAAGAATGGGACAGGAGTTAGAAAACACAGTGAAATTAGTGCTGGCATTTTCTGATATATGCCAAACCAATTTGGACCTTCTCAGACTCACTGAAAATAAGTCCAAAGGAGACTTTAGATTGTATTGTCTGACCTATAGCATTTGAGTTTCAAAATCTAGTAAACCTGAGCCAAATAACCTGTTTCTCTAAATTAAATTTATATAAAATCAGATTTCTTCCAAAAGTATCTAAGTCATGACTTAAAATTAAGAAATTAAACATTTCAAATATTTTTCACCCATGGCTGATAAACATCAGCTCACTGTTCATAACTGGAGTGTGAATGTACGTCCAGTTTGTTTGACTTCATCTTCCCTCTGTTAATTGACTATAATTTTGTCATTCTTCCCTGTGCTGTCTCTCCTGCTAACAGACCAAGTAAATCAAATCTATTAAATCTCTGATTATAAAGCATTTTCCCCAATGATCATCTAATGCTTGCATTTCTTTCTGGCAGCCTTGATGACATGTCAGTGTCTCAATTGAAATAAGCATAGCAGAAGCAAGTTTAAGAAAGTAGTTCTGACACTTCTGTGCTCAAATCACTTTTTTTTTCCTCCCATGAGGCCTTTGACACATTTAGGAACTTTTATTTGAAGTGATATTGCTGTACAACCTGGCAAAGTATCTTTTCTCTTGTCAGCAGAAAAGCTGCAATTGCAACCTACCCCCAAATATATTTTTTTCTGCATATCTGAATCTCAGGGCTAGACTCACTGAAGGATGTTAAAGCAATCCAGCTGGTGACTTGTTAAAAGTGACAGAAACATCTTGTGAGTAATACAAATTATGTGAAATTGTTGGTAGAAGAGAAACATTCAACAAACTTGAACAAATGGAACCAAATTCCTTTTCTCCTCGCTCTGATACATGACTGGGCTGTCTCAGTGCACTTGAAAAATGAAGCTGAAAAATGTATGGGCAGATTCTGCTGAAGAAAATACCTGCAACTCCGTACAAAGCTGAGATAATGTCTCTTCCACAGATAACTCCTCTAGGGAAAAAACACAAAGAAAAAAAATCAGGTTAAGAACAGTAGATGTGAAATAGTAATACTCTGCCATTTATTTCATGTGAGAAATAGGTCATTCCATATTCTTCCCCAACAGAAAAATTTGGATGGGGGCACTCCATAACCCACTTTATCCTGGTGCAGGTGAAGGCACAACTCTTGTTCATGTGTCCTGGACCACTAAACTTACAGAAGCTCTGGAATGCTGTTATCAGAATTCAGCTTTTCGCTGTCTATCCTCTCATTTACTAGAAGTTTGTTTGTTAGCTTTTGGTGTTTATGGAAAACTCCAGTACTGAATGTGAAGTCTCACCATTGCAAGTGACATGCAAGAAAGTTCTCCCTATTCTGCTACACAAGATTGTGTAAGTGATAGCAGATGTCCAGCTAGTAAAAGATTGGGTATCTGTGTACTGACTTGCAGAGTGCAAAACACCTCTCCACCCCTACAGCAAACAGCAGTGGTTTGATGTAGTCCAGAGAGAATCCATCACAGGGACACTTCACTTTAAATGCACCACAGACTTTGAGGCAGAGGACATAAATCAACTCTCCAACTTCGGCATCTTGATTTTGCAATGTGGAACTTTCTAATGTAAAGAAGCAAAGCAGAGCAACCAACTGGCCAGTCCCCAAATGACTCTTCTTAATAATAGTAATGAATGGAAAAGGACAGACTGAGGTGGATAAAGCCTAGAAAAGACCCATCATTAGCTGGTAAAACCTGGGAAACAGTAATTCCACTTTTCATGTCTAAGCTAGGCTGTTATCTTTTTTAAGATGCTACTCAAGGAGCTAAAAAAAAAAAAAAGAATTAAGAAACTCTGCAGAGATTTATAATCCTGGATTTACTTTATCTTTAGAAACCTATGATGAGATTAATACGGCCAATATAGATGTTTACAACCAAATGAGTAATTTACATTGGTCCCCTGGTCAGTGGACAAAAATGAGCAAGTACAAAGTGCAGTTCACACCATCCCAAGGCAGAAACCACTACTTGTCCAAAAAGATATTTTAGTGTTCTAAATGGGTCTGTTTCTCTACAGTGACTGTAAGGAGAAAGATATAAAAATCTGCTTCATATTCATCAAATTGGGTGAATCTTAAACCCCATGATTTTGCTAAGTTTTACAACAGGCCTCAAAAAAATTAGCCTCAAATGCAAATCTCCAGTAAATTTTCAGACTGTGAGTAAAACGATGCAGAAGTACCCTGCTCAAGAGACTTTTAGGAAATTTGCATGTGTTACAACAAGTACCTTTGCAAATTAAGTGCCTGCTTCAGTACCGGTAGTCATTTGAAAATCAAGCTAATTGTATTTAGAAAGCCAATATGTGTTCTGGTGTGGTTCTTGAATTGTCGTCTAGCAACCATATAAATTCTGCCATCTCTCAACCTCAAAGCCTGTCCAGGTGAGACACAAATCATCTATTTTATGTGTCTGATAACCAAGATGCCTGAAGCATGAGTTCCGTTGCATGTTGGGTTCTGTCTTGTAGCTCATAAATTGCAAATAAAAACTGTACTTTTTCTTATCCTCTCATAGCTGGATTGAAGAACACAGTATGTGTTCTTCCCACCCTATAAATTTTAAGCTATCTTGAAGAGAAATATATGTTGGGGAACAAGATGTGAAGTGGAAAAGGGGAGCTATCAAGCTTATAAGTCTGTAAAGCATAATGTATTATCCTTGTTAGTTCTTGTATACAAGCACTATACAATGAAACTGGAGAATGCTTTTTGCTGTTTCTAAATCTGCTGGCCAATGCACTGGGCTCTCTTAACATAATTACCTCTGCAATATAACAAACTGGTAACTTCAAAACCTGTACACAGAAATACAAAGACAGAAACCCACAGATGTGAAACCATGAGCCACATTCGTTGAATTCAAAGAAACAGGTGGGAGAGCAGGAATTAGTCAGGGATGCATCTCATTTACACAAGCGCTCATGCTGTCATTGCAAACACAACTAAACACAAATTACAGTGCTTCATCCTGCAAATCCAGCCAGCCAGCACTTGCACATTGGACTTAACAAGCCTGACCAGCCAGAAAAAAAGCTTCTGCAAAACCCAGAAAAATCTATTAAACAATTGAATTGGGAAGAATAGCAGAATCATTTTAAAGAGCAAGTTGCAATTATGCAATTGGCAAGGAAAAAATACATTGCAAATTGTAAACGAGGGAGTATGTTTCAGAAACACTCATATCACCTTTCAGATTTCTCTTCTCAGTTTTTGAAAAATGTTTGCTCAAAAGAAATAAATACGCTAAAGTCTTCCCCAGATTTCATGGCAATTCATAATGGAAGCAACTGAGTCCAGAAATCACTGAAAGGCAAGTGTTTTGAGAAATGTATCAAAACAATTCACCTCTCATCAAATGTATCAACAATTCACCCTCTACACATCAGGCTACATCCTATAAAAGGATTTGCGTAAGCTGAGAAGGCAGTCATCTTTAACAGTGTGGCAAAATAAACATGAATCAGAAAATGGGGATAAAAGTCCTCTAAAAACTCTGAACAGCCCCAGAATTTTGCTGTATTAAATTAAATTGGGTATTGAAAATGCAGCACTAAAATATTTAGTGATTTTAAGTGTCTGTTCACTTACCCAACTTCAGCTGTGGTAAATCAGGAATCTCCTTCATTATGAGGGTGTAATACATATGAAGTCCTCTTTGAGCATTCAAGAGCAGAAGACAGAGGTCTTTATGCCATTTGTATGCATGCTGCATACAGTTTTCAGATGGGACATAAAAGCTGCCCTGTGTAACAAAAGTATCAAGTAAATAAAATACAGATATTAAAATTTATCTTCTCCATTTATCCTAGAGGCTTCCACAAAATTCTAGTTGTGGGTAAGCCTTTCATTTCTAATCAAACAGTTGGGACCAAAGAGAGGTTTTAACCATCCCCCTACCTCCTAGACCCCTAACCGTCTAGATGTGTAATCGTAGTAATATCTCATTCAACAGATACATTTGTCCAAGCCATACCAAAACTATTAGCTCACAGCAATGCTGTCACATTTACAAGGATCCTCATCCCAAACAGTATAACACAGAAGTCCATCTCTGTCCTTCACACATGTCCCACTGTGGAGCCTATGGCTCGCAACAATGTAGAGAGTGCTGGGAAAAGCAGATCCTCTCTGCTACAGCAGATGGTGTGGAAAGAACTGTAAAAATGGCTAGGTTAGCTTTCTTTTTTCCTCATATCCTCTTATCCCCTTTTGCACAGGTTGTAGCTTGATGGTATTGTCATATGCTTTGTAATGTGTATTAGTGAAAAAACGGTAGATGCATACCCTGTCAACAAATATGAGCCACTTTGTGTTCCAGAATCAGTCTCTGGATTAGTGTATCTCTTGTGGGAGGAGATGTAATTGGACAGATCACAGCATGTTTAATACAGAAATTCCCAAACAACACATTTACATTTAGAACATAAGCCGAGATTGTATTAGAGCACCATAAATCAAATGTTTCAACTTCTGACATAAACCACTTCTCGTATAAATTACTTGTATTTGAAATTTGCACTGCTCAGATCTAAAATAGAATTATTTATTAAGTCGTCGTTTCTTCCCAGGATTTCATGGAGAGTCTCAAGTTCATTGAATGTGGACATTTAAAATCAAGGAACCGAACTGTGACCACTTCTTCCAATTAATTGTGAAGGAAACAGAACAACTGGCTACCAGTTCTACACTGTAGATTCATTGAATTAGGACCAAGTACAATCACAGAAGACAAGTCAAATTTCTCTTCCTGTCCCATATCTTTGGGAGGAATATCTGTGCAAAAGAAAGGTGCTTTGAGTGCATTGTATGAGAGAAGCAGCACTGCAAAGCCACCATTCAAGGCTGTACCAAACAGGCACAGTCCAAGCTGTGCCACTCATTGAGTAAAAGGTTGTATCATTAAGCTGAAGCATTCTGATGAAACTCTATTAAATGGCAACTGACTTTGAAACCTTGTTGTTTAAAGGAACATCCATCCTAATCTGAAAAATCATCTTGTCAAGGTGGAAAGTGAGAGTGACAGAAAAAAGATGCCAAGCTCCAAATCTGTGGTCCTTCAGTGATTTAAAGGCATTACTGTTGTTACAGGACTGTTTCTTCTCAAACTTGTCACACACATGCAGGATGCAGAGTAGGACATAACACCAATTATTAAACCCACTTCAGGGACAGTTTAAGCTAATGTGAACTAAGGTCTGTGCATCCTCATCTGCAAGGATCCCAGCAGGGCAGGCGTCTGTCAGATGATTTTATTATAAACTGCTGCAGCTAAATTAACTTATCCGTCACTGTTCAGTAAGCTCAGAAATGTCAAGAAGTATCTTCCTTTGAGATGGCCTCAAGATTGCAAACCTTCCACATTCACTATTTTAATTGCATCTTCTTCTGTGCAGTTATTTAAGCGGTCACCTATTTCCTAGGTTATAGCCTGAAACAAGGATTTAGACTACAATACTAACAAATTCAGTTCAGCAACACAGTATATGATATTCTAAGGAAAAACACTGCCTTAAAGCTAGCAGTCCCAGCCACTACAGCAGTGTCTGTGACCTGTTAAACAGCTACAAATTGCTCACCTTTCCTGAATAAGGAGGACAGATACTGTTTAACTTCTGGTTAAGACAAACCTCTTATTAAAAGAAAAGTTCATATTGAAGCTGACAGCTTGCACAAAACATGATGGCTGCCCTGGCTTTGTGATATCCATTGTAAAAGTACACATTAGTTTCTTTTGAAAGGATTCTGATGACCTTTTTGAGTTCATTCTTTTGGTCTACTGTTATTTTAAGCTCATTATTTTGTAGATTGACAGATTTTCCTATGAGAGCTGTAAAACATATCTGCACTGATTTCCTTCTCCAAGACCATCTGTAACGGTAGGCTGTATCTCTGGCTTTTGCCCTTTTCTACTTCTGAAAATTTTGGAAGCAGAGGAATACCTGACAAATCCTCACTTCAAGACTTATCATCTGAAGGTATTCTGATAGCAAAGATGGATGACAACACAGAAGCTAACAGTACTGACATGAGAGAAAAGTATGACTTCCAAAGCGTCAGCATCATTAGAGGCAAATAATTCAAGAAAGCCAGGACACAATGGAAAAAGAGATGGCCAGGAAAACAATGCAAACAACTGCAAACAATGTTGAGAACGGCAATGATTTGCATTAAGTATTTTTTCCTGTAATAATTGAAAGAATATCAGCTGTATATATCCCAAGTAAAAAAAGAAATAATAAAGTTGTCCCATGTCGTGGTTTAAACCCAGCCACACAGCTCATTCACTCACTCCCCCTCTTGCTCCCCCAACTCCCGGAGAGGTGGGAAGGAGAATCAAAAGAATGTAGCTCCCACGGGTTGAGATAAGAACAGTTTAATAACTAAGGCATAACACAAATCACTACTGCTACCACCAATAATAATAATAATGATAAAGGAAATAACAAGTGAAGAGAATACGACACCTCACCACCCACTGACCAATAACTCACCCCACTCTGCCCAACCGAGCATCGATCGATACCTCCTCCAACCCCCAGAGCACTAACCCTTCCGGGTAACTCTTGGTTACATCCTGGGCATGATGTGCTGTGGTATGGAATACCTCTTTGGCTAGCCTGGGTCAGGTGTCCTGTCTCTCCTTCCTCCTGGCCTCCCCTCCTCCCTGGCAGAGCATGAGGCTTACAAAGTCCTTGACCAGAGTAAACATTTGAGCAATAACTACAAACATAGGTGCTATCAGCACCGTTCACAGGCTGAAAGTCAAAACATACTGCTGCACCAGCTACCAAGAAGGAAAAAACATGACTGCTACTGCTGAACCCAGGACATCCCACCAAATGAGATTGTTCTCCAGGACCCATCTGATGAACTGATCAATGAGATTCCTTTTTATGTTGAGCAAGTTACCAGTAGAGATATAGGCTTATTACCAAAACCTACAACTGGTGACCTCAAGAGAAGAAAAAGTTTTACCAACTTTGGAAACTGAGCTAGTTCTGTGAGTGCAAGATTTAAAAAGCTGGAGATAGGGAGGATGATAAGATTGTACCTTGCCTAATCTCCTATAGATAATATTGTTTTGCTGTGGTCCACAAACCAGGAGAAAGTCACTAAACTGAATGTATTATACTGAAAGTAGAATCATAGAATCATTTAGGTTGCAAGAGACCTTTAAGTTCATCTTATTTCTAGTGAGCCTGATTTACCCCTTTCGCCCTTCAAACCTCATTTAAATATCTTTGCATGATCCCTGCTCATGCTCTCCTACACAAAGATCCTTTTTTTGCCTTTGATGCAGGTTTACCCCATCTGTCACCATAGGTCTGGTGTCATGTAGACCTACCCATGATCAGAAGCCCCAAATTCTGCCAGTGAGACAAGGCTCAGAGCCAGGAACTGATCTACTGCAGCACAAGAGCAGGGCTCACCCTGCAGCCTGGCACCAGGTGGGAGAGTGTTCCCACAGGGGTTCTGTTTGGGCACTGCATCAGTCATAGGGGGTGCAGAGCTTAGAGGGGACTTGGCCTCCTGCTGAGTAGATAGCTTTGCTCTCTGGTTGAGTTACAACACTCTTCTGTGTAAAGTAGAGCTGCTTGCCTTAGTGACAGGTCTCAGCCACTGTCGTGCAAGCTGCTGGCTCCTGGCAGGTGTCTTGGTTCTCCTTGAGGTTTCCTTATTCCAGGAAACCTCCTGTGCACCACGCTCTTTTCTGCTGATCATTTTGGCACCAGAGCTGCTCACCCCAGAAACTGAGTAAATGGAGAATACTTCATCATTCCTTGTTTTTTTGATGTTGAAACAGAGAAACTAATTTTCCGAAGTGTCAGGTGAGCACCTAAGTGTACACATTATGTCTGTATGAAACATCACTTAACATATGTTTGTAGTAGTCATGAAGAATTATGTATATATAGCCTTAATTTCTCCTTTTCTCAGTTTACTGAGGAGAGGTGACATAAAGGAAAACCTACTCAAATGCCAGATAAAAACAACTACCTAGAGCTTTGGAAATGTAAAGGCTTCAGTTCAATTAGATCATATTCTGAAAACCTAAATAACAACATCGGACCATCACTGTCTCTTTGTCCATCTGACATTTAAGATGTTCTACTGCTATATTTACCCATCCAAGTAAAATAGCCTACAAAATCAACAACCTCAAATAAAATAAACATTCTTGACGAATGCTGAATAAATTTAAATGAATCAGCCTTTTAAATGAATAGGTTTCCTGTGTAATGCTCTTTTCAGTCAATAGATTTCTCCTATAATTAGAGTGTATTGCTTTATAAATGTACTTTTCCTTTATAACAAGAAAAAAGAAAATTACTTGAGAAAAGCAAACATGCATTAAAGAAGGTTCATGACAATTCATTATACAAATTCTGAGAACAATTTGTGAATATCTTTTCCAGTGTACTAAATCCATCTAATATCAAAAGGCACCAAATGGATTTTACGCTTTGTAATATACAGTAAGTGGCTTGCATTTGTTTTGTATTAAAGTAATTTCCCAAGCTATCTTAACTATGTGCAATGCTCAACAATGGCACTAACAGTTGGTAAATTAGATCCTTTATCTTAAATCTAACTCAAAACAGCATTTCACAATTCAGATTGAGATTCAAATTGCTTGTCAAGAATTTTAAAATGCCAAAAATCTATTCCAGACTAAATACACAATTTTGCAGTCTCTAGCAATATTTCATTAGCAGATAGAACTAGCCTACCTTTCCTACTTCTGGCAAAGATCTAGACATCTGCTTCAAACAGGAATAAATCTCAGCATCCCAAGATGAATGCAGTTTCTGAGAGCACAGCATCTACTCATTTGTCTGCATGCCTGTATTGGTCACCTAATATATAAATTTTATTATACCTTCATACCCACTGACAAGGAGATTCTTTATCCCTACTTTGCAGACTGTTTTCTAAGATAAGAGAATCCCTGTTATTTGGTGGTTGGAAATGAAATTAGCTTGAGTTAACACATTATTGTTAACACTTCATTATCATATTTCAAAAAATGAAAGGGGATTAAAAGATAACATTTTTTGGTAGTTAGGGACATGACTAAAGGATACAAGCAGAATACTCTTTCACATGTGTAGGAACAAATGACAAAGAGAGGTATTTCTATTTCATGATTAAAGGAACAAAAAGCAAATGTGGAAGTGATGTCACAGGAGTGATGTCACACAGCTCATATTATGCCAGTTATCCTATGCTTGTTAATTATTTCACAAACATTTATATTAACAAAGTGTTTGTTTAAAAAAAACAATCAACCAACCAACCATCCAATGTTTCTCTCCCTCCTTTAATTTTGTTTTTTATTTCTTGCTAAGAAACCAATAGTAGACCCATAGATATCCCCTTTCTATATGAAGGGACACACATGGCTATAAATGTTGAGGGAGATATGATATATCCTCATTAATAAAATCAATGTTGTGAAGATAAAAAGTACGATCTACAGCTTGAACAGGGGGTGTCACTGACTGGAGAAGAGGAAATTCTTACCCCATTTCTTTTTCTGAAAATGGTTGCATGCCAGAAATTCTCTTTGTCTTAAAGAGCTTATGATGTAACTATGCCCCAAAGCAGTCCTTATGGCAGAAATGACATGAAATCCAAAGGGATAAAAGAACCTTGAGGATTCAAAATTAAGTATTTTCAATAAGAATGTCTAGTGAGAAAAAAAATACCACCAAACCAAAAAACAATATATAAACCTATATATATGCCTACATGTATCTATATATGTATATGTATATTTACATTTTCATTCAGCTTTAGAAAAAAAAAAAACAAAACAAACCAATTCTCCCTCATTAATTCACTCATCAATAGAAAATAACTTCCATATCCCTGTGCCAGACAGTTCAAAGGTACTGAAGTCCACAGTGGCCAACTTGTGGATGCCATTCTGTGGTGACCTGCTGTTTCTTCTTAGCCTTGTTTCCTCAGTAAACAATGCGTACTCAATCATGCTACCTGTGTGTGTGTCACTCTGCGAGTGCTCCCAGAGACTTTTCTAAATGGTGGCTGAATTTAGCCTTCTTTGAAAGACAAGCAAAAGTCCCCAAGACGTTTAATGAGTAAAGGTGTGGTGAAAATGGGCAGTCAAGAAAGAACAGGGATTTAAAATATTTACCTAACAGAAAGATTGTACTCTACGTGTAATAGGCAAGCCTTGATTCTGTCTGGCAGAAGACCAGTACATCTCTCTGCTGTCTATCTGACAGCAGCAGATGTATGAACACAGGACTTTCTTGAGGGATTGTTGACAACCACATAAGCCAGCTCATATATTCTCATTCTTCTAATATCCACTAACCTAATGGGAAGACAACATGCTTATGGGAGAAACAATTGGGAAAAAATGGGAAAATGAAGTACCTTCCATCAAACAAAGTGAATCATAGAACCAAACTTGCAAGACAAACAGATATATTGGATTAGGATGCGCTTGAATATGCGTATTCTATCAACTGCAGTAATTGCCTTGCTTGTATTGATTTAGTAGTCTTGTATATGACATGATGGTTCATGAAGCTCAAAAATAAAAGAAAAATAAAATCATTATATTATATTTTTCTTTTATTTTTACGGCATTAGAATCATAGAATCACAGAATGAGGTTGGAAAAAACCATCATGTCCAACCATTAACCTAGAACTGCAAGTCCACAACTAAACCATATCTCTAAATGCCACATCTTTTAAATACTTCCAGGGATGATGACACGGCAGTCTGTCAGTGCTGTGTGGCTGTGGCAGCCTGTTCCAGTGCTACACAACCCTTTCAGTGAAGAACTGTTCCCTAATATACAATCTAAACCTCCTCTGGCATAACCTGAGGGCATTTCCTTTTGCAGTATCACTTGTTATTTAGGAGAAAAGACAGACATCCACTGTCAGGTACTTCCATGGCTTCTAACATCTAGAACCCTTGAGTCTTTGATGCCATGTATACCTCTATCCCTTATCTCCCCTGAGACTGCAGACCCAAGGACCTTGCTAGCACACTGTCCCTCAAATTTTGGTGTGCTGCCCTCGGGCTAATCTCTAGCAATCCTTTCCCCTTCAAATATAGTTTAAAGCTCTTTCAATTAAGCCACTAACTCCCACTCAAAGATCCTTTTCCCCTTTGAGACAAACATATTCTGTCTGTCACCAGCAGACCTGGTGTCATGTAGACCAACCTGAGATCAAAAACCCCAAAACTCTGCTGGTGACAACAGGCTCAGAGGCAGGTATTGGTCTGCTGTCTCCTCTTATTATTTCCCTCATCATTCCCTGCAAGTGGAGGGGAGGAGAGCACTACTAGTGCTTCTATCACTACACTAAAGAAAAGTGTCAATAAAGGACAACATTTTCAAAGAGATTGACAATATATGGAAACATTTGTGCTTTGCTTTCACTAAATCTGTTATGTAAGAAAATGTAGGTTGGCATTTCATAAATATAGGATACAATTTTCCATTTATATTGGCATTTAAATTTAGTTGCTTTGTCAGAACCACGGGGATGATAGTAAAGAAATATTTGAGTTTGGAGTCAGATTTAGTGATAATTTTCAGTTTTAAAAAATTAACAGGAAGAACGTTTTTGAGACCCTTGTAAAACAGAAACCATCAGGCTTGAAAAAGAGCCATCCTTTGAACAAGCAGAAGAAAACTGTCCTGGTAGCTCTAATGGTTGTGTCTAATGGTTTCAACAATGTAAGTTACTGTTGAAAAGACAAACTTTAGGTTTTTTAGTTTCAAGTGGCTGAGAAAAGAAGAGTGGCCAAGAAAGTATTTGACAGGAAAATTTCCATCTAAAAATACCATTCTAGTGAAATGAAAATGCGTCACAGGTCACACAAATTTCCATAAAAATTCTTCTAGCAGAAAAATCGGGGACGTTTCACAGTTTTATTATTTCTATTCAACACAAATAAAGCTAAATTCTGAAATCCCCTCAGCTTGTCTGAAATCTATTTTGCATATCACATCGAAAACTGAGCCTAGAATCTGCAGGTCAAGTTACATCCTATGCGTCATCACAAGTGTCTACAATCATGGTGGCTCCTCATGTAAAAGCACACACAGGGTATTCTATAGAAATCTTCAATTATGATGACGATAGATAAGAAGGAGAAAACTACCATTTCCTTCACTTAATCTATAGGGTAATGCATCACCATAGAGAAAATTAAAGCCTTAAAAACATTTCTTTAGCAGTAAATTAATCACTGGGGAAGATGTCTTATGAAAGTTTGAGCAGGTGTCTGACAGGAGGCATACTTTTTCCAAGATGAGCACTGAAACCATCTGGCACAAGAAAAGTCATGTGCTTCCATTTCCCTCTGTTGGATGTATGTATGAAAACAACACATATTAGTTCGTATCTTCATCTTGTTATTATTAAGGGTCTGTGTAGGTAATAGTCACAAATCACACTGAGGTATCCTTTGGTTAAGAGGTGATACACTAATATTGAATAAATATTTTACACTGAAAAAAACAGTGTTTGATTTTCAAACTGCTTGAACATAATTGTTTATGCAAAAAAGGGGCCAGCTTAGACACACAGATAAACAGATGCATACATATATATGGTCTTTATGAGTAATTTATGTTTAATATTTGTAAATACAGATACACGCAGATGGTGTAAATTCTGACCTCCTAAGCAATATAACACAGTGAAGACATCAAAAAGGGTCTTAGTACATTGTTCCTTCTGATTAAAGAGAGTCCATGCTGCTTACAGATAAGGAAAGCAAATCCCCTCCTGTTGTTGTGATCAAGCAAGGACCCCTGAGCTGAACAGCTGACTTGTATTACACATCACTGCAGGCAGCAGGCATAAAAACAGTCAGGTCTTAAAAGGACACTTGTTAACATTTTTTGTCTCTCCCACCTCTTTGTATACAGTACATAGAAGGAGATCTTATTCATTCTGTCATTAGAATTGGTATTCAGGGCAACAGAAAATACCAAAAATATTTGATTCAACTTTTATATACATAGCAACAGGGAAGGATATGTTCAGGTCCTGCTCTGGGTGGGGTGTAGATGGCTTTATGCTATGTAATCACACAGGTCAGCAGCTGGTGGGGCAATTTTTCTCTTTCCACTAATGCTGTGTACTGCTTGACACTAAATACATGAATGAATGAATGAGTAAATAAATAAACTTATGCTTCCCGGGATCTTAAAGCATCCTAATAATTTTGGTTTATAAAAATTTGTAATTAATGACATAGGTGGCAATGATCAAAGCTCTAACACATGTCCCAGTTTGCTCACATAGGAATAGTGAGATTAGTACCTAGGAAAACTTTAGCATTTGGACTGTAAACATGTCCAGCTCAGCTTGTCACCCTGGCACATCATAGCACATAGAGAGAAAGAAACAGGCATTTTTGAAGCACAGTTCATACATTCTGCTTCAAACATTGATGTTACAGTCTGCTATTCCATTGAAATGCTTCTTGCTTTCCACAGACTGTACATGAAAGAAAATTAAACTAGAAGACTGGATGCAGACAATTCAGAGATGGGCAGAGAAATTTCACCCCAGCCCTTACTAAAAAACACCAGAAAGTAAGTCATACAGTTTTTAACTGTCCTTTCCTAATGAATTGTGATATTTTAGGACTTAGAGGTAACAGCTTCTAATTTAATTTACTTCTGTAAAACTCCAGCTTTTAGAGAAAGAATCAGTATTTTAACTGGGGGGGTTGTATCTGTGTTAGCCTGGAATTATTGAAATACGAATGACAATAAAAACCACACAAAGATTAACAGGTTCTGCTTTTATACAGTGGTTGCCATATACAAAAGCTAAAGTGCACTGTAAATAAGTCAGCACCATTTCCTGTGGTTTATATTTGGGAAAGCTAATGCTCAGAAAGGTCACCTGAGCAACTCTTTTCATGTGCAGGAAGAGGGAGAGAATTGTGGAATTAGAATAGATATCTCGTTCTCTCAAACTGTGCAAATGCTTCAGAGATAATGATTCAGATAATTCATCCAGAGGTAACTGCTGGATCCAAGATGATTACAAGCAGTCCCAGAGTGAGTACTTGTCTGTATCTAGAATGAGCTTGGAAATCCCCTAACTTAGAGAGAAAGGGGGAACTGGAAGGACCTGAGATGGAAGAAGTGGTGCGTAGGGAAGATCCCATCTTGTATTGTCCTCATAGTGTTCCCTGCAGGCCATGGCTGATACAAGAGCTAACTGAAGAGACTTTACAGCATGTGGCCTGATTTGGACCTGACAAACAAATTAGTTAAAACCAGTTTTCTTGCAGATGCAATTTCTCTCATAGTGTTTGGTGCTATGTTATAAACACAGTGAACTTCCATCATACTGCATGCATCAAACTACTTGGTTCAGTGTTATTTTCTGGGTCTGTTGCACAGACCCAGTGCAAATGGTCACTCTAAAATGCTCTTTATTTAATAAAAACAGTAACAAGGATCACAGCTTCCTATTTAGAAATGCCAGGCTCTATTAAACACTGCCAGTCACATAGAGAACATGACTTCAGGCTTGGGTCTTCGTTCACATATGACTAGAGCTACAGGAATAATTGATTTTACAGTTCAGTGTCTAAACTGGGGAAAAAAGAGTTAGGACAGCTTAGAAAGATATTATTTCCTTGTTCAGAGTGAATTGAAAACCCTTTTCTTAAAGAAAAAGACATTGGCAATAATGATTGCAAGTTATCTCATTGTGGTTTCACATTTCAAAGATTAGTCAGTAAAGCACATAACAGACCCTGTACAGCCTCTTAATAGGTTAAAGACAGAAATTAAAACATACTTTAAACTCATCTGTACATTTGGAAGCTAGAGAAATTACCGTGTGCCAAATCATGTAACATAGCACAGGATGCCACAGCAGTTTTTTAAGCTGAGGAACAGTAAACAGTAGGATGGGCAGAGGATGTTTGTATAGAAAATATATTCCAACCTACTCTAATACATGGGTGACATGGTTCAGTGTGAGGTATCCTTGCACACAGCAGGGGAGTTGGAACTTGATGATCTTAAGGTCTTTTCCAACCCTAATTATTCTATGATTCTATGCCTATTTCACAGTTTCCACAAAGGTGGTGGACTGAACTCAGGGACTGAACTGAGGACTGAACATCACCCCATCCTGTCTCTGACACAGTATTTGGGCTTTCCTGCTTGTTAGGCGTATGCATTACCAATGGGCGTATAAGAGGAGAACGAGACTGACATTGCATTCTCTGCACGTCATTCCATGGCAGGGGAGTTGGAACTAGATGATCTTAAGGTCCTTTCCAACCCTAACTGCTCTATGATTCTATGATTCAGTTTTGAGAAATAATACAAGTCACGCTTCTCTTGTCTCAGTGCTACTCCATTTGGGCTTCTGAAATTTGGTTCTTTTCTTGCCCTTCCAAAATGTTCACAAAAAAATGCCTTAAAATTCATTATCACAGTGGTATGACATTTGACAAGTCTTATTTTTAAGGTGGAATATTACCACTGGAATCAGAGGAAGAGGGTCCCGACTAATAACCTGCCACAGGCTCAACTCAGCAGTCTCATTAAAGAAACCTACCTATAGCAACCAAGCTTGCTTTGTTAACACAACAGATGATGACAATGAAGACTTAACTTTGGCTTAGTGCAATTTCCCAACAAACTGTGCTCAAGTTGTGTGAAGACCCTGAGATAGCAGCACAGGAAGCTGCTATTTTAAGTCTAAAAAGCCCAACCACTTTGCAACCTGGTACTGTCTTAAAATAAAACTATACTCAGCTATGAATACGTCCATATATGGAGGAAGAATGACAACCAACACGAGAGAACCAAGTTGTCATAAGACAAAGAATGGGTTTTTAGTGTTACTAAAGCTTGAAAATATTGTTTATTTTGAAGACTATATTCCAAATCTGAAGGTTGAGTAAAATGCATCAATATGATTTGCTGGTACTTTTGACAGTGATTGTACACAAATCAAGGCCAAGTTATACACAGCAGCAACCTGAGAAATGTATTTGAATTGAAAGGTGAGTTCATTGGAGTAGCCTGTTGACTGTGTATAAGCATTACCCATATGCTGAGCAGAGGCAAGGAGCCTTCTGCTAGCAAGTGGGGAATTTGGTGACAAAGTGAACATGGATCCTGATCTATGGGGAAGGAGAAGGAGAAATTTATTGAAGGCATAAGACTGGAGTCTTAATTTAGAAAATTTGTAATAAGAAATAGGAAGGAGATGGGTTGCTGGTTACTCCGTGTAGTATTCTGTTTCTTTCACGACTGATGTAAGACTTGTAAGTAAAAATAGAATTTGCTTCTCAGATACCATTGAGATGGATGCGTTTGATATTTGTGCAAAAGAAAAGATTCAAAGGTAATGACAGGAATCTTCCTGTATGAACAAAGGAATGTATAAAGAACCAGGCAGGAAAAAAGAGCAAAAAGGAAACTAAAGAGATTAGCAAAAAGCAAGTCCCACTTAAATGAGGTGATGAATTTCCTCATTTCCAGTTCACATTTTGGAGAAAAGACCTTCAAGAGTTTGATGCTGCCATAAGAAAATCTAAGGACCATCGCTCAAACATCATGTGATATAAAATATGAGATTTTGCCTTTTCTTGGGGAACTTAGAATAAAAAGTGTCTGGACAAAACCTAACAAACGAAAAAGACAAAACAGGATCTCTTTGCATTGCAGTATTTATCTTTCCTATCAATCTAACAGCCTCAGCCTTTGCTCTAGGCAAAACCCATTGGTATTAGCTGTAGGGAACACATATCTACTGTCTTGCAACATGACAAAGAGGCATCAAGAAACCAAGATGACTTGCAAATTACATTAATAGAACAGGTACAGGACATGAGCCTCTTGCGATTTCTGGCATGTTGTTATTCCTGGCCATGAACAGGACATTTAGGAACTGCAACTTTTACTTTTCAGACTACTTCTGCTTGAGGCCAAGATCGCTTTAAATCCTGTCATTCTACTCCCACTGGCTTGGCTTCTGAAATGACTTTAAAAATAGGTATTATCTGAATATAGCTTTCTAGTGGGTCATTTTAGTTCTTGATCACACAGAGTCTCATAGGAAAGAAGAGATATGGCATGAACATGCCCACCCAAATCTATTTATTTGAGAGCTTGGCCCAGAATTCAGTGTGGAGATCTCTATCATCAGAGCAGTTATTGCATGCTGGTTTATTAGTTTTGCCTTTAAAAATTAAGATAAAAATTAGAACAATCATAACATTATTTCTGATGTCTTCCTCAGCTTGCTCAATTTAAACATTAGTAACATTTCTAAACAATGGCTAAAGAGGAAATATTTAGCTGTCTTTTGGCAATGACAAATTGCTTCAACCTTTACAGGTTCATTTTTTAAGCAGTTTGACATTTCGTTACTAAGGCAGGTTTTTTATTTTATTGTTCCTTTCAGTCTGTTATACAGCCACAGTGTTACCAAGTAGGTTCCTATGAGTCATAAACAGGTGGGAAGAAATCATGTCTCTATTGTTAGCACTATTATTTTTTATTATTATTTCCAAATGTTCTTGCATATCACCCTCTTTTCACTTGGTTCACGATTGACTTCTCGCTTTTCCCCCAAAACATGAGCAAAATACACTGATTTGTATAGGCTCTGCCAAACTGAATCAAAGCTGAAGTCCAACAAGTCTTGTTTTGCAACCAATCATAGTTAAGTAGCAAATACTCACTGAGGAGGCACAGATAAACAAAGAAAAGAAAAGCTAGACCTAAACCCTGATAACTTCAGAAATTGCATGCCTTAAGGAAAGATTTACTAAATATTGGTTTATACGACAGCCCTCACAGTTCCCATCCTTTCTGAATAAGGACTGCAGGAATCATCGATGCTGTCGTTTTGCACAGCTCTGGCAAATCCAACAACGTTCACAGTAGCACCTTCCTGCAATGTGTTACATCAGCTACCTTATGGTGTATAGAAATGGAGAAAAAACAACCCTTTTATTGGTTCTAAGTATGTTATTTTTCAGGTTGCATGAAATTTGTCTGTTACTGTATTGTAAAAAATAATCACGTGAAGATCTCTTGCGAGACTCTACTTTGAAGGTTTGTTGTAAAATCAAATACAACAAATAAATATCCATTCTCTTAGAAATGTTTCAAAACTTGGTGGTTTTTTTTTTTTCTGGAGCATTATTTTATTTCAACCAATCACACCCCAAAACAATCATTTCTAGCCCTGGTTACAGGCACATTCCTTCTTGCCAACAATTGATCCGCACAAGAAATACTCTGCTTTGGCCTAGGTGTGATAATGCTGGTCTTTCTTTGATGTGGGTAGATGTGATTTCTATGCCTTCTTCTGGCAGGAAACAGCTCAATGTTTAATGCTGTCATTACGTTGCCTTCCTGAAGTCTTCACTTATGACACTCTCAGGCAATGAATCATTTATAGCTCTTTGACATGCATGCAAACATACATCAAAATGCAAAGCCAATTATAAACCAATGTACAATCTTTTTCATCACTTCAGAAATCCACAATTCCTTTTTTTAACACTGAAACAGAAGTAATGGCTAATCAGAAACTTTCCTGGGTATGTTACTTTAAGACACCTATATTAATTTGCTGTAATTTACTGCAACAAAATGAGGAACTTTTCAATAGCTGAAGCTGTATAAATTTGCATAAGTATTACATTTTCAAGGTTCATTTTCCCAGCCCAGTTGACACCTCCTGTACTATGCATAATGCATAGTAAATATACCAGCCCTCAAGTAATTTACACCCAAAGACAATCAAATTCCATAAGCCATGAGAAATTTACCATTTATTCTGCAGGCCATTATTTTACAGTTTTAAATAAAATACTTCTAATGAGTTCAGTAGAAGAGAAAGAGGGTTTGACTGACAGCTCTGGTATTTGTTTACAAAAGAAACACAATACATAGAGCAGAAACAGCACTTTACCACCTCATGGAACATAACTTCACCATGCCCTGGAGGTACCACTCTGCCATGCTCAGGCTTTTGCCCTTGCTTCTCATCAGCCAACTCTATTAACCAGTGTCAGGTAGGTATAATTCCAACAGAGACGTTACAGTTGTTTCAAGACCTAATAAAAAACTGTGAGATGACAATGACATTTGGGTTGGGTCATCAAAGAGCAGACTTTAATTGACTTTATGGCTTTATGGAGAGAGTTATAGTACTTAAAGGGGGCATATAAGAAAGACGGGGACAGACTCTTTAATAGGGCCTGTAGAGATAGGAGAAAGAGTAATGGCTTTAAACTGAAAGAGGGATGATTTAGACTAGATATAATGAATAAATGCTTCACTGGGAGGGTGCAGAAACACTGGAACAGAGGCTGTATTTGCCCCATCCCCAGAAGCATTCAAGGTTGTGTTGGATGGGGCTTTGAGAAACCTGATCTAGTTGAAGATGTCCCTGCTCATTGTAGGTGGGTTTGGCTAGATGACTTTTAAAGGTCCCTTCCAACACAAACCATTCTATGAATCTACAAACATGACAAGCAGGAAAACAATGAGAAAAGGGCTGTTGGCCTTAACTGACTTATCAGAAACCAGAGGCTACAGATGGATGATACTGCAGCTACTTCACACTTTATGACACCCTCATCTGTCCTGGGATAACATAGTGACTGAGTGCACAGACAGCATTAATACACAGGACAATATTCAAACACCATACTAAAGCTGGGAACAGCAGAGGTAAATACTGCTATAAAACCAGACTGATTGGAAGCTTGATTTCTCAAGGTTCACAACAGTCAAAGAAGTAACAGAAGTAAGTTTATACGTGTCTGATTGTGTCTAGCTTACGCTAAATAAATCTTTAGAACCAGATTCTCACCTGAATACTCATGTGTAACTGCCTGTGTACTTGCACACTTTCTGGGTTATGCAAAGATCTTCCTTGAAGCATTACTTAATTCTGCCTCCAATTATTTTTTTTTTTGCCAATCATCAAAACACTCCACTACAGACTCTGAACATGTGATTAAATAAAATAAACTTCAGGAGAAATTATTATTCTACAGAAGATCTTCTAAAATTATTCCTATCTTGCCATGAAGCTTCAAAAACTGCTTTGTGTATGTCAGCTAAGCTTTAATGTTATTCTTCTCTGGCAATACTTTTGAGAATCATAACACACTTACCCATCTCTATTATCTTAGTCCAATCTTTTCTGTTTGTCAGACTACTGAAACTTGTCTGATCCTCAGAGAAGCCATGAGATCATTGGAACAGTGGCTTATGTACAAGCTGATGTCAGAGGGAATATGCTTCCATGAAAGGAAGTGTTCCTCCTAAGCACTGCCCAAAAAAAATCATACTAGCTGAGAAACTGATTCTTGGGTTATTATTACCAGTGTGATGATTTTGAACAGAAATACAGGCTTTGCTATCACTTGAACATGTGTTTCCACAAAACAAGACAAACTGGTTGGAAAAATAGGGAATCTCTTTTCTCATTCCCCAGTCCCTGTGCTGTTGTCTGGGACACCTGCCAATAGCAAAAGGGTAACTTCCAGATGCTGGATCTCGACTGTGCTGTTGTTGGCATCTGTGCTCCTGTTGGAAAGCCTGTCAGCTTGGAAGCTATGAGAGTTGATTAGGTCTCCTTTAAAGAACTCTCTCATCATCAGTCAGTGGGAATTATTGCCTAGTGTTCCTTAGGGCATATGAAAATAATTTTTCAACAAGGCACCACTGGAAAAAAAACACTGAGAAGAATGAAAAACTGAAACACAGAGCACTCTATCAAAAGGTAGAGAGCAGCCAAATTCACTTCCTAAAGCGCAGAGTATAAAGGCTGTTCCTGCTGCTCGTGCACTCTATTTCAGAGAAGGAAAGAAACATCTGTCCCATTCCCCCTCCTATAAGCTTCCTCAAAAATCTATGCTGAAATCTGTAGAAAGGAAAACTTTAAATGAAAAGATGTTGGTCAAATAAATGACTGTACAACAGTGGATTTCAGTCCCAAAGTGAGAAATTATGGTGACGGGGGCTCAATTAATTTTGTCAGTATATAACTGTAATAGTAGCTGTGAAAAT
This sequence comes from Melopsittacus undulatus, assembly GCF_012275295.1. Classification (NCBI taxonomy): domain Eukaryota; kingdom Metazoa; phylum Chordata; class Aves; order Psittaciformes; family Psittaculidae; genus Melopsittacus; species Melopsittacus undulatus. The sequence continues at coordinate 6,220,987 of NC_047527.1, read as the reverse complement.
GAAATAAGTTCTCCATGCTCATTCTTCCTTTTACCACTCCTTTCACAACTACTTTAAGTTAGCTATGAAAAAAAAAACTTCTTTTCAGTTAAAAAAGTCCAGGCTTAATTGACTTTTTTACAGTCGGGTGCAGAGAAACAGGAATATTGTAGAGTATGCAGCAGTCTGATTCTTTGTAATAGATAAGTATTGCAGGAAAACAGCAAAAAAAGTAGTAGGAAAAGTGAAACTGCAAATTCTGTTGATTTTCAAAAGGAGACAATTATCAATTGAATATTAGCAATTCCTGAGGAATTCCTCCTGAAAGACTCCATCAACATCCTGCATGGAGCATCACAAGAATTTCCAGATTATTCCATGACATTTTCATTGAACACCCATAGTGAAAAGATTGTAAAGCTTTTTCAACACCATGATGTTGAATTTAGACCTAATCCCAAATTCATCTCTGTTTTGAACTCTACCATAATGCAGAGCATTGCCTTGCTGTACTCAGCATATGACAGATCAAAAAGAGCCTCAGGAAAGAAGAATGACAGTGATTAAAGAAACTAGTTATTGTCCCATTATTAGTTACCATGTTTTCTACTACAGCTAGGAAATCATTTAGTTCTTTCTGAAGATCAGCCATTTATCTTCAGGCAACTGAAGATTAAAGACTTCATCAGTAATTATCACAAATGGTGCCCTGAACACTGATTAAAGATACTTGTCATTACACCTTATAAGGAACAATATATCAGCTCTCTTACTATTTCACCATAATTATGTGTTGGACATCTGCTAAAGTCCAATCACAACTAATCATCATTTGCTAAAGCAAGACACTGAAAGAGTCCTGTTCCTAAACAATACATAACAGCTATATGCATATTGTACTTCTAAATTGGTAACATCAGAATCTTTATTATACCTTAAGTTTGTAAAACTCAGATGCTATTAGCGAAACATCTCTCTTGGTACACAGTTAAGAAGAAAAAACATAAAAAACACTTAACAACTTCATAGCCCTGTAGACACATCAGGTCCTAGTAGGAGATAGAGACCTTCTGCTAGTTTCAAAGGAAAAAAGAAATAGGAAAATACACATTTCCCTTCCTTTAAAAGGAAATAGTGGTGTTTTAGTATTTTACAAAGTTTTATTTCTTTTGCAGAATTAACAACGGATTTAAGTCAGAAAGATGGCTGCTTTGTCTGTAAATAAAAGAAGAAAAAGATACTATTAAACTCTGCATTAAGGTTCCTATGTCTTAAAAGAAAGAAAAAGATACTATTAAACTCTGCATTAAGGTTCCTATGTCTTAAAAGAAATTAAGTTTACAGCTATGTATTCATCTTCTCCCAGCTAAACTGGGATTTCAGGCTAAAATTCCCACAATGGATCCTATATAGGCTATTCTCTGATGCAAAATCTCCTATTTTCAAGATCTGAAAATGTGAACTATTGTGGCCAAAGAGCCATTAACTATACAGCAGAAAAGAAGAATAAACCACAAATTACTCCTATGTGCCATAAAAATGTGGGTTTGAATAACATTTTGTTGTTAGGCTGAAACAGCCTTGTTTTTAATATGTTGTTGAAAAGATAAAAATATTAACAAACTAATAAACTGTGGTAAAGAACTCTCAGCATCAATGCAATTTCATTTGAATGACATTCCTAGCTCTTGTATGAAGCCAGACACACACTTCATGTCTTTTGGTGTAGCTATATCAATGCTTCATGGAAGAACTCTTCTTATCAAGCACCAACATCTTAATAATGGGAAGTCATACGATTAATCAATCTCATTACTTAGAAGTGAATTTATCTGCAGGGCCACTGCTATCCAAATGAAAATAAGATTACTGTGTGTATAGTTTGTTAATAAACCCCAGTATGCCATTGACTCAACTTGATTATAACACAGCAGGCATGTGATGCATAATATTACAAAGACATTAAACCAGCCTGACAACAGTGGATATAGAAGAGGTGTAGGTACAGGGTTAAGGCATAAATCTCTTGAAATATAAGCGACCATTCAATTTTTAGTTCTGCAAGGAACATTTTATTTTTATTTTATTGCAGATGTAGGATCTGTACGTACTTTTTAGTGTCCAGCTCTTACTGCTGCTGAGATAACCTGAAAGCATGAGTCAGTGTGATGCTCAGATCCAGACCCTGTAACCTCCAAAACAACCCCTTGAACTTTCTCGCAGGGAAAAACAACGTAGCAGGGAAAAACAGCTAATGGGAATTCAGATGCCCCTGAAGGAAGCCAGTCATACACAGCTCATGAGTCTGCAGTAGATACAATCCTATTTTGGACACATTGTTAATCTAGTGTGATGCATATTTTCTGTGAGTATAGGTTATGGGCTGAAGAGAGCTTGAGAAAGTATTAGCACATTTTCTTATTCTGTAGATTGTTCTCTAACAGGTTTTCAGCCACCAAAACCTCTTCCTTCATATTTATCTGATAACAAAAAATTCTTATTTCAGTAAGAAATAACTGTTGTTTCAACTGTACTTGAAAGGAAAAGTGTAGTATAGATAGAAATTAGTATAAAAGGAGGGGAGGAGGAATTCAGAATAGGAAGATCCCTGTTTGCTGAGTACATGTCAGGGAAGAGAGTAGAAGACTTAACAAAAAAAAATCACCAAGATTTAAATAGGATTAATTATTATAACTACTCTGTTAAGCCAAGGGATAAAGAAACTGTCAGAGGTGTTCAGAAGTCACTTGGAAAATGCACATGTGCAGTCCAAAGCTCCTGGCATTTAGTTAGTTTGTGCACTAAGAAGTGCAAAGTGCAGAACAAGGAGACTTCAGGATCTATCATTAAGCAGTTGTACCTCAGTAGCCCAAACACACAGCAGATTGGCTCATAAGCTAGTGGCAAGGGGAACTGATGACTGATACAGGCTTTCTTTAGAAATGAAGGCAGTCACCACCATTTTCAGTAAGGAAACAGCAAACAAATTACACAAACTAGATGAGAACTGGTGAAGTCAATCTATGGGCTGAAAAAGAAAATTCACTCTCTGATGGACCATGTTTATGAGAAAGAAAGATGTAAAATGAGATGCATGACCTAGAGATGATATGTCAAGAATCTTCTACTTTGTGTCCAACAGATGGCTGGAAAACATGACTTACTATTATGAACATCAGATTTCAGTGCAGTTCTGGCATTGCTGAGGGCTTGGTGCTACTGTAAATCCAGCCACCACTGTACTGAAGCTATATATTCAGATCTTGTCTGAACCATGTGTGGCGGGTTGACCTTGTCTGGCTGCCAATTTCCCACTGAGCCACTCTATCACTTCCCTTTCTCTACAGGAGAAAGGGAGAAAAATGCAACAAAAACCTCATGAGTCAAGATAAGGACAGGGAGATCACTTACCAATTACTGTAATGGCCAAAACAGATTCTACATGGGGAAATTAGTTTAATTTGTTACTAATTAAACTGAGTAGAATGAGAAATAAGAACAAATCTAAAACCTCTTCTTTCAGGGCACAGCCATCTGTTTTGGCATAGGGTCCTACATGGACTGCATTGGGACAACCTGTGTCACCATGGTCTTCACCACAGGCTGCAGGGAAATCTCTGCTCTAGCAACTGAAACACCTTCTCCCCTTCCTTCTGCACTGACCTTGGTGTCTGCAGAGTTTTTCTTCTTATATTTTCTCACTTTTCTTTCTCTCAGCTACTTCACAGTGCTTTTTACTCTTTCTTAAATATGTTATCAAAGACGTATTTTCAGCATTGCTGGTGGGCTCAGCCTTGTCCAGTAATAGGTCCATTATGGAGCCAGCTGGAACTGGCTCTGTCTAATGTGGAGGCACAGAAAACACCACTGTTCCAATCTCCATCAGCTACCAAAACCATGCCACATGAAACAAACACACCATGACACTAGTCCATCTACTGAGTATGATGACACTAGAAAGGGCAAAGTTTACTTTTGTAAGCCAGTCTGCTTCCTGGCTTTGTAGGATTTATGCCACTTCCATGAAATTGATGAAACCGGATCAAATGTAGTTAGTAAAAGCCTCAGAAAAAAATAAAGCACTAATTCACTGGTGTTGTAACATGAAACTCCTAGATTTGAAGAAGAAGATGCAATAAGAATGATTTAGAATTCTTATGAGTCAGAGGCTTCTACTCAAATGGAAATATTCTGGAAAAATAATCTGGCAGCAAAAATGGGGGGAAAAAAAAGGTCTTTTTATTTTATTCTCAAAAGGTAAACCTCAAACAAAGAAAATCTCAACTGTTTGCAGCATTATAGAAAACTGAATAATCAGATTCAGTTCCCTAGAAAAGACATCAGACAGAAGATACTTGCCCAGGAGATGTATCTGAAGAGCTTAAGCCTGGAGATTTCTCAGATCAAGGAAAATACAGAAATGTACATGAAAAGTAGAAAGACCCAAACCCAGCTTTGCAGAGATGAAAAAAAACACAATAGGATGGACTAACGTTAACCATTTCACACCATTTAAGGACATAAAAAGGAACTAACCAAAGTCTCTTTAAAAACAGTTTTCCTGTCTTGCTGCCCAGTGAAGCTTTGTCTGCCTTGAAGGACAAGATATATTAATTGTTCTTGCCTAGATTTAGCCAATTGCATCAAATTAGAGTAGCTTATAAATAAACAAACAAAAAAGAAAATGTAGTATATCTTCAGGTGAGTGATTAAACAGTTATTAATTTGGAAACACTGTAGGCAAGGTCCAATGCAATATTTATACAAAGTGAGCAGAGTCTTCTACAGTTTTTATCTAATGAAATGTGTAGGACCCATTCTCATGTCCACTGACAGTGACTGCAAAATTCCCCAAATCTGAGCATATCCATAGTCCAATTGAAGTTATATTTTACAAACACATTCAAACAACTTGGAACAGAATATATACATTTGTAAAGAGAAGTGGAGTTGACCCAGGGCAAAGCATTGCAGCACTGTAAAAAATCTTCTTCCTTCAATCCCTTATGGCTTGATAAAAACTTCACATAAACCTCTGTTCACTTGGACTCACTTGGAACTGGGTTCACTCCAAGAGCATTTCCTTTTCTAGTTCTGCATTGTTTTTTGTGTTAAACCAAGAGCAACAATGTTTGCTCATTGTCATACATCAGGGGTAGCATATGCAAAAAAAGCCATCACACTCTATTAAATTAAAAGTCTCAGATCAAAACTAGATGTCATGACTTATAGAGATCCCTGAAGCTAAGCAAATGTACATCTCACCATGTGGAGGTGGTGTATAGCATTCTGTGTATAATTGTTTGGGGTGTGATGTTCTGATGACCTGTAGGGTAGCAGAGTGTTAAAGCCAGCTTATGATAGAGTGCTTTTGTCTGGGTATTTAGTAGGTCACCTGCTGGGATCATTGAACCATAGAATGGTTTGGGTTTGAAAGGACCTTATCATTACTCAGTTACAAACCCCTGCCATGGGCAGGGATGCCTCACACTAAACCATATCATCATAGGCTCTGTCCAACTTAGCCTTGAACACTGCCAGGGATGGAGCATTCACCACTTCTTTGGGCAGCTTGTTCCAGTGTCTCACCATTCTCACAGTAACAACCTTCTTCCTAATATCCAACCTAAATCTCCCCTATTTAATTTTAAACCCATTGTCCCTTGTCCTATCACAACAGTCCCTGATAAGGAGTCCCTCTCTGGCATCCTCGTAGGCTGCTATGAGGTCTCCACACAGCTTCTCTAATACTGGCTGAGTTGGAGTTGATTTCCCCCACACCAGCCCTCACAGTGCTGTGCTTTGTATTAGTAGCTAGGAAGATGTTGATAGCACACCAGTGTTTTGGCTACTGCTGAGCAATGCTTACACATCATCAAGCCTGGCTTTCCAATATTCCCCCCTCACCAGCAAAAGACCCCCAAACCTTATGATCAAGCCTCTATTGAATAATAATCAGAAGAGATAGGTAGAAAATAGAGTTTCCTCTATTTTTCAGCTAATTAAAATGTTTGAGAAGGAAATAATTTTTCCTAATCACATCAGACCAAGATTTTTCCATGGAGGGTAAAAGGAAAAATGGGAGTGGAGAATTAGCTATTGTATTTATCTTCTTACAATAGAGATTTGTGCAGAGGATAATGAAAGTTAAGAACCACTCTCCAAAGATGCCTCTCTCTTGTGTGATGTAGAGATTACTTTATGAACACTTGAATCAGTTATTTCAATTTATATAATGTGACTGTCTACCAGAGATGCAGAGGCTGAGGTCAGTTTGTTTGCCAAAAGCATACAATGACCTAATGGTTCAGATAGCAGCTTCAGGCCAAACATTCTCTCAGCCTGAGTTAATTCCCTGGTAGTTCTACACCAGCCCCTCTAGGCTAGGATATTTTTAACATTCGTATGGAACAGAACAGCATTGACAGGAAAGGTTGAGGGAAGCTGAGGGCAGCATGTTAATCAGAACCCTCGAATCAGGATTTCCTAACAAGTTAATGATTCCAGTTTTCTGGGTTGAATTTGTAGACCTGAGGAAACATTTCTGACAAAAGAAACACTTCAAAGCAGGACTTAACCCCCACGTCCCCCCAGCCCACCAAACAGAACACTCTCCAAACCCGCCAAAAACCTACAAACCCCCAGTTAATCATTGTTTTCCAAACAACTTTGTACTAAACATTGCACAAGTTCTCTGTTTCACCTGCAGTAAGTAATAAGACCTGCCTTGAGTAAGGCAATGTATGTAACACCCCATCATCAACACACAGAGTACTCTATACTCCAAACATAAACCTTCACAACATCACTAAGAATGATTTAAGTCCTGTGGCCACTGAACGTAAGACCTGAAAGCAAGGATCTATTACTGAATAAGGAATTTCACCTTACAGAAGATATCTGGCCAGGTGAATCCTGCTGTAAAATCTCATTGGCAATCAGGGTTATATCCATACATCTTGCCTTTTCTGAAATGGTTCATAAAAGTGAAGGCTGAAGCCAGGAACTGTATATCCGATTGCCAAGTGGTTCATGCAGAAATGTTTGGAGGGTTCATCTTCCAACAAAATTGCTCTATTAGTAATATGAACCAGGGCCTGTTCTTCACAGATAATGTGGACAATGTGAATACAGAAATAGAAGACATTGTGAAATAGAAGTAAGACAGTAATCCTCCTTACCTCTGAAGAAGTGGGTTTGCAGTAGCCAGCTCCAAACACTAGATTTTCTAATGACATACTGGACTGGTCTGGTCCTGCCTCCAGGTTGCCTTTACCAAGCCATGAGCCTTTTCCTGGACGAGCAAAACTAAAAGAATAAAAATTAAGAAGAAAAGTAATCAGAGCAGTATTATTAAAGAAGAGTAACTGTAGCCCCTTTCTTAGCATTCGGTCCAGTGGTTTGAGTATTATCATTCACTCAGTCCTTTCTCTGCTGCCTTACAGATCCTTTTTCAGCATAACATCTCAACATTACAACTTTTCCATGTATGCACATAGATAATACTCTTAAACCAGCTTCTCATCAGCTTACATCTTGGCTGATGCGACATCTTTCTCTCTGGTTTTAACCATATCACACTTCATTTTGTACTGTGCAATTGTGAATCTCCCTACACTACCAACATCTTTTATAGCTCATCCCAATCTTTTATTACAGATAGGAAGTTTAGTTCTCACTTCCCACTGTTCCACGACATAAAGCTTCCAGCACCAAAATTACAAGACTTCAGACACAAATTGCATTTCTCTTTCCTGGGTACAGTCCATTCATTTGGGATGTGTTCTCCCATACCCATTCACAACACAATTTTGCTGTTATCCAAATTCTTTCTCAAAAGCCTGGCAGAATTTTAGTTGGTTTAGGCTGAGATCATCGCCTCTCACTGCTGACTATTATAGTGCTCCCTTCTGACTGTATCTGTATGTCTCCTGTCTTATAGCATGCAGCCATTAAAAGTGAAACTTCTTGTTTGGAGTTTGCTCAGCATTGAGACTTCCAGAGTCCTCATGAGCAGCTAGGGCTCTGATTCTGAATTAATCTGAGCAAATGTCCACATTCTAGTAAATGATGTAGGCTGCCTTTATATTCACTGGAGAGGAACTGGCATTTCCAATGTGTGACTCATCTCTTTCTGAAGTAGTGGTATCAAATAGGTCAGATGCGTTTCACCCTCAAAGTGCTTCTTATTGTGGACTATAAAGAGAGGCTAGGATGACTGCTTTGTAAACAGCTGAAGTTTGGTGAGATAAATCCCCCTGTTAGACCCTGTAATAACACATGTTGTGCATAAACTACATCAAGATTTCAAGAGAGAAATCAGGCTACTTATGGTGAATACAATAAACCAAATTACTTAGTCTAAAAGGTGATGCAAGCAACCATAGTTGTTCTTAAAAAGCATGCACTTGGGCCACAACAACTTCATGCAATGCACCATGCTTGGGGAAGAGTGGCTCGTAAGCTGCTGGCAGAGAAGGAAGCGGTGCTGGGGGTATTGAAAATGAGTCAGTTTGTACCCAGGCAGCCAAGAAGGACAACAGAGAAGGCTCAGGGGTGATCTTATCACTCCCTACAACTACCTGAAAGGAGATTGCAGTGAGGTGAGGGTCAGTCTCTTCTCCCAGGTAACAAGAAATAGGACAAGAGGAGACAGCCTCAAGCTGCACCAGGAGAGGTTTAGATTGGGTATTAGGAACAATTTCTTCACCAAAAGAAGGTGGTCAGGCATTGGAACAGACTGCCCAGGGCAGTGGTGGAATCACCATTCCTGGAAGTGTTCACAAACCGTGCAGATGATGCCCTTAGTGATATGGTTTAGTGGTGGCCTTGGCAATCCTTGGGTGAAGGTTTGGACTTGATGATCTTAAAGATCATTTCCAACCTAGCTGATTCGATGATACTGTGTAGGTGAAGGTGGAATTGAACTAATGAACTATAGAGAAAAAAGAAGACATTTACTCAGTAATGCCACCAAGTTTGTGCTACAGCTTTCAGACTGGGATCACCATCCACAGGCACCTGACACCCATCCTGGCATCCCAAATTACATCATATGCAGGAGACCTGGTCTTGAAAGAACAAAAGTTTCTAAGACGGAGAGCACAAAAAGCCATTTAAAAACCATATTGTGCCAGAACCAGAAGGCACAGGGCAGTGCCATTCGTTCTGCCAAAACTTTCAATCTGAGGTTATTTCTCTATGTAGATATGTATCATGTGGCTACATCAGGTCAGATCAGACATTATTCATGGGTATCTACACCTAATTCAGTTTTTAAGGGCAGGTAAGAGTTCTGGCTGCTATACAGAAGCCCACAACAAAAGAAAGGATGATTACGCTAAGGATGGATACAAAATGAATGGAAGTGCATCAATACTTGTTATCACTCAAATAACAGGGGAGGTTCTGATATGCAGGGAAACTGAGTGATGTGTGCAACACCAGAAAGAGAAATCTCAAACAAAATTAGGAATTGGACTAGTGTCAGAAAGTTAACCATAAATCCCTGCCTTGCCTCAAGTCAAACTGCTCTCTCTTATATATTAGCTAGCATTTATACACTGACAAAAAGAACATTCCATAAGCAGGTGGGGGGTAGAAGACTGTAGCATATATTTGTATGCATTAATTTTTTTGTGATCCAAGAAATTTCCAGCTGGCTGCTTCTAAACAGCATGAAGTCCTTCCATGTATTTCATACATTTAATACTGAAATAAATAAATAAACTAAAGCAATTTCAAAGAGCCAAGAGATAAAAACTGCTCTGAGTAATTTCAGATGTTATTGGGTGATATTGTCTGCCCTTTTCTGCTGAAAAGCCTCAGGAAGCAGAAATAAAAACTTATTGCTATGGTATCAGAGAGAGAAGCTCAAACAAATGTCTGCACACAAAACCTCCTCATTTAAATATTAGCAAAGCTTTCAAAAGCTTTAAGGGAGAGAAAAGCATTTTTTAATGTCTTTTTAATTTATTTATATTTTGCTTTTACAGCTGAGAAGGGATTTTAATCACTTGGTTTTACGGAAATTGATTTTGCATAGCACTGTAAAACAAAAACCTTTTTTTTTGGGAAACCTGCCATGTCATCACTGTTGAGGGAAAGTTTAACTGCAAGGCTTATAAACTGTTAAAGTTCCCCTAATGCTTTCTGAACTACATAATACTTGAAGACAATATTACTAGCAATAATACATTAATTTCTGTTTTTATTTTATTTGTTCCTGTAATCACATTCATCTGTATGAATCTTAACTCTTGGTTATTTACATGACTATCTATTTAATAATACTGATTTAATATAAACATTTATATCCTCATCCTGTATGTTAACCTTAGCTTTTATTTGGAGTCAGGATAAAAAAGTCAAAAGATGAAAAGTGTGCGTGTCTGAGAGAATGAATATAAGTATATGAGTGCAGAATTAATATTTTCATTGAAATAAACATTTTTTCTTTTTTTTTAGCTGTTCTTTTGATGGCCTTATCCATGAGATATCTTTATAGAATCATAGAATCATACAATAGTTAGGGTTGGAAAGGACCTTAAGATCATCCAGTTCCAACCACTTGCCATGGGCAGGGGCACCTCATACTATACCATGTCTCCCAAAAACATATGTTGCCTTGAAATGTCTATTTTGTCCTGTGGTATAGCCTGCAAGATACCAGCAATCAAAATGTAAGAACTTCCTGACTCTCAGGTTATATTCAGGCAATTATTTCCAGTAGTCATGATTATTTTCTATGAATCTACCTTTTTGATTTATACTTTTGGCCTCTGTAACATCATTTGAAATGAATTGCACTTTGCAACATGTGCTGGACTTTGTTTTGAACCTGCTGTTGAAAAGCTGAATGTGGCGCCTCTTAGTTCTTATATTGTGCAAAATATTAAATAATCATTCCCTATTTTTTATCTTCTGTTGGCAATTCTCTAATATATAAACAAGATGGCAGTTCCCTAGCATAAGAAACATATTCGCCTGAATAAATGTTAATTCAGATGTGTTACTGAAGTAATTCAGAATAGATGCTGTAGGCCAGTTTAATAAAACATAATATTCCCTTTGAGATTAAACTCCTCCAAAAAGAAATAATCTCTTTTATTTTTTCATTCATTTTTTTTTCAAAATGAAGAGCTTTTGTTTTGTTTTGTTTTATTTTCTGGTGAGCAAAACTTAGTTTCTTCATTAATTGTAGCTTTCAGCAGAATAGGAAAAGAAAAATTTTAAGATTGGGATCTGAATCTTGTTTGGAAAAAAACCCTAGCTTGCACTACATGAAATGATCAAACTGTAAAAAGAAACAAACAAAAACCCCACACAATCGTCATATTCTAATGACTAGAAATTATAATATTTTGATTTTCCCTGCCTATGGCAGGGGGTTGGAACTGGATGATCTTAAGGTCCTTTCCAACCATAACTATTCTATGATTTTATGAACCAGGAGTGGAAGTTGAAGAAATGAACTTGCTTCCTATTTAGGACAGATCATATGAAGAAATAACTTATTTTCCCTTCAGTCCCTTATGCATAAAATATTACTGATTTTTAAAAGTATGGAAAATATAAATAAGTCACATTGAAATAATTCAGAATCAAATCCTCACACCCTCCACTGGCAACACAATCTGCATTTCGCCAGGGACTTCCTTCAAGCTCCCCCAGATCAGGTAAAATGTAATGCACAACATTGATTTGCCTCAGTGTTCTAAGTCAAAACTTTAGTATGGTGTTGTGGTTTAAGCCCAGCTGTCAAACCAGAACCACACAGCCATATGATCATTCCCTCCCCTTTCTCTCCCTGCTCCCAGGGGGATGGGAAGGAGAATCAAAAGAATATAACTCCCACAGGTTGAGGTAGGAAGAGTCCAGTAACTAAGGTATAACACAAAACCACTACTGCTACCACCAATAATAATGATAAGGGAAATAACAAGGGAAGAGAATATAACCACCCGCCACCTGCTGACCAATACCCAGCCCGACTCAAGCAGTGATCTAGCCCTTCTGGGTAACTGCCCCAGTTTATATAGTGGGCATGACATGCTGTGGTATGGAATACCCCTTTGGCTAGTTTGGGTCAGGTGTCCTGTCTCTGCTTCCTCATAGCTTCCCTTCCTCCCTGGCAGAGCATGAGACTCAGAAAGTCCTTGGTCAGAGTAATCATTACTGAGCAACACCTAAAAGCATTGGTGTTATCAGCGGTGTTCCCAGGCTGAAAATCAAAAACACACAGCAATGCATCAGCTACTAAAATGAGGAAAATGACTGCTACTGCTGAACCCAGGACATATGGCTTTTGGCAGACAAGTACCAGCACATGAACATAGGTTACATGGATGACCCATTGCTCATTTTTGAGAATAATGTGTAGATACTGACAGATTGTGCTTCTCTACAAGCTTCCCCCTTACATAAGGAGTTTTGTTAAGGTTACAATCAGTGATTGTAAAATGTTCTGAGCTCCTTGAATAAAACTGATAAGATTTATTAATATAAAATTTGTAATGGAACGGATATATCTCTTCCTAGATCCCAAACAGAATAGGGGGGATCTGGTTTGAAATCTCTTAGTGATTTTGATTGCTGCAAAATATTGGTACATTTGTCCTGAACTTAATATTGGTTGCTATAAACTTCAAAGCAGGTAAAAAAATGTAGTTACATTTATTTAGTTTGAGGTTGGGTATCTTCTTTTTTGATTTGGGGGTGGGAGATGTTGAAAGTTTGATTCAAAAACAGTCAGGTTTCTCTTATGTGACTTCTTGGCTGGTCGCTTAAGAGAATGGCATATCAAAGTGGAGTTTTATCTTTGCAGATATATAGCAAACAGTAGTGAATAAAGAAAATTCAAAGGAAAAAACATCTAGTTCTTATGCAAGAGTTCTTGGAAGAAAAAACTATAAACCAATATTATTTTAATAAACGTATTATGGAAGCAATATCTCTTTACTACATAAATATTGCATTTCTTTCTATGGATTAATTTATTTGTAAATAGGATGCAGAGAGAAGATAATTCATTAACTTCACTATCCAGAATTACATCTTTGGCTGTTTTGAATATAAACTGCCCGTAAGTGGGAGCCAGCTACACTTACAATCATAAACAAAATTGACTTGCATGTTCTGCATCAGATTCCAGGGTTGTACAGAGTGTGTGTCACAATAGATACATCAGTTGTGCTTTTGAGGAACAGGAGGATGCCTGGGAATAAAAGAATTTAGGTGAGAGAAAATTGCTCAAGGATGGCCAGTGTTGGCCTGATTCCTCAGTGCAGTGGAGCAGAGCAGAACTAGGTCAGGGCTGAAACCTTCAAAGAGTCTGTATCCCTTTGTGTTCCCTCTTCCTTGAGCAGAACAAGTTCAAGTCACTGAAAAATTCAATATTTGTGTCTTGGTTTCTCTAACAGAAAAATTTCTATTACATTTTTTACCTATCTCAGATGTCATCAAGATTTCTTGTTTCTCATGCAGTGATTTGGATGTGGGCAATTAAGAATTCAATGTTAACAAATAAAATCCAGAAAACCTACTTTGCTTTTCACATAGATGTATGTCTGAAAGAGGGGAAGAGAACAGAAAATTTAGAAACATCCAGAAGGCTGTGGCCATCAAATGAGGTGGATTATGCACAGTTCTAAGGCAAAGCAGAGCTTTGGGGAGACCAGCCTGTACAGCGAGTAGCAGTTTGGTGCTGAAAACCAGTTCTTCCATTTCCAGAAAGCTTTCAGGGGAAGAAAGTATAAATCATCTGAAGTCACTGGATAAATTTCCAGTATAAGACATGCCAACCAGATCCTATTGTCCATGCTGCTTAACATTATTTTCAGTGTGGGAAACTATGTGTGTGGCAGAAAGTATGTATTAGGGTACTTGTTTCAGAGATTATTTACAAGTTGTATTTTTAGCTATAAACCATGGCATATGCTAACTCCTCTTGGGAAAGAGTGGTGCAGAGGTCTATGGAATTAATGAAGCAGGTAAGCATGCTTCTTGCTGCTTGATTCCTAAATAAGTCCACCATAAGAAAGGCACTGAGCTTGCAGCATACCTGAGACTAAGTAGTACCCTATGGACAAATCTCTTTGGGAAAAGTAGAAACATTTCTTGAAGTCTGAACTGTACTGAGCTAAGAACTGCTGGTTGTAGTTATAGACTGGACCAGCTGTGAAGCTGGTGACAGGGAGCTAAGGGAAAAGTCAGTGCCTCAGGCCAGAAACCAATTCTAAACAGAAAACTGGAGCCCAAAAGCCCTAACTCAACCTTCCTCCTACAAATGCTTATGCCTCTGGAGCTTAGGTAAGAGAGTAAAAAAGGTATTTAAGCAGTTTATGAAAGCCAGTGCATTCAGCAGGGGAGTAGTCTCAAGCCTGAACACTGTTCCCTTTTTCTCTTTTGACAGACATTCTGGGATAATCTGTCACCCTGGGTAAAATGAGGTTGCCAGAGTCAAGCCCTTTACTTCCCAAAGAGAGCTCTCATTTCTGTAATATTAGGAGAGATGTCCCCCAGCTGCTGCTCTAGGTTCTCCTCTATTCCTCCCACATCCCAAAAGTTTGAAGATACTGCTCCATAACCTGCAGCAGCTAAAAGCACTCAGTGCAGACATAACAGCCCTGCATAGCAACTATCACTGCAGGGAGCATGCATGTGGTTGGCATGCAGTGGTGTCACAGATGTGCTGCTATACCTGGTGGAAGGGGTTGGGTGTAGGGCAAGGCAAGGGTGAGGGAAGCAGTGTTTTGGGTAGAGACAACAGCTATTGCAACCACTGCATCCTACACCCCTATTCTCCCCTATTACTGCACTTCTGCCTGGAAAACTAAAGTTTTGGGGTTGGCCTCAAGAGGTCCAGCTTCCACAGCCACTTCAGGGGTGCTTTTTAGAGAAGTCAAAGAACTCTAAAGGTTGAAGTGAGAATTTTCATCCAAGTTATAGCTCAGTGCTCTGGAAGGACATCCAGTCCCTTCCCTGCTGCTCAAAGTCCCATCTGCAGCAACATTTCAGGGGGATGCAGCTGCTGAAGGAGCCAAGAGAGATGATCTGAGTCCCAAAGCATCACAGTGCTCCTGGTCATCCCACATCTATACCAAATACAATTGTTGTAGAGATGCCACAGCTGGAGGTAAGTTGACTGCAAGACTGCCTCATTACCATCCTACTCAGCCTCTCACCTCCTTAGTAAATACATAAAGCCCTTAGCAGCTGCCAAAAATTGAGACTCTCTTAAAAAGCTGAGGGTTATACTCTTTAGAAAAGCTGAATCACAAAATTTCCATCCAGAATCATAGAATAGAATAATGGATTATAGAATCATAGATCAGCTTGGATTAGAAGGGACCTTCAAAGAACATCTAGTTCCAACACCCTGCAATGAGGAGAGACATCTTCAACTAGATCAGGTTGCTCAGAACTACATCCAGCCTGGCCTTGACTGTCTCCAGGGATGGGGCATCCACCTCCTCTCTGGGCAACTTGTGCCAGTATTTTGCCACCCTCATTGTAAAGAATTTCTTTGTCACATCCAACCCGAATCTCCCTTTTTAGTTTAAAACAATTACCCCTCATTGTATTGCAACAGACCTTGCTAAAAAGTCTTTTCCCATCTTTCTTATAAGCCCCTCTTAAGTACTGAAAGACTGCAGTGAGGTCTCCCCAGAGTTTTCTCTTCTCCAGGCTGAACAACCCCAACTCTCTCAGCTGCTCCTCAAGGGGAGGTGCTTCATCCCTCTGATCATTTCTGTGGCCCTTCTCTGGTCCCTCTCCAACAGGTTCATGTCTTTCTTGTACTGAGGACTCCAGAACTGCACTCAGTACTCCAAGTGGGATCTCATCAGGGCAGTACAGAGGGGCAGAACCACCTCTCTTAACCTGCTGGTCAGGTTTCTTTTGATGCAACCCAAGATACAATTGGCTTTCTGGGCTGCAAGATCACACTGCCAGCTAAGATCCAAAATTTCATCCACCAATACCCCTGTGTCCATCTCCTCAGAGCTGCTCTTAATCCCTTTAACTCCCGGTCTATACTGATGCGGGGGTTGCCCTCTCCCAGGTGCGGAATCCTGCAAAGAATCCCAGAAACATGTATTCCACTCATTCTCAGTTTGGTCAGAGGTGAGGGCTTCAAAGTCTCAAACCTAATGTAATATTTATTATGTAAGAATTATCAACCAGAACAAGCATCAAATCAAAATGTTCTCTTGTCAAAAAACAGGAGTCAATGGAAGCACCCTGGCAAGGTTTGCCCAGCAAGAGCTATTTGTGGGTGTACATTAACCTGCAGGGAAAGGCTTCACTTGGTCTTGATTATTTCCCTACTGTTTTCACAGCTTAAATACACGCGACAGGGAAGAACTTTGTGGAAGAGTATTGGATATGCCCACAAAGCTAACAAGGTATGAAAAGCTGAGTCCACAGGGCATATATGAGCAAAAAGCTCTGCTTCAGGCAAAGTTGTTTTCCAGTATAACTTCAGGGCAGCAGTGAATTTCAATTGTACATAATGTGTGATCCTTATTTTTCAGGGTAGGTCTAGAACTATTTCCATTTTACATTTAAGTATATACGTATGTGTGGAAACAGTATGTATATACTATGATGGCACAGTTCAAGGTAGCAAACTAAACACAGTGAAATACTGCATGGATATTTTTCCCAGACAATGTTGTTCTCTGGTGTTTATTATTTCCATAATGTGACAGAAAAGACTTTACAGTTATTTGGGTTCTATTGTGTCACAAAAATAAAGATCTGATTGTACAATTAAACCCTTTTGTCTGTAATCCTAGTAGACTTCAAGCAGGAAGGCTTTGAGTTGTGAGAAAACCAGATTTTAGTTGGCTGGTTTTGTTTCAGAATGCTTGGAATTGGCATTCGTTTGGTACTAATGTCTTCACCCTCATTTATATTTAGAGAATGCTCAATATAAAAAGAAGCAGCTAAATCCTCAGGATCGCACTTTAAAATGATTTTACTGCCTTAAGCAATTGAGACTTTATATTGCATTGTCAAAAATCTTCATTCCACTGCATTAAGTAAAAATATTGTATAGTTCATAAATGTCCACAATATTATATTTTAAAAGCTATAATAATCTGACTATAGAACAGTTGCTCATCAGTTAGACAAAAATATTAGGCGATTTATGCCTAACGACAGTAACAAGTCCATTCATTAGAGGATAACAAAGCACTGAAAACAGTCATTAGGCATGATAACTTGTTCTTTCCTCCTTTTATATAGTAGAACAATGGGCAAATTATCTGAAGAAAATTATCTGGTTAGAAGGAGTCTGTTACAATCTAATTCACTATTTTAAAAGTCAACACATAGCAGGGAGAGATACAGCAGTTACACCTGTACCTCAGCTGCTGAAGAAAAAGGTATGTCAGTCTGATCAATAAATATGAGTCACATCACTGTCACAATTTAACCTCTTACAGTTTCAATTCATTCTACAGCATTGAGTAAAAGCAATGCCTTTACACAAACAGAGAACTGAAGCAAAGATGAGTTAAGTCAAGACACAAGACCTGAGCTAAAAAGGGTCTACAGGTCCATCTTTCTGATATAGTGTTCTCTGCACCTTATTTGGCAAACTTGAGTCTCCTGGTCATCTGGTAAACAGCAAGGCCTTACTGGAGTAAAAGAAGCTGAACAATGCTGAGCACTGCTTTTTGTTTCAGGACCAAAGGAGTTCCCTCCCTTGCAGCACTCTTTATCTCATGCAATGACAAGATTGACCACAAAGTAAATTGCCAGAAAGACCTTTGATTCCCCTCGCCTGCTCTAAATATTAGAGGATATTGACCTCCAGCCCTGTTTTGTTTGAAGGAATTCTGAATTAGTTTCTTGTCATTATGAATCAGATAACATAAATCACACCTAGACCCCACGGCAGCTAGAATTATACTGCTACACGGTTAATCAGATGATGCTGCAAGGCACAAACCAACAGAGCCTTATCCAGTCCTGACTCATGCATGCCTCATTCTAGCCATGTTATGAATTATGCTAATGCACAGAGGCCGCAGATGAGATTAGACTCCAACTGTCCTAAATGCTTTACAAAACCAACCCGGGGGGGGGGGGGGGGGGGGGGGGGGGGGGGGGGGGGGGGAAATGTAAATGCTTTTAGTAGTTTTAAGACTAAAGAGGAAAAATTGCCAAAGAGAAGAAAATTTCCACTTTCCTCATGTTACAGATGGGAAACAGAGAGTTCAAGACCAATTAAGATCTCTGAGCCTCTTCCCAAAGCTTTTGCTAGGTTTTAATCAGACCCTTATTGTCTTAGCAAGGGAAGTAGCTTGTGTCAGAGGCTGACCCTAAACACCAAACTCCAGAATTCTAGCCCAGGACCAAAAATCCTTGAAATTTAATTATCCTCTTTCCTCTATCTTCTCCTATGCAATAATCTAAAGAACTCACAAGAAGAGTCTCTGCCTTTCAAGAGACATTTCTGCATCCTTTACCTGATCAGAGGCTGGTGTAATGCTACCAGTGATGCATGCACTGTGACGGATATCACTGACAGGTGGAAATAGTCAAACATGACAGGAACATGGTGGTGCAGACCTCTCCGGGGGTGGAAGTGGAGACACAGTGTACGGCTGCTGATCATGGGGATCGCTGGAACATCTCTCAGCCTGGAACACAAAGAGCACAATCTCATAGCCTGAATGTCTCAGTCCTTTTTAATCTTGGCTGAGAACAAGCTTTCACTTTTTGTATCTTGAAGATAAAGGAAACTTGCTCTTGAAATCTGTTTAGGGCCCTATGGATATGAGTAAAATCACAGGGGGACAGTCTTGGTGTGAAACGGAGTTTAGATGATTTCTTTGTACCTCCTTCTGTCCTGTCTTCCTGTACATGTTGCTGAAGTCATTGGAAGCCTTTTCTGTGATTCAATGACTGAATAATACCTGGGATCACACTTTCTGCTATGTCTCAGGAAGGGATGCTGCTCCCACTTCACCTAAGATTAGGGAATCAAATGCAGATGGAAGAAATAAAACTCAGTGGGAAGATTTCTTCCTCCTAAACTATAGACAGCTTTACTTCTTAATACAATAAAAGTGCATAATATGTTCTTCAGCCATCTTCATCCAGAGAACACTGTTGTCTCCTGAGATAAATGTGCTCATGAACCGCAGCCCCTGCTCACACAGAGGTCATATTCCATTTGACTTTAACAGCAGGAGAGACAGAACAACACAACAACTTTGAAAATCTCACACTACATTACCAATTAAGCTTTAAAACAGCACTTACTGTTGTTCACTATCGGTAAAATGCAGGTCCAACTTGAGCTGAAAATCTGCCTCACTTAATGCATCTTCCACCTACAAAAAGAGAAAGGGAAGGTTAACTTTAAGAGTTGTCTACAACAGCACTGAAGGCAAAAGTGGATGGGTTTATCTGATAAGAGCAAAAGCAGAAATATGCAGCGACAGAAACACCCAACCACAGTAGCAGAAAGGAGCCAATGTGACAGCAAGTCGAGATAATGGCTGAAGGAGTCAGAGGGAACCAGAGAAGTCAGAGGTGTTACCTGCTCCAGGTGTCCTGTCAGATCAAAGAAATCACTCAAGACATGAGTAATCAGCATGCACAAAGTACTGCATGTGTTGGATCCTTGCCCTTTGCACACTGAGTCAGCAGAGTATTTCTGAAGCTGTGTTCCCTCACTGAACGAGTATTTGTTTGGGTTTCCTTGTTGCCTGAATGAGGAATACGTTTTCTTGGTGGAGAAACAGTCATGAATCTTTCTGGTTACCTCATTGTAACTAGTGCAAGATTCAAAGTTTGCAGCTTAGAATAATCAGAAATGGCTAAAATAATTCTGATAATATTTCATCTCTATCATTAACCTTTTGATGTGTTTTTCAGCAAACTGAGGTTTTCCTGCCTCCCAGTTGCCCTTTCTAGCTCTTGACAGATTCATGGATGTACTTTGTCACTGATTCTCATCTAG
This sequence comes from Melopsittacus undulatus, assembly GCF_012275295.1. NCBI lineage: Eukaryota > Metazoa > Chordata > Aves > Psittaciformes > Psittaculidae > Melopsittacus > Melopsittacus undulatus. Next base: position 6,201,024 of record NC_047527.1, on the reverse strand, counting down.
CCCATTTTCTTTGCAAATTCAATTCTTTTTGCTGTTTTAAAGCATTAATTAACAGATGTTTAATTATTCACTTTGGTTTAGAATGCTCAACATGTTTAAACAGAGTCAGTTTGGCTCATCAAAAACACTGAATGTATCATGTGTGATGATAAGCCATTTCATTGATGTCTTCATCTTATAGGTCCCACCAGCAAGATTACCCTTCTTTTATTGTCAATAAAATACTTTAATTGGATTTTCTGACACAGTACATGAAGGGAGCTGTCAGTCGCTTCACCTGGAAAGGACTACATAGGATAACACATCCCATTTTGGCACAGTTAAAGCAACCATAATCAATGAAAAGAAATAAATTAGAATAGAAAAAGGATTAAGCCAACCATCACTTCTTTCACTCCTTAGAAATGTCTTTTTTTTTTCCCCACAAAAGTAGGTTTGGTAGAATAAATAAAAGGTTTTATTTCTATCAACCTAAATGAAAATGTGAACAAAAAAATCACTCATTTTGTTAGAAAATTAGTTTTGGGTCTGTGGTTTGGTTTGGTTTTTGTTTTGAATGAGAGCATAAGAATACTTAATTTTATACCAGAGTATAACCAGGGCTGGAAGGAATGCAGCTGGAAAAGCGGAGTTGTTCACTGGGAAGAGGATATTGTAAATACAACTTTTTTTACTCATTTTTTGCCACAGAAAGGTGAGGTGAGACATCTGGGTTCTGTCTTCTGCCATTTGAAAACAGCAAGCAGATGCACAAGGTGAGCTGACCCATCCTGAGGTACACACTGGAAAAGGACAATTGATTTCTGCTTGTGCTTGCCTCTTTCCAGTAATAACAGATAGAGCCTAGAGAAATATCTTGGTCTAAACACACTTGAATTTTAGATGGCTTAAATTAAGCAAGAGGAATTCTACTTCTTAATGACAGAATGTACAAGTAATGCACTGAAGGCAATGTCAAAGGCATCTGGCCTGCTTTGACAGGTACAATTCTTAAAATATGTAATATAAACCATATTTAGCTAGGTTCTCCAAAGGTGAAACTCCATCTACAGAGTACCATTTTTCTGCTGAAGCAAGAAAATTGAGTCCAGGATCAGTTGCACCTTGACAAAATTATCAAAGATGCAAAATTTAAACCCTTCTGGAGTAATATGGTGTCCCTGCCGATGGTGGGGGGGTTGGAACTAGGTAGCCTTAAGGTCCTTTCCAACCCTAACTATTCTATGATTCTTCTAGCATGACCACAGGAAGGGGTGTGATGAGAAAATTACAGCTTCTGTTTACTGAAAACGTGCTTTCTCTTTTGCATTTGTCTCAAAACACCTGGAAGTATGTCTTTTGGAATAAAAGACTTTTTCCTTTTTAATGAGCTGTTGTCACTAAAAATCACAGTTGCTGGCAATTGCAAAGGAAATAATCATTATTGAAGCTGTGGTCTGAATTTAAATTAGGAATTCAGCTCAAGTAGAATGCTTCAGACAAAGAAAACCTCATCCTCCAACAGAGGGGATGAAATCTTGGATCTGTGCCTAGTACTGCTGAACACCTGCAACTGTCACTGAAATCTGAGTCTGTGTTTAAAACAAAGCCTATAGCAAGTGACACTAGCTCAAAATACCTTGAGGCAATGAGCAGATGCCTGAGACACTTAGAGATATTCAGCACTGCATGGGGTCATGTGTTAAGGTGCAAGTATAGGATTTTTTTAAATCCAATAACTGTATCATAACCAGACTGCTCAGAATAGTGCAAAAACCTACATAAAATCAAATCACAGTTCTCATTACACAGATAACGTGTTTTCCTTTGTATATTGGAGGCAATATTAAATCAAGTGAAAAGTGAGCCATTCAAAAATCACTGGACTCTTAATGAGAAATCATAATTAAATGGCTTGTGTGCAGGTTGAGACACAACAGAATGCCATGCTTTAGACCCAATTGGTAACTCAGCACCATGCAGCCGTTCGCTCACCCCTCTTCCTCCAGGTAAGATAGGGAGGAGAATCGAAAGAGTGTAAACCTCACAGGTTGAGATAAGAAAAACTGAATAACTAAAACAACATAAAATATAGGGATAATAGAATGAATATGAATAATAATAATAGGAAACAATAAGAGAAGAAATAAAAGTTCAGAAAACCCAAGTGATGCACAATACAGTTGCTCACCACCTGCTGACCGATACCCAGACCAACCTGAGCAATGATTGTGCCCTTTCAGATGACTCCCTCCAGTTTCTATACTGGACATGATGTGCTGTGGTGTAGAATACCCCTTTGGGTAGTTTGGATCAGGTGTCCTGTCTCTGCTTCCTCCTGGCTTCCCGTGTCCCTCCTCACTGGCAGAGCATGAGACTGAAAAGTCCTTGATCAGAGTAAGTGCTACTGAGCAACAACTAAACCATTGGTGTGTTATCAGCATTGTTCTGAGGCTGAAGCCAAAACACAGCACCTCACCAGCTACCAGTGAGAAAAGTAATTGCTAAAGCTGAAATCAACACAGAATTAGGTACACTAATTACAAGACAATAGTTACTATACAGCTTTGATACCTGCTAATAAAATAGCCTTGCCGTAGCTCACACAGAAGAGGCACTCAAATTTTATCATTCCTTAAGCTCCTATATGAAATAATATTGTCCTTAAGTATCGTTTGTTTATTTTAGCCCTAGTGGGACTATTACGGTGTTTTCCACAGTTATAATTTACAGACTGTGTAATTGCCCAGAATTCTGATAGAGTATCAGATTTACCTATTTATTTATTTTTCTCCTGAAGAAAAGTTTTAAATTTTAACACCAGCCAACTTAAGAAATTAGCTTGAAAATTTTCTCTGGAATATAATCAGTGTTTGGTTAAGCTGAGCAGTGTCCTCCTGGATATTTTGTGACAAGTTCTTCCTATTTTTCTACAAAGTTCTTGGACCTCTCAGCTGTGTTAGTGATTAAAATAGCAACTTGTGGAAAAGAAAATAAAGATCTGTGTTTGTGGAAATATATTCATACTGAACAAGGAATATTATTCTGTTCTGTAATATTCCATACACCCAAATAGCTATAAGGGAAATTTAGTACATCTGCCCTCTGGGAAATACTGCATTTCACATGCTAATCTTGTCTCCAATCAAAAATAGACTAAGTGAAGACAGCTCTGAACAGAAATTTTGAAAGCTTTCTTTCTAAATAATACATGATTTTAATCATTTTTCCTGCTTTAAAATCAAATGATTAAATTAATTTTGACATTTCTCATTTGATTAATTCCTCATTGTTTGCATCTCTACCTTTTTCTTATGGTATCATCTTGTGGAAAATAAGTCTTCAGATTCACTGTTGTGTCCTCCACTGCTGGGGGATGCCTACATTTCCCCCAGTGCTCCCACCTTGGGCCTCATGCCTCATGCAGAAGGACTCCATACTCATCTGTGAGTACTCACAGTTTTCAAGAAGATGCTGTCAGGAGTTCTGGATGTTTTTTAAGGAGCCTGCCTCTTTCTTTTCTAAACTGCCTCTCTTGCTAAAAGACTGCACTGAGAGGGAAACTCATTCCATTAAATGCTGTTTGGAATCTGTGCAGTAGAAAATATTAGTATAGGAAAAGTAAAAGTATTTTATACAATAAAAAGTGTATACAAAGTACTTCAATTTCTGTTGAACTGGCCTGGAATCGATCAATTGCATCATTTCAGTTCTGAATTCTACTTTTTCAGGATTACCTTTATATCTTTGGTTTAGCTTTTAACAGCTGTGACTATACTGAAGATTCCAGCATTCTTGTGATGTATGTCCATAATATTTAACCATTTAGCCAGAATGTCAGGCAGAATTATCTGGATGTCCAATCCCACTTAGATTTCTCTGGAAAGTACAAAATCTAATATACTGTGATATCCTAGCTTGCCTCACTCTGTCCTCTCTCTGCTACTAAATTGTCCCTGAATGGAGCCAGCAAGCAAGGAGACAGACAAGTTACCTGGTTTATTGCCTGATGAAAGTGGAGGAGCTCCTTCTTTAATAAGAATGAAAGCAAAAGCTTATGTAAATAAATTAGACTTCTTTGTAACAGTAAAGGGTGTCTCAGCCCTGCAATACTGTTCCCTATGAATTCAAAATAATGCTGTATTTTTGGGTAGCATAGGAAAAGGCATCTAATAAATCAGAAAGTTTTAAAGCACCATTTATATTCTGAAAGGTCTGCTCAGTGCCACTTCTAGGAAGACAATAAAGATTTTTTTCCATTTAATGCCAGACAAAAAGAGATGTATTCCCATATTTAAGCTTACTGAGGATAATGCAAGAGGAGAGAAAAAGGGGGAAAAAAAAAAACAAACCAAAACAACCAGTAACAAATAATCTAATCTGGGCATTCACATTGAGTTTTTTTTGTTTGGTGTTTTTTTGTGTACTGAGCCTATGTCAGCAACGTGTCTCAGAAGCAAAACTACTGTAGCACCATAAGCATACTGCTTCCTTGTTACAATAATTGATAATTCCAGCTCTGACAGCAAAAAATACATAGAATCACAGAATCAAGTGTATGAAGCATATGAAGGTAATATTTCCATTACTCAGTGTGACTTCCTTATTTATTATAACTTCTATTTGCAGAAAAAGCAGCAAACAGATCCTTCACCCTCAACCAAATAAACCCTATCACCATAGCACACAGTTGGCACAAAAGGGACTTAAATCTGTCGTGTATCAAATAAATTAAAAAGTTATGAACAGAGATAATATTTAAAACACTAAGAAGCTGCAAGCATTCTGCCAATGCCACATTGCAAGGATTGCATAGATTAGGTGTCAGAGATGTAAAACCATCTCTGAACAATAGTTGTGGATGTAAAAGGTTTCTTCTGACCATGGTGCCTGATGGACTGGCACACTTCAGTCTCTCCTATATTTATGTAACCTCTTTAAAACTGTGGAGGACAAGACATCAAAGCAGATAAAACAAGCCTGGGAGCATCAAGCAGAAGTGGATTGTGGTAGTCTGCTCAACATGCAAGTGTTTGATTTTTTAGTGTCTTCAGCACTCACGTAGGACCAACAGACCTGTTTATCCTTTTACTCTACATCCCTGAAAACCCATAGCAGATTCATCATACAGAGATGATGGAGTTCTGTCTGTGTAAAACCATTCTGTAAATAAGAAATTAGGGAGCTATCCTTTTCCAAGGGACCTCCTATAAGACAAATGTGATGTACATAGCACATCAGGAGTCAGAATGAGTTTTGATAAGAAGAGTCTTGTGGGATTTTTGGTTTTCTTTTTCTCATTTTGTGAGGTGCACAACTTTCCTGAATATTAATGCAAAAGTCATCAGAAATCATCCTTGCTCAACACAGCAGAAACTGCTGTAATTTGAGGGGAGGGACATTTAATCAAAGATGTTCCACTGAGAAAGGACAAAATTAATATTCAGTTAAGCATGTTGGAACAGTTTCCTAACAAATAATGAGAAACTTGCATTTAGTAATTTTTCATTTAAACACTAAGCACAAAGAAAATTATTCTGGAGAGGAATAAATTGATGACAAACAAACAAAACTCAAAACAAAAACTGAAACTAAAATACCAAGAGAAAAGTGGGTGGAAAAGGTAAGCATGTGAAATAAGCCTGATATAATTTCTCTAGCTCTTTTAATTTAGATCTATATATAACCTAATTATGTGTATATATATATATATATTGGTTGAAATAGGACAAACCAGAAATTCAAATCCCTTCATGCTCAAATAGAAAGTTACAAAAGGAAGGACAAGTGAGCATCTCTGGCCCTCAGTTCTACACACATCTTCTGATTCACACTGGCTGCATAACTTATAGGACCTATTTTTGGTGGATTGATGATTTTACAAATGCAACTCATGTCAAGTGTTTCTCACTATCACCAAGTCCCCATTACATCTATTTTGTACCAGTTGTGCTGGCAAAGCACAGCAATGACACCTTGGACCAGGCCTGAGTGCCATTCTAGTATGACACATTTTGCCTTTTCTAAGAGTCCAGTAAAATAATACTCTCCATACCTTAGATTACTCCTCTCTTGTAGCTCCTGGGAACAGAAGTTATCACTGGAAGATGTTAGCTTCACATCAGTAAGAGGAAGCCGATGGTACCCAACAAGATGGTTGGTTCAAATCATGTACCCACCCTTATGTGTGTGCTCATGTTGGCTGAAGGAATGGATGCCCAATGAGGAGAAGTATCTCCGTATGAACCCATTCTAGCTGAGACAGGATGGAAAGCAAAGGGGTTGTGCATGGACTATAGGGAAGGTAAGCTCCAATAACTCTGTCTTTCACTTCTGCCATCAGGAGCACTAAGGAGAAGGATGAGACCTCTGGTGGAAAGGGACTCTGGAGCCTGGTCACAGTATTGTCATTGCTGTAACAAAAAACAGTCACAAGAAGAGAGGAGAAGATAACAGTAATGGAAGGAATCTTAGGAAGATGCAGAAGCTTCCTGGTTTTCTCAGGTGACGTTGATCTACAGATATGTAGAAAGAGTGATCTAGTGCATACAAAAGACAAACTATGGTTGATACACTTGGGTGTCTGTCACACTGATTTGCCAGTGTATGTCAACAACTTATTCCACTGGAAAGCTCAGATATAGGCAACACTTCATAACATACACATTGCAGAGGGTCTATCTGACCTAATGAAGATGTTTATAGCATTAACATTTACAAACAACCAGATCACCCCAGACACCCTTGTCAGCATAGGCAATGATGGGTACCAGACAGTAGATCTTCTAATGCAGATGCTGGCATTTGGTCAGATAAATCACCCCTTTACCTCCACCAGCCATATTGATGAGACCTGTGTCAACACAGGGACCCCATAACAGCTTCTCAAATAGAAGCTGTCATATCTCAAATGAAGATATGTGTGCAATGGACATCTAAAGTTACACAAAAGAAATCCCAGCCCTCCTGGTTTTTATGTGTATCCCAAGACAACTCACCCTTTCTCCATCCAGAAGCAAGTGCACTCTGAAGTTCATCGATTCATTAAGAACAATCTCTTCATTTCTGTACAAAATCTGAAATATTCTGCTGTAAACGGTGTTTTCATGAACGCAGGCTGAGCAAAGGCTGGAATCACCTGCACAAAACACAGACAGACTCCTGGTGAGTTCTCTGCAGGGAGTTTATTTTTATTCCTATGTTTTCACTTCAGGATTATCTAGGCCAGTTGTGTTGGCACTTGTAATTAAACACTTGTGTTCTCAATAATTAATAGTAATGGAACAGATTGTAATTGTGGGTTGCAGGTTCCCAAACATGGTACTTAAATAAAATAAATGTTAAACTGTAGGCAGGTGGATTTCACAATGAGAATAGCTGACCCTGTGACAGCACTTACCCTATTCATTTCTAATGAAAGCTAAAGCATTAAATGTTTTCTACCGATGAGGACTGTGGGCGTTCATTTGCAAAATTTCATCTTTTATCTGTTTTGAAGGGGGTTTTCTTCACGTCTCTGGTGCTCCCAGAAGTTATTATGTAGGAGGGAAGACAATAGGCAATAGCAGCTATTGAATGTAGGGCCTGGAAGTGCAGAGGCATCTTCAGTTAAAATGGAAAAAGGAAACAGAAAAAGGAAAAAGTATCCATTTTTTCAAGACAACAAAATTCCTGTGTAATCCTTCATGCACTTGACCCGTGTGAGAGCTGTCATTTTGGTCCATACAATTGGGATTAATTTGAGGAACTCAAGAACCAAACTCCTAAGCTTTTCTACACCGAATTCAAACAGCAGATAGATTCATCTGTGTGATGCATCATGTATCGTCATATCACAAATAAACTTCATATAAGCTCAGGTGGGACTTGCCCTTCCTAACTTTCAGGTGCCTCCTATTTTATTTTGGTTACAATGAAGCCTATGGAACTTAAGACATCATTCATCTGACAAAATATTTTAGATAGAGGCAATTTTTTCTTGAAGTCCTCTGCTTCTTAAGTAATTCTCCTTTGTGTGACAGGAAAACAGTGTGACTTGCTTAGCTGTACAAGCCCACACTGGAGGCAACAACATTTACTACAGTGAATTCGTTTCAGAGGAACCTGGAAGGAATTTCACATTAGTCATGATGTCTGTGTGACTGTTTAATGAACTACTGGACACCAGAGGTAGGTGCTTTCAAGTTGTGTCTTGGCTGTTGTTCAGAATCCCCTGCTAATTCTACTTCCATAGCCCCTGAGCAACAACTTCTGGCAAAATATACTCAGCTGGTTTTGTCCCTTTCCAGCATTCAGTGCTGTAGGAACCTGAGCTTTCGAAATATGGTCCTTTAGCAAATGGTGTTCTGGAACATTCCTGACAAGGTGTGCTTAAAAATGGTGTACCAGTATCAATCCTTCAAAAGGAGACACGTTTGTGATAACCATCAGGAAGCCTGAAGGCACTTTTACAAAGAACAGTTTTTCAGAAGGTACTTCTGGGAATTTGAGCCTGTGAATTGTTTTGAGTCCGTGAGCTTTGGTAAGATAAATGTTCAGATCAGAAAGTCTTAGAGACTGACAGTTTGCCAAAGAATTTCAAATCAGGACAGGTCTATTCTGCTGCCACAAGGCTACTGCTTTGCTTTTTCGTGCAAAAATCACAGACCCATAGAATCAACTAGGTAGGAAAAGAGCTTAAATATCACCAAGTCCAACTGTTACCGCAGCACTGCCAAGTCCTCCACTAAACCATGTCACTAGGGGCCTCATCTACACGGTTTGTGAACACTTACAGGGACAGTATTCCATCACTGCCCTGGGCAGCCTGTTCCAATGCCTGAGCACCTTCTCAGTGAAGAGATCTTTCCTAATATACAATCTAAACTTCCCTTGGCACAGCTTGAGGCCATTTCCTCTTGTCCTACCACTCAGAAGTCAGTGAGTCAAGACTGACAGAAGACTAAAGATTTCCCAAGGTAAAGTTTGGTTAGGGGAAAGAAATTACATATATAAGAGAAGAGAAAGGACTTAAGAAAAGAGAGCTGAAGGCCCTTTTAGACAAGTAAATGGATTTTGTCTTTACAATGATTAGTTTTTGTGGCACCAGTTTGCTGGAACAGGAATGGTACAGACAAAGAGTATCTTCTCCAAAAAAAAAGAAAATATCATATGGAGCAGGAGGAAAGGTTGATTAAATACCAATAAACCCACAAAGACCTGAGCTAATTAATTCGCAGGACCATGGTACTGTCATTCAGATTACACTCAAGTCATTTTGTTATTACTGACTTTTACCAAGGACACCCAGGAAAAGCCTAGAGTGTTTCACCCTGCTTTTGTCTTCCCATCACATACCTTGCACAATGGTTATGCATAAGTCCAGGCAGCCTAGATAAATACACACTTATTACCTTGTGCTACACCAGCTAGGCTCGAATGTTTCAGCCTGATTAGCTCTTCAAAAGCATGCAGTTGTATTTATTTTAATTTAAACCTCATCATATTAGAGACACTGCAAAAATCATATTAGAAGCATAACATATTCTTATGCCTAGCTGGCAGACAAAGGAAGCTTTGTGTTATTTGATTTAGATATTGATATACTGGTATTCTTCTAGGATGGAAAGTTTAATGTCATTTCGTTTCAAACACACTCCTGCACAGACCACTCCTGGTGGGTAATTGCCTTAGGAGTTAGATTTACAAGGTGACATAGAGCCCTCTTTCTTGTGCGGAAAGTCAAAGTCAAAGACATGCTACAATGACCAGGGTTGTCTCAAAACAGTGCGAGTGAATATGACACTACATGGCAAAAAAATGCTGTTTCAAGCAGAGATCTAGCTTTGCAGAAATCTGGCAGAGAGCTAGCTACAGCTTCTCCTTAAACACAATGCATTCCTGCCTATTTCAATGACACAGCCTGCTTTTTTCTCTATTAAATATGACATAAGACTGTGACAGGACTTAGCTCACAGGCAGCATGAAGATGTCCTAGTAATGTTAATAGCAATGCAGGAATCCTGCCTCTCAAAGCAAAGGGCAAGGATGGCAATTCCATAGCTATTGCCCTTCAGGAAGTAGCTCTCACTGATGTCTTATGCGCTTTAAGATACAGACAGGGACCAGGCTGTTTGACTGTACTCAAGTTTCTTGCACTAATAAGAAGTGGTACCTGCACCAAACATACTCTTCTTAGTCTACTCCATGAAAACATCTCTGCAGTAACTTACAAACTTCCCCTTGTTCCTGCTTTTTGATCCTCATGCCTCCCTAAACCCTCAGACTTGTCTGCTAAGGGACAGTGGCAATAAGGTTGGGATTTGCCATGGCTGACATTGTTCAGAGAGGGTTGCCAGCAGGAAACACAACGTATGTACCCCCATGTTCACTCAAGCACCTCTGTCCTCTAGCACAAAGCACAGGATGGTGTGAGAGAGAAGCCTGAAGCTATCGGCTTCCCCAAATCTCTCTCCAGCATAACCTCAGTAACAGAAACAGCTCTGAGCTGTGCACTGCTCAGCAACCACATGCAGTTCAAGGGAGAGAGACATAAATTGTGGAAACTGCTGGAAGCCTCACTACCTGGTGACGGCTGGAGTTAAGACTATTGACCTGCTTGTAGTTCTTTATTCCACACTTTCAAAGGCTTGTGCTTTGGTGAACCCATCAAGGAAAGTCTAATTTTGTGGTAATGAGTTTTTGCTCACTCTATTTCTTTCTTAAGAGATTTACTTGTGACACTTTCAGTGTTCCTTAAGCTAGAAGGAATCTTATTTTCCTGTCTCCTCTTCCTAAGTGGCTATTCCTAAGGCCATTTACTCCTTATCTTCTTTTGGTTGAATAGGTCTTCAAATTATCTGAAAAGTGAAAGAGCTTTCAGGGCTGTAAGAATCATCATAAGCATGAACAGGACAATCCTGCCTCACAGCCATTCATTTAAGAGAATGACAAAAGCCTCTTGATGAGTCTCTCTCTTTCTATTCTTTCCACAAGAAATATACTGCCATCCCAGAACCACCCCTATAGATCCTTTCACAGACTGTGGGGTAATGGCATTTTACAAAAAGGAAGAGAAAAAAAGGCTCTTTGCAGTTGTGTCCACTTTCATACAAACAGTATAGGCTACCTGTACAGATCAGTCAGTATAGCATGTCCTGCTTCCCCACTATCTCTAGATCCAATAGACCAAGCTCACCCAGATACACTCTATGCTACCTAATTTTCCAACCTGGAGGGTTTTATAAGATGGAGATTTCTAAATGTTATTTTCAGACATGATATAGAAATTATTCATCCCTTTAAAATTCAGAAAGAGGGTGTACAATGAGAGTTGGGGTAGGAAAATAGAAAGTAACAGCCAATGGGCAAGAAAATCTTTTTAACATCTTCAAGAAAAAGCCCTGGAACCTGAAGAACACCACCTGAAACTATATGTCTTACAGAGACATGCGACATCTGGTCAAACTCACATAGCCATAACTTTGTTGTTGGTAGTAGATACAATTAGAAAAAGTTGCTAATGTAATCAACTTTAATTGACAAATGAGCTACTCTATTTGTGCTTTGAGTGGGTGTGATATGCCATAATAGCTTGCTATCCTACTTAAAGGACCCACTGGTACATCAATTAAAGCTATTGCTTGGCCAGACTTGCAGCATTCCTCAGCTATTGCAAAGCTTTGGCAGGCACCTGATCTTCATTCAATTGAAAATGAATGAATTTGTGTGATTCCTCCCAGCAGCACACTCGCACAACTTCTGTTCATGTGAGGAGAGGAAGACAAATGTAGGGAAAAGTAAAATAAGATGTTGATAATATTCTGCAGGTCAGAATTGTTTCATCAACCACCAGATAGATCAGCACTCCTTCTCCCAAACTCCACTGGCCAGTTATCCCAATTGTCCTCTCTAGATGTTCCACTTTCTTAATTTTTTGACTGTAAACTTTTATAGCATCCTTCCTCTGCTTTCACTGTGCCTAAATTATCTCCCTTCTTCCCTTTACATTTCCTTTACTTGAGCCATCCCTCACTAACTTTTCTTAACCTCTATGAAAACTTTCTGAGAAGCTTCATAGTTGTTTCATGTTAACAACATTTCTACAGAGCAAACAAACAGCAAATTCCTTTTGGCAGAATCAACTGACATTAATACACACATATCTCAGCCTCTGATTCCTGTCAAGGAGAGACCTTGACATAGCAACATCTTGGTATAGCTGAGACTTGATGATGAATGATTTCCCCAGGGCCACCTAAGTCATATGAACCCTTGCAAAGCAATAGGATTGGTTGGTTTTTATGGCCTCTGCAATCTGATTGACACACAAGTGATTAGCATATCCCATCTCAACAGCTAGATTCTTTCCATGACTGCATTTTAGATTTTCTTCCTCCTGATGTCTATAGCTGCTAAAGGAAACTGGAATAAATGTTAACTAGCAAACCTTTTCAAGGATGGTGGGAGTCCCATTCTGAGACCCAGATTTTCCCAAGAATATTGGTATATTATGACCTTTGAAAAATTCTGGGGGTTTGTTTCTAATTTTTTTTCTAGGGCTTTAAAAAGCATAAATGCCTAATCACACAGCCCCAGAACTCTTGCATGAGGTAATGTTCCTATGATAGGAGGGTGCTTTCAAGGCTATGAGTGAAAGGCAGAGGGTGCTTTCAAAGCAGCAAAATGGTTTAGAGTTTCTGAAGAAAAAACAAGTTAGGAAGAGATGCTCAGATGTATTGCCACTGAAGCCACACAAAACGAGCATGAACATTATGATTTTACTATGCACTACTTTTTAACTCTGCTTCCAACAGATACCAGAAGCATAAAGTAGTCTGGGAATTAGGTGCTTGGTTAGTTTAAAAAACTGAGTACCTTGTAAGAATAACTTTAAATAATGTTATTTTTCCTTACACAACAAAAGGCCTAAACGAAACATGAAAAACTGTGTTCTCTAGCTGGTTAAAACCAGCAAGTTTTCTATTCAAATTTTCTCTCAAACTTGTAAGACTTAAACTTTGCTGATAATTACAGTGGAAAACTTCACACCTATACCTCTTTGTTACCTCTGCTTTTAGTATATTTCAACTTCTGGGCCTGACAGATAGGATTTACCCTTACTCTGTCCTCCATTCAATAACCGAGAGAAGTAAGATTTATAATTACTACTTTTTCATATAAGAAAGGAAGAAGTATGACAACTCAGTCCTGACACTTTGCTGCTGAAGAGATGACATCGTTTTCTATCCCCCATGCAAGGCAGAGAACAAAGAAAGTAATATTTTTTTTTATTCTAAATACGAAATTTCAACTCCAGGGAATATGCCCTTTTAGAAAGATGACTTCAGGTTTACATCCCGCTTTCCCCAAAATTATCTCTCTACAGTTAATTGAGCATTGTCTGAGAGGTCTAAAATGAATAGGGAGTGATTACTCAGGGAAAAAATCATATGGAAAACAGGTCTAACTTCAGATCTAGTCACTTTAATGCCTTTACGACTATAGCACTGGAAACAAGATAATTACTCAATTGCTGGCAAGTTCTTGACTCTCTCCTGCTGTCTGAGAAAAGCAGCACTGTTATGCCATTGTTCGGATAAATGGAAAAGCAAGTTTCTGTTAAATTTGCTTTAATGAAAGTGATGCTCTTCAATAATGCGGGGAAATCAAGATACTGCAGTTGTAAGCAAAGCTTCACTGTAAATATTTCTTTGTGAATAACAGTGCACACTTAAACATTTGTGTTTCAGATTAATTCAGAGCCACAAGAAGCATAACATTGACTCAGAACTTGGGTTCCCACACATGAGAATCTCAGACATGAGACACCTTTAAACGTAGATGGGTTCATTATCCCAGGTCAGTCGTTCACAGACACATGAAGGGCATTTCAATGCACTCAGTTGAGAAGGAGCTGTGAGCATTTTAAAACCTCCCTACCCACAAACCTTATGTTACTACCCACTCAGACATGTTGTGTCAGTGGTTCATGTGATCCTTCCTAAGCTGCTTCAGTGGAAAGTCAACTGTTGGTAAATGACAGCAGAAGGCAATTTAAACTGAGCTAGATGTCCCTGCCCTGAAGTGAATTGGAAACAATTGCACAGTCTGTTAATAGAGGTGAACACTGAGAGTGATAATAAATAGGTATAAACAGTATTGCCTTTGAAATCTCAGTCAGGACTAGCCGTAGCCCACCTGCCTGTAATGTGAGTGATATCTACAACACACATCATCCTGGTTGGTACTGTCAGAAGCATAACCCAAATCTATCTAATGGATGACTACCTGTCTCACCCATTCAGACACACACTTTGGGCTGCTATGTCTTGGCCTTCAGCATCTAAAATCCCCACTAGCTCTCAAGTTGGTTGTTGGTTCACAGACCCTACAAAACAGGTATGAATTTTCTAATTTTAAAGTTTTCTTGTCATCTAATTTCTTCTACTACCACCAAAATTCTTAAATAGTTGCAGGCTATGCTTATTTTGCTATTTGTAAGAGAACATTAAGACATGTGGGCATTCCTTGAATGAATAGTGTGCTATCTTGCTAGAACCTAAGAACCATACCACAAAATATAACCAAAGGAGACCAGAAATTCTTTTGCAAATAGCTGTGTTTATCCAACTTGCTTTTTTTCCTTTACCATCTGTTGAAGCAATATGCCTTCTAAATAAGAGTTAATTATAGGCCTCTACCGCAACGAATCACATAGTGGTAACTGTTGCAAAGTTCAGCTGGAAATTTCATTTCTTCTTTATAAAAATTCCCCCAACCCAAACACTGAGGTGGTGGTCACCTCTTCCTGGTTTTCTGGACTTAGGTACGCAGTAGTTGCATTTGTTGCATGTGTCTGCATAGGAGTAAATCATAACAAGCTGGAGAAATACTAAGAGCCAAAGTACAGTTCCCAGCAAGTATACTAGAAGGGGTGACTTCAGAACAGACAGTGATTGGGTCTAATAGATATCCACTGACATGGTGTTTTTGGTTTTCCTTCAATGCCCCTGTGCTGTTGTACTGAGGGAAAGAGAGAAAAGAAACAGTGCTGTCACAACATTATTTGGCTTTTAGCACTGAAGAACTGGAGCAAAGACTCATTCAATACTATAATTAAATCCTGGAAAAGAGATTCCAGACTATTTAGAGAACAATAAATCTCATAATGAGCTCAAAAAATGCAAGACTGCACTTTCACGTACAATGGGCATTTGTATAAATGTCCATTTATATAAATGTCAATTTACACCATTCAGGCAAATGTTTTATAAGTGCCTCCAGTGTCAATGTCACTTTGCATTGCTGTGCAATGAGAAAGGACTGAAGGATAAAAATTATTCCAGTCCTAAATATGGCAAATCAAGAGTTGAAGTGCCTTTTAAAAGCCCTAAACCCTAAATAGCAATTTCAAGATCACAAGACTGGCAATTCCAGACTGTCATGCTGACCTTCCAGGAAGTTTAGAACAGTTCTGGTAGAAATTAGGATTAAAGATAAAAAAAATAAAAATAAAAATATAAAAGGAAAATGAAGATTATTTCAATTAATTCATTCCAGCTATCAGACAGACAGTTGTTTCGCATTATAACCACCACAAACTCTTTGTATAAATGAGTGATGCACATAGAAGAAAAAGAACACTCTGGGATTTAATTTCAGCTACTCTTTTCCTCTGGGTACCAAAAGGAAGGTTTCCTTTTACTTTTCTCACAATTTGTCACATGATTTGACAGCTGGAATCACAAATATTTATAGATTCAGCTATGTAAGAGTTGAAATACATATCTATATGTAAATATATGTACTTTACAGACACTTCGAGCATGGATATAACATTAGGACACACCCATTATTCCCCTGGTGCCATACAGCATCATCTCATAGAATCATAGAATAGTTAGGATTGGAAAGGACCTCAAGATCATCTAGTTCCAACCCCCCTCATCAACACAACAGCAACTGAATCAGAAAAGTCCTGAGCTAAAATCACAGACTTTAAGTCAAACAGGAACTTAAAGGTTTCCCAGACAGAGCTGTAACACATTCAAGTCCTCTGATCAATGGTATGGATTAGGAACTAAATGCTCTCCTAACATACTGTTGCAATGCCTGCTGAATTCAAGAAGTTGATAGATGAAAGTCGTACATTTACCAAACTTCTATCTTCAACAGTGTGGCCAGTTGCACTTTACTCAGAGGGTAAAATATGGTGAATTAAATATGTAAAACATTTTGTGACAGTCTAATAAAAAAATCTGACAATAAATCTATCTTTTCAGATGTATGAGGCAGTCCCAATGATCCAGATGTAAAATAAAAAACCTGAGGATTCAGAGTGAAGGACCTCAGACTTCCACTGGAAGAAGCCTCCATTGATGATTAGTGTTTCTGATAAGCCAGCAAGTTACTTAGATTTTTAAATACAAGTTTCTGAGCCCTGGTCTGGATCACAAAAGTAAATACACAAAAAAGGCTTCAAGATCCTATAGTTTTTTTCCTCTTTGTGTAGAATACCAGTCAGGTCTTTAATATCCTTTCTATGATTGGTGCTCAGAATTAAGTTACATACAAAAGAACTAATTCCTGCAGCTGCTGCAGTTGAGAATCTTTCATTCTACAAGCTTCAGGTTCAATTTATAGTGTGATGTTCAAGGCAGGTTTGTCACATCCACATACGCAAGGTGATCCCTCCACATTATGTTCTTTATTCACATTCAAGTGGATCAAATGCCTTGCTCACTCAGGAGAGACCTGATCCTAGTGTCCAGGTGGTCTGTGATTCTGACCACTATATGTGGTATTTGTATATATGGGACAAGGGGTAGAAACATATATACCTCCTTAACTGCCCATAAAATAGATGGAATAGGTGGAAACTCCATGAGTTTCTAGGACAAGATAACCAGCTATAAATCAGATGCTCTTCTGACTTCAATTCTTTCCACAAATTATCATGTAATCTTTTTTTCTGGAGACATTTTACATGTACAGCACTAGTTTCTCAAAACAAACAAATACAAGCCTGCCTCCAGAAAGGCAGTCAACATGATGAAGACTGGCAGAATAAGAACACAGGTAAGTTATGTCAAGGCCTCATATTTTCAACATAATGTCATCACAACCCTTGAAGCAAGAGGTAGTACTTAGGTATTCAAGTGAATTAAAGAGGCTAAAGGAATAAATAAAAATCACCTAATTACTAACATACATGCACACAAAAATAAATTGCAGTTTCATTTGCTGAAATAGTCTTTGTTAAAAATAAAAACAATATCATTATAAAGTAGCTTCCAAATAAGCAAACCACATTGTTATTCTATAAGAGGAACTGTTTCCATATAAGCCATAAGCTGAATTGAAATTCAATATATTCTGTATCATCTGTATCTTTAAAACATTCATTTGAGCAGATAATTTAAAACTTCCCATCCAGCTGAGAAGCGAGATTGTTCCTTTCCTAGGTCAGGCATCTCTTGTCTGATTAGTGATTTAGTTGCTGAACTGTCTGCAGAGCTCAGCACAAAATGGGATAGAATTACTTTTTCTTATTCAGTTGCTTTTCTGATTAGATTCCATCAACTTCTGCCACTGCATTGGATTTTTTGAGTTGGTTTGAATGTTTTTTTGTTTTGTTTTTTAATTATACACATTATCGCAGTTGAAATCCTGTAGCTTCATCTGGATCACACATGCACATAAACCAGCAAGAGACTGATCATGCTTTGTCAATGCATGTCAGGCACACAAGCCATTTGGCTTTCTGTCTGGGATTTCATTAAACTGCATTAATGTTCTCTCTGTCTGTGATGTGCCAAGAGTATCATTAGCTGTTCTCTTTCTTCAGGCTGTTTTCTGGTAAGGCTATTCATTGCCTTCAGTCTGAGGTGAGGGTCATTTGAGAAAAGGTTTTGTTATCACTTTCTGGACAGTCTGTCTTTTCATTAGGCATAAACTTTGCATACATTTCATGGTCTTGAATTAAGCTCTTAAATGGACTAAACAATATAAGACAGAGTCCTGAATCTAATCCTACCAACCTTACTCAACAAAACCCATCTAAGGCTTTGAAACTTAAATTGGCTGAATTCCATCTATCAAAAAAAATCTCATACAAACTCCCTTATATTCAAGATTTTAAATACCTTTGCCTCTCCAATACACATAAAGGTGCCAAAAAAGTTTTACTATCAACACAAACTAGAAAGTAAATGTACAAAAGTCATCGTAGATAATGTTGAAAATCAGTAACAACGTTGGGAATGAGCTCACATACAGTGTGAAGAAAATCATGTATTTAGTGCCAGGCAGACGTACATACTACTGTTGCATTAGACACCACATTGTAGGGGTAAGTGGCTACATGTTCTGGCTTTGGCTGGGATAGTTAATTTTCTTCCTAGTAGCTGGTTTTAGCTTTAGTCTGAGAACAATGCTGATAACACACCAATGTTTTAGTTGTTGCTCAGGAGCATTTACCCCAGTCAGACAGACCCTCCTCCTGCTCTGTCAGTGAGGAAGGACTCAAGAATGTAGAAGGGCTAATTTCAATTATTAAACTGTTATTATCTCAACCCACAAGTTTTACTTTGTTTTGGGGTTTTATTTTGTTTTTAAGATAAATTGTGCAGATATTTCACTAGATATTTTTCGTTTAGTGACAATCATACTCACAAGTTTTTCCAAAGATTTAACAAAAACTTGCATCTTTTTCTTCATTCTCTAAAATTATCCATCAGTATCACTCATAATTTTGGAAATAAGAACCCCAAGTACAGTCCATGATGACAAGTAAACCTCCCTGACAAGCTGACAATATTCAGGACACATCATTTGCAGTTTGAATTGTAATCCATGGGGTTGTTTCCTGGAGGTATTATAACTTATTATAGGCCAGTGTTGCAGCCTCTTTTATCTCCCTTCCTAGCTTTTAAACTCTTTCCCAAAGAATAATAAAAGGAATAATATATATTCAAGTGACATAACCTTGGAAACAAGCTATCATTTCCACTGCTACATTCCAGGGATGGGCTGCCCCATCCTTGGGAGTATTCAAGACCAGGTCAAGTGGGGCTTTGAGCGACCTGGTCTAGTAGAAGGTGTTCATGTCCATGCCAGGAGGTTTGGAACTGGATGATCTTTAAGGTCCTTTCCAACCCAAACCATTCTGTGATTCTATGATTTGAATTAAAAGAAGAAACATGCAAACACACTCTTCCTCTAGACTTTGGTGTTAACAAAGTCTGAGAGAATATGTGTTAGAGATCCCAACTAGCAAACATTGCACTAATCAGAAAAGTGCCTATAAGGAATGGCAGGAAGACTCATAACTAGTAGATACAAAGTCTCTTCCCTTTTCAATACTTTTACAAATGCTGAAAACTAAGGAGATGTCATTTTCCATTATAGAGGAAATAGTGATTTAAGTTAAGATTGTTCTACAGATATTAAGAAGGAGAAAGAAATTATAGCGCATTTTGCATTAGGCTTTTTCACAGCCCATGTCCTTGTAAGGATGACTATCCTTGAAAATGAGAGCTATAGGAAATCATGTAAAAGCCTGTGGATATGAATCATGGGGAAAAGACCAAGTATTAGCTTGTTCTTATTTAAAATTAATAGAGGGAATTTAAAGACTTGATGGGAACTTTTCATACAGGCAGAAAGAATGAAAAACTATGGGGAAATTGGAAAGCATCCAAAATAGGCTTGGCAAGAACTTTTAGCATAAATGGTAGAAAGCAATCATAAATTATAAGGAGAATAAAAAAAAAAAAAAGAAGAAAAGGAAAGGAAGGAAGGAAGATTATAGGTTTTATCATGACTAAATCATCACTATAAATCACATCAACATGATCATCATCACACTGATGACACCAAGCTGTGTGGTGCACTCCACATGCTGGAGGGAAGTGATGTCATCCAGAGGGACCTTGACAGGCTTGAGAGGAGGCCATATGAACCTCATGAAGTTCAACAAAGCAAAGTGCAAGGTCCTGAACATGGGTTGGGCAATCCTAAGCACAAATGCAGACTGACCAGAGACTGGATTGAAAGCAGCCCTGAGGAGAAGGATTTGGGAATGTTGGTTGATGAGAAGCTCTACATGATCCAGCAGTGAGCACCTAAGCCCAGAAATTAACTGTGTCCTGACCTGCATCAAAAGGAGTGTGACCAGCAAGTTGAGTGAGGTGATTCTGCCTCTTTACTCTACTCTTGTGAGACCTCACCTGAAGTGCTGTGTCCAGGTCTTGGAGCCCAAACATAAGAAGGACATGGACCTGTTGGAACGAGTCCATAGGAAGCCATGAGGATGATCGGGGGTTGAAGCACCCTCCGTATGAAGACAGGCTGAGTTGGGATTGTTCAGCCTAGAGAACAGAAGGTTCTGAAGAGACCTTAGAGCAGCTTCCAATGCCTAAAGGGGCCGACAACAAATCTGGAGAAAGACTTTCCGTGGGTCTGCAGGGAGACAACAAGGGGGAATGGCTTTAAACTGACAGAGGGGAAATACTGATTAGATATTAGGAAGAAGTTTGTGAGAGTGATGAGGCCCTAGCAGAGGGTGCCCAGGAAAGCTGTGAATGCTCCAATCCTGGCAGTGTTCAAGGCCAGACTGGACAGGGCTTGTAGCAACCTGGTCTAGTGGAAGATGTCCCTTCCTATGGCAGGGAGTTGGAAGTGGATGATTGTAAAGGTCCCTTCCAACTGAAATCATTCTAAGATTCTATGATTATTGCATGGCAAAAACCTTAACAGCGTGAGCTGCTCAAACTTCCCTGGTTTATGGGGCAAGATGTGGAATGTTGTACCAGACATCTAGTTGATTTCTTAACGTTCCACAGAATATTATTTTCTTGAGGGATCTATACGCAACCCATCAGTTCATTTTGCTTGTGTAAGTGCTTTTATTTTCTGCTATGCACTGAAGCCAAATACTTTCCCCTTGCACAGTCTACTACATGTCTAGTTTATATTTTAATCCACACTTCTATATGGACAGCTAGCCTTGAATAGATAAAGAGCAGCTGAAGATTACCATGCCAGCTAAGAACCATAGATATAAATTTTTGCAGATAGCTCTTCAAAACCTTCCATCACATTGTCTGTCTGCCCATTTGTGAACCATCTTGTAATAATGGTCAGAGATGGAATAATCTTAGTTTTGGAAAGTGACACTAGGAGTTATTGTGAAACCTCTTAACAAAATAAGTTTGAAGTAGAAGAAATGCACAGCCAGACAGATGTTTAGCCAATGTTTTGTAAAGAGTTTGTGTTCCTCCTTTATTTATTACAAAAACAAAACAATAAAAACTGAAAACACCCCAAAAACCTAAACAAACCAAAGCTGAGAAGGACAAAATAAATCCATGGCACAAATATTAAATATTGTGGCACAAATATTCCAACAACCTCGGCACAGAACTTGAAAATAGATGCTCCTGGTCCCACTTTATCAGATACCTGGTTTATGGTACTAAGTAAATTACATGCGACTGGATTAAAATCCTGGCTTCATTATTCCTAAAACTGAACCATTAATACACCTCTTCGCTCAATACTCTTCTAGCAGACATGGTTGCTAGAAGCTCTGGACAACCAAGTGGTCAGTTCACTAAACTGGCACCAAAATAATAATAAATAATAATAATAAAAGCAACAATAACAATAGACTCTGGTTTTCTTTGCAAAAGAAAGGCATTATCTCTGTGGTTTTACCAGTTGCAGCCAAGGTTCTGCAGAGAATAAAGGCAAGAAGGCTCTTTGCTGGACTGAATCCTGCAGAAGCTGTCTGCATCAGCCAGAATTAGGGCTGAGTAGCTGACTGAATCTTAATTTCTACAACAAAATGAATAATTTACATCACACTAACATGAACTCATGCTAAAAGTTCATTTAATATCTTGTTGCTATTTTCATAATTTCTACATTTGTCTGGCTTTAATTACTCAAAATCAACTAGTTTTCCTTCATAATTTGAAGACAACTTCGATGTCTTTTTTAGAATGTACTCTGCCAGGTAAAGAAATATAAATATCAGTTTCAAACAAATTTAGTCTAAAGCTGTGTCAGCATCTCTGAAGAGAGCTCATGTTGGAAGAGCAGATCTTTCTTCAGTGCAGCTGTTCTTTTCCTCCTTGAAAATGTTGTTGAATCAATTACAATTGGGTCATTTAGAATCATAGAATCATAGGGTAGGGTTGGAAAGGACCTTAAGATCATCCAGTTCTAACCCCCCTGCCATGGGCAAGGACACCTCACACTAAACCATGTCACCCAAGGCTCTAACCTGGCCTTGAACACTGCGAGGGATGGAGCATTCACAACTTCCCTGGGCAAATCATTCCAGTGCCTCACCACACTTACAGTAAAGAATTTCTTCCTTATATCCAATCTAAACTCCCCCTGTTTAAGTTCTTGGAACTCTCTCAAAATATATGAAAAAATAATGGTTTTCAACTCAAGCCTGCAGGCTTTAAGGAGTAATACCTGCTGGAGTGGTTTTGTTTCTTTTCTGCTACAAACTATTAAGGTGTTGTGTAAGACTGACCTCTTCCAAGCTGAGGATTGCTTTTACCTTCAAGCTGCTCCCTTTCAGTGCTGTTTTGTATACTAATGTCTACCTTGCACTCTGATTGTCACAAAACCTGCAACAGGAGGTCCCTGATCATTTGGTGAAAAAAAAGACACTTTGATCAAGTCATCCAGTCACATCTTTAATTCATTCATCAGCTTTTCACTTGTTTAACTCAACCTTTGCTGTTTTACATGAAGAATACTGCTGCTGTCCCTTTGGTCTATGTTCAACTGTATTTATAGAGTGATATCAAAATCAGGCTCCTACAATGTGAGGTTTGGGTCAGAGGAGAATAAGGTTTTCAGTGAACTATAAAGTATGTGAGCCCTATGACTAATCCCAATGGAAACATTGCTCCTTCTTGAATTCCTTTAGGGAAATAGGATGGAATTTGATAATTGTACAAAAGCACCACCAACATATTGTTTATCCTTTCCCTAGTGATGGACCAGCCACTTGAATCAAGAGGTTAAGTGAATGCAAACTTCTTTGCAGGAATAGGTTGACTACCTCAGGTGTCTGCATTCACCTTTTTCTCCAGGCTGCTAATAGACATAAAGGCTTTAAGAATAAGGAAGGGGTTTTATCCTATTTATCCATGATTATATTCTACATCACGGCTCACATTATGGAGCACATATTTAGTCTACGGTGATCACACTGTATGAAACAGTAGTATCTCTTCCTATACTTCCCTGAGTTTGTACTCACCATTTTGTTTCACTGTATGAGCACAGTCATCAGGCTTTTGTTTGCAATCACTCTGCAAACAACCTCACAGACACAGGCAAATGCTACATTCAGTTCAATTCACTTGTGTTTTCATTAATTGGCTGGCTAATGTGAAATGTATCCCATAAGACCACCCACATCGTGCAACTGAACGCTTTGTCAGGGAGCACACTTTGTTGAAGATGCTCATCACTAATGAGCCTCAGATTCCTTCCTTGCATAAGCCGATTTCCCATTCCACATAGCAATTATGTAAATGAAGGTAAAGTTCCTGATAACTCAAAGTTCCTCTCAGCTCATGATTAAAAAGATAAAAAACATTAAATAACTTTCAGTCTGGGAAAAGAGCTGGCTACCCAAACTAAAAAATACGGCTTTTGAAAGACATTTTTACATGGGCTTTCCTCTTTACCCAAAAAAGACAACAGTAAATGGATGAAAACCCACCCCCAGATGATATTGTTCAAAGCTTACTTCGTTGTGTTGTCACTCAGTTTGCTGTTGCAGTTAACTACTGCCAAAACCAGGCACTGTGCAATATAAGCAGTGAGCAACGTTCTAGATTAAATCTATTTGATATGACATGAAAGCCTTCCAGTTGTTTGAATAGCTTAGAGGCAGTCCATCATGTGAACTTTTTTATGGGCTTCACCACATCCTCACAGTGAGTTCTTCACCTGCTTTATCCCTCACAGTGCTGTGTAGATACTGTTCACCCATTTAAAGGTGAGAATCTGAGGCAGAGCATGACTTGGGCTCTTCTCCTCAGGAGTATTCAGTGTAAGCCAATGTAAATTGGGTCTTTGAGGGACTTTGAAGATCTGAATCTGTCTTGTCTAACAGTGGAGAGAAAGCCTGTTGGAGAGTAGGAAACTGCAGCCAGATCTCACAGTTCAGTGGCAGTCTAGATTCCCTGCTCTTTCCTGATATTGTAGAAAATTTTGTTACTGGAAATCAAAAGATGCAAAAAATTGCAATTTAATTTGGTTTTATTAAAACCTGAAATGAAATTCAGAAAAATAAAACAAAAAAAAAATCCCCAGCTTCCTCTTATGATCCACAAACAAATGAAATTCATTATAGAAACATAAATCTCTGCTTTGTTTCCTGTGCCTAGCAGTAGTATGAAAGCACATGGTAATTGCTTGGATCCTGTCAGAGGTCCTTTGTAGGCTTTTATAATCTAAATCTTGGGACTCTGAGCTAAGATTAGTGTAATTTCAATCAAATATTATTGTTTCTTGTAGCACAGAGATCCTTATTGTGTTACTTCTTCAAGAGATTTTTTAATCTCCCACAAATATAACAGGTACTTTATTAGTGGTCATAGAATCATAGAATGGTTTGGGTTGGAAAGGATCATCTTAAAGTCATCCAATTCCAACCCCCTATCATGGGCAGGGACACCTCACACTAGACCATTCTTTTCAACTCTCCGTCTAAGCTCGCCTTGAACACCTCCAGGGATGGAGCATTTACCACTTCTCCAGGCAACCTGTTTCAGTGCCTCACCACCCTCACAGTAAGAAATTTCCTCATGTATAACTTGAACTTCCCCTGTTGAAGTTTGAACCTGTTACGCCTTGTCCTATCACTCCAGTCCCTGATAAAGAGTCCCTTTGCTGCATCCTTATAGGCGACCTTCAGATACTGGAAGGCTGCTATGAGATCTCCACGCAGCCTTCTCTTCTCCAGGCTGAACAGCCCCAACTTTCTCAGCCTATCTTCCCACGGGAGGTGCTCCAGCCCCTGGTCATCCTCGTGGCTTCCTCTGGACTTGTTCCAACAGTTCCATGTCCTTCTTATGTTGAGGATACCAGAACTGCACACAATACTCCAAGTGAGGTCTCTTGAGAGCAGAGCAGAATAGAGGGACAGCATCACGTCCTTCAACCTGCTGGTCACACTTCTTCTGATGCAACCCAGGATATGGTAGATGTTATAACTCTATTTCCTACTACTTAAAAGGAAGGGAATTAAACCTTGATATTTCTGAATAGGTCACATGATGAAAACTCAAATTCCAACTTCCACATACTACTTAGAATAGGGCTTACTGTTGAGGATTCCTAGATCCATCTCATTCCAGTACTACCACACAGCTGCAGCCACTAGCCCTGAATAAAACTTTCAGGACAGGATCTGTCACACCTCATTTTAGTCACAGAAAAGGCAAAGAACTAATTTAAGTTGCTTTTTTTCTTATGACCAGTTAAGAGAAATCAAGACCTAATAGCAGAAGAAAAGTTTATGACATAAAATTCATGCTTCAGATATGTGGAATTAAGTTCCTCTAGTTTTACGTATAAAGGAAACTTGCACTATGATATTACACTACTCAGTGTGACTCTGAGACTACTCAAGTCTATAATTAATATTAAGACCATGTGAGAAACTCCCTTTTCTCTTCCTGAGATTGTGAGTTGAAGCCCAATGCCAAGACCAGAACAGATGGAAGAGATGATTCAACCATATCAGGGGTAAGGTAGAAACTATACACATATGCAAAACTCAAATCCAAAGCAAAGTGATATGTGATATATATTTATCTAAGTAGTTCTTAAAGATGAGAGATATAGATGGATAGACATAAACAGACAATTCCAGAAAATCATAGATGGTATTAGTCACCATGTGTGGAAGTACTCTCAGCACAACATTAGGCTACACTTGTGTAAGGCCTTCACCTTCAAAACAGTGGCATTACTGTACGGAAACATCATACTAATCAGTGGAAAGAGAGGAGGTTTAGGGAGAGTTGCATTGAAATACGTCACTTAGCACTTCCAATTATTTCCGTGCATAAAATCTGACCTCCAGTTATACTTTTTTCCAGCTTCTGAATTGCAGAAAGAATACAGGATTTTTGGCCTATATTTGTGCAGAATTTGGGTAGCTTTTTTTGGTGAAAATTTGAAGAAACCTGACGTTTTAGAATCATAGAAACACAGACTGTTTAGAGAAGCTACCTTAAAATACCCTAGTTCCAACCCCCCTGTAATGGGCAGGAACACCTCCCACTAGACCAGGTTGCTCAAAGCTCCATCCAACTTGGCTTTGAACACTGACACTATACCAACAACTGCACAACAGAGCATGCTGCACATACACCTGATATAACAGCCAGCAAGCATCTATCAGAGCAAGAGCCAGGATGAATAAAGTACAATGTGCTGACGAGGAAACTTTCATCATGAATATTCTGCTCTCAGGAGGCAAGTTATTTTAGGGAAGGTGTTGTATTAGGTCACAGAATGTACCAGGTCACAGCTATGCTAAAGATATTCAATATGTTTTGTGCTTCACAGTACAGACACAAACTCTTATTTTGCCTCACAAGAACTTGGCCTTAAAGCTGAGTTAACTCACAGTCATAAGGCATGCTGAGATGTGCAGATGAAAAGTGCTTTTCGGAAGTGATAAGACCTAGTAGCTGTTGCTGAATAAACACCAAAACTCATTAACCAATGTATCTGAGGTACTTATAATAAAATAGTTCTTTTTCCCCACATTTTTCATCAGTTTCCTCTGCTGCTTCTGAAGACATAGATATGCGTCTTCCTCCATATACATTGCAGGTATTAATCTCGATTAGTATATAAAACAAGTAGTTGTGGGGAGTGAAGGTGATAAGATTTGCATGAAAAAGAGTTTGGGAATGAACTCTGAGGCCTTGGTGCTTGACAAGCCCTGGGGCAATGAGTTGGAACCTTGAAGAATAGGGAAGGTAAACCAGCAAGCCTTGGGAGGATGGGCCAGGATGTAGTTGTGTGGGGAATCTCAGTTGGAGGCCAGAGGATGTCGGAGTTGTGAAAGGGTCTGCAACACTGTGATTGGACTATTTACCTGGAGAGCGGCCAATGAGATTGAACTTTATATGTATGTGCAGGTTGGGAAAGCACTGAAAAAGGGGATAAAAAGGTCTTGGTGGTAATAAACGAGGATTTGAGTCTCTGTATCGAGACCGTGTCTTGAAATGCTGCAAGTAGGTTTCTATTTTCCTTTATACATAATTAAAACCCCAGATCTAGACACTCCTCC
Organism: Melopsittacus undulatus; assembly: GCF_012275295.1. Classification (NCBI taxonomy): domain Eukaryota; kingdom Metazoa; phylum Chordata; class Aves; order Psittaciformes; family Psittaculidae; genus Melopsittacus; species Melopsittacus undulatus. The sequence goes on along the minus strand of NC_047527.1, from coordinate 6,173,714 downwards.
ACTTCCTTACTGCACCACCTACACTGGAGTGGTGAGGGCCAACACCTTCCACCAAACTAACCTTTGTTTCTTGCCATGAAGGACTATGGAACTGATGACACTACAGAGCCACTGTATTCAGATGATGAAAAACAGAAGCTGGTCCATTCTGCAGATTTTCTAAATACATGTTAGTTATTTCTGGCAGGTTAATGTGTAGAGATGTGGGACAAATGTTTTAATGAGCAAAATTATGCTCCTAATTTTGGATGTGGTACAGAAGCTATGATGATGTTGCAGCATACTTCCATTTAGGACACAAGACATATTCAAAAACCTCCCACCTAGAAGAAAAGTCAGTGGTTTTAATTACATTAACAGACTCCCAGATTACTGTTATTACAGCTCATTATGCAGTGTGTGGTAGAAATAGTAGGTCAAACATTTCCCTCTTTGGATCCACTATATTACTCTCAAAAATGTGAACCACCCAAAGTTTCAAGACCATAAATATTTCTGTCCTCTCCTACATTGTCACATACCCAAAAATATCAAAGTTCCTTTTATTAAGTAATTAAGTTTCACAATAACCTTATGATACAGATACAATTAACCCCATTACACATGTGGGGAAATTAAAACAGAAGGAGGCTGACTGCTAAAGATCAGAATCAGAAAAATGAAACCAGACATCATAGGAAGTAAGGACCAGTAAATCTTCCTGGATCCTCACAAATAATCGAACTATCATATACCATATAGGGACATTTATAACTTCAGCACAGCTCAATGCTACAGACAAGCAGGGGTGTTTGTATCTGTTAAACTCTGTCCTGAAGTTTTGTTTCTTGTATTGACTGGCTTGACTATCTACATTGGATGTGGGGTACTGGACATATCCATTGGTTACCATCCATATGTGCCATAATTTAATTTCTGCGTCATTTCTTTGTTTAACCAATTGAAATGTCAGTACCACAAGGTTCTTCTCTACACTATACTTCCATCCAAGTTCTTCTTGTAAAAGCACCAAATGCTGAAAGAAGTTTCTTTGAACTAAATATGAGTAACACAATTTCATGACTCCTCCTCAGCCTTTTGTCAAAGAGAGAATAAGAACAGGCTTTGTAGGCAGCAAATGGTTCAAGGATGCTGTTCAAAGCAGATTCACTCTCCATGCAAATGGATGCTGGCAAGCAAAGTCTAAAGCAAACCCAGCATTTTCACACTGGGACATATGGTCCAGTGCCAAAACTGATCAGTGCATCATGGACACTGCTGTAGTAGACTGCTAGGTACTGCTGGACAAGCTCTCTACAGCATGTTTCAAAGGTCCTGCTGCAGATGGGAGACTGAAAGATATGAGAGGACCTACTCAGTGAGAATTTCCTTTAAGGGCAGTACACACATAATCAGTGAGAAAGCGATTTGACACTAGGCATGGATTTATACCATCATACAAATCCCATCTGTGCCACACACCATCACACACATACCATCCCATCCCAGCTTAAAATCAAAATTTTCATTTTGTAAATGAATGTAAACATTTAAAGGGCAATCTCAGTCCAGCAAAAGAGCTTATACCTAAATGGACCGATTTATTCTCTCATTTCTTCTCACTCTTAATGGGTATATAAGGCAACTGTAAAAACAAAATTGATATTGTGGCATTCAAATCCATGCTCTTTGTTCATGCTGGTCATGATAATTCATACTAAAAATCATAGAGGATGGTTTGGGATGGAAGGGATCGTTGAAGTTCACTTAGTTCCAAACCCCCCTGCTATGGGCAAGGACATCTTTCACTAGATTATGTTGACCAAAGCCCTATTCAATAGATTGAATCTGATTTTCTATAGTTTCTTTCAGCAATAAAGATAACACAAGGAAGATGTAGGCTAACTAAAACTACAAGAGAAGGAGACATCAGATGTCTCTGATTACAGCTGCTAGAAAGGCAATGGCTGTTCTGCTTGTTTCTACTATAAAAAGTTATCAACAGAAAGAAAGCTAATCCTTTCTCTCCAGTGGAAATGAAAACAACAACAAAAAAACCAAACCAAACCCCAGAACAGTGCCCCCGAAACACTCTTTTCTCTTAAAAATAAACATTGAAACCCTTCTACAAAGTTATGCCACAGTTCAAACACCAGAGCTGTACTTTGTGCACAAAACACTAGCTAAATTTCTATGGCTTAGGTTCAGAGGGTATCAGACTAGCTATAAAAATGATCCTTTCTGAACAGAAAAGAATTATGAAAAAATCCCCAGAACTTTTCCCTCTCATTGTGACATCATTATTCTACTTGGGACATAAGTTTTCTGTTGGTGGGAGATTTTCAATCACCAGATAGAGGGTATATCTCTATAGTTATTTCGATTCTTGTTGTTTATATTACATATTTGAAGGTTATGATGTTATGCATGTATTTTCATCTTTGAAGCAACACCATCATTTTACAGATAAGACAGACACAAGGACACACAGTTTGTCCTGCTCTCTATGTTCCCCGTTTTAATCTGTAGGCCACAGGATTTTTCAGAACAGCCCCTGTCAGTGTTATTGATGGGAAATTAAACCAATCAACACTCCTTGGCTAGGATAGTAATTTAAGCAAACTCTTCTGAAAGGTGTACATGTACACTTGAATGCACAGAAAATTCTCTCATTTTTTCTAAGTTATGGTCATGTCTAATGCATAATAATATGCTTCAGAGCTACTGACCACAGAGTAATGTCCTAGAGATCAGTTAATAGCTGAACCAAAAGTTCAGTTCCTGGTCCACCAAAATTAAAGCCTGGCTTTTATTTCCCAGTATATACTTTGCCCATCAATCTCCATCTATGGTCCGTCTAGTGTTCGTTCATCTATGGTGAAAATGTAATCATAGTTTTAGCCTTATAAAATATAAACAAACAAACTACATTACTTACACATTTCCTTTTCAATTAGTAAACCCCTGTGCCATTCCAAAAGGAAAGTCTTTTTTTCGTGTTAATAAAGAAAAGAATAAGAAAATTGTTCTCTCACTGAAGTTGTCTCCTAGCTCTTTTATTTTTACCCTGAGAAACCATTTGAAAGCGTTATGCAAACTCCGGAATCAAGCTGTCATCTTTGATTATTTGGTGGGAAAAACAAGGGTACCATTTGCTCTCTCTGTTGACCTTGTCACCTTTCCTACTTTTCACTATTATGTGCCTAATTTACACACACACATGAAGGCACAAAGTGAAATCACTGCCTTTTTGTGCCAGCTCATTTACAATCACAATAGGAATGTCTTTCTCTGCAAAAGTTCCTGCAACTTCTTTTATAGTAAATGGACAGAAATAGGTGTGATTCAACTCATCTTAAAATAGACATGTTAAATTACTCCCTCAAATTACTTTTTTCTCTCCTTTGACTATAAAGAGAGACTGATTAGCTTAGGTGGAGACACCCACAGAATAGACATCAGCAGTTAGACAAGATGATTTTTACCCTTAGTCACAGGTTTACAGGGCTTCTTCCATCTTACAGCTATAACTCAGGCTAGTTATGATTTATTGCCTGCCCTTAGAATACAGCCTAACACATCATTACAAGACAATTGTTTCCTGATAGTACAGAAAATCTGGAGAAATAAGTTTTGTTAGAAAGCTTATATATGAATCATGTAAGATACCTTTCCCAGGAAAGAACCACTTTACCTAGAGTTGTTAAGAGTATATGTATATGTTTCAACTAATGAATATCTGCTTCTTACACTGGAACTGTCATCTATAGATCTCAGAATATTTGAATCCTAATTTTTTTATGATCTTCTGTGTCCCATAGTTACTAGGACATCCTGATGACTTATACCCTCAAGAAGCCATCGCTTGCTGTGGCATATCTATAATGATTTGCCTAGCAGGACATTGGGAAATAATCCACCACCCATAAGTACTTTTAAAGACAGGCTTAGAAATACTTGTGGTCCCCATACAAAAATACAGTTTCACCTTCCTGAAACTCTAGCCATTTAGTTAATACTACTTAAGACCCCAGTGTCTTTCAGCTCAGATGACTGGTGAGACTTTGTATTCATCACCTCAGCTGGGTAGCAAAATCTTCAATCCAGAATGACATGCTAAATCTGAAGATAAAACTGTGAAGAGGCTGATGTGACCAAGAGTGTCATCTTGGTCAAACAAGCTTCTTACTTGAATCCCTCTAACACATGGCTACAGTCATGCTGCATGCTAAACATGGTTTAACGGTGGGCTTGACAATGGTAGGTTTAAGATAGGACTCAATGATTTTAAAGGTCTTTTCCAACCTAAAACAATCCTATGATTCTACGAAACACCCAGTTGTGATGTCTGCTTCTTTCTCAACTAACATAAATGCAGCACAGTAGCATCTTCTGCAGAGTTTTCTGGTATTTTTATAGACCTCTATTCTGTATGTTGTATTCCCTCTGCTACCCAGAGGGGATATGAGGTTATTACAGCTGTCAGTTACACATGTTACTCTCCCAAGTTCACAGTGAATTCGGGAGAAGCAGGACAAAGTTTCAGGTTTATCTGTTATATCTGTAGAAAGACAATATACCTGTTATTCAGTCTTAGCACTAAATCTGCTCTTCCATCCCTGCAAGTACTTGGAGCTCACAGGAATTTATAACTCCCATGAACTGCTAAGGTATACCTATTCTGGTTTGAGGACAGATTTGAAAGAGCTTTGCTGGTAAAACAGGGTTGTCTCATGCACAGAATTATGAGTACATTTTTTGGTTTTGTCTCCTATGTTCTATACAAAATTGATATATATTATTTCTAACAGCTGACTGCAAAGATTTTAATGATTTGTCACAAGCTATATGTTTTTTAATGCAACTGCATCTTTTTTAGCACTCAGTGAACAAGAAATATTGTAACTTGTTGCAGATTTGTAGCTTTGTTAGGTATTTAGTTAGCCCATTTTGACATCCCAGTTTCAGAAGTATCTTTCTGTGGAAACTAGTGTTTCAGGCTAAAGAAAAAAGAGGAAAAAAAAAGAAGACTGAAGCAATACAAATAATCAGTTTGAAATGTAGACTCTAAAGGCAATGAATCAGGGCTGAACCTGCCACATTTATCTACATGCACTGAGTTCTATATCTGCTTTTCAGAAGGCTTGAAAACGCGGTTGCTTAAGTCTGAAAAATACACATTCTTTAGCAAAGGAGTACTCATGCAGACACTCCATTTTTACAATTGAGCTAAAATCAGCCTGCTTTGAAAGTGCAAAGGCAACATTTTTTTAGGCACAAATTCTTTCAATGCATCATCATTTTCCTATTTAAATGTTTGAAGAGACTTGTTTTAGCCTTGAAATACTATGTTTAGCATAGACATATTTAGAATAAATGCAGATGTTATATTTAGTTTAAATAAATTCTAAAGAAGACAAAGGTCAGAAATGTTTTCTCAGTGTGACTTTTGATTAAAGCTGCAACTTTTTGAGATGGATCCTTTATCTTAACCTTGCCTTTTGACATTTTGAATTAGCCTCATGGAAAGAATTACATAAAACTACCTCTCCACCAACACATAGATTCAGTGATGATAGAAAGCAAGATGTCCTGTTAATTTCCTTGTATGAAAGACCCTAACATAAATGCAGTTGCTTACCACTGTATTGCTCTATAAGCTAATGACTATTTCTCAGACATACTGAAATATGAGATGATGGAATAGTTACCCCACTTCAGACCAGCAGGAAGTTTTGTCTTTGCTTTCCCATATGCACAATGTTTTGTCAAAATAAACATAATCTATGCTTTTTTTAATGTTTATTTCTGTTTCCAAATTCATTACTAGTTCCCTAAGAACCTTGTTCAGTTACAGAATTCATGTTTGAAAATAATCCTGTGCTTTGGAAACTTAAGTGAGCAAGTATCTATTTGTTTTGTTACCTAACTCTGTAAATGACACTATATATTTATTCCAAAGATTAATTCAGATGAGAGAATTGCCTGAGTAAAGTATGGAACGTCACAGTAGGACACCACATATTTTTTCATCACTGCAGAGCAGGAGGAAACAGTTGTCTGGATGCAATTTACCTACTGAATTCGTGTAAATTACAAGACTGAACTGTACTGAAGGCAGCAAGGATCACTGTGTGGGGAAATCAAAAACATGTAAGTAAACCTGTAAAAGAAGAGAGCTCTGTGAAGGCCAAACCATATTGGAATGATAGGTCTGAAAAAGCTGTATGGCCTATTTAACTACAGAGTTGAAAGTCATTCTTGGCCTCAAGCAGCAGAAATACTGCGTTGGCACACTGCTTCTGAACAACTGGACTCTGTTTCTGCCAGATCTTCAGGTGGCCACTGATGATAGTTTTGTGTTTCAGACTCACTGACTAGAGGAACAGACTTGTGGCATGGGTTGGTGCTTACAGGCCCTTCATAGTTCTTGCCTCCTCCACTGACAAGGTCTCAATTTTGAGCTGTGATGCTGCTCAGCCTCTCCAAAACCGTTGCTTACCCCACTGCCATCTGCATGGTCTGCCCAAGCTTTTGGAGGGGAGAAGCAAAGGTGTCCTGCATAGTTCAGGATCTGCAATGGAAAATCTCCCAGCTACAAATACGTATTTTCAGCTTCCATTCCTTCAGCCTATGAAAAAGCTTTGACTGGAAGGGGACTGGGACAATCACACAGAAGTAGCACATCAGTCAGAGATATCTTCGATTTACTACTTTTCATCTTTTTCTTTGGTTTCATTCTTCTTCTCTCTTGGAATACCATAGAATGGACATTCCAAGAAAGAATACTTACATTGTGGATTAACAATTCTTAAAATGCCTGACCATCTTGTATGATCTCACAGCTAATGAGGTTTCCTAAGACAACTCATCTCTAAAATAACTTCTCTCACAGTAAGGTCCTCTCTAGATATAATTTGTATTTGTCAGGTATGTTTTATTTTATACATAAATTGTGTAGATATTTTCAGGTTAATTTAATAACCTTTTAAAACAAACTCATGGGTTTCTTAAAGCATGAATCTCTCCCCTTCCCCCTTTTTCTCATACTTCAAAAGCAGTAAACTTGTCCTCACTTAATGGAGGCAGAAATTACCTTTCAAAAAGTTATTGAAACTAATGACTGCAATTTTGTTCTGTTCCACAAGTATGGGTCTGTTTCTTCTTGCTTTAATGAGCAACTAACTGCAAATACTTGTTTTGACTAAGTCAAGAATCCATTTACAACAAAAGGTTTTTCTTGAATAATTTTGGTAGAATTCCTTTACCGGGAACATCTTTGAGATATTGAAACCCTCCCTAGTAGAGACTAGAATCACTAATTGTTTCTTAAAAACAAGCACAAACCATTAAGGAACATATCAGAAATACAAACAGCCCCTTAAATTAGGTCTTAAGTGCAAGGCAGCCACAGATCAACATTTAATTTATAAGAGAAGGCAGACACAGGCTACTGCATTATTCTTTGTTTTCTCCTACTTTCCTGTGTCACAATTTAAATTATGCTATTTTTTTCTTGTCACCTAACGCCAAATAATTCCATTTTATGAAAAATCATTAAACTATGTGTACATGAAGCACCCCTACATCACCAATCAAAAGAGTTAATGTGTAATGGCATTTTCTGGAACACATATTGCATCTTATCACTCCGGACATACAAGAGATATATTAAGGAACATCCGCATTCCTCAGCTGTCATTGGCTTTCTGTACTTTTAGACAATAACCCAATTTAATTGACTAGAATGAGATGGAGCACTGCTACAATCTAAGAAGGAGTAAACTGGCAGGTAATATTTTTCTTAAATACTTTGTATTGCTTGTAATTAGATTTTCAGGCCAAGTTTTCAGAAATACATGTCTATTTGAAAAGTTTTGAAAACTGACAATGCGGTACATCTGGATGAGAGAAACAAAGGAAATCTGAACACAAATCAAAGTCCCAAGTAATTTCTTTAGTTAACGTTCATCACCAAAACAGTTTCTTTGGCCTGTAAGCTAAACAGCTAGGCAAGCAGATGGGCAAGCAGCTTTCCATGGTTGCACTACGTGAGAATGAGGCATAGTGGGTCTAAAACCAGAACGTTTAAAAAAAACCTGACTGCAACTTCCACTAATAAAGAATAACTCTCTCTCACCAGCAATGTTTCCAGGAGGTGTGTAGATTAGTGCGAAACACTGCAGAGGAAATGAAAATGTGTACTTTTCCAGAGATTTGATTTAGCTGGCATCTTCAGCAGTATAATCTACTCTCATATTCTTTATAGATACGCTGCTAAGATTTATGTCATGCATACCATCTTCCTTAAGTAATTCTCATTTATACTGCTCTCCTGGTCTCCACCATTTCCCATTCTTTCAGGTGGGGTAGGAAATCAAGATAAAACAGCTAATCGTAACTATTTCTGACCAGTGTTATTCTCGCAGTGTTTTAATCAGTGACTTTTAATCAATGGGTTAACTTAAAGTAAAAATATTTAAAGATATGTTTTTAAGCCCCTGAATTCTTTTATCTAGTCTCTATAACCTGGAAATCAATGAATCATAACTTCTATGAATTCTAAAAATAGTTCCAAAATATAGGACAGCTGAAACCTGAAAACTTGCTTAAGGCACTTAGTGGATAATAAAACAACTCAGCCAATCAGATAATCATACAAATGCGCAACTGGGAGGTGGCATATTCTCTTTCCCTGTTCCTTTAGCTCTTTGTGCTTAAGTCATGTAGATTCAGCCTACCGTATGCTGTAGGTGGACACCATCACATGGTGGCATATGTAAAAGCCCCATAAATTCACTCAGGAAGGCCTTGCTGGCATTTAGCTTTAAGATATGTCTGCATATACTCAGCCCTGCAGAACCGATGCTGAGGCCAATGAAGTATGTGCTGTTATGAGATGCAAAAGAACAAGTGGAGAGCACCATTTGTTCTTTAGGATCCAAAAGCAGGCTGCATCACTCATGGTATCTATTCAAAGACAGGAAGCTAAATTTCATGAGGGGTTTAAAATCTGAATGTGAGCAATTAAAGACTTTGCAGGACAAGCCTTGTTCTTTCTCTTATTTTCTTTTCATTGTTGAGAAAGTCTTTAGGAAAACTACCTTGCTAAAAATGTATAGTAGCATGAATGAAATGTATATATTTTTATGAATATATATATATGCATACATATGTTCATGCAACCTGACTCAATATAAGCTAATATAGAGCCTTGATGAACTAAGTGACCAAATCAGAGGAGCTACCGGGCTCCAGAACATCTTCCATTTGCTTCAACTGTAGCACATAGCTCATTCTCTTCTCACAATGTAGATAGAATACGGCCAACATGTGGATCCTCTAGTAGGTTGTCAAGGCGTCCTGTATACCCTGTTGGTCCTGCATCATAGATTGAGTTTTTGCTGGAGAGATTTGGCTGGTAACCACAAATAGAATGATGGGGTTTGGTCTCTGCTGCTGAAAGCATCTAGTAGGAATGTTAATGCTGTCGGTTCCCATGGGTTTATCATAAATCCCGCAATATTTAATAAAAAGGCCACATGCACTAGAAGATAAATACTACCTCTTCTTTATTTATATATTTCCATATTTTATATATTTTATTACTGTCTGTATTCACAGATATTACTTTATAAAATTACAAAATTGTTTTCAAAATATCTTCCAGTTCTTATAGATGAACCCTATGAGCCTGATAAGGAAAAGATAAAAAAATACTTAATTTAAATCTAACTCATGAATCCCACCTATTTTGCATTCATTCTCATTGTTGAAGAAGGAGTTTATTCACTATAACACCCTTGTTTTGTTGCAACACAACTTTAATAAGCATGTCTTACTGAAACATGCACAACAATTCAATTAGTTCCATCCCAGCTATCTCCATACTGAGAGAGATCAGTGGCATGAGAACGAAAAGAACATTATGGCATATTTGCCTTCAAGTTCAGACCCATTAAATGACTCTTGCAGACCTATGAGATCAATTAGGAAGTACTTGTGAAAATAGCCAAGGAAAAACTGTTTAGACCCTTAACAGCTTAAATACCCACGTCTTGATGCCCTGTAAAGCTATTAGACTCGAGTCTGGATTGCATTAGCACTATGAAAGTCAGTTGCTAATTCTGTAACCACACAGCCTGTCTTGCCTCTCTCCTGCCCATACTTTTACGTGAATTGCTTCTAAAAGGGGTGAAAGAAGAAGAGACACCTAAGAAAATACTAATCTGAATGAAAAGTAAACACAGAAAGTCGCAAAGTTTCTTCCTTAAATAATGCAGCTATGCCTGGTTCAATGCAGAATATGAGTAGTTTGGGGAGTTTTACTATATGTTGTTGAGGGTTTTTTTACCCATGGAAAGTAGAATTGTAGCTATCTTCATACTGGGAATATTCCATTAGTTTGAGAGTAGTTATGCCAGAAACTACTGTAATTTGAGGACATTTCCAGAGAGCAAAGAAAATCCAGGGGATTATGCATATGCCAAGGGTGAATTATACTGGAAGATGATGAAAAATAATTTTCTTTCTTCTTTGGGGACTTTCATACTAAGAGGTTTTCCAAACCTGGATATGTTATGTATTTATTTTCTAGATATTTCTTTATCCGCATTCTGAGTCTGGGAAATCTTTTCAGGTGATTTCTTCATATTTTTGTACAAATTTTTGCATTTTATACAAATATAAATTGTCCAATTATTTTGCATTTAAGTGTTATCTTTGTATTAGAATGTATTTTCATTGAACCAGACTTCCAGACTGAAAAGTACATTTCATTTAAGAACCTATAATCCACAGAACAATATTAAACTGGAAGATTCTCAAATTTAAGAATTAAAATCTCCAAAGTTCAGGAACTCAGTAATCCTGCACTACATTTGTATTTCCTCTATGCATAATATTGAGTCAAAAGGACTCTTGAAGTTATTCTTTAAAGGTTGTTGTTAATATTGTGCATTGGATTTGTGTGGCAAGGTTTTAGTAGAAGGGAGGCTGCAGGGTTTTCTTCTGTGAGAAGCAGCCAGAAGCTTCCCCCATATCCAATGGATCCAACACCAGCTGCCTCCAAGAAAGACCCACCGATTGTCAAGTCTAAGCTCATCAGTGATGGTGGTAGCACCTCTGTGGTATCATTTAAGAAGTGGGGAAACTTCTGTGCAACAGCAGCCAGGAGAAAGGAGTGAGAATGTGTGAGAGGAACAGCCCTACAGACACTAAGGTCAGTGCAGAAGGAGGGCAGATTCCCCTGAAGCCTATGGTGGAGACCCTCCCATTATATTTATCCCTGTCCATCTGAAGGGGGGGAGTGACAAAGCAGCTTTGGTGGGCTGCTGGCATCCAGGAAGGGTCAACCCACAACACACTGAAACAATTTTCAACCATAAATCACTTAGAATAGTAAACCAACTCTTTCCATTGTCAGTGAGGAAAGCCACATACAAGATGGACTGCTTGCAGATAAAACAGAAAGAATTTGTTCTGTTTTTCTGATGGACACAAATGCTAAAACTTGAAGCCCAAACCCATATCAGAACAAAGAGCTGAACAGCTATTAGTTATTAGGGAAATCCAGTTTTGGATCCAAATCCATATCCAGGCTCATCTGTCCCATACACACACACACACTCTCCTCCTCCATGCTGCCCCACCTCCAGTCATGTCACATCTCCCTGGGACCTGCTTACCTGTCTGTCCTGCAATTGTAGCAAACACCCTGTGGGGAAGCCTGGATGGGATCTTCAGTCCAGCTCTTATCTGGTAATACCTGGGGGGAAGGAATTAAATATTACATGTCATAGGTGATCACTTGATTCAATCCAAAATTCTGTTAGGAACACGTCCTGGGCAACTGCACTCAAACAGGAGTGTTCAAGAGAACAGGCAGGCTCAGAAATACTGAGTCTTTTGCTTTTTAGTTTCAACTAAAGTGGGTTTACACTGATTTTAATCAGGCCCCTCCTATTTCACAGCAAGCAGAATGGACACAAGGACCTGATATGTGACTAATGAGGAAAGACTGTGAAAAGCTCTTGGCTTCATGTAGGGAAAAGAAACATATAGAAATATCTACAATAAAAGGCATTGAAATCAGACAAGTGGAAAAAAACAAAGAGGAAACTTCTGTGGGAAAACAAGATATGTGTTATCTCATATCTGGGAAAATTCAATTTGTACATAGTGATTATCATTCTGCTGTTCCCTCTTGAGGCTACTGTGTCATGAAAATGTTATCATTAATCATATCTAAACCAGCTGTATTCTAGTTATTTGCCATCCCATTGGTAATCACTATGTTAAGTGAAGGAAGGCAGAAAAAGAAACCAGTAATTTCCCCGGCCTGCTACATACAGTGCAGGTTACATTAGAACATTTGCAATTATGAGCTCAATCTAGAGTAATAAAACTCATCCCAGTCTTCCTTCATCACTACTTTCATGAATGAGGAATAGGAGGCAGTGCACAGTAAAGTACCTAACCCACTGTGCTGTAGCTCAGGACACCTCTCCCTGTTTACAGATCTCCCACTGACCTGCTGTAACACCACATTGGTGTTTCTCCTTTTGCTGCCTTTCCCCTCCTGCTCTTTGCTTGGTCTATTTGGTGATAAATTCTTCATATCTCACTAGTGTTTACAGATATTTTTGGCCTGATTTGTGTTTAAGACTCTAAATACAATAATAAAGGTTAAATTATAACTGTTAATATCTACTTAACATCTAAAGATGTTAAGACACTTTCGTAGCATTATTTCCTTAGAGGACCACAACTGTATTGTGAAAATTAACAGTCGGAATACCCAGTTTTCTGTGAGCTGCTGTATAAACAGCTCATACAGGTTACACTCACCAATAATACCTTTGCTAGGCGTGTAACAGTGGATAAACCAGACCTCTGTGCCTGCTAGGTTAAAAGCTGAAGCAAGGGGTTTGATGGGGAGAAAGAGAAAACACTTTAGAGCCAATTGCACCAAGGTCCTTCACAGCTGAAAGCTCAAATTACCCTACCTACTCCCACTGGTAGATCATTGCCAACTTGGATATAATTCCAGCATGGGCTCTGACATTTTTAGGTATTTTTTTAGGTGAGAACTTCGGCACGAAAACTCTCCACTTACGTATTAGTTTTCACAGAAGAAAATAAAGGAAGCGCAGTACCTAGTTAAAAATAACAGCAATTAAACCTGAACTGCTTGATCTTTCTCTGCCTTATGCCATCCTTGCACTATTGTAAGAACTTTTAATTAATGCAATTGCTCTTGATTTACTCCAGAGTAAGTACAACAATTATACCTTAAGACCCTTCGTATTCCCATTATAGTTAGATGAAATGCAATTTTTAACAGTAAAAAGTACCTATTCGGACTATGCATACAGTATAAACTTCCAAATAACAGTAATGAAGAATGAAATGATTGCCACAGTGGTGTAATGGGACACTTGTTATGCAGATATGTTTTACTACATGCCCATTCCACTAGACTTATAGCTGTTTGGTTACCTCTTTAAGATTTTCTGTATAAGACTGTGGTGGGTTTTCCTTGACTAAGGGCCAAATTCCCACCCATGTGGTCTCTCACTCCCCCTTATCAATAGGACAGCAGGAGAAAATATGATGAAAAATAGAGTGAGATAAAGCAGGGAGATCACTCACCAGTTACTATCACAGGCAAAAAAAAAGACTCAATTTGGGGAAAATTAATGTAATTTATTCACAACTGGGTAGAAAGAAACAAAATCCAACACTGAAACACCTCCCAACACACCACCCCCTTCTTTCCAGGCTCACCTTAACTCTTTCTAACTCATCTCTTCCCAAGCAGCACAGGGGAATGGGAATTAACAGTCATTCTATAACAGTCCCTCTGCCACTCCACGCTCCTTTCACATTCCCTGCTTCAATGTAGAACCTTTCACAGGCTGCAGTTCCTCCAGGAAACAGCCAAGTGACTATGTACTGCCACACTATGATAATGTCTGCCTTCTGTCATCATGTGTCTCATGTTCAGAAGCATCTCAAGAAGCCCTAAATACTTGCATTAGGAAACTGATTTCCAGTGGCTTGGCTGGTACTCCAGGTCAAGTCATCTAAAGCTGAGGAGACTACACATAGGTGCCTAAGGTGCCAGTTTCAATGACCATATATCAAAACTCTCAATAGACTTACAGACATTCAGGTCCTAAGAGAGGATGCTGAGCAGCCCTTGGCTTCACTCACTGTCCAGGCTAGAACTGTTGACTACAATACAGCCTTGGATATCAAAAACATGTGAAGATACCTCAATCCTAGTGGCTTCATAACAAGGTTATTTCCACTCTTCATTATTTCCTTTGCAAAATGTACTCACTGTAATAACATTAAGGAACTAGGTCTTCATCTTATTTTAACCTTTCTTTGTTCCTCCCCTTAATTTGAATGTCAGAGTTATCCTGTAAGTCAGAAATAGACATCTTCCTGTGTATCCCCTAAGTTTAACTGCCAAAAACAAAAACTACATAGAAAAGCCATAGAAACCTAAGGAACACTCAGATTACAGTTAAACTAACTAAGATTGAAGTTCCAAATGTAAAGAGAATCTGGAGACTAGTAAGATTTGCAGTACTAAGGAATATTGCCAGGAAATGTTACTCATATATCATAGGCAACCAAAGTTGTTTTCACTCTTAATTAAAAGCATGGCATTTATCAGCTACTAGTAAATTATTTATGGCATATTATTTGGCACCTGATGCCAAAAGTTTTGACCTTGATAAGACAATTTGCAATTAAAGCAATTTGGAATTAAATACATTATTCCTAAACAAAACATTTGGAGAACAGTCCTATGGCCAGAAGACATAATAGGCTTTTGAATATTCAAGATTTGTGCAACTGTGCATATGTACACATTGCAATTCCTTGCACATCAAGGTAGTGACACTTCTGATCAATTAGCTGAATGACAGAAAAGGACAGTAACTTAGAGGATCTCAGATCAAAGTCCCCAATGCCAGTGACTCTAATAGAATTAACACACATGGAATGAAAGTATTACAGGCTCAAATCCACACATTGCATTAAAAAATTAAATGGAAATGCTCACAATTTATCTGTTTATTCCTTTCTAAATTGAATATTTTCTCTGAAAATCTTTGAGAACATGCCATTTTCAATGCCAGTTTCAGTAACAACAGTAGCAACAGCTCCAAAGGAGCTAAAGATATCCTCATGTGAGTTTCACCAGACCTTTTGTTGTCCACTTAAAATAAATAACCTCCATACAGGAAACTGAACAAAACCCATTAACTGTTGGGCTTTTTTTATTTTCCTATTTTTACACCACATTTCAATATTAAATCATAAGATGGACAAATATCATTCATTTTTTCCCCAGAGCTTCCTCTGAGTCCCTGCAGAGAGGGAGGAACTTCTTAACAGTGGCTTTATGCCTAAGCAAAAACATAAAAATGAAGGCTCTTGCTTTCACACTGTGAAGCTGGATGTTACTTCACAATAGTTTGTACATTGTAAGGAGGCTTTTTCTGATCAAAATGCAGGCTGCTGCAAGACACTGAATCCCAGTGTTTTCTTCAGCAGCAAATGATGAATAGATAAAAAATAGATAAATAACTCTTATTCCCCAGCCTATTGCCCTACACACCTTTTGGTTATGCCAATACAAGTAATAGAGAGACCAACATGTAAGAGAGAACCAGGTTAATACGAGCAGAAACAACAAATAAAAGACTCTTTTTGTCAGTACCTTTAAAATAATCCATGTTGTTTTATAACTGAGTACTGTGCTCAGTCCCTGCTAACATGACAGTAGATAGAAAATAGTTCTGACATGCTAAAACCACTCATTTTATTACAGTTAGGTACTGTCTGCACTAGGAATGGCATATAACATGCTGAGAAACAACAGGTACAGTGCTTCTGGTTTTTCTCAGGATGAAGCAAATTACCTCCAGCTGGCTTTAAATACTCTCACTAGGAAGTAGCCTCATATGCTGATTATGCTCATCAGCCTATTCATATCCACCCAAACAAAAGAGGGATCAGTTTAATGGCTGGAGCTCTCTCGGAGTCTCCATGGCCTGCTCTTACCTGAGTGGAACATTTGATGTGTGGACATTACATTAGTAGAGCCTTGAGGTTGTCTGGGTAGAGGCAATGCACAGATATGGCTTCTCCCTCTTTGTATAAGTAGCTGCTGTTTGTGAAGAAATCTTACAGAAAGGGACTTTATATCTGCCCAGCTGATTGAACCTCTCCAAAATTATATGAGGCACAAAGAGAAAAATTACAGAGAATAGGAACAGCATATGGAGGTCAAAATCTATACTTAACACTAGAAAATAAGGCAGAGGTAAATGTAGCAAAAGCCATCAAAATAGTTACAGGAGGTTCTCCACCACATATGTGCAGGAAAGAACTACCTGGTATTTATATGGGACTGACATTAATAGTAGATGAGACATTGCCTTCAAAACAAACAAGCTATTTTGCCCTCCTACTCTTTTTTATGAAGAGCACAAATGAGAAGGCTAAAGAGAAGGAATACAAAGAGTCTAAGAAGAGCACAGCCAAGGTGCCAAGATCAAAGAGGTCAGCATGTTTTGTGAAGAGAAAGCTGGAGAACCTTGGCAGAAGTGAAATGTGAATTGGACACTGTGATACAGGTTTATCACAAATCCTATAAATCCATAAAGGTACAGAAGGGTTGGTGATGAACAGAAGCTAAGCACTCATTTTGCAAAGGTGCTGAAATAGACATCACTATGGGTCCCTGATTATGGACCCTGAAATACGTAAGGTTTTATGATAGATTTTAAAGGAACGAATAAATAGGAAAATAAATGAGAAATTCCAATGCAATTCCTGTTTTACTACTATTAGGCTAAATCTGACTCATTAAGCAGTGTGTCTCCTTGAATAAGCAGCTTGTTTGTGTTTCTTCTTTTTTCTTTTTAAAGATGAGTGCAGAAAAGCTTATTTAGACCTCAGCAAAGCAGGGAGACCAGAAAATTGCCAGCTAATGTGTAACAGGAGCTGTGAAGCAAAGATCAGGAAACAGCAAGCTGATTTTAAGGAAAGAACTAAAGGAACTTGGCACACTTAACTCAGCAAAACACAGCAGTCAGCTCCCTTCTCCATCTATAAATACATTGTGAGGAAAAACATCAGGAAGGAAGAAGAGTGAGGTACAAGAAAATACAACATTGGCACAAGAACAACTGCATATAAACTGTCCATGAATAAATGCAATTTAGACATAAGAAGTTGTAGCTTGCAAAGATCATGAAACAACTTCCAAACAGAAGCAGGAATGAAAAGCCAATTTTCTTTCAGGGAAAGCTGAGTACCTCGTTGAATGTTTTATAGGACACGGATCCTTCTTATTTGCAGGACCAATGTTATTTATGCAGGCAGTGCATAGCACTCCAAGTCTCTTCTCTTTTTCAAGACAGACTGCACAGGTCACCCATGTAGCAATGAATTTGCTATCACCACCTTCACTGGCTATTTGTGAATTGCTTATCTTTAAAATTAAGTAGGTAATTTGAATATCCATTTTGTTTTCCTGTGCCTGGACATATATTAATCCCTGATAGTCTGTACTGACTCATCTAGCATGTTGACATTAAAGCCATGCTTTAATGGCTTTAATGCCCTCAGGAACCTCATTCCACTAATGGATGTGTTGAATGACACTGCCTTCCCTTGCCTACCCCTTCAAGAAGTAGAGCTACTGACAACTTCCAGTGTCTTGGCACTGCAGTGGTCAGGCCTCTACTCAGGAGCACCAAGATCACTCCCAAATGTTAAGTGCTCCCTTACTGATCAGGCAGGGTGCAAAAGGATTCAGGGGTTTTGCTGTCTTTGGCAATTAGTACATTGTACTCAAATTCACAGAAGAGATATTTAGTCTTAGGAGAATAACATGTTTTATCACAGGGTAGTACCTAATCCCAAAGGATTTATATCAAAACCAACCCAGAGAGACACATCAAAGGATCAGGCTGGTACCAGCCCTGGTACGGACACTTTGGACTCCACTCTTCCTTTGCTTCACCCTTTCAGGTCAATGCCAGAGCTCTCATGTAGTCCTACAAGTTGCTGCCTACTTGTCTTCCTCTGCTATTGACTGATAACAGCATTGTAAAGCCCAGGTTAATAAGGGATTACTAGATTGAGACAAGCAATTTGTTGGATAATATTGATGCCTCATGCTACCAAACCAGATCACAAGGAGAGCTGACAGACTAGACTTCTCCCCCCTTGATCATTCCTGCAGCTCAGTAACACTGTCATAGCAGACAGAGAAGTTCAAAACTTCACAGCTTCCACCTGCTTTGGGTTACACTGAACAGCTCCAAGACTTAAAGTTTCATCCTAAATTACAGAATCACAGAATAGCGGGGGGTGGAAAGGACCTTAAAATCATACAGTTCCAATCCCCTTGTCAGGGGCATCGGTGCCTCACACTAGACCATGTTACTCAAGTCTCTGTCCAATCTGGCCTTGAACACTGCCAGGGATGGAGCATTCACAACTTTCTTGGGCAACCTGCACCAGTGTCTCTCTACTTTCACTGTAAAGAACTTCTTATATCTAACCTAAACATCCCCATTTCAGTTTGAACCTGTTATCCCTTCTCCTATTGGTACAGTCCCTAATGAAAAATTATGTTTCATTTTAATTAACAACCTTTATTATACAGTGCAAACTATATGCTGAGCCTGATCAGTCAGACTGGAGCTTCTGTAGCTCTTCAGACCAGTGCTGGAGTTGCCTTCCAGCAGCATCTGTCCACAGAACTGTGTTGAATTGCAGCACTCTGCTTTACAAGTAAGTGAGGAAAAACCTTCCAGGCAAGGAAAAAACATATTCCCTTACGAAAACAGCATGAGAAGAGACCTCAAATTCCTACGCAAGATGTAACTTCATTTGCCATACAGAAGTTTGAGCTCAGGGTTTTCAAATCAATGAAAACCATATTCTCTCTCTGGAAACATGAACAGACCTTTCTGTCCTGCATTGATGATCCTCAAAAAGGATTCCCAAGCGTTTTACCATCTCAGACCTGCCTGCTACATATTCCAAAAGTTTATGCAGGACAGAGGGGGCATCTATGATCATCCAGGCTGATTCCCAGAAAACACAGTAATCGATAATAAACTAATCACACTACTATTTCCTATGCAGACACTGTGAGCTGAAACTTAAAAAAAAAAAAAGCCTAATATGTACTTTGCTTCATGCTTGAAAAGTGAAAAGTAAAAATCAGCTACTGTCTTGAAGGTGCAGGGAGAAAGTCTGGGTTAAGAAGGCAGCCAAAACACAGTTTATTTCTCCTCTCCTTCAGTGAAAAAAATTAGAAGTGTAGCCATAAAAAATTCTGTAACATTTTATCAGACAACAGAGGATCCTTGTTTATGGTGATAGAATCATAGAATAGAAATCATAGAAAGGTTTGGGTTGGAAAGGACCATAAAGCTCATCCAGTTCCAACCCCCTGCCACAGGCAGGGACATCTTCCACTAGAGCAGGTTGCTCCAAGCCCCTGTGTCCAACCTGGCCTTGAACACTGCCAGGGATGGGGCAGCCACACCTCCTCTGGGTAACCTGTGCCAGTACCTCACTACTCTCATAGTGAAGAATTTTTTCCTAATGTCTAATCCAAACCTGCCATCTGTCAGTTTAAAGCCATTCCCCCTTGTCCTGTCACTACATACCTTTGTAAAATGTCCTCTCCAGATTTCTTGAAGGCCTCTGTAAGGTATTAAAGGCCACAGTAAGGTCTCCCTGAAGCCTTCTCTTCAAGCTGATCATCCTCAACTATCGTAGCCTGTCTTCACAGGAGAGGTGTTCCAACACTCTGATCAACTTCGTGGCCTTCCTGTGGACTCGCTCCAATGAAAGTAAGTGTAAAATTAATAATGTAAGAGGAGGGCAATCCGTACCCTCCTTGCAGTAGCATAAGTGATGTAGCCCTTGTCTCAAGCTAGAAAGCATAGTGGGTCTATTAAAGGCAAACTTCTCACCTACAGAGAGGCTGTATCATTCAGACCCAAGGAAGCATGACAAAGGGAGTTGTGCATTCGATGAGGGCAAATTGTTCAATTTCTTTAATTTTTTATTTTTTTACTCTGACAGAAAATTTTGTTTTAACAACAAATACTGCCCAGTTCTGCAATCCTGAGAGGTACTTGGTGTGATTCATTCTCACCCAAGCAAACAGTATGCATGGCTTCTCAATGTTTTCTGAAGATGCTCAGCATGTGAGAGGAGCAAATACAGATAGCTGTATCTTAAGTCCAGGACTTAAGGCTGGAAGCAATCAAGAGCCATGTGCTCTGCGTATAACATGAAAAAGATATTAACAGCTTTGGGCAAATGAGCACTAGTATTAAAAGTGATGCAGATCCGTACTGGAGCAATGGTAGGCATATTTCAGAGCAGTACTTAATCAGAGACTACACTTGGCACTTGATGTTTTTGAGGCTTTCATCTGGATCCCAGTAAGCCACAACCATGATAATTTTTATACTTCTAGGTTCTTATAGATTTCATCAGATCATCTGTCTTATGCAGAAACTTGGTGCCCTACAGGACACAAACACTCCACCCCTTGCATCTCTGCTCTCTGACAGTTACACAAACCATAGCTCTTTACATCTCCACTGTCACTCTTTACATCTCCTTTTATGCTTACCTTAGGGACTCTAGCATTTTTATGCTCATCAAGATACAAATGCTACTTTTTATTTGATCCATATCCACGCTCTTAAAGCAATTTACCCTTTATTTCCCTTTCAGACAGCATAATAAAGTAGAGGTGAAGAGGAGTAAGCACTAGAATGGTGAACAGCAGAGTAAAATGAAAAATTAAATGGAAAAGAGATGGGGAAAGCAAAGGGCAGAAATATTAGGACCCCAATAAAGATATGAACATTTATATCCTACTCTTAAAGGCAATAAAAAGCCTTGAAAACATAGCTTAATTTAGTTTCACAGTCAAGTATCCACCTTTTTCAATCTGCTCTTCCATTATATGAGCAGCTAGAGAAAGAGAGGGTTGTGCTCTTCTAACTGAAGCACCTGAAAAACCTGACATTGTGATAATCTCAGAGAGATAAGTAACCCTTAACTATTCAGGGTGCAAAGAAGAGGCACTCTATAGCAATCATTTAATAGATATTAAATGAGCTGAATATTCCTGAAAGTCATCCTTTTTCTTTCTTAATACAATCTTTTGTATTACATCTTTTTTACTGTAAGACAAATATGGTGTCTCATGAGAGTTCTAAAGTGTTTTTATACTGCTTGTAAACAGAAATGGATAAACAGAAGATGATAGCCAGGAAATAGCTTCTCAGAGCCCATTACTTTAAAACATATACATTTTTTTTTTTCCAATCTCAGAACTTCCCAGAAGATTGAAAGCCAACGTAACTTTTAAACAGAGATGCAAACTGACTGGGGACAGATGGGTATGTCTAACCCAGGAGGCCAAGGAGAGATTTTTCACTTAATTCATAGGCTGATAATTGTCTAATCACAAATCAATACAAAACCTGAGTATCTTCTAGGCGCTGACCTTGAACTAGTTTCCAAAGGAAGGGAGTTTGTGGACTTGAGCAAAGTGAACATGCAGTGCGATCTGGCACTCAGTGACTCATGATCCCAGGACAAGTTATGACAATTAGACCATCCAGTAGATCCTTAAATTCTGCTGTTACTGAATCTGTTGGTTCAAATATCTGAAGTGTCAAGTTGAACATTTCTTATGGAAGAAAGTCATGCAGAAGAGTCAATTGCATGGTCTCAGTGTAAAACTTGATTTCTACCATGATTATGCCTGTAGCTCTTGCCATTTCAGAATGCTGTCCTGGTCTATGATCCCAGCCAACCATTGCTTTGGCACTGATCTACCATCACTGGATTTGAGTTTGATCATGGATGGCTGACTGGTAGAACAAGGAAAAGAGAAGAGCCACATTACCATACTGAGACTACAAATTGCTTTCCACCAAGGCCTGACATTTACAGGAGCCCCAGTGGAATTCACACACACTGCTGCCTCTTCTCCCCATAGCAATCTGGTGTTACGGTCCCCATTTCACATCACTGACCCAGCACCTGAGATCTCTACTCTGCTCAGATACATCAGCACGTGAGAGGTAGAAGCATCTGGCAATAGCAGACAGTGCACAAAGTTGCATAAAACTGAGTTCAGTGATGACAGATCAGTACCAGAGCAAAGAGAAATTCAAAACAGCCACCCATCCTAAATTCAGAGAATTCAACATTTCTGAGTCCAGTGGAATTCTTAAGGTACCTGCCAGAAAACAGAAATTTACCTCAGAAGTACAAAGACACTGCTTCAGTGGCTCCTGCTGAAGTGAAGGTGTTTTGGGGGGATTGTATTTTTTGCATTCAAATCACAAAATCATAGAACCATAGAATACCTTGAGTTGAAAGGGACCCATAAGGATCATTGAGTCCAATTCCCTACTCCTCACAGGACTACCTAAATCTAAACCATATGACTGAAAACATCATCCAGACAATCCTTGAACTCTGATGGCTATTTCCTAAGATGTCTCAGGTGAGTTTCAAAGAGGGATTTCTTCCTGTTCTGCTTTGGAACTTGATTGCTAGAACTCTTTGCCACTCATTTTTATCATGTTAAATAGTATGGGGCTTGCAATGGTTTAGTTCTTTTTAAGATGAGGTTCTTAATTCAGAGAGTCAGCCTGATTTATATGGGTAACTTCTATGAGATGTAAACACAGGTTATGACTGTGTCCTACATGCAACAAATAAATAAACCAAAACAAACCAACAAACAAAAAGCAGCATTCCCTATTCTAAAAGACTAAAGATCTCAGTACAGAATCAGAAACAAACACTAACAGCTAGGAAATGTGGGCACTTTTCAGTGTTTCATGATTCAAACATGGAGCAAAAACTGTACAGTTTTTGTACAAATGGAGCATTAGTCTTTTTGATGTTGCACAACTCCATAAGGCAATAGAAAGAAAGCGATATGCCTGAAAACTGTAAAGGAAATAATACAACCCCTTGGCTCCTATTACTAACATTTTCTAGGACTAGAAGTGGATTTTTTAGCAAAAAAGAAATTAGAGTTTCAGTGTCAGGCAGGAAAGGAGAAAATATTTATGAGAAATATTTACGAAGATGTAGAACATGAAGAACGACTGCATAGAAATCAGGACTTATTGGAGCCTGTATATCTAAACCAGCAAATTCCAGTCCTTGCAAAACAGCTTGAAAACCACTGGCAATAGATAGATAAATAAAAAATTAAGGAACTGGCAGAATGATTAAAACTTACAGTAACATTAAAGCCTTCTGGGATGCTTAGAGAATACGAGGTAGAATTTCTGCAAGCAGAAGTAAAATAGAAAATGGATGAATACAGTAGGGTTTTATTAGAAAAGGAGAAACCCACCAAGAATTTACAGCTTGTGATAAAGAAACAGAGAAACTGGTAGCTCAGATACAAGACCTGTAGAATAGTGGTACTAAGGCTACAAGACTGACAGCTAGTTGGAACTACTACAGAAAATTTAGAAAGTGGAAACTGAGTTAAAACAAAATGAAGAAAGATTACAACGGCAACAGTACTATACCCTGATTCAGATGCCTCCTGTGCTGCTTAAATTCGATGATACAGGCCATGGCAGGGAATCGCTGCTCCGGGCCTGCAGCACCTCCTGCCCTTCTTCCTCCTCCGCCCTCCCTTGGTCCTGAGCTGGGGCCGCTGGAGCCGGCATGGAGCAGCCCCGGCCTCTCCTCACAGAGGCCTCCCTGTAGCAGCATGGCCAGCGCCCGGGCACGGACACCCCTTACACTGTGCTCCACAGTGATCCTTCAGCTTTCCTTTTCCCGGAAACACTGTTTTTAATGGTCAGTTTAAACGATTTAACCATTTAAATGATTAGATGAAGACCCTCCAGATATCAGACACAGGCGCATTTCTCCCACACCAGCTCTGGGGATGACCAAATCAGTGCACATCAAAGAAATCACCTTTCTCCTCCTCCCTCCTTTTCTTCGTTTTTAGTTTCTGCATTAGATTTTCTTTCCTACTCTTTGTCAGGGAATGGGACATCTCTATTTCCACCCAGTCAATCCACATTCATTAATTGTTGAATGTGGGAGCTTACAGAAATGTACCTGTTTTTCTCACTGCAGTGAGCACTGACTGGACTTTGCCCTTCCAAGAAGGGTGACTACTCTCGTCTAAAAGTATACTCAGTGCTCATTTTCTGTGGAATTAATTCAGCATCAACAACTGCATCATAACCTCTGTTTTTTGTCATTATGAGTCCTCTCTCCTTTACAGAAAATCAGTACAGAGAGGTGAAAAGTTTTCAGTCCCAACTGCGTCATGAATCTGCCCCCCCTCTGCTAAAACTCTGATCTAATTTTTGAGCTATTCCTAAAAATCTTTATATTAATCATGCAAGAGCTCACAAAAAATTGTGGCCTGGTAAGTAATTCCCTACCCATCTCACAGACCCCCTATCCAGTCTGCATCTGTCTTCCCAGTTTGTCTACAGGGGGAGGCTGTGAGGAAGAATGTTGAATGCTTTTCTGAAGTTCAGTTTTACATCTGTTCAGTCAAGGCCTATGCAAACTCCTTTCAGAGGAGACAGAGCTGCTACACTTTTCTGCAGTCTTTTCTGTAGTCTTTTCTGTAACGTAAGTCAAACCATACCTAAGTCCAGCTCCCTCCCATGTCTGAGATCATCTGCAACTTTAATCTTTTCTGCACTTATCCATATGGTATTGTTCTCACTCCTGCTGAGGCTGTTCCTGTTTTCATCAAATAAAAATATCATCTGGATCTCAGATCAGCATCGTATATTAGGCATTAGCAGAAGAAAGAATAAAAACTCAGGACTCAACTGACATAAGTAAATTCACTGTCGTGAAGATAAACATTGTTATTTTTCTAACTCTTTATCCTATTTCAGAACATAATGACTCACCTAACTTGTTCTGTACATTCATTATGTGCCAAATAAACTGGACTTTTGAATTTCAGGCTGCAAAGCAAAACACGCAAACATTTGGTCTGATATAACACTAAAGACAATCCAGACCCACTCTCTTTGGATCTGAATTGTCATGCCAGCATTTAAGATATTGATGACAGATATGTGAATTCTTCTATCAAACTTATGAGATCTTCCATAGGAGCCAGGACTCCTCAAGGCTATATCACAGGTGAATTTAAAAAAGATATCAGATGGTGCCTCAATCTGTAAACTTTATATTTCATTATTGTTGAATAAATGTAAATTTCATCTAGGCAATAATTCTGGCAGCAGCCTCGTCTTAAGAATATTCTCTCCTCATGAGGAGCATTGTAAGAGTATTGATGAAGTAAGATTAATCTGTGTATTCTTTCTCCAACCAAATTCATCATCTACCTTGAAGCACTGAAGTCTCACTGACTTCTATTAACTGTATTCCTCCTATCATTAACCTCTGACAGGAATTGCAGTCCCTGAAGTCAGTGTACTTTGTAAGTTTCTAATTTGGCTAACAGAGATTTTTGCAAAATATAGGATGCCATCTGACACTGGGTTAATCTTTGGATTGGAGCATCCTAATAGCACAGTGTCTTTCTGCAGGTGTCGAGTAGGTTTGACCATCAACTAGTTTTGCAGAGGTGAGAAGCAGAGCAACAGATCAGGAATAACCAAGCATTACTTTAAAGGGGGGAAGCATAAGGAAGTGAGAACGGGGACAAATTTTAATGGCTTCTACTGGCAAGAAGACACAATAGAAAGGTAAAATCTCAGTCATCAGCTGAAAGACCATGGAAGTAAACCAGGTGCTACAAAACTGTGAGTGAGATAATAGAATTTCTCTCAGGCTTTGTAAGAAAGAATGGCAGTGTTAACACAGGAAAGCAGAGTCAGCATGCAAGACATAAATCTTTTGATGTGATGATATATATAGGGCAGTAGGCAACAAACCTTGCAGGAGGAAACCATATTCACACTGAACTGTCACATTCGCTTGTGAAATAGAGAACAAAGACAGATGTCCAAAAGGCACGAATGTTAGATTCTTAGAGAGACCTCACCAACTCAACAAATAGACTGATGTGGGTTTTGATGGGTGCTATTTGCATCAGTTTGAATGTGTAACAATAAAACTGGTCACTGTCCCAGTGTGTGCTTACAGGTGGTGGTCAAGGCCAGGTTAGACAGGGCTTTGTGTGACATGGTCTGATGTAGGTGTTCCTGCCCATGGCAGGTGGATTGGACCCAGGTGATCTTAAGGTCCTTTCCAACCCAAGCTATTTTATCGTTCTATGAAAGCAAGATGTTAGATCCAAAGTGCTACAATGTCAATGAAAGACATTATTTTATTGTTATGAGAAGGCAAAGTACCATTAGTGAGGTCTGTTAGAAGATCGCACATATAGAATCATAGAACAGTTAGGGTTGGAAAGGACCTTAAGATCATCTAGTTCCAACCCCCTTGCCGTAGGCAGGGACACCTCCCTGTAAATCCATGTGTATATGTATATATAAAAATCCATATATAACTCCTACTATATCCATAAGTTTTACAAACATCAAGTCACAAACTAATGTGAAACCTGGTTGCTTTTTATGACTCGTAATGCAATTTTCATTCAATTTTGAACTGTAGCATGTATCAGAGACCAAAGATTTTCAGAGAATACCTATGTAGAAATTAATATGTCAGCTTTAAGTAAGGGAACAAAAATTGTCAGAAGCTCAGGTTTGACAAATATAAAAACCTTATTTTCAGTGCTTACAGATCTTCTATCCATTTCATTCTCTGAGACATTTACCACTGTTTTATTCTCTTAAAACTGCCATTGTATTTAGTCTTCCAATAACTCTGTAAAGGTGGGGAGCACAAATGTATTTTCTTTATCTGCACACAGTTAAGGCAAGCCCTAAATAGGTTTTTTATCCCAAACTGGTAATTTGACCTACTGTCTTAAATTATTAAATTATCAATTTATTAAAATCTGAATGCTTAAGTACTGTGCCCATTGTCAAAAGTAAGAACTTGAGTAAGGTATATTTTCTGTTAAGGGATTTAGCCTTCTTTCTCTATTCAGTGGCTGAACAAACCAGGGCTGCTTTTATCTGAGAATCTTCACACCAGTCATTTTCCTTACGCTTTAGTAGCTTCATAACATCAATTTAATTCTCTCCACTGTTTCACAAAGTTTATCTTGTAAGGAGGATGTGTGAGTCCTGGCAATATCTAAATCAATGAGAATATGTTAAACTGCAGAATATTACAAAATAAATTAAAAATCCACAGCTTCCTCAGCATTTTTGGTGTTGGCTGGCTGCAGACATCACTCCTGTCACATCATAAACTGACTTCCCATTTGTCAGAGGACGTCATTATAAAGATTCATCATGCATAGCAGAACGAGAACAAGAGATTACTGAAAAAGAGTTCATTTTTCAGCTGCATTTTATTTGTAGCACCTTTTCTTGGCAGATGTTATCCTCACAAATGAATGAATGTTCTGAAGTATCAAAGTGGACGCGGATTGACAGGAGAAATCGATCTGCATTTGTTAATGTACTTTTGCTGCAGCAAGCACATTAAGTAATTAAAGTGCTAAAAGAGATCTTCCCTTCCAGACACACAATATACTGAACTCCATTAATGCAAGGACAAAGGCCAACTGTTTTTTTTTCCATTGCAGCTCCAAGTGCACCTTGTCTGCAGTATACACACCATATAGTTTGATTGCATCCATAGAATTTAACTATCTGGTTACATGAACAGCTACTATCTTAAGGCAGCTCTACAAGATGAAGTGTCAAAAAAGAGCAATGATTTTGGGTTCCCAACATAAGCCAGCTGAAAAGTATCTGATCCAGAGATGGTGTACAGGTTTCCATTCTGAACATTAGACTTTGAGAAGTTTTAAGCTTAAAATAAAAGTCAGAGACACTCTGGAACAAACTTTTCCCATGTATAATGATGTTTTCTACTATCACAGCATCTGAGCATTTGTGATTGCATCCTGTTAAGAATAATCTTCTAACATATTACTACTACTCTCATGTTTGTAGGTATAAACCTATGAGCTAGAAGGCTGGTCAAGCCCACCTCAAGAAATCACTCATTCCAGCAAGTAGTAATAGTCATAGATCATCTGGGTGCGGAACAGTTACATTGATATGCACCTTACAAAACTGTGCTGGAATACATGGACGTTATTGCCAAAAGGCAAGATTTCATCCAATGCAGGGCAGGGCAACAGAGCTCAACCACATCTCTTAGCCACTAGGCAATGCTTCCTCTCTGAAAATGATGGGGATAGGGTATTAAGTTAGGGACATAATAATGAAAGAAATTGCTGGTGTGTTTTCTTCAACCCTAGTTTGCATGGAGATTTGATTTTTTTTTCACATGCAATCACTAATACAAAGCTGAAATCAGGCACATGTAAAATCAGAGGGAAAATTCTGGATAACATGGTTATTTAAAACAAACACATGTTAGAGAGCCCAGAAATGTTATATTAATTTGAGAGCTTATGAGTACTCCAAATGTCGCTTTATCACTTCTCAACACATATGGACCAGATTCACCACTTGTTCTACTCCCATTTGGTGCCCATGTAGCACAACAAGAACTGGCTGAGTCATATGTCGAGAAAGAGTGTGCTCACTTTACTTCAGTTACCCTTCACACATCGGAAGACAGCTGATTTTTCTTGGTCATGAACACCAGAATGATAACTAGTCATTAAAACAACTTATTTAAAAGCACACATGGCACAGCACTCAGCAAATTGGCATCTGTTTAGTCATCGGTATAAGGGAAAAAAGGTTTAAGTATAATCTAGTGAATCAATACATTCACTTCCTGGCTTTCTGATCTAGTCTTGTTAAAGTTGTCTCAACTTTTTCCCATCTGTAGAATATAAACAACTAGACTTAAAAAAGACATTTTTAAGGATCGGTAAAGGTTGTAAAGTGATTTCTGATCCAAAGCTAAATGATGATAAAACTTATGCAGAACAAAATGTGGTATAGACACTCTGAGTACCCAGGTGGACAGCTTTGTACACACCAGGAAAGTTCAGAAGTCAGGAGGTAAGGGTACAGACAGGGAAAGCTTTGTTCTTGCTCCTGGAAGACGAACATTAAAATATAACAAACAGACAGTGCTAGCTAGGAGGAATGTTATGCAAACAGATGGGATCCACTCTCCCAGGAAATAGAATGCAAGGTGTGATGTTAGATAAAATTCTTGGGTAAAAAATATAGTTAAAAAAAAAGAAACTAAAATGAAACTTCTGGGATTTAGCCAGCTTTTAATACTCATTAGTCACTAACCTGGAAGACAGCTCATTCTATCATTTATAACATTAAAAACTGACCATCATAAGATTTTCTTCAAAGCTTTTGGGTAACTGGGCAGTGCTTTGCCCATTTTTATGACTCCATTTCATAAAACAGAAATATTTCTACAAGCAGAGATCCTTAATTTAAAGTATTATTCACTGGAATATCACAGAGTAGCTTTGATCACCCTTAAGAGAGTTAATTAAGCTTTCAGTTCAGCAGAGCAAAGGTTTTCATTCAATGGGCTAAAATCATGTCTTTGGGGTGAATTTCTGCTTCAACCAGTAGAGTTTGTACAAAAAGTGGTTACTTTTCTTTTGTGGGTCTTGAAGAGACATCTGTGATCTTCGTTAATGCACTCAGGTCTAACTTTTAGCCTCTGAATATTTGTGCTTAATGATGACACAAAGCCCATAATCTCTTAGAAGCTGTTGGCACTAAGTGCAGCATTGAAAACTGGGGTTCTTCAAGGTTGTGATAAATTTGTTGAGGAATTGAACCCAGCAACATCAAGACCCTAAGTGTGGAGCATTGCATATAGATGCAAAGCAAAACTTTATTTTAAAACTGCATTTCTCAGCTAAAATAACTTTTTAATCTTAATCAAATAAACCTATTTCATGCTCTATGCTAAATAGCTAGATGGATTACTGGAGACCATGGTGCTGACAGTAAATCACTAAAACATAGTGTCTACTGCATGGACTATAACTAAGTGATGCAGAAGGAAGCTGCACAGGGTTGTTTCTGTGCCAAGGTAGGCTATGATCGTGCTCATCCTAGAGAATCATCCAGGCTGGAAGGGAACTTGGGTGGTCTCCAGCCCAATGCCTGCTCAAAGCAGAACCAATCATTGAATTTAGACCAAATTAATCAGGATTATGGCCATTCAGGTCTCTGAAACTTCCAAGGATGGAGATGCCCCAACCTCTCTGGACAGCAAATTCCAGAGCTTAACTATTCTCACTGAATTTATTCTTCTTCCTTTGCAATCAGGAACTGTAGGAAGGGACCAGGTCTAGCTGTTTTTTCAACAGCTTGTCCTATATTTAAACACAAGATTTGCTGCTGGTGATTATGCCATGCTTCCTCTAGGGATACGCACAATGTGTAACAATGTGATAACACATTCTGAACAGAGATAACTTCATCTGCCTCAATTAGTTGCTGTTTGCAAAGTGCTTCAGAGAGGAAAAGTGCCAGAAAAGCTGCAAAGCACCACAATCACCCTCACATGAAAACTTGGAGACTAACTTCCCACTCCCTAAAAATTGCTTGCAAGGAACACAATGTTTTTTGAAGCATCTCATAGTTACTTTATTAGCAGAGCTGCTCATTCAGCAATTTCTGGCACCCTCTTTCATTTAAAATAATTTCAATCACTCAGTCTATGCTGTTGTCATTTCTGGCTTGTTCAAGTTCCCTGTTTTAAAAATGTGTCACTTCATTTGTTCTTAAGTAATAAAATGCTGCAATGCATAAACATACATCCTTTTGCAAGCCTGAGGACTTAGACTCCCTTCCCCTACACATAAACACACACACACAGAGCTGATTGATTCCTAGTGAATAGACACAGGTCCATCTAGAAACTCCTTGAATTAGGATCTGCAGTCAACATTTGAATTGCAGGTCTGTATAAATCATGTTAGGTGAAAATGAAGCACCTTTCTGACATAATTCACTCAGAAACTCATCAAAGCAGCAATGTAAATGTCACTTGGATGAGGGTGGCATTTGCTTTCCTTAGAGAGGATGGTATCCCAGTGTTAAGGGGCAAAGGTTTATTTTTTGGTCAACCAAAAAAACAGGTAAGTTTGGGTTTTTCTTCTTTTCTCTTCTTTCCACTCTTCCAGCACTGATTACCAACAAAGGATTGTTTAACAAGGGATCAGAACCTGGAGTTGATATTTTCAAAATACTTTTTAAAACTAATAAATATGAAATTATATTTTGAAGCTTTGGGATACAACCTTCCATGGTTTTCATAGCAACCAGGAGAGTTAAAAGGTTAATTTTAAATAGTACAGGAGTTTCTTCACTAATTGGCTGACTTCAGGAAATGGGGCTTTATGGGAAAGGGGTAGGACCAGCATCAGAAACACAGACATTGCCAAAGGCTCAGCTACAAATTCTGGCACAGAGATCTGACTAAAAATATTATTGTTTAAGGTTAGGTATTACAATGAAGCTTCTTTGGAGGCATGAGTTACTGAGACGCATTGCTTGCCAGCCTCTAAATCAGAGAAGACACAATCCAACAAGCTGGTGGAGAGACTCCCATTGTTGAAGTGGTTTTGAAAAAGGCTATAGAAGCTCGATTAACATAAAATACCACATGGGTTTAACTGATTTACTGAGTATTTAACAGTCTTAAAATCCGAGGCTGGAAGAGCAGTGAAAACCCTGTATTTTCTGAGATGTGGATCACTGTATTTACTTATTTGGCTATCACAACCCAGTACTGACAAGATCACCACAAAGCATCCATTCTGCTATGGTACTGGCTTTGTCTAAACATCCAAAATTATATAACTTTCCGTACTTACAAACATGTTCATAAACACTCCAGCTGACAAGCTTTTTCTTTTATTTTTAACCTCATTCTGTATGTGATTCTTATATGATACTTATCACTAATATCTGAGCAACCCTCAATATTACTTCCACAAAGACCAGTGTCTGTCATATGATTTTCCTTTTATTCACTCCTCTTTGATAGAAAGAGTATTATTCTCTGCTTTCTACACCAGTTTTCTATATGATGTGGTGTCCAGCATGCTCACGGCAGCCTGTGGGGCTCAGGAGATAATGCGCAGTATTTTGTATCAATTCCCTCATTATGACATTTCTGCAGCTCAGGACAACTGACATCAAGGCATCAGAGGGTATCTCCTAGGCAAACAGAAGTAATAGGCATATCAGTCATACCTGTTATGGTTATTAACAGCAAGCAGCCTAAGGACAGTCACAAGCTGAGGGCTTGACAGACTAGTTATGCATACATGTGTATATGTTTATAAATACATCTACTTTTTATCTAAGGATAGTGAGCCATACTCTACAAGAAGCTGTCATCTAACTGTTAACTTGTGCCTTGCTTAGATTCACCTTTCTTTTCTCTGCTATGCACTGAACCATCGTAGTGTGATACACTTATATGCAACAGATGGATATGAATATTCCCTGCATAAAGTTATCACTAAATAAGTAAAATATACACCATCTGGTTAAAGTACAGCCATCAAAATGGCAGAAAACACAGAAAGGGAACTGACCACAGTAGGTCACAGAAGAGAGAGCTCCAGAAGGCAAGGCACAGTTTTCATCACTGTACACTAGCTGTATTTCAGAAAGGACACACTAAAGTTCCCTGCCACATCTAATATGTGAAACATCTCAGGGTCCAGAGTGCTAGTTGTCCAGGGACCTTATCTATAAATCTAGATTGTATTAACTCTGTGATATTGCCTTAGTTAGTCAACCTATTAAATGACTTGGAGTTGGCCTTTAGCTCAGTTCCATGTACATATAAAAGCGACACAGAAACTTACCTGATGTGCTTAGGTTAAGATGAGTCAGAGTATTGCTTATTTGAAGGAGAAACATTATTTCCAGATACAAGAGAATCCTGCTTTTGACTGATTATTTTGATCATCAGTCAACAGATTTTACTGAGATGCTGATCTTCATCTGCAGAACAGCCTCAGATTTTAGGCTCCACTCTATTTAGTTTCAGTCTTTTTCCCTGGCACTGGAGATCCCACATCTCTTCAGTAGATATGGGGTGCCTGAAAATTAAAGATGGCTACACTAACTAACCAAATGAGAGAATTGTCTTCATCAGATCTTATGAAAATAACTTATCATACATGATTCTCCTGAAGTTGAACATTTGCTACACTTGGGGAGATTGTTGTTTGGCTTACTGACCACCAGCACCACAACTGCATTCATAAGTATGGGTTTGTGCTTCACTATTTTCAATCCTGTCAATTCAATGCAGCAAGTTCTCAGTCTGAAAAAAGGCATATTGTTATGAAAAAGTAACAAGATTTGCCTCTGTTCTAGACTTTCAGATCATAGAATCAGCTAGGTTGGAAAAGACATTTAAGATCATGAACACCAACCCCAGGACTGACAAGTCCACCACTAACCCATGTCACTAAGGGCTTGACACTGTACCTCAAAGACTCCCTGTCCTAACGGACAACAGATGGAAGTAACAGCTGAACCCCTGGATGCATTTTCAAGGTATCCATCCTGACAAGAAATGCATTGGTTCATTGCTGAACTCCAGTTTTCTGAGGAAAGGAGCTGCTTCATTTTGTCTCTGAAGGCAAGACTTCATGACAAGTACAGAAACACCATTGTCCATGTAAGCAACAGGGATGTTTTACCACATAAAGAGAAGACCCTGTTGAGAAGACCCTGTTTTCAGCAGCTCTGAATGTTACTGATACTTCATCTGATACTTGCATGGTTTTGTAAACTCTGAGAGCACCAATCTTTTCCCCAGTGCAAAGTTGCATTCATTTAGAAGAAGCTGGATATCATTTTTTGACTCATTTATATTCACCACCACACCTTACACACATAAACCACCAGCGTGTCAGACACCTACAAATTGCAGCCTGGAATCTGAAGAATGATAAGACTGATAAGTAGTTGATCCATTCATGTGATTGGTAACTAATGACTTATCATGGTTTATAATACATCCTTCACAAAATCCTAGTGCTATTAAGTCAATGTTTTACCTTCTTTGTGCCTTCTATTCCCTCACTGACTCCAAAAGTTGCTTGCTTTGTGAACACAGTAGTTGTGGGTTGCTGGTCTTTTTTTCTCTTTCTAATAGGTTTTGAAAAGCTTTAAGAAAAAAAGGGTGCAGAAGAATTGCTTCTAACTGAAGTGGACAGATCAATTAATTGGTCTCTGGCAGTCAGGGATAATTTTATTTCCTACTTTATTAAGGAAAATCAGAATCAGATAATTTCACTAGAGAAAATATGTCACCAGTTATTAAGCAGCACACAATGGAGAGAATTAAGGAGAGAAAACTTGAAAATGTTTTCCAGAAATTGCATTACTTATGAGTCAATCTTTAGAACTCTGGCATCAAACAGCGTTGCAAACCCTTTGGTTTGACCAAAGAAAAGCTTCTTTTCCCCCCTGTAGTAGCACCTACAACATTTAACCTTTGATGTCTATAAATACTGACACTTGCAGTTGAGCTTCAGAGCATAAATTTAACACTAATTGACTGAAGTAAACTACCTGCAACACAAAATGTGCTGATGACTGTTCCTGTTACATATGCCAGAAACATATAACCATAACATATATTTTTTAAAAATCATTACTTTTGTATCACAGTCTCTTTTCAGTATTAACCATTCATGCAGGTTAAGAGATTCAAATATCACAAGGTACTATTCAGATAGATTAAGAAGCTTCCATTTCTTGTGCAGAGGGAAAGGTGCAACTGGCTGTGTGTGCATACAGAATTCAAAATAGCTTCCAGTGCAATCAAAACTAGAACAAGACCATTACTGAAGGCCTTGCATTTTAAAGCACTTTTACTCTGTGGCTTACAGCCAGTGGATCGTGTTCTTAATCAAGTTTTACTATTAACCATCACCTAATGGCTTCAGAAAGGCTGATTCTCCCAGGATTCTTTTGCTAAATGTGTTGATTTATTCATTCCTTTATTCACATGGAGTGCTCTTCTCCAGAGGGCTCACTGCTGGCACAGACACACTCTCCCTAAAGGCACTGTCTTTAGGACAGTTAGCCAAGACTGAGTGTTTTGGAAAATACCGTCCTTATTTATGCATAGGTTCACAGTTCCAACCCAGGAATTTCAGCCTTCTGTCAGTAAGGCAGGCAGTAGCAGGACTGTTATGTATTTGTGGAGATACATAATCAGGTTTTTTATTATGATTATTTTTATTTTGGTTTTGTACCAAAGTATCAAAAAGAAGAGTAAGTTACATAAATTATTATTAATACTGCTAGCAATTAATAATGTTAATTATTAATACTGTTAATCATTATTAATACTGTTAAATCAACATGTTAATAATACTGGTTTTATTGTTAAAAACCCTAACATGTTGTGTTCTCATAGAAATTAAGATTCACTTGATCTCTGCTTCTGTGCTGATGGACAACCTTTTATAAATCACCTTTCTGGCCTTCAGCAAGACAGAGTGATATTGACTCAGTTTACAAGGCACTAAAAGAAGAAAAACACTAGTTAAATAGAAAATACCATCATTATTACTTCTACCACCTTCTCTTCTGGGGAGATCATAAATCAATCCAAGATATCCCAGATGTCTATAGTGAATACCAACAATGGCAATAGGGGAAAACAATAAAAGTGTGCTCAAGTTAAAATGATATTTGGCAAGCTCATCTACTCCTTTTCTTCACACTTCCATACTACAGTGATAGTGGCTGCCGAGTAGATGAAACCAACCAAAGAACCCTGATTGTAAAATCTGAGACACAATAAAAGATTTAGTTGGAAATGCAAACATTAAAACTATATGTGTACACTATATAAATGTAATAGTGTGCAGGATACATAGAAAAATAACTGTAAACAAATTAATGCAGTATAGCATGTAGTACTGTGTGTTTGGAATATTAATCAGTAAAGCAAGGTAAGCACCAGTGGGGAAAAAAGCAAGGGTAATTACGAACTCATTATTATGACAGCAGAATATATTAACTGTGTTAGTGGTAGGTTTACCCCACACCAGAGATTTGATGTGACTGTCAAAGCCAACAAAAGCACTTTATGGAAATTATAGAATTCAAAAGCAGACTAATATGACAAAAACCAGGCAGCCCATCACAAGTGACATCTAAAGTGGGAGGATTCCTGGCTAACCTCTATACATCCTTCCATCTAAGTCCACGGCAATCACTGAACCCACAGATGAGTGTTAATTTTCAAATGTGAGGAAGATCAAAGACATTTACATGCATCACCAGAAACCAAGAAAAAAAAGCTATACCTAGAATTGTCTTCTAAGTTGATAAAGACCAGAAGACACAGGAGGGCTCTTTTATAACTCAGATAAACCAAACAACTCAAGCAAAGAGCACTTTATGCATGTGTGTATATATATATATATAAAGATACATAAAGATATATATACATATATGACAAGTACTTGGTATAGTCAGAATGCTTTCTAACATAAAGTTGGTGTTTATTCACTTGAAGACGTGAACAGAATGACAGATGCCAGCTGTTAAAACAAAATAGAGCTATGTTTCCTTCATTCAAGTTCACAGCATCTTTCCCACATAACTCATGACAGTAAAAACACATAACAAGAAGCCTGTATACAGACAGAAAAGAACTCTACCTAATCTATTCCAATATTTGAAACAATTCCATGGTTTCCTTGCAGGAAATTGTGTTTTTGATGAGCAAATCTGCTGTGAACTACCCCTGTACCAAGCTAAGGCTTAAAAGAAAGTGTTTAGGGCTCTGTATTCATCAGTCCTCATAAAGTAAAGAAAATATGACTTCACTAGACCCACTCTTGTCCATGAAGTACCTTCTTTTGACCTATCTGAGTCTTCTGGTCTCCTCAAAAAGTGTTTCTTTATCTTTTCTTTTCCTCACTGAATAACACACGGAAAATACAATATGCAAGAAGAGTAACAACTTACACTTGCTCAGGCTTCTCCACAGCCACCAGGTTGTTAAAAAAACTATCAGGAACAGTGGTGCGAAAGAGTAGGGCAAATTAAGTAAAGCAGAAATTGCACATGTTCTTCTTACTTAGGGGGATGTGAAAAAACAACATATCCACCAGAAACAGAGCTTTAGGAAAACATTATTTATTTTCCCTTGTGAAATAGTGGGATTTAGCTAATTTCATTAAAAGAACATAGCCATTAGGTTTATGACCCTAAAATGAACATGTTTTCTTTATAGTACAATACAGCTATAATTTCACACAGGCTCAAAACCAGGCCAGAAGCATTTAAAGCAGCTATTGTACTTATATCTGAACAGATGCTTAAAGTAATTTGGAGCATTACAGCATTGTATTACAAAAACAAGTCAGTCAGTCTGACTTTATAGTGAAAGTAATGTACATTGATCTTCCTTGACAGCAATGAAAGCCCAATGACATCCTTCCCTGCCCTGGAGATTGCATGAAATAAAACTGCATTTGGCAGAAAAGAACCTGTTTTGCAGTTTAACTCTTTTCTGTGAACTACTCATGTGTTATCAGCTGTAAATTAATGGAAACATCAACTCACCCTCTCTGGAAGAGGTCCACATTATGAAATTTGTGTAGCTCCACAGAAAACTCGACCGTTCCCTGGACCTCAGACATGATTTTTTTCAGGTCATCACCTAAACAACACATATATAGAGGCATTATGAGCATTTGAATTATTTTGCTTAACAAACCCATGAATGGATCACTACTTTTTGTTCAGCATCTTTGGGTTCATGCAAAGCTTGAAATTGACTGAAATCAACTGGAACCTTTCCAGTAACATCGTTGGGCTCCATCTTCAGGAAGACTTGCTAAAAGCCAGATCAAAGCAGTAATTAAGAGAGGTAAAAAGTCTAATTAAGCCTGAGGACAGAATGATAATATTATGCAAAGTATAAGAAGCAAAAAGTAAATAACATATTATGTGCAAGAATCTCAGAGCAAATTTTAATTAACTCTCTTGCTACTCTCATATGGGAAATTGATTTTTTCCTTCCTATTTTATCAAATGGCAGATATCCAGGATCAGCACAGCTCATTTCTATAAAAGCACAGGCCCAAAAGACAAAAGCCTTAGACAGATGAGAGCAAGAATTCAGCTGTCACTTTTTTTTGCCTCTTTCCATGGCTTAACAAAAGTCCCAGAAGGGAAGCTTCTGAAGAAATATGAATAATTTAAACATTAATGAAGGAAAGAGATTATTCTAAGGAAAATGATGGCAATCAAAGCACCTAATAGGCCACAACAGTCAGACCACAATTTGAAGTGTTACAGCCACTTACAGATAATATCTCATAAGTTCATCAAATCAGAATAATACAGGTTGGAAGGGACCTCAAGGAATCTTTGCAAAAGTACATTTCCAAACAAGTCCTATTTAATACACCACTGTAAACCCTCAAAATCCCCTTAATTGCAGCAGAGGAAAGCCAAAGGCTTTTACAGATTTTGGACAGGTTTTGAATTTTCTGTTTACTTTTTCCTCCTTTCCTCCCCTCAAGTTTACTTCTGGCAATCTGCAAGCTGTCTGGAAACCGCCCGTAGCATCATAGATCTCTACAGATAGAGATCAGATTTCTTTAACACTTTCAAAAGCATCATTTCTGTAGCTGTTTGATAGCAGCCAAGAACAAACTCTGAGGATGACCCATGTCAGGGCTTCTAATAATTGCCCTGAGACATAGGTGCTTTAAGTGTACATACAGCTCAGACTGCCAAGCGAAGAATTTCTCCATATGTACTAATCAGTAATTTCCATGGCACTCAAAGATTTGACTGCTTTTTCCAATGAACCAGGAATGAAGAGGACATTGATATATGAAGTCCTCAGATAAGCATTAGGCTGTAGCTTTCTGATAAGTCTCAGTGCTCACTCTTGATTAGTAATTTTCCAACTGACTGGCTTATTACACTGATTATTTTAAACTATGTTTTAATTCTGGCTGTCCTCTCAAGTACTGCTATTTTTCAAAAAGAACTCATGCCAGAGTTAAAAGGTTGTTGATTTTTCATTCAAAACCAGTGCAGATGTTGACTTTGGAATGACAAGAGTGGGATATAAGATGAACGCAATATATGTAATACACATCTATAACTATGAGAAAGAAAAGTATAATGCTCTATTCCTGGCAGTGTTCAAGGCCAGGTTGGACAGGGCCTTGAGCAACATGATCTAGTGTGAGGTTTCCCCATCTGTGGCAGGGGGTTGGAACCAGATGATCTTAAGGTCCTTTCCAATCCAAACCATTCCATGATTCTATGATAATTGCTAAGCTATCCATCTGGTTCTCTAATACACCTCCAAGGTAAGGAACTCTGCATTAGCCCATGTTAGGCATGATTTAGGAGCAGTGAAGGAAACTTGAAACTTGACAAAGTGCTATTCTTTTTTTCTTTCCTTATTTCAACAGGAATAAGACTAATTCTTTCTCCTTTCACCTTTCTGCAATCGTTTCTAAGGAGCTGTATATTGTTTATAAGGAATGTGTATGACACATCCACCTGGTTATGTGCGTTACAGTCTCGTCTCAGTGTGCAGTATCAAAGCAAAGCAGACTGCGTTTAGGAAGCCAAGAGAAAACCACACAATGTTACAAAGCAATACTCTGACAAGTTATTAGCCTCAAGGAGAGTGCTAACTGGAAGAATTGCCTCTGGATAAGTCTGCATGTTGTGCTGAGGCATTTTTCCCTAGACCAAAAGCTCAGGATCAAAGGAAAATACATGCTTTTGAAGACACTAGTTTGAAGAGGAGAGGTGTGAGTGAATGACCACCCAGCTCAGACCAGCACCAATATTGTCAAAGACAGAAAGTATAACATGAAAATAGGGTTAGCTAGGGTAAAAGAAAAAGTAAATGCATAGGAATACATGCAAAGATATTCTCTGTATTTACATTTTATTGTGCATGCTTTATACCTTTTCAGAACAAATGTGGAAGAATTGTCCTAAAAAAAGCCCCAGCTGTTTCTGTAACTTATTTACCTCATTGATAACCAGAACAAAGGAGTAAATAAGTACTACACCAGGCTGGAATTCCATCCACCCCACCAGCATACCAGAGGATCAAAACACACAAATACTACGTCAGATGGCTATATGGACCAAGGCCCCAGGAGAAGGGCACTGTAGGGAACATATGACAAGTACTAGAAGGAGGCTCTGGAGCACCTTATCACCATGGCACTTAGCTAGGTTCAAAGAAAGCATGCTCAGAGATGTGGACATCATTCTTCATTGAAAGAAGCTCTGAAATTTGGTAAAACAGCTGCAGGCACCACTGGATCAAGAAAATACAAGTGCTTAAAGTGATGCACCAAGGTACGAGGTGCCTGCTTAAAGGAACCTGATAATAGCCCTTCAAAATCTAAGGTTAGTGAAAGACATCTGACCACCCCTTACTCACTGATCACTATGCAGGACAACCTTGGTTTATAAGTAGAGGTATAGTCTGTATAAATAATACTTAAATGAAGAATGCCATTATATTAGCATTGTAAACACAATAGGGGATGTTGTCAGCACTGAAATATCATTTATCTAGTGAGAAGTTTATTAAAGAAAAACACAGGTGATTCTTGGGAAGGCTTTAGTACACAGTTTGTTGGTTTTCTTTTTATGCCTGTTTATAAGTCAAAATCTTTACATTTTCTAAAAGAGAACTGAAGACAACAGTAGCATATCGATGTGAAGCTACTAAACTACTAAAGCAACATAGGAAGTGCTATTGTCAAATGCTTCTGTAAAAGCAGTCTCCATGATCCTTCTCATCACTCCAAAGCACTGGAATGTTCCATAACGTGCTGCTAGCGTCACCATTTGTGCTCTGCTGTTCTACATGCACCAATGTTACAAGTCAGGTCACCACTTTGACAGTCTGTCCTTCCAACTAGAGCCGGTGTCCTAGTGAGAAACAATTAATTTCAATTGTCATTTTACTTGCAGCAAGAAGACAATAACTGAAAATCAGAATCCTTTATACAAATAAAACTCTATGAAAATCTATATGTTTAAAGATTAGAGACTGTCTCACTTGCTTTTTTAAGGGAAGGCTTCGTTTTACTCCCCATATCTACATTGTTGTCAGTGGTGGTGCCTTCTGTATTCAAGATTGTACAACATGCAATACTGGCCATACTGCAAAAGCTTTATCCATCTTTATCCTCCATTGTTCTCTGCATTGTTTTTGATTCACAGTATTTGTGTGAATGACACTTTAGAGATACAGTCAACTGACTGAGCCCTCTGACAGCAGGCTAGTGGTTGATTATGTACCCCACACACACAACTGTTAAACGTCTCGAAGTTAAAAACAAGTCTGTCAATTTTCTGCTGCAATCAG
This sequence comes from Melopsittacus undulatus, assembly GCF_012275295.1. Taxonomy (NCBI): domain Eukaryota; kingdom Metazoa; phylum Chordata; class Aves; order Psittaciformes; family Psittaculidae; genus Melopsittacus; species Melopsittacus undulatus. Next base: position 6,132,245 of record NC_047527.1, on the reverse strand, counting down.
CATCAACCCAACCAAGGGGAATAGAAGAAGGTGAGATAGGGACAGAGCAGGGTGGAAATAAGGACAGGACACTGCATGCTCTGAAAGTCCATGAACTTTCCGGCATTTGTTCAATCATATCTGAGAGAAAAATCAAGCAGACTTTTTTAGTGCTTTCACCATTCCTGTCCCTCTCTATCACAGGAGCCAGGAAAAAAAGAAAAAGAGAAAAGAGAAAAATGCCAATGACAAAAGAACAAAACACCATGTGATAAAGGGCAGTGACTCATAAATCTAGAGACATTCATCTAAGAGAATACAGCTGGAAAATGAAGCTCCTGGAAAAACAGCACATATTATCTACAATATTGCACTACAGTCCTTACAGCTTTTAAAGCTTTTATTTCATTGTTAATTTCTTCAGAAACTGGCATTTGTTGTGAGCTGGCCTTAATTTATTTATTTATTTATTAAGAATTCCTTGATTAAGTGTGTAGAAGTCACATTCTCCTCTCTACAAATGCCTTCGCCCGCTGAAAATTCTAAGTAAGGAACTGTAGGAGAATGATAAACACACAGGAATATGCTCTGAGAATAAAGAATTAGAAGAAGCAGTCATTAAACCAAGTCTCTTTTTCTGCTTGCTTTTCTTTATTAATTACATTGTTCCAGTGTTAACCTTCATGCAGCTGAACTGGATCCCAATTCTTACAGCAGTGATTGCATCTCAATAGCCATGTCTGAGCATACATTAATTGTTTGAGTCAAAGTAGCCACAATGTCAGTAAGTCCTTCCAGTACAACATTGTCATTAACCCTTCTCTGGCATACAGAACCTCTCATTTTTTTTTCTCCATGCCCCAGGAAAATGTGAAACATGAGGTCTTCAACAAAACAATGATTTCAAAAGGTAAGACCTCATTTTGTTAAAACCACTACAGCCAGTAATTCTTGTCTAAGGTTTTGGGTGATGGCAAGGTATCTTCTTTACATTTTTAAAAGGAGACAGTCTAAATAGAATACTAAAGACATGAAGAAATGACAAGGCTTGTTTAGCAAAACTAAGTAGTTACAATATTTTACATTTTATCCTTTCTTGATCCAAATCACCAACAAAACAAGGCCTAGAACCTGGATATCTCATAAATACTATATTTTTAGACTGTTCTAGGATAGAGTTGGCATTTAACTTTATTCAGAATACCTCTTATTTTCCTAAAATGATTTTATTTGTTTTCCCAGCATTGCTGAGGCATTTACATCATGTTCATGTCCCACACTGTCCAATACATTCTTATTACCCACCACCGTTCCTTTGACATAATACACAAATATTATTCCTTTAGTCTATGGACTACCCTTGTGAAATGTCTGTAAAATGTCCATAAACATCCACAAATGTCAACCAAATGTATGTTGAGTTCATTTAGTTTGTGACTTTGGGCTTCATATGTTATGGCGGTGAATGGACAGAAGAGGTGATGTGATTGCACAGAGTTATAAGGCACCAAAGCCAGCTCAGGCTGAGTCACTGCTGCACTTGCACTGCCTGCAAGGCTTGTCCTCCATTGTTTCAAGTGGTTCCTGCTGTAGTAATTCCTATACCATGCAATTCAAATAATGGGTTACAGCAATTTAAAGTTACATCCATTACAAATTCTATCCGTGATTTCCTTGGGCCATCTGTCCTGGGTTCAGCAGCAGCAGTCATTTTTCTCCTTCCTAGTAGTTGGAGCAGTGCTGTGTTTTTGACTTTTAGCCTGGGAGCAGTGCTGATAACACCAATGGTTTTAGTTGTTGCTCAGTAATGTTTACTCCGACCAAGAACTTTCTGAGCCTCATGCTCTGCCAGGGAAGAAGGGAAGCCAGGAGGAAGCAGAGACAGGACACATGACCCAAACTAACCAAAGAGGTATTTCATACCACAGCATGTCATGCCCAGGATATATAAACTGAGGGCAGTTCCCAGAAAGGCTAGATCACTGCTTGGGTCGGGCTGGATATCGGTCGGCGGGTGGCAAGCAGTTGTATTCTCTTCCCTTGTTATTTCCCTTATTGTTATTATTGGTGGTAGCAGTAGTGGTTTTGTATTATACCTTAGTTACTGGACTGTTCCTATCTCAGCCAGTGGGAGTTACATTCTTTTGATTCTCCCCATCCCTCCGGGAGCAGGGAGAGGAAAGAGGGAGGGGGTGGGAATGAGCGAGTGGCTGCGTGGTTCTGGGTTGCTGGTTGGGCTTAAACTACAAAAACAAGATTATAGGGTTTAACATTGCAATGAACTCCTCTTCTTGTTCTTAGCCTGGCTAGCAACAAGGGATTCCTCATACAGTAATTCTCATAATGTGCAACTGAAATCATGGATCATCTTTATCCAGTTTGGCAGCATTCGGCAGCAGTGTGACTTTGTTCGGGCCTTGATATTCCATTGTTAGCCTCCACTCACCATTAGACTTTTGCCCTGGCCATATGAACGAGTCTTACTGATCACTCCTTGGGTCTCTGGTAGCCTTTCCTTTGATCAGAAAAAGGCTAATTCTTAATTGCTGAGGCCTTGGTTGGAGCACCTGAGGAAGACCCCTTCTTGGCTTACTCAAACATTTACTGGGTCAGTCTGTCCACAGCTGAGACACAGGCACACATGGAGGGAGTGAGAGTATCTTCATATTCTTGGAGCTGTCTGGACAGTTCATCTGTAATTGGTGCCCCCACATCTCTCCAGTGTGACATCAGTGCATTTCATACAAACTTCTACAACATGGACCACATGCACCAGATTTCATCTGGGTCTTTCAGTGCCAGGTCATTATAGATCACCTCCAACAGAGCTAATTTCCTCAGATACTGAGCATGTCCCTCAGTGCTAGCCCATCTGCTTTGGGAATTTTCAAATTCTTCCTTGAAGGGATACTTGTCCTTCACACTTGACAGGAGTCATTGACAAAGACTGAAGACTCCTGCTTGTTTTCCAGTTCAGTTGTCAATGGTCTTATCCTCAGCAAGGGATCCCAGCTGTCAGGCTTCCTTACCCTCTAATTCTTGGAAATGCTCAAGGCCAGGCTGAACAGGCTTTTGAGCAACCTGGTCTAATGGAAGGTGTCCTTGCCTGTGGGAGGGGGGTTGAAACTGGATGAGCTTGAAGGTCCCTTCTGACACAAACCTTTCTATGATTCTATGATGGTATGGCTTGATGATCTTAAAGGTGTTTTCCAGCCTAAACGATTCTATGATTCCATGATTTAGAACTCCACCAAAAGTCTTGCTAGCTTGTTTCCTAAACACACTTACAAAATCCACTTTCAAGTCTTTCAGTGAACTTTTAGGTCACTGCTTCTGTGATTTATCTGTTTGTTTTAATATGTATTACCATTTCAAGCTTCAGTATTAAGTTTTCTTCAGATATCATGTTATCCTTAGCCATGAGAAAACTTCTAATGCTCCTTTTAGTCATGGAAGTATCAGGGATTATTTTCTAAGATATCCAATCTTTACAACCACCTAACATTGCCCAGTATAGTTTACAGAATGATAGTATCGCAGCACAAGATAGCAATAATCCCTTGCAGCTCTTTAGCTAAGGTTTTTAGGTTTCCAGTCTGCTGTAATCCTTTGCATTTTTTTCTTCAATATGCAAGCCAAAGCAAAGGCTTGTGACACAGGTAAAACCAAATGCAAGGCATGTAGCTTCATTCAATCGTATCTATTTAACTGGTTTTCCACTGCATAAGCATTCAGCCTAGTTCAAAATGTTAAAGGCTAATTTATTATTTTCTACTCTAAAGAGCTAACTCAGTTTGGATACAAGCCCTGAAAATAATCTTCTAACATTAAAAAAAAAGAGAAATTTTGCCATTCAGTTTTCTAAGGAAAATCGGTACTCTCACGTATGTCAGATGCATTAAGCATATGTTCATTAAAGTGCAACACCATGAATCACTTTTCTCAAGGTTTGCTGATTGTTACCACCAAACCTGATGAGTTAGAGATGTAGTAGACAAATAAAAAATGATCCTTTAAAGAATTACTCATAATCCAAAGAGTATTCAGAGTGGAGCAAATAAAGAAGCAGGTTTGTTTTATGTGACATTTTTTGCACTTATGTACTCTGCTGTTCTTTTTCTTTTTCAAACACAACTGGAATTCACAGAGTACTGGTGAAACACTACAGGTAGGTACACATTTAACCTCCAGCAGCAGAATTAGTCTTATAAGTAAGATCACTTGCACCTCACAGTTGAAACCTTCACTCTAGATCTATAGCGTCAAATATACAGTCATAGAATCATAGAATAGTTAGGGTTGGAAAGGACCTTAAGATCATCTAATTCCAACCCCCCCCCCCATGGGCAGGAACACCTCACACTAAACCATATCACCCAAGGCACATAGTCATGGGTGAAAACAGAGTGTACCAAATGAATCCAAAGAAAGTAGCTTGGGAAAACCAGTCAACAAGTTATCTAAATCTGTCTCACATTCTGTTTGTAGAACCAATTCATGATGGAGAATTTACACAGGTCACCAGATCCAAGAAAGCTGTGAAACAATGGTCTAGGTCATACCCTTCATAAATTGGTCTTTTCAAGGGTATTTAGATAGAAGAATAAATCTACTAGGGAAAAAACAAAACAGAGCCAAAACCAAGCAGGTTGTGCCAGGGGATATGTAGGGCAGAACTGAATGAAGGCTAGAATAATTTCAGGTGCCAGTTGGCTGCTCTTAAGAGAGATAAAGCTTTTGAGCTATTAGGCAGGATTAAATGTGAACACAGCTGTGCAAATTTAGGTCAGGTCACTCAGAAAAAAAGAATGAAGAGCAACCTCATTTTGTCCTCTGTTTGCATGTGCCTGTCAGGACACCAGTTCTGAGTTCAGCTCAGCACAAATCACTATCTGCTTACACCAGTTAATACTAACCTGCTGCTGGTATTGTGCACAAAACGAAGCAGCAGGTAAAATTCAGACAGAAGAGGAGGGAGTGAATAACAGAAGGAAAAATGAGATAATACAGACTTTCACCTGGACTAATTTCCCACTGCTATATAATCCTCTCTTCTTCACACTTTCTCTACCTTTTCCTTGCCCAACTTGTATTTCTTCTTTACAGCCTTCAATAGAGAATGAGGTCTTAAAATTTCATGCACAACTGAGAGCTAAAACTCCAGATTCCTAAGAACATCATCATCTTCAATCTTCAGCAGTGTCTTATTCCCACTGTTCATCTGAAACTTTTCTTCTGATATTCCCATTGTCAGTCTTAGAAACACAAAGTGCATCAAAAAGCAGCAAGTTATTTGAAACCTATTTAGGACACTCAGACAGAATTAGCCATTGTTATCACATTTGACTGTTCTCCCCTCACGAATAAGAGCTATATTCTTCTCAGTCTGGTTTTTTCTTTGTTGGTTTCATACAGGAAATTAGAGCTCTTTGGACACTGACTATAACTTTTTTTTTTCCTGTACTTACAAAAGAGCCTTTTGTAAGTCAGGTATGAACTTCAGTTTTACTTGACTTCATACCCGACTGATTTCCAAATTGCGTGGACATAGGTCTATACTAAGTCCCTGGAAGTATATCAGGATGTTTGACTTCATTCAAATATTTAGCAGCAGCTAAAGGTCAATTCTGTCTGTCTTCTGAATAGGTCACATCTGGACGTGACAGCAAGTTGATCAAGAACCTCCTTGGAAATATTCCAGCATCAGGTGCTATAGGGCTGGAAAAGAGTTTAAGGAGGATGAGATGTATCCTCTTGTAAAAGATATGTGGCTGCCTGATGCATAAGCAAAAGAGCTCTTTGGTTTTGAGCACAAATGGTCATGTCAATAGAGACATCACAAAAGATTCCAAGCAGATAACAGAGGGACTTGAGCATCACCATGGTGCTATCAACTAGTGACAGATAATGAACTAGTAACAGTTAAGACAGTGAAAGGTGAATGGCTTATGGCTTTAGGCACTGTTCCGACTGTATTTCCATTTCTGGTCATGAAAAATTTCATGGCACTCTGTTATAAAATCAGCCGTCCTTGTCAGATTTTAAATGCTTATATTGCATTTTGCCTGATCAAAATCACTACAGAGTTTCACTTGGACAAGGTATATTCTCCTTTAGATGTTCTGAGAACATCCTAAGTAAACACATACTTTACATTAATCCCACTGATTATCCTTATTTGTGAAACATTTGAAGCATAGTCATTTGCCCGTGAGATTAATCTCACTACATAGAAATATGTTCATATGGATGAGGTGTTTAGCCATGCTATAGTCAATAGAAATCTAGTAAATACACTCAGAAAGGTTCATGTGACTATTGATATGTACTGTGCTCACTACCAAGGGAGCTAAAGGTAACTTGCTCAGGTGTAGACATGTAAGCTAAGTCCATATACAGTTAGATTAATGTAACTGATAGCAAAATGGCACATATAATCAGGATTTTGAATGTGTCTATAGAATCACACGTGTAAGAGGTGAGAGATACAGAATATGTGTGTCTCTATAGATCCTATTGCCTTTTATGTGCTTTTAAAAGATAAAGAAAAAAACCCAGCAATTCCTCAAAACTTAATGATACAACATTTTGCCTTTATTTCCCTAAACTATTTTGCCTTGCATGACACATATGAAGATATCCAGCTGGAATCAGCAGTGGGAGTATCACTGGACTGCAAGGTGTTCAGCTCTTAAAGGACAGAAAATGCCAAAGATAATGTTGGCCATGGAATATCCATTATCTCCTTACCTAATGCACATCCATCGTGTTATTATCAGACAAAGATCTACAAAAACACTGCTTCTTTTTTCAATATTCAAGACAGAAAAAATCTGGGAATGAAAAATACCTCTTTAGAAGAGTCTCTTTCCTTTTTTTGGATTTCAGATGTGTTCTAAGGAAGATAAGGGATCCCAGGAAACAAAAGCGGACTGCTAGTTCAAGAAGATATGTGTATATTTAGCAAGTCAGGTTCTCTGATGTCTTGATCACCTGATGTTGTTAAAGACTCTTAACACAGCCATTTTCATTTAATAAAATTCTCTGAAATTGATAATAAAACAACCACTGTCAGCAGTTGTGCTAAAGTTTCATGTGGAATCAGTGAAGCAACTTGATGATCATAAGGAGCTGTTGAATTGTACGTTTGCAGTGCTTGACCAAATGAGACTCACACACTGAGCGAGAAAAGAGCTAAGAACACCGAAAGCTTGACAAGCAGTTGTGGGTTTGATTATTATCACCAAAAACACTCACAGGCAGGGACAGTGCAGGAAGAAGATAAGGATGTTGGGGAGAAAACTTGACAAAGACAGAGCACCAACAGCAGAACTAGGGTCTCAATACTACTGGATGAGGGAATATTTGCAATACTGAAATGATGTTTTACTTTCAGGCTCACAAAAAAATAAAACAACCTAATAATTAATTTCTTTTTTAATAGCCATCCTCAGCTGTAAAATATTTAACAAATTTCACACAAATGTTGAAGCAAATGTTTTTTCCAAAGGGCATTGACTACTATAGAAAGTAAAAAAACCTGCAGACCATTTTCCGTTACAATGGGTCTTTGGACAGGCAGTAACTATTAAACTGGAATGCAGTAACAGAGGAACAGATGCTGGCTTAGAGCAGTAGGATTTAAATAATGGCAATAAAATATGCAGAGCCATAACCAGAACGCTGACGTATTTTAAGTGCTTGGGGCCATGCTGATATAAATAACTGCATCATGTTTTGTCATAGAGCAAGGACTAAATTAGGTAGTTTACAAACAGTGGAAAAGGCTGACTTATTTTTCGTTGCATTGCTTGATCCGTGATAAAAAAAGAAAGGGTCAAGTGAGCCATTGTTGGACATGAAGCCAACACAACAAGGCTTGAGGTACAGCTACTGAGTAAAAAGAGGCTTGTAGAGTCTATCAAAACCACAAGAAAAACATGTCATTCTCAAATTCAGGCCAATGTCCTGATGAACTTCACCAGAAGGATGGCTTTGCATGCTAGTAAGTTTTCCTCACAAAAGGACAGCAATTTTTCCTAGAGGCCTTGGTTCCTATTCCAGTCTCAGGTCACCTGTCCATCAAGCTTTGCCTGACAAACCTGTCATGCTGGTCTTGGTCATTTCATGGACCCAGTGATTCTTCTCAAATGAGTAATGGCTTGCTGGATGGATGATGAGCTCTTGAGGGGCACTGGCAATAACATGTGACAAATAACTTATTTTCCAAAGCATCTAAGTGTTTGCATTGGTGTTGTCCTTAAACTTATTGAGTTGCAAAGCAAATTGTGCCTGAAGAGTAAGTATATATGCTAACAAGATAAAGATATCCAACCTGGAACTATTTTCCTAAAGTCATCTTTTCTTGTGCCTAAATAACTCCAGCCACACAAGCTTGGGCAATGCAGACAGATTTCTAGTAAGGCTGAGGCAATCATTGTGCCACAGCATCTCCATGTCCCTTCAAGTTCTGCTTTCCTAGTAATGATTAAGTGTAAGCAAACTCAATGTCCATGGAATACTGGAGATGTACAAGCAGTAAACTGCACGTTTCTGGTGCAGATAACACTCTGGCAGCTGCAGTACTGAATGCACAGCAGGAAAACTCTCTTTTTCTGCAGTTGTTTTGCAGCCTGTAATGAACTGCATACAGCGACAAGTTACACTGGCACCAGGGCCCAAACAGGCTGGTTTAAGACAAGCAGGGTACCTATACCCTGAAGTTATAGAAACCACTATTTAGACACAGCTCTTAGTTTGCAAGGTCTAAGCAGATGGCAGGAGAAATTGTTTCTTGCCAAAATCAGGCAGAACTGTGTTGCTATCAGCTGTACACCCTGGAGAGAATCGCCTGCTGAGGCGTGGGCAACTGAGAAACTTTCCCCTTTCAAATGGGGCTTCTGAGGCCATGCTGCTTTCCAGTGGAATTAAACTGCATTCATTGCTGAGCTGTTATTCTGCCATTTTTAGCACAGACCAAGCCCTGAAATCTTCTGAGCAGTACTGCCCTTCACCTTCTTCAGTGGGGTTGATATGAAGTAACAGAAGGAATTCAGTTTTGGATCTAAATGGTCATGGGAGCCTCCTGTGGGAATTTATTATCTTCACAATCAGTGGAAAGACCTGTTATATACAAACTCACTTCTTCCATGAGTCACTGAGTGCCTTATAAGCAAAGGGTTGAAGGCTTCTTCAGTATTTTCTTGGTCTAGGTAAGTGTCTAAGCTCTCTCCTAACTCCTCTTTCACAGACAAGTCTGTGCACAGGACAATCCTGTCAGCAGATGACAGTAACAAAACTGGAAGCTGGAAGCAGCAGAGTTTTAACCTTGTGATCATTGCAAAAGCCGAGGCAGAGAGGAACGACATCAAAGGATTTATAATCTTTTCATTACACCATCAACACTATTTCAAACTATAAAAATGATGGGCAGCAGTTCCAATAACAGTAACTGGAGAATAAAGGCAACGCAGAAACATACATAACAAACCCATACTTGGTTCCTCTTTGCTCAGTTTCCCATCTCTAGCAAGTCACAGAAGAAAGTTAGGGAAAAAATGTAGCTGGTCCCTCATGTAAGAAATCACATTTGATACTGAAATCTGGTGATTTTATGAGGGCAAAGATTTTAGGAGACATGGGAACTCCTCCCAAGACAAAATATTGCAGATTTGGAAACCATGGAAGAATTTTCCCAGCTAATGGCTTTCCCACCTAAAATCCTGCTTTGTCATTTCAGTAAGGACAGAAAGTTCACTACCACTCTTTTTAATGTCTTTAGAATATTAGAAATTCATCCAATAACAATACACTGTATAAAGATGCTACTTGTTATCCACTAGTCCAGTTAGATATTTTTATAAAGTGTCATTAAAAAAACACAAATTAGATTAAAAGGTGTAATGAAAATGAAATTAAAATGTTTCCTGCTGCACCTTTTCATACTGTTTGGGATAATCTCAGCAAAATGAAGTGATGTATACAACACCGTGTACTCCCTGTGACCAATTTGCAGTCAGCAAAGGTGTCATTTTGATCATGTTACTCCCTTTTCACTCATATAATGCAATTCCAGGAAGAATATCTTGATGAAAATATATATCACACCCATATCTCGTACAACACTCCAACTGCACAATCACACACCAGGCTGCTGAGATAAAAAACAGACCAAAACAGCTTTGGGTACTCCAGGCCAAGAATTCAGTAAGAAAAAAATCTGGTCATAAGCAGAGAAGTTATCTATAAGCAGAGGAAATTTCCTCACCCAAGTAGAAACTAGGACAGCATTTTGGATTAAACACTTCTTACTCAAAACAGGAATCTTTAGCAAACAAGAATGAGATGCAGATGTATTTCTTAGAGTCACTAAATTTTCTATAGAGAACCAGCCTCCAGATCATGACCCTGCTAAATTTTTGAGCTCCTTGTACTTGCATACCTCACAGGGAACATTCAAGATCTCTTAAGAATGAAGATTCCACTTAGGAGAAGCTTCTAGAACAAGATCTGACATGGCTGTCAGGCATGGATCAAGCACCTATGTTAAAACAAGCAGAGGGCTGTTCCTCAGTCTCTAAACACGAAAGTGAGCTGTGTGTGAAATTGAAGTCAAGAGAATGCAGTTAAATATAAAGCTATAAGCAAAAATAGGTACATCAACATCTAAGCAAAAGATCCCATCGTGTGAACACCCTGTTCAGGGCAGACATATTTAATACAAATGTGCTTTGTTCCTGGGGGCTTTCATAACCTAGTTCTAGGTAACAGATTAATCATTCCTGGTGTCCCACAGTCAAATGCTTAACCCCCACTGGTTTTCATTTTTGTATTATAAATCCAATCAATATGTAGAACATCAGGAAAACTTCACTCAGTGCTATATGCAACTGAACAAAACTCAGCAAATTGCTTGTATTTCTTATTACCTCATTTTACCTCTGTTGTAGAGGATCTAACAGATTTAAAAATTATAAATAACTCTTGTCAGAAGCATGATTTTATTTCCAGAACTTATAATAGAAGTGATGATGGGCCTACAAGGCTGAAACTAGCTTCATGTTTGCATCTCATGCTGAATTTTAGACACTAGCTTGTTGTGCAAGCCAACATTTCAAATTTGATCTGAAAAACAAGATGCAACGAATAGAGGGTCTCCAGGGTCTTTTTATTGCCTTCTTGGAAGCAATGGCATCATTGCTTCTCATTTTTACCCCTCTGAATGTTTGTATCTACATAAGATACTTTGGGGAATGTGTAATTTTGGACATCTTGCAGAGTTAAATACATAACCAGAATGTCAAACAGCTACTATTTTCACCCATGACACTAAGCACAAAATCACTGAAACTCTATTTTCAGTAGTAATTAGACACCTAGGGAGAAACTCCAATGCCTAAACACAGAGATTTAGTGTCATTTTATACCCCCTACAGTATAAAAAAAGTCATCTATTCACAACTGTCAGTTTACTCATGATGTAGGGGAGTTCTCTTTCCTTTTGAAGCATCAGCTAAATACCAGATGAGGCATCCCAAAGCCTCTCAAATAGCACTGCACACTTATGGTTAGGCAACTGAATCTTTCCTCTAAAGCCTACAAACAAATAAAGCTTGGAAAGTGATTGAATTTAGCCTGAAACGGTCACCCAGCTGAACTAACTCAACCTCTTGTGATTGCATCTCTTTTGGCTGGAAGGGAATCTTTAACACTTGCATCTCTACATACTACATGTGCATTAACAACCAAATGTGGACGTCTCAATGTGGGAATGAATCCAGTTCTCAAACTGAAATTCATCTCACCTACTTTAGGTATATACATTGTCTGTCTCTACATATGGGCTGTTTGTCTAGCAAAGAGAAAAATAGGCACCTTTAGAAAGAGGTCCTTCTGACCCATTTTTCTATATTCATTTTACACTGAAATGAGTCACACCCTTTCTCTCCAACTAGAGGTGCTTGTCTTTGAGGCATATTTCTTAAAGACAAATGAGAAATCCCACTTCTGGAAAAGCAGGTATTGATCAAGAACCAGATACCTGCCTCTAAGATATACCACTCTACATCCATACATATCTTTAGACACCTAAGATGCATTTGAATCTCTAAATTTTAAATTGCTAGATTTCGCTGCTCTCCAAAATACAACTCAAAACAATCCTCTTAAAGGAAATAGAATTTTTTATTATATAGTTATCTGCTAAAAAACTGTTGTTAGGCACCTAATGAAACTTTGGCCTACAAACTGCACACCGCTAACAGAAACCTGAATCACAAGATTTAAAAATGGATACAAAATTTTGATGTAGGGACTTTGTGTACAAATATCCAAATAATCATTCTCAGCAATTTTAAATGCTCCATGGAATGAAATGGTAAGATTAAATAATAACAAAAAAGTTTCTAAATATAACAGAAAACTAAGTTCTTTCCACTCACAAGCAGAAGTTCCATTTCCCTTCATTTAACTCCCAATATGTGGAATTACATTTTCCAGCTAATAAATTTTCACTGCTGTATTGTCTGTTTCGAACCAATTTCCAGTTTTGATGCTATGAAATAGCTACTTTCTTCAGCTCACAGAAAGAAATTAAATATATGTATGCTGGAGAGCATTTTGGTGCTCCTCTGGGTTAAAGAAACATGAATTACTGTTAGAAGAAAGTAACCAAGCAGCAAAGCAGCAAGCCACTGCTTTCCCAGGAGTGACAGCCTGACATTCTGAGCAAGAAAATATAAAGGCTTATTTTCTCCAACTCATGTTCTCATCAGAAGCATCAGTTATCAGTGCCTCACAAGATCCCTCTCTTAAAAAGAGCTTAAAATCTGAGAAAAGAAGAATGTGTGATATCAAGGGGCAAAGCCTCAACAAGTCTTCAGAGTTTTAATCACAATCTTGAACTTGTTGTATTGCATAAACAGTCCTCTTGGATTTCTGATTTCATCCTCCTGCTAGCAGCCAGACATCCATGAAATGTAGTTCTCACACACTGCTGAAAATTAGGCAAACAGACAGAACAAACCACTATGGCAGGCACATGATTTCATCAGGCCATAAATAGCAAGTTGTGAAATATTCTGTTCTTCTGCATTTGAATAAATATCACTATGAAGCAGATGAAGACAGATAACCCAAGCTATTTACAGCTTCTGTCATAATGAAAATGCAGTTGTGTTTCCATAATGTCCTCATAGCAGACAGAAGATGGCAGAGCATTTTCCAAGTGTGCATTTCATGCTTTATAGCAGCTGAGCTACTAGGTAGTAAAATCAAATGTGGGCCAGGATATACATTTCATGGTCTAGAAGCTCACCTTGTGCTGCAAAGGCGAGTCAGTGTGGCTGAGTTGGAGTCCTGTTTGCAGGACATAACTCTTGCAGGATGAACATGCTTTAGCCTGCTCCAGCACTTTTACTTTGTATTTATATGCAGAAACACGCCATCTGTGTGTCTTCTGAGATAAAATCTTGGCAGCAAAGACAACATCACACACTGAGTAATAGCCCAGTGATTCCTGGAATATACTGATTGCAATAAGAGTAATGATGTTGGGTAAAATTCTGGTCATGCTGCTGTCAACAGAGTAGCTTTGTACTTTGTCTATGAGTATTAAGCACCTTTTTGGAGATAACAGAAAAATGAGAAGATACAAAACACTATCTCTTGTTACTCCAAAGTTACATTTGAGATCACTGTTAAGACTTTATCAATAAACACCATGTGCACTAGAGAGCACAAAAGGCTATTATTTTACTGATATAGATTCCTACACAAATTTCACGATGAGCATCTGATACATCAGGTGAACTTTGTCACCACATCTGTTAAATTCTAATGCAGCTTCAGTATTGTAGAAGAAACATCTTTGCAGGCTAAATAACATATTTGACATTGTACACCTTTCTGGTACAGTGTAGAAGCTGATATTTACCCCTCTTTCCAGATGTCTCTCCTTTAGGTAAAACAACTTGCAATAACTTGTGTGGGAATTGCTCTCTTCCTTGTTTATTTTTCAGAGTAGTGAAAGAAGCTTGTTTCTACTTGCATGGTTAAAATAAGGATATACTAAGTACGTACTAAGACATAAGATGTGATTCTACTGAAATGTGCTCATTGTACACAATCTTATTTGATGTACATACTGAACCAGCCGAAAATGTCTGTCTGTAGAAGTAAAAGATAACTTAAATTCTGCATCTCATCTATGAAACATTCCAAATGTGGCCATCAATGAAACTTATTTCCAGAGGAGGTCCCACTCCCATCCAAAGCACTAAAATAGCTATTTTCAAAGTTTCTGCACATGACTGTGTGTCACTGTTAAGATTGGGAGATACAAACGAATCTGAATGTTACAAAAAGCGCTCTCACGAATCTGTCAAGCTGAATGAGTTTGTGGGCTGATGCTTCACAAAGAACATTAATTATCAAACAACATGGAATCTGAACAACTTGATATCTGGAATATTTCTCACCATAGCCAGGTGTTCAACCAGTGGATACCAATACAGTTTGACAGAGATCAAGGGGGTCTTTTGCCTACTTACGCTATGGGACGATGTTTCACACTGTTTAAAATATCTTGTCCTTTTCTGTTCTTGTATAATAAGCCATTATTTCTGCAGCTAAAGCTTCCGAAAAACATGATTTCTGTGTCAGAGGGATAAAAATATCCCTGACACAACACTGGATTTCATTTAGAAAAGCATCAGAAGATACACAGTTTAAGCTGGAATTTATTGATTCTTGCAGCTCAATGCAAATTTGAAATTGTGCTCTGAAACAAGCCATACACTTTTCTTAGCTAAATCTTTACAGCAACATTAAGAAAAAGATCAGCACAGTTCTAAAATTAACTGCTGACATTTACAGTATTTTATGGATCTGTCACTAGACCTAGAGGTGAAAATAAGGGCATGAATCTATTTTGGGTAAGAACTTGTGAAACTTGCATTTTCTTCCTTTTGGCTTGTATTCCTCTGATATGATTGCAGTTTGCGTCCTGAGAGCAGCAGGCTGAGACCAGAGACTCATTTTAATAAAACAAATAGAGAGAACTCTGGGAACTTGCCAAAACACACCTTTAAATCTGAAGCAACCCCTTCTGAAGAAAAATCTTCCATCCAGATTGTTGTGTTTGTAGAATCTGCTTCACAGATTCTGCCCTAAACTCCAATTTGGTTTTTAGCCGTTATTTTAGGCATAACAAAATGCACACATTTCTCAAACGTTTAAAATCTAGAAGCACAAAACTGCTCAGGTATTTGTAGCCATATTATGTCAAAATTAAGGTTGGGAGCCCTTCTTCTCAATGCCATTCTTCCACCTCTTCCAGTGCCTTACCTGAGTTTTCACTAGCAAAGTTCTCTTGGTACCTGTATTTCTGTATAAGGCCCACCTGACATAATTCTGAATGGGCTGAGAAGCTTTCTTTCCATTTGTTAGCTGAGTGGGACCAGGCAGCTTCAAAACATGCATCTTTTTGATAAGGTCCCTTGAGTAACCCTGTCCAGAAAGTATCTTCTGTGCATGATTAAAGCATATGGCAAAGAGTAAACTGCACCTCAAATATTGTGTTTAGGAATGCTTTTATCCCAAACCAGAATCCTGGTTTCAAAAGCTGTAAAGGGAGAGGGTTTGAGGACTGGAGGATGTACTTTAAGGGTCAGAGTGGAGATACATGGCTTAAACAGTCAACTCTGATTTACTACTATATGCATCCACTTCATGCCTTGCTTGGCAACTACTACATGTAAATTTTGCCTCTGACTTTTGCAGTTTTAGTCTTGATATTCTAAGCAATCGTTGTCTGTAACTCTTAGTCTTCCATCAGATGATTTCCTACTGTAGAATAAGCTCCAAAAGGTATGTGTACTTGAGTTTCGAACACACTCCATTAGCAAAAGACCCCTTCCATCAATATTTCATCTTATAAGCTAAACTCTGAAGGAGACCTGAGATATCTCCCACCCTTACTGCCCTTGGTCTGTGGGGCAAAAACTTCCCATAGAGAGACAGAGGAGACATGAGTATGACAGAGTCCTTATCCTTCAGATATCTAAGTATAATAATTCATCTGTCAGGGATCTCATCATGTTAAACTCCATTACTTTATAAGTCAGCAAAAATCCTTACTGGTGCCTTTTATTTTTAAGCTTTCTGAAATTTGGGTATTTTAAAAGAACAAACTATAAATGTGCAGAGAGTCAGACTTTCCTGGGGAGTCTCGTTTTTGACAGCAGGTACAGTTAGCAAGCTGCAGCTGGAACTTTCAGTCTTTTGAACACCTCATTTACAACACGGTCTTTCTCCAGAATAAGCCTTTTAGTGATGCTGCAGCTGTTCAGGTTGTAATTCTACAGATCCAGCATATCACAGCCTCCCTCCGAAATCACTCTCTATTTCAGAGGTATAAAAGAACACATTGGATTTCAGGGGGGAATTCAGTATGCTGGAAAGCTTGTGAGGAAGCCTGCTTTTTAACAAGCAGGTTTTCAAAGAGACCGCTTTTACAAAGCTGGTTTGTGAAGTGCTGGCTAAGCAGGCAGGTGCTGGAGCTGGTTCCAGATATAGCTGGTCTTAAAAATTACAGCAGTGTTGTATAAAAATAAGATGGGGAGAGTATAAACTCTAAACAGGAGGAAAAATTGTTTCCATACTCAAGAACATTTAGGGGATTGGCTAAAAGGGTTCTGGGATGTGTCAGTAGGAACTGACCATGTGTGGCCTGTTCTGAGCAGATTTATGAACATCTACATATAAACACTGGTATAAAACACCATATTTCATTACTGTTCCTAAGAGTAGGGATAATATATCAGTGGCAAATGTTAGTGGTTCTACAAAACCCACCATATGGGAACTTCAGCAGTGCTTCATCTCCATATTCCCCTGGGAAGTGAACTTATATTATCATCCTTATTCAATAATTGTGTGAAATGTTTGCTAAAAGCAGATCAGGAGAAAAGTGCTGAACAGAGAATGCCATAAGCACATTCATAAATGAGCAAACTAAAGGTTCCTTTAGGCCTGTGACATGTTTTCAGAGACCAAGAATGTCAGAAGAAGCATGGAGCCATCTTCCTTACAGATGCTTCCATACCTCTGCAGTAACACCCTGGCTCCCAGGCCAAGCTGGACACACCAGTCTATTTAGCTCTCTCAGAACTGAAACTATTCTGTTTGTGATTACTTGTGCCCTACTCTCTACATTTTCAGTATCAAAGGCAGAAACATAACCTACTTAAACAGATAGAAATATAAACTATTTTAAGTGTATACTCACTGTTGACGCCATACAATACAACAGCATAACAAATTCCTGAGCTTGTTCACTACTTATTTTCTATTACTTCCTATTTGTGATTTACTTATTTTGTTTGCTCAGTAGAAAGCTGCTTGCAAGAATTTTTCAGTCCTTACAATATCATTTTGTGCTTTAAGCAACTACATTAGAACCTTAGTTTTGTTTGACTACTAAGGATTTGAGGAAATTCTCTCCTTGGCATTTTTCCTCATTAACCAGCACAGAAATCATACAGACAATTTCATCTGGGCTTGACTTCATTTTCGTGGAGATCAAGGACAGGTTGAAAGTTAAACACAGCTTGTGTTTTGATGGTTAGCATGTGAAAACAAGTGCCAGCAGAAGGGAAAATCCTTCTCTCTTATAGCACAAGGAAGATGACAGAGAAACCAATATACAGCTGGTGAGTCCGTATCAGGCAAAGGATGATATTACAGTGATAACAATAACCAAGTATAATCATCTTTCCAAATCTAAAGGTAAGTACATTTCTAAGACCCTTTTAGCAGATTACCCTAAAATTCTCAATATCAGTATATAGGTCAGTTAATCCAGGACTGGGGAAAGTCCTCAGGCAAGAAAAGAAAAGGAAAAAGTGTATCAGAGAACTGCAGAGACACAGCTGTGAGTACATAGCACACACAGGGGCACGGATCTCTTTTCTGATCACAAAGCCAAACGACTTCACCTCTCACCTTAGCTGAACCAACAATAGCAAATCTGATCTGAGGAGCATTCTGCAGCAAGAGTATAAAAATGATAATTGGAAGTTTATTACTTAACGCTTGGCAAAGCTATTTCCCTAGGCAATTTGATAAATACCTTGACTTTTCTGCCCATCATAACCTCAGACATTTATTGCCTCATTTGCTATAACAAACGTTGCTACTTCCAACTACCAAGCTTATATTTAACAGACTATACAGCAGGAATGTTACCACAATAGATAAAAGCCAAGAGATGAGTCTGGAAGTTCAGGTGGAGAGACAACGGTTTTCCAGGGAACTGCACCCATCTTATGCAAGAAAAGCTGCTTAATTTAAGCAGAAATAAAGCTTCAACAGACTTGGGGAAGCAGAGGGTCCTTTCTGCTGATGGAGTCTCTCCTCATTCTTTTCCAGCTACAGGGAGAGCAGAGACCAACATCTCCACAAAATACCATAGGGCAGGCAGAAAAAATCATGATGGGTCAAGTCCCTTGGGCTGAGTTTCCTATAGTATTTATTGCTTTATTTACTGCAAGGCAGTTCTTACTAAGAAAAGGTGATCTCAGATAGCAGGATTTTGCAGTCAAAGAACTGGGGACGGGGCAGAAATTCAGTGTCGGAGTAGACCATAATCCTCAACAGCAATGCAATTTTTATGTCCAACGGGATAAACAGAACTCTGTAGCAACTCACTATGTGACTTCCCTTTGGCTAATGCAGGCTGGCACTGCTGCCAGCTTGAGCTGTCCCTGCAGCTATGAATTCATTATGTGACGGAACAGAGCAATGGGCAGTACTGCCATAGTGGAGCAGGAGAGGTTCTCCTCCTCTGTGCAGAGCACCAGGGCAAGCATGTTCCTTCCCAGACAGAAGTGCAAAATACATACTGCAACACTGAGCGTATTTTGAAGAGATGGAAAGTTATCCTGATGCTCACTTGAGAAAAATAGGCTAATATTGCCATCAGATTCAGTGGGGATCAATGCTTCTCAGTTCAACTCACTCCAAACACCAGATATTTGTGATCACCATGCACGTAAGGCATAACTTGTCCTCCTTGCAGAGTGTCTGTGCATGCAGGTGGTAATTATGAGGAGAACATGTCCCAGGTCATCTCCCAGCGACACTAAGAGACATCCCTGGCACCCATCCAGGCAGCCCCCACTGCATCCTCCACATCTGGAGAGGTTTTATCTACAAGAATAGAACAAATTCCCAAGCCAAGAAAAAATACAGTGAAATATCCAACAACAAGCAAATAGTACTCACGGAGGGGGCTGGAATACATGGAAGCTGATTACAGTGTAAAACATCAGTCCTGTGGTTTTCAGTGTATTCCTTTGCTGTTTGGATACCTCCAGCAGCTGAGTAAAGATCAAAGGATTCCAAAGAGACCAATTGGTTATAATGCCCTGTGGAGCCAGGATTAGAAGTTTATTCTTTGGTCTGCATTCCTCTGATATTGTTTTAATTAGCTGTATTGTGAAGGTGGTGTTGGGGGTCTCAATTATTTCATTTCACCAGGGATGGCTGCTCTATTAATATTTAAACAGCATGTTTTAACTATATACTATAGTTGTTAAGAACCTGCAATGAGGAGACAAGAGATGCCAAGACCCTTCTTACCCATAAGAAGAATTCAACTGTTCTTAGCAAAGTTCTGCTAGTTTTATCATTCAGCTGAACTCAAAAACATAAAGGGAAATATTAACCTGTCTTACTTTGTAATAACCTTCCAATGTGAGGGAGTTTGTGATGTGTTTTTTCCATCTATTTTATTTACACATTTAGCCTGGAGACATTTTCTGCAAAAGTCTGAATTCTTTCAGCAATAAATTCCATAGATGAATTATGAGAAGGGAGAAGAGAAAGAAAAAAAAAAGAAAAACAAAACAGAGGAAACTGTGAAAATATGATTCTTTTTCCAAATATTTGACTCTTTTCTGTAAATTCCAGATCTCAGATGCAACTGGATACAGAAACATTCATCTGCTGCTGCAGAAAGGTAAAACAGGAAAAAAAAAGTTTTGAAATTTTAAAGAAAAATTATGAAAAATTGAGTTATTTTGATTCTAAATGTATTCTTGAAATTCAGAATTATTTAATTCTGAATTATGAAGTTCAAAACCAAATTGTCAAAAATCAGAAATATCTGAATACACTCTTCAGAGATAAAGGGTGGGTTTTGAATCAGAACCGGTGCTGAATTTTGAAGTTTCCTATGGCAGATTTTTAGCGGAAAAATCATGGAAGAGGTTTGCTCTTTCTTCTTCTTGTTCTTTTTTTGAGAGGTGCACAATATTTGTTGTTGTTTTGGAGTGAAAAGAAACATTTAATACATTTCTTCACAATTTTTTCTTCCAGCTTGATATGCAGTATTTGTTCAGCACATTTGTGGTGGGTTGACCTTGGCTGAAGGCTGACACTGTTATATATGCAAGAACTCCTATCGTGATAATTTGTGGGAAAGTCTTCTCACCTCATTCAGCTCTGCAGGGTCATACCTCACCTGTTTTCCCCTCTGCTTATCCAAGTATTTCTGCTCCTATGTTATTTTAACATCAACATCCTCAAGCTAATTTATTGCTCTTTCTTGGTTCACATATGAGAAATGAGGTGAGTTTGGTAGGACTGAGCATGCAACAGCTGGAGAGATTCTTCATGGTGCTAACCTCTGTGTTATCCTGACTGATAGATGCTGAAAGAGAGACTTCTTAAAGCAACAATAAATTCACAGCAGAAGAGTGATCCCCTCCCAAGAGGCATAACTAAATCATGACATTTAAGACTACACATCTATGTTGTTACAACACGAAGGATAAAAGGGGAAAGGTTATCATGAAGTGCCATATTTGCCAGCATATGTAGAGAAATATCATCAACTTTAGAGAAGCTTATCAACTGTAAAGAAAGCCATCAACTGAGCTATTGTGGCCCTTTCTTCAGGAGCAAGAGCATTTCAGAGCAAAAATTCAATGCATAACTCAGCAGTCATAACTGTAAGAAAAATATTTTCAAGTGTTACACAAAGGCTATCAGTTCCACCTCCTTCATGTCCTTTCCTTATACCCCAGGACTGTGGAATGTCAAGATTACAACCTGAGAGCAATCAGACAAGACGGCCTGTAGGTACTATCTATCTCAAGAGGGAAGTAGGTGGAAGCTCTGCAGTTCTCTGAGTTTTCATAGCAGGCCCTTGGCAAACACCTACACAGAGATGCTCATAACTGCGAGACTCACAGCTTGTATCGACCCACCCAAAATCTCTCCATGTTACCCAATACTGTAGGCCTGGTTGCAGGAGGGTAAATGAAACAGTGCATATACGGAGAGCAGATGGAAGAGAGAAGGGGAGCCCAGGTTGGAGATGAACACTGTAAGCTGATGGTACAAGCTCAAGGGTCTTTGGCCTGAAAGGTCCAGGATTCAAGGTATGAAGGTGATGAATTGGAGAATGCCCGAGCTGAGATACCCTTCTTATTCCTGGCCTCATATTGCCCATGTCAACCACTTTATAGTTAAGTGTAAGAATCAGAATAGGAGAAATGAGACTGAAACACCTGACAACATTGGTATGAGGCAGACTAGAGAAAAAGAATGACAGGGTTGCAAACTAAATACATGCCTGTGCTCAAACACCATAACAATATGTAGAGCAAATAAAAGTCCGTCAGGGTCAGCCCTATCTGAAAAACTTTTCCATAGTATTAAATCACTCTTTGTGTTTGCATTTTGAGCCTAATTTAAAGAATATTGAGAGAACAATAGTCCATGTGCACAAGTCCGTGGGACCTGATGAAATCCATCCGCGGGTCCTGAAGGAGTTGTCAAATGAAGTTGATAAGCCACTGGCCATCATATTTAAAAAATCATGACAGTCAGTGAAAGTCCTGACAACTGGGAAAAGGGAAATATAACCCCCATTTTCAAGAAGGGGAACATGGATGACCCAGGGAATTACAGACCAGTCAGTCTCACCTCTGGCAAAATCTGGGAGCAGATTCTCCTGGAAGGCATGCTAAGGTACATGAAAAACAACAAGGTGCTTGGTGACAGCCAGCATGGCTTTGCTAGGGGGAAATCCTGCCTGACCGATTTGATGGCTTTCTATGATGGGGCTGCAGAACTGATGGACAGGGGTAGAGCAGCTGACGTCATCTACCTGGACTTGTGCAAAGCTTTCAACACTGTCCTGCACGACATCCTTGTCTCTAAATTGGAGAGAAATCAATTTGATAGGTGGACCACTCGCTGGATAAAGAACTGTCTGGATGGTCGCACACAAAGAGTTGCGGTCAACGGTTCAATGTCTGGCTGGAGACCAGTAACGAGTGGTGTCCCTCAGGGACCAGTGTTGGGATCGATCTTGTTCAGCATCTTTGTTGGTGACATGAACAGTGGGATTGAGTGTGCCCTCAGCAAGTTTGCTGATGACACCAAGCTGTGTGGTTCTGTTGATACACTGGAGGGAAGGAATGCTGTTCAGAGGGACCTTGACACGCTTGTGAGATGGGCTGATGCCAACCTTATGATGTTTAACCATGCCAAGTGCAAGGCCCTACACCTGGGTCGGAGCAATCCCAGGTACAGATACAGGTTGGGCAGAGAAGAGATTCAGAGCAGCCCTGCAGAGAAGGACTTAGGAGAGCTGGTCGATGAGAAAATAAGCATGAGCCAGCAGTGTGTGCTTGCAGCCCAGAAAGCCAAACATATCCTGGACTGCATCAAAAGGAACGTGACCAGCAGGTCAAAGGAGATGATCCTGCCCCTCTACTCTGCTCTTGGGAGAACCCACTTGAAGCATTGTGTGTAGTTCTGATGTCCTCAACATAAAAAGGACATGGAACTGTTGGAACAAGTCCAGAGGAGGCTACGAGGATGATCAGGGAACTGGAGCACCTCCAGTATGAAGATAGGCTGAGAAAGTTGGGCCTGTTCATCCTGGAGAAGAGAGAGCTGCATGGAGACCTCATAGCAGCCTTCCAGTATCTGAAGGGAATCTGTAAGGATGCTGGGGAGGATCTCTTCATTAGGGACTGTAGTGACAGGACAAGAGGTAATGGGTTCTAACTTAAACAGGGGAAGTTTAGATTGGATATAAGGAAGAAGTTCTTTACTGTAAGAGTGGTGAGGCACTGGCATGTGTTGCCCAGAGAAGTTGTGAATGCTCCATCCCTGGTGGTGCTCAAGGCCTAGCTGGACAGAGCCTTGGGTGACATGGTTTAGTGTGAGGTGTCCCTGCTCTTGGCAGGGGGGTTGGAACAGGATGATCTTAAGTTCCTTTCCATCTCAAACTATTCTATGATTCTAACACAAAACCTGAAAATACTGATTAGTAGCTGTCATCTCTGTAATCTGCAGAACTTTGATATAAGTCTGTAGGAAAACATTAACTCTGAAATCGAAACAAAGAGTGAATGTGCTAACTGTAAACTTAGATTTTTTTCTCCACTGCTAATATCCATAGGCAGGTCTTTGCAACAGAAAGATCAACACCTTTTTCCTGACTTATCCCTAATGTGTTGTGAAAAAGACAAACAACGAGAAAGATGAATGAGAAGACTAGAAGAGGATGTAAGTTTACTGTCTGGGTAATATAAAGATCAACCTAAATGAAAATGTTGCTCCTTTCACCACCCTATCTTTCCTACTCTAAGTGCATAAAGGAATAATATAAAACATGTATAAATAATTTAGAAATACTAGGTGAATATTTTCTCTTTTTTTCCACGGCAGTTTTATTAAAAGCAAGAACCTTACTTCATAAAAAAAGGAGAGAAGAAAATTAAATCAGTGTCATCCTTATCCCAGTGGCTAGGTCATTCCCAAGTGGCAAAGTGCTGACCTTTGTATCTTCCACCTTCCCAAACCAGAACAGGGAGCCTGCTGCTCACCAGTCCTGTAATTAGGGAAAATTCTAGGATTGTTCGTCCCAGCTTTTATCCATTGGGTGTATTCCAATGTGTACAAAGAATTAAAAACTTGATTAGTCAGAGAAAATTTGCCTTCAAGAGAGGCTAAAGGATTTGGAGAGGGTACGAGACACATTGGCTCCAACTGCACTATCTGCCATTTAATTCTTATTAATACAAAATAGGACAATTTCAATAAATCAAGGCAGACCTATTCTAAAACCGAAAACCCTCTACAAGATTGGAAAACCTCTCTCCTGGGAAATGGGAGATTAATTTCTGCTTCGAGTAGTCTTCTATAGTGATCAAACCACCCAAACAAAGGATTTAAAATGCCTAAAAACTCATGTATGGTACTTGAGCTTTGAAATTGCCTAACTAAATGTGTGGAGATGTACAGGTGCAACAGCACTGCAGGCAAGTCATTCTGCAGTCTCTTTGCTCACCTCTCCTTTAAAGAGCTTCTGAACACCTGCAGCTCGCATTAACTGCAATTTGTGGAAGCCAGCTAGTCTGGATATCAGTCCCTATGCCTACACTACAAAGTACATTAAAAAGAAACACAGTGGTACTTTAACATCAGCAAGTCACTAGCAACTAATAATTACTGAAAACCCCCTGTATACAGTCTGCCTGGAAGTCCTCCATTACTGAAGTATGCATGGGCCAAGCAAGCAAATGCCTAAATCTTTCAACACCTCATTTAGCTTGATATCCGCACATCTGCTTTTTCAAACAGCCGTTAAACAAATTATATTGTGCTACATCCTTTCTTTGAAAAAAGACACCAATTCAGCACTCACTCCCCTCCCTCTGTATAATTTTTGTGCCAGGAAGAGATTGAAATACCAATATAGCCAGTTTAGGAGCTATTCACTGTTGCTAAGAGGACATCAACACAACTGTTAGCCAGCAACAGTCATGGTAGAGATTAACGTTTCAATGGATTTTTTTCTAGCTTCATACTCTAAATTGAGGGAGCTATTTTCTTTTATTATAAAAGTCTCTCATTAGTAATTCAAAGTCACTTAGTTAGTTGAACTGGCCTTTGTTCTAAACACAACCACCAATGAACTGCTTCAGTGCAGTTAATATATCACTATTACTCTCATTCAAGAAATAAAATAGTAAGATTTTCAAAACAGAACACAACTACACGCCTATTGTAACAGGCATGTAACTACCTGCCTAACAAATGTGTGATCACATAAACTCTAACATGTACAAGATTACTATGCATGCAGAGGAACAGTATGTTGCACACATTTCCATTCCAACTCATGTGCACCTGCACATGATGTGTTGTCAGAATTTCATCATGTAGCTTTCCTTGTTGCATGTATCCCCAGCTGCCAAGGTTGCTCAGAAATGCATTTTGATACTGCTTTAAGGAGAAAACTCTGCATGTTTGTACAGTAAAGCATTTATTCATTTACCTGAGTTGAAAGCATCTGAAGCATGGTCAGGAGGCAGTAACCTTCCCAAGGATTTTTAAGCATAGGGGTGCTTTCTAGTCAACACTAACCACTGCACATTAAAGTGCCAAAAGCTGTAGACTACAAAGTGTTGCATTTGCCTTTTCTTGCACAAAGCAAGTATCATGTGACTTGTGGATATGCGAAAGCTTCTCTTTTGGTATAGTCAGCACTACAATGTAAAAATAAGGGGTAACGGGTTGAAACTTAAACAGCAGAGGTTTAGATTGGATATAAGGAAGAAATTCTTTACTGTTAGGGTGGTGAGGCACTGGAATGGGTTGCCCAGGGAGGTTGTGAATGCTCCATCCCTGGCAGTGTTCAAAGCCAGGTTGGACAGAGCCTTGGGTGATATGGTTTAGTGTGAGGTGTCCCTGGCCATGGCAGGGGGTTGGAACTAGATGATCTTAAGGTCCTTTCCAACCCTAACTATTCTATGATTCTATGAAATGTCTGCTTAGTAAATTGCTTACATTGTACCCTACTTGGGCAGCACTTATTTAAAGATAGGGATATTTTTTTTTGTAGAGAAGGACAAAAAGATATTTCTTTTATTAAAAGGGAAGGAGGATAAAGGAAAAAAAGAAAATGCACAAGGTGTCACCTGATATGTGGATGATTCCCTCATCTGTAAGGCTAGATCTATAAGCTGCAGCCACTTATCCAACAATGACACTGATGCAAGTCAAAATAGGATGTGAAGCTGGCAATGGACAAAGTTTCAAAAACTTCATAAGAAAATTAATGCAAGCAGGATCATAGGAGCATCTTTTGTTTCCTTATTGGAAGCAAGGTGCTGGGTCTGCTAGTATTGCTGTTTCTCTATTTTTTAATTACCATCCAAAGGTTTAATAACCAGTCATTTAATTTAATGGAAAACACACAAAATTTAAAGAGGAAAGAAAAGAAAACATTTCCAACGTCAACACTATGCCTGGGAAATATGCTGTTAATTTTGAAAGTTTGCAATAAAAGCATCTCAATTTTTAAGTCCTATTTCATGTTTTCATCTTGCTCTATAAAAGACTGGAATGAGCAATCATTGTACTGAATAAAAACCCTAAATAGTAAAAAGGTATGCAAAAAAAACATATATGATGGATAGAATTTAATAAACTGATCTTTTTTTCCTTTCTTGACTTTCAGCTTAGAGCACTTTAATACTTACCATATTAGAAATAATCCCAGGAAGTTGTACAACTTCAGAGGAACGGGACAGTGCCAGGAAAAGAAGGCTACACATGCAGCCTAGGCAGACTGCCGTCACATAATAAAGGTGCCACACCAAAACCTGAAGATTTTAGAGGAACGAATTCAGTCCTTTTGTCCTTTCCCTAACATATGAACATGATTTTACATTACAGAAAAATTGCTAGTCATCCACTTCAAAACCCTAAGAGCAACAAGCCCTGACAGCAGGCTACAGGAAATGTGAATATTGGCTCAGCCTGAGTTGCAGGAACAAGATATAAAAGATATCATCCTCCTTCAACTCTGGTACAATGAAAATTGACCTTAGGAGCTATGTTTTGTTGGCCTGAGTGCATATGGCACAAGTTGGGAGAATGGGATTCTTTACAGGATGAGAATCATAGAATATTGTTTCCCTCTTTTACCATGCTAAAGAGAAAATAAAGGAGAATCCTTTCTTTCCAGAGCATTATTTTGGATGCAAGAAATCAAAATTCAGCCACAGACTGCATGTGATTTAGCAACCTTAAACTCAATAATCCACTATTAATGCTTCAATCACGACTTTAGTAAAGAAAGATCAGGTTTAGCCCAGATACTAGGTACTGTGTCAACCTGGCATACAAATATGGTGATATATATCTAGACATTTAACTAGCAAAGATGAGAGCTGAAATACCAGAGAGATGTCTTGAATTTGAAGTACCCAATGTAATTCGGTTTTAGGTAAATTCATAATTAAATTCTTAATCTTGCTATACTCAGTCAACAGCTGAAAGCAATGAAGCATCTCCCACCCTTCCTTCCCAGGGATTTTCACACAAAAATACATAAATTGCTTTTATTTTGAAACATAAAGAATTCCAGCTGAGTGGAGCGAGTGGGTTATTACACTTTACTGCAGCAAGAAGTACACACAGGAGGTATCCACATGCTATACTTTGTGAAGTGTGTCTTCATTCCTCTTTGCCTGTCGAGAGCCCAGAATGTTTTGTCACTACAAAAAGGTCGCTAGAAGTTTTAATAAGAAACAATATTTCCTTGTTTAGTCTTCAAGAGGAAGAGAGAAACGCTGGGTATTTAAAGACTGCAAGAAAGATATGAAGATATATTGCCATTGAAGGATTTCCTTAGCCAACACAGACACTAGAAGAAAAGAAACACCATGGCTGAAGTTGATGCTTAATCAAAACATGTTTATTACAGCTGAAAGAAGACATATGCCTATCAATACATGTCATGCATACACAAAGGCACATATACAAAATTATAC
This sequence comes from Melopsittacus undulatus, assembly GCF_012275295.1. NCBI lineage: Eukaryota > Metazoa > Chordata > Aves > Psittaciformes > Psittaculidae > Melopsittacus > Melopsittacus undulatus. The sequence goes on along the minus strand of NC_047527.1, from coordinate 6,104,400 downwards.
GCATGTTGAGTTATACAATGTGAACGTAGGACAACTCTTTATACCATTTCCATACTTGCTGCTTGGATGATGTTATTCAATGGGAAAACCTACATGCTTAGAAGACCATATCCCTCTTGTCTGTGAGCATAGTTAGCAATCTGGACATGATAATAGGGTTTTGTTCCATATCTGGGCACATCCTCTGTCTGAAAATATCCCGAGTGCTTATTTGAAGCATAGAGAGATGGTGAATGAAGACTTGTACAAACATGCCAAGTACACGTCAACACTGAGAAACAGACTCTGAAGTTTAAAGAGTGGTTTTTGTCATTTGTCTTGAAGGTGTTTGAAATTGCAGCTAGTCACTATGCTGTTGTCTTTTCTCTCACTTCACTGAGTTCTAGTACTTGCCACTGGCTCACATCCAAAATCAAAAAGGGCATCCTGAAGTTTAATGATCTGGACAAAGGTGAACAATGTTGAAACAAGTTACAGAAGCGAAAACCAGCCAGAAATCAAAGTGCATCTCTACTAAAACCTGTGTCTCTGCAGCAGAACTGGATTCACTGCCCTTCACTTACAAGAATGGCTCACAATCAGCAGAAATCTCACAATTTAATTACTGTTCCGAAATCACAGAGGAATTATCTGGCTTTGGACTTTTTATTTAGCTTTTTCAGTTTAGTTGTTGTTAACAGGCATTCATGTAATTATATGAATTAGAGAAAGAATATGAAAAGAAAATATATCTTACAGACAGAACAAGCAAGACTAATGTCAGCCTTTTGCTGCTTCTGGAAGGTCATTTCAAGATTCTCCACTGAAATATTATTCTTTTATATACATAAGTGCTTTTATTCCACAGAGTTGAAACAAATCAGAACTGTCTAAAAAACTATGCTTTTCATCATCATTAGATTATCTCCAAGGTGTCGTGTAGTTGTCTTATGCTATTGAAAACTAAAATGTTTCAGCTATTCTTGGACAGAAGATATATGCATGGGGTTGTTTGCCAGATGTCTCTGAAGATGCATGTTTCATTATTCTGTAAAATTCAGAGTGTCTAAGGTTTATGTAGAAAATGTCACATTTTCATAACTCACATGAAAAGAAATGAAATTTATATCGTTCCATTGCCTTCCATTACAAAGTGGATTTTCATATATAGCCAGGAGTAACTGCTGGCACCCTTGAATAGTGTTAGGAACTCAGAAGGGATTAAATAGCAAAATCTCCAATCAAAGGAAACTACTTAAAGGCTTAAAACTCCTATGGGCTCCCAAAGAATTTCTCTCTCAGAGTTTTGCCTCTGTTTTCTTTACAGTCACTTCAGACAGTGTAACTGGTCAGGAGACAGAGAGTCACTATGAGGATCATTTTTATTCATTAAACGTCAGTGAATGTTCGATTCCCTAAACATTTAGATTAAATTACCTGATCTAGTTAGCCCTTGGATCTCTCTACCATTTGTTTCTTGGCTGGATCCGCAGCAAACACAATCAAGCTTTTCAAAACTCTGTTTGTTGTGGTCCCTCTATCCTTCCCAAAACTTCATTTCACAGTCCTACTGTTGTGTACGTATTTGTGCAATCCAAAATAGCCCGGCATCCTTCTCCTGTCTTAAGGTAGAAGAATGATTCAATGAACATGTGCAACACTGTGAAACAAGAATTCTGAATTTGATTCTGTGTTGTGACACATTTGAGTTTTTTTTATGTTTCTCCTCCCTTTATGGAGAAAAAAAACCCAAACAAAAACAACAAACCAAACCTAAAAAGAAAAAACAAAAGAAACCCCACTTAAACTCAAAGAATAAATAGCACTCACTTGGCTCAAAGGCTACAATGAAATCCTCTGGCATGAGAGCTACATGTTCCAGGAAAGTACTTCAGGTAGTGTGTTTCTCATGCTATTCTAAATAATTCCTTCTTCTTCAAGCACACTAGGCAATTTGTCTCCAACAGCTTGCTGGTATTAAAACACTTTCCCCAGTTGCCCACCAGCCATCACTAATTCATGGCACAAGTGTTTCCTTTAGTTCATATTTAGCAAGATAGTTTTGGAATTGGCAAAGTGGAAACCTGGCTGAAGGGCTTGGACAATGACTACCAACCCACATTTATCCCTACTGTAGTCTTACGATTCTTTAGTAGACCTGAAATCCCTCCTTGAATACTTCTGAAATCTCTTTGCACAACACTGATTACATGCAGACAATGGAAGTCTTTGGCATATTAGTTGCTTTAATCAAACATCTCTTTTTTAAACCTTGGTGAAATATATGCAAAGCATTGCATACAACATGAGTGGTTTTGGGACCAATTAGGACCCTGCCGGTTTATCACTTCAGAGACAGATCTACACTGGAGCCATCATTCTATCCTCTGCCACAGCTGCATTTTTAAATAGCTTCTGGTCTTGACAACACATGCAAACAACAAGAAATTTACAATAAAAAAAGATTCTAAATAAAACAGCGGGAGATCATTTCAAATGACAAATATGTTAAATTTTAATCAAGAAAGATCAGCACAGAATGGATTAATTTGTGCTGGTTTATATCCATACAACCTAACTAGCTCTAGCAGGAAGTAACAAAGGGCAGAACTTGGTTTTTTGAAAGTCAGAGAACTGAGAGTGCCTTATGAAGAAGGCAGGTTCCCCCAGGGTTGGTGTCTCTGGTAACAATACACAATGAGTCTGAGCAGCAGAAGTTTCAAAGGGTCCCAATCTGCATTCCCATTAAGTGCTTTCAGCTGTAAATATGCATCAATCCCTCTTTTTCAAAAAAACCCAATCTGAACATACACATGCAATGATGAATTTGTAGTGATATTTAGAGGTAACAAAAGAGGATCTCTATAAAGACTCCCTGTTTCAGGAAAGCTATGCATGGTTCTCCCATGAGGAGAAGTCATATGAGGGCAAAGAGTTTGCTTTCTTTATAAGTGTAGCAAATCAAGGAGGGTTTGGTAGGCAGAGAAAGAGTCACAGGAGCATTACTGGGCTTTGGAACAAATACTGCAAACTATAGATATTACAACTTGCCAACACTGCTGAAAACCAGCAACACAATGGGACACAGAGATGCAGGACAGCACAGTCATTGTATGACTTAGTCACACTTTGGTATTAAAATTAAATGGAATACCCACAAGATGGTGTTGAAAGTGAACATGGAAGACACACTCAATAACAACATTGAAACAAAGAGCAAGAGCTGACTATTAAGCACATACTACCATGTAATGATAATTCATTATCATTACATTTCTCCAGTGACCTATTTGAAATCAGAATAAAGTATGCCAGTAGTAGTCACTGAGCCTCAATAAACACTTAATAATCCCTTCCCATCTGTATTGGTAGTCCCCCTCACACAAATTCCAATAGAATACAAAGCCACTTATTAAAAGCTGTATCTTTATAATCATATGTGGAAATATTTGGCTTTTTTTATTATTACTATTAACTTCTTTCCCAAATGTATTCAAATATTGCATCAAAAAAGTTAACAGATAAAGTGCTTTTAAAATTACATAAATCACAAACCGTATTTTATTAACTTAGTTGACCTTAATATGGTAATTAACATAGAATTAATCTCTCTTGAGAAGATATAAAACATATGAAATCAAGACAATCTGGAATGTAGCCCAGCAAAAGGGTTATATAAAGAGGATGTACTGAACCATTTAGTCAACAGCTCTGCACTAATCTTTTGAAAGAAGGTTCTAAATGTTAAATTTTAAAGTGCTAGAATAAACCAAAAAATTGAGGACTTTACTCCTAACCCCACAAAGTAGAATATTAATTGCATCTTCAGAATGAGATAATTTCATATGTATAAACATTGTTCATAGGTTAACCATCTTCTTCACTGGAGTGTTTTGTCAGCTGGGAAGATTCATTCCTTTACATATGAAAAGACCCAAACACATGCCGTCACTCTTAGTGTAATGGCAAAAAACAAATCTGGCAAGAGCATTGAGTGGCCAAATCATTGACTCAGTCTCTCTAGCAAAACACTCCAGTTAAAAGCTGGAGAATAGAGACATGTTATTGGGGAAAGAGATGTGTAACCTGTTGCTAAAAATAAAAGAAACAGAAACATTCCAAGGAAAGGGAACAAATTCATCAAGACATGAGAGTATTGAATAAAAAAAAGGGCTAAGGAGAGAGAGAGTCCTCTACAGGAGGACCCCCTGTTTCACTCAGAGAACTTGCAATCTCAAAAGCGATGAAAACCAAGCAGTTGTTTGCTGTTCTCCATCCTGCATAACTTCCAGGTACTTTTCTGTCACAGAAAAGGATTCATCCCTTGTTCCTTTGCCAACTTTGGATCTTCATTTTCTTTGAGACTTTGAAATGTGAACCTGAGATGAGCACAAGTGAACTATGGAAGAAATTCAAATTAAGCTGAAGTCTAAAATTATCATGCTGCAGGATTGTATCCCCAGGAAGAATGGAATTGTGTGTGCAGCATCAAATTGACAGGGCACCATCCAAACCCACTTGCCTTAGGAACCTTTGTAATTCAAAGCTATGATTCACACAATGCACCGGTGACAGTCTTTTAGACAAGGAAGAACAACTTTAAAACAAGAATATTACTTTCTTCTAGTGCCTTGGAGGTCAAAGAAAGTCTATTTATTTCAAGAGATATATGGCTGCATCCATCGCAAGGTAACTGGTGATTTCTTCTCCCTCATTTTGTTAACTCAAATCAGCATAGACCCATTAGACAACACAGGAAGGAAGCATAAGAAAGCTATTAGAGAGAGAAGCAGTCTTTTTATTCCAATAGCCTAAATATCTTCTCATCCTCACTTACAAAAGCTAAACACTCAAAAAATCTAAGCAAAATTATTCAAGGAAGCTCTAAAGATACTCAAATATAATAAATACATTTAAATATGCACATCTGCATTTTTAAATTTGCAGACTTTCTAAGAAAAGTACAGAAATTGGAACTTTATTAGACACTAAACAATTCCCATGTCATTTAGTTCCCTTCTTTGCCCTCAGCATATAACTCTTCCCCTTGCCTGTTTGTACAGCTTTGGCACTAGGGTTTCATCATTCCCAGTATTTAGCTCTTGAGGCTCTGACATTAGAATATATTTAGTCTTATAAATAGAAAAACATTTGCGTCAGCCACTACACTATGTTAATTCCCTAAATTGCCATATTTTCATTACTCATTATAAAACATCCCTTTCCCCCCCTCATCAGGGAACGATCTCTTGTGTAAATGAGATAAATGTGGTTAACAGACTAATTAATCTGCACGTTAAATCACATTTTCTTAGAAGGAACTACTTAGATTTCTAAGTAAGAATGTAAGAATACTTACATATGTAGAAGTCAAAGAAAGAATAAAAATGAAACTGAAGTTCTCCTTTCCCAAATACACAGTTCAGATTTCCTGTGCACTTATAGTACCTCTATTTGCAATACTTCAGACATTATTAACGTCATCCATACCATTTCCATTCCCATTTCTCAAAAGGAGCTTACAGAGGTGATAAGTGTTAAGGCACACAAAAGTGTTAAGCCACACTCCCACCACAAAGGATTCCCATATGGATAGAAGAAGCTTCTTTTCTCCCATGTCTGGACAAACTTCCCTTCACACTTCCTGTTTTCCCCAAGTCAGGAATTATAATGAAGCACTGGAAAAACTTTACAGTATATTTATTCTTAATAGATGGCTTTAGTGTCTCTGCTTAGCAAAAGTATATTTGATTTTTCTACCATATATAACCTAGTCTTACAACCAGTACGGTTGTTTTCATTTACAGAAGGACCAGATAATGAGGTAACTATCATGATATTACACAGGGTAATGAAGCAGCAATTAATTTGTCAATATTTGTGCAGTGCTTTGAAGAGGTAAATAGCTGTAAGTGCTGGGCACTATAATTAAGAAATTGCTAGATGCAGATAAACTGAAAAACAGAATTTCATATCTGAAATTGCTACTGAGCTGTTCACCCTCCGACTGTGGATACTGTTTCTTGGAGCAGCTATTGGCTGCACAATAGACTGGTCAAATGCTAGTCTTATTCAAGCCAATAAACACTTTGCCCTGACTTCAGAGGGTCCTTCTCTTGAGAAACTGACTTTTATGGTGAAATTTTTCTAGTTTAAGCACCAGCAGATCATTTAAAAAAGATTTTTTCTCAAGAAGCCAAACACAACGATGGACTGGAATTGTTGACTGTGATCATTTCGGGTGCTTTAGTGATATTGCCAGAGGAAGACAGGTATGAAGAAAAAGCTTCTCTGCTTCAATGCCATATGGTTCACTTTCAATATCTAAAAGTACCTGGCACTAGTGGAAACACTTTAAACTTTCACCATGCTCATAAGTGGCAATGAATATATTCACATTGCAAATCAACCTTAATTTGTGCTTCAAGGCAGGCCCTGATCTCTTTACTTTGTCTCATATTCACCAATCTCACTAGAATCATTTTGACAATTGCCCACAAAGTGCTGCCACCTCATTCTGCACCAATCAACAGAAGACAGTGACCTGCAAGCAAGGAGTGAGTTGGGCAGGGATCAGCCTGACTTACCACAGAGTCACTAGTGGTTTGTATTACTGATGGAAAAAGAATGCTATTACTGTAGTTCAGACACTTTATTAAAGGTATAAGGGAATTACCTGCTGTGGTCTACAGTAGACTGTGGGTTGAGAAATCCTGAAGAAATTTATCTGTTCTTTACATCAAGCCAAAGACTTAATTAAAATGTTATCTCTTTACACAAAAAAAAAACAAAACCAAAACCAAAAAAACATATAAAATCATCTTTCCACCAACTAAAAAAAAAAAGAAAAACCAAACAAATTAAAGTCCATTTAACATATCTTATATGTTCTGATGTTAAGGGCCTTTCCAACCCTAAGTATTCTATGATTCTCTTCCAGTACAGCATACAAAAACTGGTCTCACTGGTTGTGTATGGAGGATTTATATAGTAAAAGTTCTTGCAACAGCTAAGCAAACGAAATCTGCTTTTCCAGACAACACTTAGTATCAAGAATACTGAGTACATTAACCTGAATGCATAGCAGCTCAAGTTCACTTGTAGTCTAGCCTAATTTTGGAGGCACAATAGCCAGGGTAGAGGGAGTGCAGGCTAACAGTGTGAACACATGCCTAAACCCAAGCAAGAAAATCTTCAGAAGATTAGACTTTTCTACCTAAAATATACCCCAAATGACTCTGGTTATAGTATTCTTCTTGTCTGTCAGGTACTGAGTTGGCACCACTGAATTGATGGCTCCCAAACCACATTTCCTCACGTTTTGAGTAAAATTAAATAAATTTAAGCAACAGCTCAGTTTGATTCCACAAATATGCACATAACTACTAGTCTATTTGATTTTGAGGCAGTCAAAAAGATCTGCAGATTGGTTTTGGGGATTGACTCTCCTCAATCCCCAAAACAAATCATTGAGCTGAAAAATAGTATTTGAAGTATTATGGGTAAACAGTTACTTCTGGTAATACATGTATGTGGTGCACAGCCACAGAGCTTGGGGACATGGAAACCCCAGACTCTCCAGGGCTTATAACAGTAGGAATCTTGCTGCATTAAGAAGCAACTGCCAGCTTGAATGCAGTAGGCAAAATCAGAGCTGGTTTGCTTAGCACAAGCTCTCTTTGTGTTGAGAGAAAGTAGCCAACATCTAGGAAAACAAAAGAAACAAACCAATCCTTTGCATAAAGGGATTCAGCCACATGAGACTGAAGAAACATTCTGAAATATAAGGGAAAATTCACCATTCCTCATTTTTATCGTCAGCTATCGTGATAAAATGGACTACCCTGAAGAGAATCTGATGAGGCATTGCTTCAAGACAGCACAACTCAAACCTGTACCACAGCATTTTTGGAGAAATACAGATTGCAAAGACCCTGGTTCTGTAAAATGGTTCTTCAGCAGCACGAAGAAACTATTTTCTGTATTGCAAATGCCCAAATAAGACAGAAGAACCTGGATTATGCAGGTTTCCCACAGCTTGATAAAGACCTCTGGAGTATAGAAATCAGTCTTCAGGGTTTTTTAATATCAGTATCATACTACTGAATGCATCCTATGTTTCTTTTTTGGTTTTGCACTGGAAGTTTCTTGCCTCAGTGCCCTACAAATACAGTAGACTGTTTTAAAGCTACATATGTTCAAGTTCGTGTTGTTGTTCCAAGACAGAATTATCATAGTCAACTTCACTCAGTAAAGGTTGTTAGCATTTCTGTGTCTTAACCAGTCTAATTAAGGCTGCTTTTTCCTAAGTGGAAAGATCACAGTTTGAAAAAAATAAACATTTAGCACCTACGCCTCACCTCCCAGATTTACATATAGTTTGGAGAAACACACAATGTTGTGTAGCAGTTAATGCATTTAGACAGCTCAGGGGAGGTGAAATATTAAAGGTAAAATAGTGGCTGAAGCACAATTAAAGATGATAAACCATCTACTCTGAACCCTGGGTTTTGTTACCACAATCAATAAATAAACAGAATTGAACACAGATTCAAGGTGACTCTTCACCAGAGATTCACTGCTACGAGATGTAACAAGATATTGTGTCCATCTTTCTTCCTCTGAAACTCTTACCATCACATCCCTAGGTATCCAAAGACAAACCTGCAGATCTAAGAGCAAATAGATCCAAGACAGTGAATAACTGATTCCTCTTCTCCATTTGATACCAATCATAGTAAGAGACCTTTATTCAAAAATAAGCAAGCTACATAATTAGTCTTCTATCCAGAGTCTTTTATACTCCTCATTTCAAGGAACATCACTCACTCACATCCCACATTACTTCAATTCCACTCAGACACAGCATCCTTCTTAGTGCTATCGGAGAGCATTTATTCTGTTAGAAATGCCAAATCACACAAGCAAAGTGAAACAGAATATTGTTTACAACAGTGTAAGGAATCTCACACTGTTTTATATTTTTGCCTAATTTATATATGTTTCCACTTCACATTTGAGCCTTGGCAGGCTCAGAATTATGCTTAGTAGATCAGTTCACACTCTCATAACATCCTCATATAACTCCAAGTGAATCAGCCAGGTGTTGGAGGACAGCTTCCAGACCACAACTGCACAAGTCAAGGAACACAGCACACTTTATAAAAACTGATTATTAAAGGATATCAGAGAGGAAAGGAAAGATGTAATCTCAAACTGTAGTGGAATGCACACCATTTAGCTACCACCATCTCCTGGCTGGCTTGCTGACTGATGACAAGAACTACAGATGGAAAAGGTGGGAGGGAATTAAATGGAAAGCTGTCCCACTCTTACACTTTCCAGACTGTCAACAGCTCTTCTGTGTTACTTTTTGTAAAGCTTTTTTTACTATTTCCCTAGGAAGAATTGTTCATAGCTTTAATTAGTTTCTAAGAAACAATGTTAAAACAGAAAACAAAGACACTGGAGTTCTTCTGTCTTCCTGAATTCAGTAAGAACCATGTCACTGACTCCCACCAGCTTCACAGGGACCCCTCAGAGAACAATTACAACAAGTCAGCACAATTTAGGGACAACTTCCTTCCGGGCTTGTGTGTTCAAAACTTGATTATGAGCCAAAGGGATTCATCCTTTTAGAAGATCCACATGCTTTCAAACTCCTGAAACTTAAAAATTCCCTGAGATCAGCTTGCACAACTGTGGAAATAGATTTTAAATATGACATTGTTTTTCTTCCTTACCCTTTCTCCTCCTGTCTTTGGAAGCTAGTTATGTGCAAACTGAACTGAAGAGAATAATAAGGTTTGACAGAGATCTGAGGCCTAAATAATATCTCACCAGGGCATTCAGTCTCCTGAGCCTTTTGTAATAAATAAATGGCATAGTGTAAAACACAAATGAGCATCACTGCGGTTGTGATTTCATTGTTCCAATGGGAACCTGTGCCTGGCATGAGGCCAGCTACGTAATTCAATACCTAAGAGAGCACACAAATGGACCTCAGGAGGAGAATCGATTTTAGTGTAATGCCATCTACTAATCAAAAGAGACTGAAGGATTAACATTCACTAGGAAATGTCTGCTCAAAGTTGTCATAGCTTATTGATAAAGATAGCTTTGTTTTAATTAAGATACAAAATGCCAATTCCAGGTCTAATTTTAGCTGCAAATAATCAGTTATCGATGATGTGTCTGGCTGAATTGTTTTAACATGCCCTAGAATGGTGTTTTTTCAACTAGCTCAGCCAATGTGGATTGTTTTTTCATACTGCAAGGAGGCCACATTCTCATGCTGCCTTCAACCTTCAGGTATAAGTTGTTCATAGTTTCCTACTTTCCAGTATGAAGCGCATTGTTGATCCCATGCTAAACCTAGCTTGTGACTCTTCATCCACCACTGTCTATCCACCTGCAAGACTGTATCCTGCTTTGTTTATCCTAAGATGTGCTGAAAGCAGCAAACCAACATGCACACCTCAAAAGGCCAGATGACATCTAAGAAAGTCAAGCAAGATGTGCCCAAAAAGGTTATCTCCCCTGTTAAATCCTCAAAGACAGCTGAAAACAACACAGTTCATCTAGGCTGGGTGAGCTTTCCAAGATAAGCAGAACTGACTTGCTTAAGACTACCTGTGCCTGCCCAGGGGGGTCAGAAGTAGATGATCTTTAAGGCCCCCTCCAACCCAAACCATTCTATGATACATTCAATGACAAAACATAAGACTTAGATATTCTGAGCCCTGTAGCTCACACTCCCCAAGACTCTTGAATATTCCCCACTGTAAACACTAATCCTGTAAATCTTTTCAGCTGCACTTACCTTTCAAAAACACAAATCACAGCCATTTTCAGTGGAACGCAGCAAACTGGCACATGCTTTTATGACCCGTAACAAGTTTCCTCCACCAGTGGGGCAGGGCTTGCAAGAGATATTGTCCACATAGATAATACTTCCCTCTGCATTTCAGAGAGCAACTACAGGCCAAGGCTTTGCTTCCCAAGGCTGACAAACCTCTTCTGTTCTAGTGCTATAACACACAAATCACAAGCTGAGCAGTGGTACACAGAAAGAGAGGGTATTTTACTGCAAGGGGGGTATACAAAATAATTTCACCATTTCATTTGTTCTGTGTTTTCCTCACTCAAAAAATGCTGCAGAGTTTTGCTGCAAGTCAAACAGAGCACACCCAGCCTCTACAAGATCTTGAGGGTAAGTAAGGACACTATGATGTCATTTCACTGAATCTTAGGCTCAAATCCAAGTTCATAACTGACTTTTGCATCTAGAGTCTCTGTAATAGGTCACAGATACAGATAGTTTCATCACATTGATCTTAAAAATGAAAATTTGAATGTGTTTTCTAATTTGACTCAAATCAGAGCATCTTCCTATTCCAAATGCTGGTGTTCAACAAGCTACACACAAGACCTTAACTAGACCAAGGTGAAGGTATTAAATCCTACACCATGCACCCTAAAACACCATCTTTCAGCCTGACCAATCATCTGCTGATCTCCCACTTCCACTCTTTGGACAGGTTGCTTTCAAGTTGTCATTCAACTTAAAAGCTCTTTACTTCTTTGACGAGCACTTGGTTGCTCCATCTCTTTGCTACAGAGCTGTCAATCCAAACTCACCCCTGCTCATTTCCCAGGCCTGCTGATAACTCGTTATTCATACTTTGCCAGTACAAGGGCCTATTCCCCTCCCACTTATTCCTTTGCATCTAGTGCAACTATAGCTCATCCACTCTGAAGTCCACAGACTTTGGAGACCTGTTCAAGAGGTTTCTTAGCTGATCTCACAGTAGCTGTAGTCTTCATTATTAGTCTTGATCATTTAGAGAGGAACAATTTTAAAGATTTCAATTTTATTTCTGTGCTTTCCCTGGGTTCAAAAAGGATGTGGTCCTTCCTAGAGACAGATGACAGAAGAGACAAAAACCTGGTCCTACATGGGAAAACTGGTCCCCTCTCCAGTACAGAGAGTCTGGATGGTTAGAACTCTATAGGAGGAGAGAGAGAGATGTGAAAGAAAGCCCCCCTCCTATTGAAAAATGCTGAGATTTTTGAGTAATGAGATTGGTTATAGGTTGGAAGGATAAGTAATGAAAGTCTGAAGAGGGAAGACAGTTAATGAAAGGAAGAATATGGATGATCCAGCTTCATTTACCAGAAAATACATCAATCTCAAGCCCACTTAAGATGAAAGGGCTACAGATACCAGTAAAAATACTATATTTATTCCTGCATCACTTCAGCTGCTTTCAGAGATCTGTTCAATACAAATAGTTGAACAAGATTTTAGGATGCAGAACTCACATTGTTTCCATAAACACAGCCACCAAGGCAATGGAGAGAAGGAGCTAAACATATCTTATGAAATAAAGAAGCACAAGGACCCATCTCAAGATAATCCTTCCTAAACTGTACAAAATATGAGAAGAGAGAGGTAATTTTAAGGAAAGGAAGACATTACCCTCCAAAACTAGAGAGAGGTCAGCACAACTTTCTGTCTTGGCTAGTGGCAAGGAGAATAAAAGGGAAAGCAAATACCTAGAAGCTATACCCTACAGTCAGCACAGTAGTTTGCTGGGCTTAATACTAAGCTGAAATAGTGGTAGGTTCCTATGCAGAGATAATGAGAGAGGACCTGAGGGCTAGTCAGCAGGAAGCAATGGTCAGCAAGTGCCCATGGAGCTGGAGATGAGCAGATCAACCCTATTATGTGCTGAAGCAACACAGAAGTCAGGACCTGTTCCACTCAGGGAATTATGCTTGGGCAGTGATTATGCATGAAACAATGATGGCACAACACAAGTGTGCAGGGAAATGGCTAAGAGATTATTTGTCTTGTTTCTGTGGCAACCTGTGTTAACAGGGATATGGAGATAAGAAAGGACCTAAGCATTACAAGAAGTCCATTATATTGAGAACTACTTTATATAATTCTGCCTCCATCTTACAAGTGACCTAAGCGATGTCATAAAAGGTGTTGGAAAAGAGGAAAAATATAGAGAACAAGCTGTGAAGGGGTGTTTCTAACCTTGAAAGAAAAAGAAAGAAAGAAAACTGCCTACAGGAGCTTAGCTACCTTTAGCCTTCCTGGTTTAAACGTACCATCATGAGCACTGCGGTTTTAACAACTGCCTTTTACAGTCATAGCTACATGATAATAGCAAATATTAAAACCTGCTACAGCACAATGGGGATTTTTCTTGAAAGACACTAAATGTTTTAATTTACTGTGATAGAGGAGATGAGTTTCCTTTAAGCCCCGAAGAAGAGATTGCTAATAATCAATTTATTATAAGAAAACT